>NC_051163.1:98560024-99160024 GCF_013339745.2 Dermacentor silvarum | reverse complement strand
ATCGAGGCCGCTGCGTCACTGAGCACCTGACTTAGTTGAGACAGAAAAGCCGAAGGGGTTCGCTGTGCAGGGTTGCGAAAGCTGGCCATACAGTAAAGAACCGAATACAATCATGTCCTACGCTCTCCGTTGATAAAGCCGAGTACAGCAACTCCTGCTGTAGAACAGCAGTCAATGCTCAGTCAAATCGCCACCGTCTGTTGCGTACACGCCTTGCGGTGATTTTCTGCGTAGTCAGTCACATGACTTGACGCCGCCGTTTTATTGGATCTTTTCGCCCTACCCGCCTAACATATCTACCACCCGAAGCTTGGGTGGTCGGCGCGCTCCGTGCGCATTTAGCGAGTTTTCCATGAACGTGGTGGTTGTGTCAGGTGCTTCTCAGTTCGAGGTGAACCTTTGTATCGTCTGTTTTCGTGAGCTCCATCTCCGCTGCGCTTGGACATCTTACGCCAATCAAGAGATAAGTGACAGTTCATGGAAGCAGTGCTTTTTTTTCTGTTTGCAGCTCTGCAACCTTTTCGATTAGCCTGTCGTCGTGTTTGTCTGTAATCGAAATGGTGGGCATTGTCGATTCCCCTTGGTTTGCGGCAACGGTATTATCAATCGGCGAATGACCATCCGTTGTGCTCCCGCAATACTGCGTTTGGTCGTGGTGTAGTGCTTTTATGCAAACTTTCGAGCCTGCTCTGTGCCATATTCCTTCTGTGCTGCGCTGAGATCCGCCAAGAAGAAATTTCAGAAGGCGAAACTTTAGAACCGCTAGCTGTGACACCTCCCATGTAGCGGACAGGATGGGTCCTCGATACCTATCGTTGTCATACTTGTGTGAAACCCCCTAATATCTTCTTATTTTTTTGCCTTTCTTAAACAGTGGCGAAGGATAACTATAACTATTCCCGACGCACACTGTCAGAGGCATATCACCTTGCTTGAGCTTCGTTTTCCTTTTGTTTGCATAACCGTGATTGCGAAAGCAATCCTACAACTGTGTAACGTTGGAATAAGTGAACTTTTGTAGGCGTTTGTATCACGACCGGAGCACTTGCTGCACGTGATGTCCGGCCACGCTGGTGAGTTTTAACACCCTAAATGTGTCTGTAGGGCTGATTTATTGTTCACACAAAACAGTGTCGTGAACGTTTCTTGGAATAACGAAACTTTTGGGCGACTTTTTAGACTGCTGCCTATTTACACGTTGTCAGATACATGCTAGTATAATGGTGAGATCAAGTTTACGTCTCAGCTGTCTGTAGCGATCAAAACCTTTACGCTACTTATTATACTATTGCTCGTTTGCACGTGGTCGTATTTTTTAGCAATTGGGAACGTTTGTCTTTGTTGAATGCTAAATTTCTGTTACGCGCCCTCGGTTCCTCTGCCATTTTCGTTTTCCTTGCGTAACCACGATTGCAAGAACAATTGTAAAACCGCGTAAGACTCGAATAACGGAACTTTTGTAGTCATATGTATCTCAATGGCAGCACCTCTCACACATGGCGGGTAAACAAACGCGCTGCTTTAGCTTTCGTTCCTCTCGCATTTGCTATCATTTGGACCAGCGTATGTTCTGACATTTATGCGCGACGATCTGTGCAATATGAAATTCATACCACGCTGTCTCTTTCGAATTATGGGGCCGGTTGGGCATAAAATGGATGTGTGCCCAGACCCTAACAACAAAATCTGTCGAGGGTGCGGAATCGCTAAGCCCACCGACGATCACGTGTGTGAGCCCAAGTGCGGCCTTTGCGGCGGCAGCCACATCACAGCAGACAGAACATGTAAAGCGAGTTTCAAGACTCCTTTCGTCGTCCGGCAACGCCGATGGGAAAGGAAGCAGCAGAGACAAGAACGAGGACGAAATCGCGATCGTAGAGGTCCCGCACGCGGACCCGAACGAAGCGACGGTTCGAGATCAAGGACGCCGACAAGGAGCGCCGACGGTCACCGGCGCAGCCGCTCCGGGTCGCAATCACGGGACGACGAGCGGGGAAGTTCGAGGCGGCGGAGCGAGCTCAAGGACGGTGTGGCGCCGGCACGGGGACAGCGTTCGAGGTCAAGGGGACGGCCTGGAGAACAACAAGGATCAGCAACTAAAAAGGTGGGCTGGGCGGATGGGTCTCCCAAATCGCTCGATTCGGAGTTCCCCGCCCTCAACCCCTCCTCCCCCTCCTCTAATGGCGAATTCCATTGGGAGAACAGGAGCACTCAAAAGTACGCTGAAAGTGCTCGTTCCAGACGCGACGTGTTTCAGTGGTCGAACAGGAGTGGGAGCGCCGTCATCCAGTGGTAGAACAAGAGCAGTTTCGCTGCGCCGAGAGCAGCCGGGAGCAGTCCGGACTGCTCTCGCCTGAAAAGCGGAGTACGGAGGAAGTCACGTGACTTAAACCGTCATATCCTCCTCATTTCTTTTTATTTTGCTTCAGCCGGCGCGCGCGGCGGCAATGGCGGCAGCCAAGTGTAGTTGGTGTTTTGGTACCGCTGTTTTTGACGTCGGTGATACGAGCGAGCTTCGCAGCGATTTAGCGACAGATCCTGGCATTTCTAGTCCGCCTTGCTTCTCGTTGGATGCGCGGGGGACAGCGGCAGCAAAGCGTCGTCGCCTTGCTGAAGTGCTTGAGACGCTCGACGGTGACAGCAGCGAAAGCTGCTGGAGCTCAACTTCAGATTCAAGTTGCAGTTTCAGATGATCTTCGCAGGCGGACACTTTGTGGGATGCGTCCGCGCTGCACAAAAGTATGTAGTACGTGGCCGCAAACGGTGACATGGTTACGCCCGACAGATTACAAGACGATCACGTGTGTTTTGCCGCTCTCCTGAAGAGAATGGGACGTCGATTGCTTTAGTCACATGGTGCATTCCTCCTCACACGTCCCCCTCCCACCTGCTCTCCGAATGCACGCCGTATTCCAGTGGCGGGTCGAGTGTGCCTGCTCTCACTGCGCTGTCGCCCGCCTCCGCACTGCGCGGCGCCCTGCTCCTGTTCTCCCAATGGAATTCGCCATAAGGCTACGACTAAGGAAAATGCAGAAATTGTGGAGTTTAAGCAGGTCATTACAAAGCAGAACGCACAGATATTAGAACAGAATACCCAAATTAAGGGTCTCATGAGCAAAATAGATCAATTAGTCGCAAAGGTTGACCAAAGGACGGTAAACGACCAGGCAGAAACAAACGCAGCGGCGGAGGCTGCGCGGAAAATGCCTCGTACGAGGTCACCCCCTCCGACTATTAGCAAAACACAGGCACCGCAGAAGCAGGAAGCCATGGAGGCTGAAGAGGCTCAGACTAGCGAAACGGCTACGCAGCCACCCGTTGAAGAACAGAAGCAACTCACGTATGGCGAAACGATCATTCTAGCGGCGCTGAAACGCATGGAAGATCGACTTAACACGCTCGAGACTAAAACGAGAAGTATGCGGCACGAGTCGCGGCCATCGAGATCAGAAAGAAACCCACATCGTTAAAGAAGGAACGAATGAGTAGGTTGGAGAAGGCCATCTTAATGAGACAGGAACGGCTGGAGACAGCCGCCAACGAGGGCAATGGCGCCAGGTAAAAATAGAAGGGCTAAGAAAATGGGCCGCAAAGAGCTCACGACCCTTTTTCAATGGAACTGCCGAGGAATAAGATACAAAGACATGGGATTGGCACTTCACATGAATCAGGCTGAAACTAGGCCAGCCATTCTTGTTTTACAAGAGACAAGGCGAGTCCCAAAAATTCCGGGATACGTTACATACACCGACCCAACCAAAATGGTTACGGCGATCCTAGTGGAGATTCACATAGCAGCTACTCAACACCTTACTGCACAAGCAGGGTGTGAACACATGCTGGTGGAAATACACGCAAAAGAAATTTGAAGTAAAAACAATAATTTCGCTATGAGCGTATACTGCAGACTCGCAAAGACACTATGAATTCGATCGAGTTGTGATGGACGCGAAGAAATTGGCCGGGAACAGGCCACTCCTGATTTTGGGCGATTTCAACGCGCCGCACACCTTATGGGGGTACAAATTTCAATCCAAGAGGGGAAAGGCTTTGGTCAAGACTATAGAAGACCTGGACGTTTCTCTACTCAACGAACCTGGAGTAACCACAAGAAGAGGCAACAACGTCTCCAGAGATATAACACCAGACGTGTCCAGGCTCAGCGGAATGCTGGATATCTCGTGGAAGTGTGAGGACGAGGACTTGGGCTCTGACCACACCATCATCACACTCACCATACGGGGCCCAGACCTCCGGGCTAAGCTGGGAGCAGCTTCTTCTTCTTCTTTCTGGGGTTTTACGTGCCAAAACCAGTTCTGAATATGAGGCACGCCGTAGTGGAGGACTCCGGATTAAGTTTTACCACCTGGGGTTCTTTAACGTGCACTACAACGCAAGCACACGGGCGTTTTTGCATTTCGCCTCCGCAGTTCTCATAACGGACTGGGATAAGATGCGTGCATACACACAAGACGGTGAAGACGCGGACGAAGAGGACCCGCACGATACCTCGTACAAGACATGGGCCAAGAAACAGAAGAAGATCCTCGACAAATTCACCCAAGACATTGCAACTACAACGAAGGTACCTTTCGTCGACAGCAGACTCGCTCACATGTGGGCGGCCCGGCACTCGCTCACGAAGCCCTGGAAGAGGCAAAGGCGCAACAGGAAGCGTGCGCATCGGATAGCCGAGCTTAACCACAAAATCTCGGAATACGTGGCCAAGCTCAGCAAAGAGAACTGGCTGCAGGTATGCGACGGCCTTCGGGGACAGCTGTCCGTGGGAAAGACATGGAAACTGCTGAGGCACCTCATAGACCCCGCAGGCAGGAACACAGCAAGCAACCGGCTGCTGACGAAGGTCCTAAACACATACGACGGAGACGGCGACCGGCTTATGAAGGCCCTAGAAGACCACTATTTTCAAACGGAGCGAGGGCAACACCGTATCCCGCGAGAATACACAGGACCCAGCAATGAAGAGCTGGACGATCCCCGAGATGTGGACAGCAATTGACGAGAGCAACAAGAAAAGCACACCGGGGAGAGACACCATCCACTACAGGTTGCTCACCAACATGAGCGGTAAGACAGCACAATCTCTACTCGAACTTATAAATAAGGCTTGGGAAACTTCTCAACACCCGCTGGAGTGGAAAGAGGCCGAGGTGCGATTCATTCCCAAACCGGGTAAGGCCCCCGCGATCGAAAACATGAGGCCAATATCGCTGACCCCTGTGTTGGCAAGGTGATGGAGCATATGGTACTACGTCGCCTCCAGGAACACCTTGAGGTCTCCGACCAACTTCCGAAGACGATGTTTGGGTTCCGCAAGCATCTGTCAACACAGGACGTCATGCTTCAGCTTCAAGAGCTGGTAATCAAAAGAGCTACGCGAAACAGCCCCAGGGCAATCCTCGCCCTAGATCTAAAAGGGGCATTCGACAATGTTACTCATGCTAGTATACTCACTAACCTCAATGAGACGAGGTGCGGGAGGCGCACTTTCGGATATGTCAAAGACTTTCTGTCCTCCCGCAAGGCACTAATCTGAATGGGTGTAGAGCGATCAGAGCCCATTGAATTGGGGGAGCGGGGCACCCCCCAGGGAGCAGTGTTATCACCACTCCTGTTTAATCTGGCCTTACTGCCACTGCCACGATTGCTAGACCAAATTGAAGGAATCGGACGCGCGTTCTACGCAGACGATGTTACAATATGGACGGAGCAAGCGGGCTCCGACGGCTGAATGGAGGAGACACTTCAAGCGGCAGCACTCACAGTACACGAGTACGCGAAGACCTGTGGACTCAGCTGCGCGCCGCAGAAGTCGGAACTCCTTGTAATCCAACCAGGAAAGCCCCGCAAGCAGCCCCCACCAGACATCTGCACCCAAAGTGACGGCACCACAGTCAAGCCGACGGACACATGTAGAATTCTCGGACTCCTAATACAAGACAATGGCAAAGCACACGCCGCCATCGCCAAGATGAAGACCAGCGCGAAGATCTTAGCTATGCTGAAAAAGGTTTCAACTACAAACAGAGGACTCAAGGAAGACGACGCCCTCAGCCTAGTGCAGGCATTCATAATATCCAGGATAACATATTCGGCCCCGTATCTCAATCTAGACAGGACTGAAAAGAATGCACTCGATACCATCATCAGAAAGGCCACCAAGCAAGCTCTCGGCATACCCATCTATTCGTCGACCCAGCGCCTTCAAGCAATGGGGGCACACAACACAGTCGACGAACTCATAGAAGCCCACCTGTCTAACCAGCGACTCCGCCTGAGCCAGACAAATCATGACCGCGCGGTGCTGGATAAGATAGGGTGGCGCAAGGAGAGAGCAACAATCAAGAGGTACATCCCAACTGAATGGATGACGACAATCACCACCAAGCCCTTACCCCGAAACATGACGCCGGAGAAAAATGATGGCAGGAGAGAAGCCAGAGCTCAGGCGATTAATTCCGAGATGCAGCGGTTGGAGGGAGTCCTATACGTGGATGCATCCCTGGCCAAGGGCAGCAGCAAAGCAGCGGTGGTGGTAACCGACGGGGAACGGTTGATAAACAGCGCTGCAGTCAACACGAGAGAGTCAGCGACAGCAGTGGAAGTGGCCATAGCCCTGGCGCTCGTCCAACCGGGCGCCAGGGTAGTGGTTACCGACTCCAAAAGAGCTTACGGCGGCTACAGGAAAGGGGTGATCTCAGAGGCAGCCGCGATATTATTGAAGAAAAGGGCACCGGAGCGAGCCGTAGAGCTCGTATGGGTGCCTGCCCACACGGCGGTAGCCGGCAACGTCATAGCCGATTACCATGCCCGAGCGATGACCCTCCGGGCAGGGCAGGACGCCGACACCACCAACCCGGTGCTCACGTACAGAGAGATTACTTACGATTATAGGAAGGATCAGCGCACCTTCCCCGAGCCGTACCGCACCCTGAGCAGGGAACAACAAACAATCATCAGGCGCATTCAGGCGGGTTCACTTACCCACCCTGCCCTGATGAATAAATTCTACCTAGAAACCGAAGAGGACATTTGCCCACTTTGCAAAAACAACACAGGCACCCTCGCACACATCCTGATGGAGTGCACGTCACTCAAATCACCTATACCCCCCATCCCCTCTCCGTCCCCCACTACCCCACCCCATGAGCGATGGGAGACCTTACGGTCCAGCCCCACCCTGTCGATCCAGCTCGCGCTGGCGGCTAGTGGCCAGGAGCTGCTGGCCGTATATGGGTCCCGAAACCAGAGAACCACCCCGTCCGTCGTATCAGAAGACGCCGTCATTTGAGCTCAATAAATGTTTCTATCTCTCTCTCTCGAATTATGGGACTGTTGAATCCCCATATTGTAATTGTTCGTGCGGTCACATTGGCGGTACCGCTGCTGTAGTGCTCGTTCGATAGCGGTAGCCACCTTGGTGAATTCGGCCACTGTCGTCGGCGGATTCCTTACGAGCCCGGCAAACAGTTGCTGTTTCACTCCACGCAAGAGAAGGCGCAACTTCTTTTCTTCGGCCATCTCAGGGTCTGCTCTGCGGAAAAGGCAGGCCATATATTCAGGAAAAATTGAGGACCCCTCCCCTGTCGAAAAAAAATACGGATAAGCGAAACTTGTGGCAAGACGACACTGTCGCAATCGTTCCGCTTCGTTTGCCCTAAATTCAGGGTCAGCGGCTCTTCGTTGACGTTTGGCCTCAACATCGCGCTTCCGCAAACTCGGGGTCCGAGAATCTTCTAGCGTGAGGGCTTCGGAAGCCCTCACACTAGAAGCGGACGACAAGCTTCGCTTACCCCCATTTTCTCGACAGGAGAAGGCCTGGCGATATTGTCTCTTTGGGTCCCACGTGTCACAAGGGTAGTTCAAGGGTGCGCTACAGGTCCCAGAATCCACAGTGGTATGTGTGATTGAGCTTGGACCCTTTCTCCAGTATCAGTAAGATCGCCCCACTTTTCAGCGTGCCTCCACCACCACCACAACCGCCGAGACTTCTGAGCCTATCAAGCCTCGCTTAAAATGGCAACGCTCACAATTGGTTTCTGAATACGGGATTCGAGAAGGAGCTGCGCATTGTCTCGTCTGTCGCTACCAGTGAATGCGTCTAGCAGCTGGTTGCGGAAGGCATCCCATGTGGTCAACTACATTCCCGGTTCCCAAACCAGGTCCGTGCACTATCTTGAAGGGCCAAATAGACATTGGCGAGCACGTCTGGGACCCCCAGTCATTATAACCAGTGACAAGCTCGATTTGGTCCAGGCAATCTTCGGCATCTTAAAAAGCGTCAACATGGAAACTTTCTGGAATATTGGGATTCTGCAGCTTCACCTGCGATGGAGTTGCAGTGGTCATGGCGGAACTACCGTATAAACCGGTCTAGTGGAAATGTAGGTCGACCCCCTAGGTTTAGGTGAGCATAAAAGGAAAAAAGGAGAAGACAACCTAAATCGACGAAACGCGTTAATGTTCGAAACAGAACTGCTCATCCACCATTGGAGCTGTATTCTCATTCGTCGGAAGTAGCAGCTGTGTCTTCGGAAGACGACCGTATGTTGCTGGCCGCCTCCCATACTGCGTCGTTGCAGCACAAAGTCCGCGAGTGTATCCTCTAGTTGCGGATGAACTGCACTACCCCCACAAAATGACGTTTTGCACTGGTTGCACTTCATAAGCTTTCCCCTCTGCGCTCCCCAATAGCGCACGCTTTTTTTCCGAAACGCCAAAGTGGCGCTCAGCAGCCATGTTGCTGAGGGTCCTAGCAGCTGAGGGTCGTGCAGAACAGGGCCAAAGCGCAATGTCATGTACCCCTGTGAACTGGCAAAGCTGTTTAAGCTCGAGGATAGTCCGTCGAGTGTAGGCCACAAAACATCCGCCTGGCGATGACGTCACCATCCATCGCCTATCAATGCTTCACCCCAGCTGCGCCGACCACAACGAGCCTCGCCACAGTTGCGTGAGCCGTGACGTCATCGTGCGCGCCGCATCACTTCGCCTTAGTTTTGCCGAGCGATGACGTCACCGCGCCATGAGGAGTGCCTGCACAGAAACAGTGCTAAACCGTGACGTCACCGCACCAACCCATGGCATATATAGCTGCGCGTCGCCGCCGCGGCGACACCAAAGCCCCGCCGTCTGCGCGCCAGCACATCGCCGTGAACACTGAAGAAGAGAGTCACTCCCGAAGAAGAGGAAGCGCGGCGCGAAAGCCACCGCGCCGCTACTCGAGAGCGAGTAAGACGACTTCGGTCCGATCGCGAGTATCGCGCTGCCGAAGCGGCTACGAAACGTCGGCGATTCGCAGAAGATCCACAGTTACAAGCCCGCGAAACCAAGCAAAATTGGTTGAGCGCTCAGGAGCGTCGAGATACTTTAATGACCGAGTGTTCGTTGCTCCTTGGGCTGTCGATGATTCTGGGATGATCTGGCGCAAAACATGGCCGAGTCTCGAAGCATAACCTGGCGAAAACTTGGCCGAACCGAGACAAACCTAGGCGGGGTCGCCAGCTTCGCTGTATGCCCAGTCTTTGCACCACTAGTGGGAAGCTGCTCCTAATTTTTTTCATGAAAATATGTCAGCTTTATTCCGGTTTATACGGTAGGTAGACGAGCTCCGGCAAGGTCCTGCAAGGGATTCAACTTGGGCGTCAGGCCTAGCAGGCGGCGACTTTATCGGTGAACAGGGGTTTCGACGAAAGAATGTGGTTCCGCGTTTTACGCATGGCTCCGCGAAGGGGTGAGAAGCACGAGGCAATCCCACGCAGCACCTCCACCAGTGTCACGACCTAGTAGGATACGGGGAAGCCGGCGTACAGCACGGATAAACGCATTTTATAAGAACAATCACCATGACGTCGTTGTCTCGCTTTTTCTACTCACGCGCTATTTCTGCGTCGTCTTCATGACCTGGCCCACACACGCGGCAATGACATAGGATGTGGTAGTATTCTTAGTGATGCTACAGTCGACATTCGCCAGATTTTTCTATTATTAAGACAGCAATTATAAGGGCACTCCAGCAGAAATTCCACTGATGCGGCGTACGCTGCCTACGTGCGCCGCGGTTCATTGTGGCTTCGCCAGCGCTGTTCCCGCGAAGCCTTAGTGTCTAAGGTCGCATAAACTTAGCTCTGAAATCTCTGGAAATGCGTTGTAGTTGCAAGCAGCTAGAAGCGATCGAATTTCGCTGCTACCTCGCTTCATCACGCCAGCGTTGCGACGAGTTTCCCCTGCAATCGAGTGAGATGTGTTGATGTTTGCCTTTGCGCTGGGCAAGCAATATTATTAATTTAATAAGTAAGGAAACGTTTACTATAGTTACACTAGTGATAACACGTACAGTTGCTTAACTTACTTGTTATAGCTGTCTGGTAATTTGCTATCGCAATGACTACTTCGCCTTTCGTGTGAAAGTCAAATTTTTACTTTAGTCAGATCGTTTGACAAAGCCATGCAGATGTAGAAACACTCGGACATTTCCTTTTATCTTTGCACAGAGTTGAAGTTATCACAAATTTCCTGGTGACTGTTAGTTCAGCTAGTTTGTATAATGTCACAAGGAAGCAAAGTTGCTATCAGAACCAGCAGATTTCTGTTAGAATTTCTAACACGTGTGTCTTGCTTACTTTACAGCCCTGCTGTGTGCCTTCCATCAACCTGATCCACCGAGGAAAGGCCATAGAAATCTCCTGCTAACTTTCTTAGTACCTGTCGTTTGAACAATGCATTTTTGTGTCTGCGACCGCTGAAACGAGCCTGCAGCATGACTAGTAAATTGTGTAGCCGCCAATGTGGCCGTGATCTGTTGTGCATCTGCAACCATGGATGAAAGGCTGTGCCCAGCTAGGGGTAACTTCTTTAGGGACCGATGTACCTGTGGACTCTTGGTTAAATTGTGTGTCTATATGACTGTTAAATGCCTTACTAAATTTCATAGCACCTGTGAATTCCAGTGCATTTTGTGTCAGCGACCGCTGAAACCAGCCTGCAGCAAGCCTTATCGTAAATTGTGTAATCACCAAGATACCCGTGGTCTTTTCAGAAGTATTTGTATCTGCAGCCATGGAAGAACAGCCACACTCAGCCTTTGGAAACTTCCTTGGAGGTCGTCTGATAGCCGTGAAATTTTAGGGTGAATTTGTGCGTGACCGCTGAAGCCAAGCCGACACAATTCCTCCGTTAACTTTTGGTACGTGTGAACTCATACAATGCGTTTTTGTGTCTGTGGCCGTTGAAGCCAGCATGCTGCAAGCCTTTAGTTGATTGTGTAGTCGTCAACGTACCTGTGACCACTTGAGCAGTGTCTGACTGCGACCACAGAAGAAAGACCCGCATTCAGTTTCTGTTAGCTTGCTTGGACGCCTTCTAGCCTTAGAAGGTTTCCACCATAAGGTGAATTTTTGTCTGTGATCACTCAAGTACAGCGAGTATATTGCGACTTCTAGTATCTGTGAACTCTGGTTTTGTGCTGAACCAAGCGTTTAGTAACTGCTTTGTAACTGTGTAGTGTTTGTGTCTGTAACTGCAGAAGTAAGCCTTTAGTAATTTTAATAATGCCCATTGTCCCTCTCAAATCTAGTATTTTTACTGTGTGCGAACGCTGAAGCCAACCTGCAAAAGCCTGGAGTAACTTCCTTGATGGCTAATACACCTGTGAACTTTTCAGGAATTGTGCATTTATGTGCCTGCGACCGCTGAAGTGAGGCAGCTCGCAATAAGCATCTTACTGATTTCCTTGGTACTGCCTAACACTACACAGGGCTTTTATTATTCCTAATTTCTTATTTTTATTGTCTTATTACTGCTTGAAAGTGTCAATGTTGTCTCTGGTGACCTTTATCAGAATTTGTCATGGATACTGTGTGTATTGGCACTATAAATAGATTACCATACAGCAGCTATTTGGGTCTATGACAGCTGAACTGGTGTCAAGTGATTTCGTTAACGCGTAATGTAGTTGTGACATCTTTAGGATTGTTTGTGTTAGTGTGTGTACTAACGACAGCCTGCAGAAAGGCTCTAGCAATTTCCTTAGTGGCTAGCATATATGAACATTTGAACAAATTTTGTGTCGATGTAATTGCGACCACTCAAGTTAACTCACCGCAAGCCTCATAGTAACTTCCGTAGTGACCTCACCACGAGTTCCTAAATTTTCTTGCTAGCCAGAGTGCATTTGCTAACTTTTTAATTGTTGCACTCTTTTACTCACCATGGTGCGTCATGACCTCTAATGGTGAGATTGTATGATCAAATGATTGAGTCTTATTTGTTTTCATTGACATGCTTTACTGAAAACTGCTATGTGTATTTGAAAATTTAACTTGTGATCTTCCGGCAGCCGTTTCATTAAAATAAATGTTTTATTTTTAATAGAACATAAAAAAAAACATTTAATAAAACGCTCGTCCGACACAGAATCACCGCAATCGAACAAGATCTCTACGACCGTCGCACCGAACACCTTTTCATTGAACTCATCCCACACAAAAAGCGGACGAACGGAATCTTCATCCTCAATATTTATAACGCACCGTCCCTACGCCACAGTCGCTTTCTAACGCTCTTTAAAAAGGCCCTGAACGCTGCAGGCAGCAGCCCCCTCGTCATCGGCGGCGACTTCAACCTGCCGCACACAGGATGGAGCTACAAACACTGCTCCGCTGCGGGCCG
This sequence comes from Dermacentor silvarum, assembly GCF_013339745.2. NCBI lineage: Eukaryota > Metazoa > Arthropoda > Arachnida > Ixodida > Ixodidae > Dermacentor > Dermacentor silvarum. The sequence continues at coordinate 99,147,337 of NC_051163.1, read as the reverse complement.
AACCCTTTGGCAATACTCCCACGATCTCGGCTTCAATCTCATCACAGACCCGACGTTCCCAACACGCCTCGGTACCTCCACTGCGCGAGACACGACGCCCGACCTCACGTTCACCAAAAATGTAGTGAATGCTCAATGGCGCAATACTGAATACGACCTCGGCAGCGATCATTCGATCATTGAAATTACTATCCCGCACCTCACAGCTCTATCTACGAGAACGAGGGAGTTCGCGTAGGTAGACTGGGACGCCTTCTGCAAACATCGCACAGCAGAAACGACAGACACCCCGATCACCGATATAGAATCTTAGTCGCGCGACCTTTTATAAGATACCCAATTGGCTACTCGCACTATCAAAACCGATGCCCCGACTGAACGCATGGATAGTCGGCTTGCCCACCTCATTGAAGCCAAAACGTCCATCCTCTCCCGGTGGAAGGGTCAACGACTCAACAAACAAGTCAGGAAAACGGTTGCACTACTTAACGAGAATATCAAAGAATACTGCCGAGTCCTTAATCAGCAGCAATGGGCGGAGCTTTGCAATTCTCTAGACGGGCAACTTCACCACTCGCGCTCGTGGAAAATCCTAAAACATCTTGACAATACCAGCACCCGTTCAAAACAGCAGGATCGTCTTACCAAACTCCTATTGACAGAAACAAAGGCGCACGGCCAGGACCACGTCACAAATACCTTATGCCAAAAGTACATCCCCTCCGGGCCCGCAAAGCCTCACGGCACGTACGCGGGGTCCTCGAGCTCAGCCCTCGATGAGGACTTCAGCGTGGCCGAAATACATGCTGCTCTGCGCAAATTGAACAACCGTTCAGCCCCAGGTCCGGACGGCGTCACCAACAAAACTCTGAGAAACCTAGACGACCCCTCGGTGGAACAGCTCACCGAGTACACTAACGACTGCTGGCGCCAAGGGTCCATTCCTCATCATGGAAAACGGCCAAAGTAATTGTAATTCCAAAACCTGGCAAGCCATCTAGCCTTGCCAATCTGCGCCCCATCTCGTTAACCTCGTGTGTCGGTAAGGTTATGGAGCATGCACTCCTTACCCGCATAAACTCTCACCTCGAAGATACGTCCGCATACCCTTACTCAATCATAGGCTTTACAGATCATCTCTCAGCCCAGGACGCCGTGCTCCAACTCAAGCATCAAATAACAGCTTGATAACAAATCCCGACACATGAAGGCGATCTTGGGCCTCGATCTCGAGCGCGCCTTCGACAATGTCGCGCACTCTACTATCCTCGAACGCATCTGCCTGCTCAACCTCAGCGTGCGCACCTGCAACTACGTACGAGATTTTCTATCCAACCGAAGGGCGTTCCTCTCGGTTGGAGATATTCAATCGGAGAAATTCATTCTCGGATGCGCGGGAACCCCACAAGGCTCTGTTATTTCCCCAATGCTGTTCAATTTGGTCATGCTCGGATTAGCACAGGAACTACAGAAGCTCGACGGCATAGAATACACCATCTATGCCGACGACATTACCATCTGGACCACAACGGGCAGCGACGGACAAATTGAAACCGCTCTGCAAGACGCCATCGATGCCGTCGAAAATTATCTCGAAGGCACGGGACACCGATGTTCCCCCGACAAGTCAGAGCTCCTCCTATACCGCCCCACGCTCCGTGGACGCCCACCACTACGATCTACGCATAAACGGCGCTACGAGGAAATCCAACTTCACATGAAGGATTTTGGAACCATACCCGTGGACTCCACCATCCGGGTCCTCGGCATGACCATCGAGGCCAACGGCGCAAATTCAACGGCTATATCCAAGATCCCCCGACATACGGCCAATACGTCGCGGCTGCTGAAACGGGTGACCAACCGGCGACAGGGCATGAAGGAAGAAAGCCTCATCCGCCTTGTTCACTCGTTCGTCATCTGTCACGTCACGTACGTCGCCGCCTTCCATAATTGGTACAAAGCAGGAAAGACTAAATTGGATATCATTATACGCGGCGCGTACAAGCTAGCCTTAGGACTGCCAAACAACACCAGCACTGAACTTCTACTCCAATTAGGACTCCATAACACCCTCGACGAATTAATCGAAACACAGCGTCGGTCTCATCTGGAGCGTCTCACTCTAACAGAAACGGGCCGGCACATTCTAACTAAACTCGGCATCACATACCGCCGTCAACATGGAGACAAATACCCAATTCCATACGACGTGCAGACTTGGCTACATGCCCACCCTATCCCCAAAAGCATGCACCCTGACTGCAATAAAGAATGTCGGAAGGCAAGGGCTGCCTCCCTCATTAAAGCTTATGGCGACACCACGGGCGTCACCTTTGTCGACGCAGCCGAATATCAAGACGGGCACCGCTTCGCCGCAGCTACCACAGTAGGCGGCTCGCTGAAACATGCCGCCAGCATCATAACCCAAAACGCCGAGACGGCCGAGGAAGTGGCCATCGCCCTGGCCACCCTCGATCCAGACTGCCACACCATCGTGAGCGATTCCCGCACGACAATCACCAATTACATCAAAGGTCGTACTTCAAAACAAGTGCTACGCATCCTACACCAAGCCCCTCACTCACTTGAAAAGCAAATTACTCTCGTCTGGTTCCCAGCACACGCCGGCGACGTACATCCGCACCTCACCAACCTCGACGAGGTCACTCACTCCGTAGCACGAGGCCTTGTCAACCGTGCCAGAGACAGCGCAGGTGCACACGCGGAACGCGATCGCCTCACCAGCTACAACGACGTTACGAATTCATTCTATCTCGAAAGAAGAACCTTCCCCATCCCTCATCAGAAGCTAAACAGAGCACAGGCAACCACCCTTCGCCTGTTACAGACAAACACGTACCTCTCACTAACACGTTGTCACAGGATCTACCCAGACACCTACCCTAGTAACATTTGCAAGATCTGTAAGACTCAGGCAGCATCGCTTCCCCACATGCTATGGGAATGTAAATACCAATATCCGACTAATAATACTGTGACCCTCTCGTCGAGATTGCACGCCGCCCTGCGCAGCTCCCACCTCGACGACCAACTATGGGCTACCCAGCAAGCCTGCGGGGCGGCGAAGAGGCAAGACCTCGATGTCCCCACGTGGGAGGCTTAGGCCCAGCCAACTAAACTGCTGGTTTAAATAAACGTTTGTTTCTCCTCCTCCTATGTTTAATGAGTCTGTTAAATGATTCAGCAGCCTGCAGAACTTAGTTCTGTAGCTTTGTTCCTGTTAGCACAACGAAGTATCGCTTGCATGTACTGACTGATTAGAGTTTATGCATTATGTTTTGATTTAATGCATTTTGTTCAAGTTCTATGTAATGTATTAGTTTACCAGAGCAGGAAAATATGTACACAGTGCAGCTAAGCACTGTGCACAAAGCTTACATTGTTAGTGGTCTGTGGGTAAATGCAGCAGGCCTGATGCCCTGCTAGGGCACATTCTGAGTAATGTCCCTATTACGTTAAGTTATAATCTATATGAACGTCCTATGGATGTCCTAAATCGACAATCAAATGTCCCACAAGCGTTCTTTCGACGATCGCTACCACGAAATGTCTCAGAAGCGTCCTACATCCTGACAAAAACGTCCTTAGGACCTGCTCGGGATGAAGCTATAAGAATTATCCATATTTAGACATCTTGCGGATGTCCCAATATCCAATTTGGACGTTCATGGGACGTTTATAGGACCGTCTCTTCGCGCGGAAGGGACGATCCCATGGACATCCAAAACTGGTCCATAGGAGTCTCACGTATGTCCTAGGGACGTTCTAATATCCCGTTTCAGACATCTGGTAGACATCTGGAGGGTATTGGTAGTCTAATGGGTGGCGCTATCTTGGAGCGATCGTCACCGCAGAAAGCCCCATACACACTAGCGGTAAAATGCGCGCGGCGCGCCGTGGGCATTAAAACGCAGCTGTGACAGAGCGGCCACACGAACACGGCGAGCCGCAGCAGCAGCGACGTGACAGCTTGAAAATATCGCCTCCTCTCTGTAGGCAGGGTACGAAAACTCCCTATAACTGCCTTGGGACGCTCGGTCGCATGCCGATAAGCGGCGGCAGTGCCGCTGCCACCACTGGTGGCTACGAGGTATTATAATTATCTTCACTTACTTTTTTAAGCACTGGCACACCGCTCGTGCACAGCAGTGCCAAGAAATTAAAATGAGGAAGATTATAAGGAGGCAAACCGTCGTTAATTACCAATATTCGCTGTTAAAATGTAACATTTCGTGAAAGTAATCGCTTTGAAATTCCTAACTTGGGGTTAAGTTTAGGGCTACAGTGCAACTAGTCCACAGATATATTGGGGGCTAGCACAATGAAAATAACTTCCTGGCACCATCATTCGTTAATTTTGTTCGTGTGTTGGGATGTGAAAGAACTAAAGCTGGCCTATTTGCCAGTGAGCTAAAACTCAACGCAAGTAAAATTTGAACATTTTTGTTTTGATTCACACATTTTATACTGGAAAATGTCAATCTGCAAAAGCAATTTCCATTCACAGCTGAAATGTGTACATCATAAGCGAACAGATAACAGAAGATCCAAACCAATACGAAAATTATTAACCATCACGAGTTGATCGCACAGAACTTGACTCTATGACGTCTGTTACGACAGTGCACATATTTTGTGTCTTATGGTAGGTAGAGTACAATACATGTATTTCACTGACAGTATTAAAGTTATAGTTGTGGTGCAACAAAACGCCACAAAGAATTACGTGCGTGCATCTTTCGGCCGTCATTGCTGTTGAAATTTGATAGAACATCACGGCTTTGTATTTTTTTTACTTTTGCCTTAGCTGTACATGTCGACAACGAGTGAGCAAAATATATAGCCCGACAAACACACACTCAAGCCCTTCATTACAAGTGTCTCACCTGCAGTAGATGGGCTGCCGTCATGACGAATGAGTCAAGCAACACTGCTCTTATATCTGTCCACTCAGACTCACACAGAACTGATTGACTCATGCAAAATGAATGGCTGCTGAGAAAAAAGAGTGAAATGCTTGTGTTTACCTGTTGTGATTAGAAGCATCCTGAAAAACTTCGCAGAGCTGGAAATCCCGGTGTTAAAACACTACATAGCCGCACAGGACATGTGATGCCCCGATTTAGCCATCTTTGTGTAATGTTAGGTTGACCTGGTTTCCTGTGTGTTCTATTATTTGCACGCCTGATCAAGCTTCTCTGTCTTAACTTTCCAATTTTCATAGTTGCACTACAACCGGTGCAGATGACCGAGCTCGACCCGACTTGTGATATCGCTAAGCGAGTGGTAAGAGGAAGCGTAGGCAAGCTCGACGGACGCACGAAGTTAACCACTGATCAAAAACAGTAATTAAAGAAATAAACAGAAAGAATAGTTGTTTGCGTTGACTCAAATTTCTTTATTTCTAAAAACTTGTGAATGACAAGAAATGCGAACATCCACATCTACCCGGAAGCCGCTAGTAGCGCGCATGTTAACTAGCACTCGTCTTCTGGGGGTTTATGTAGGCGCGAGATGTCACCTGCTTTTCCTTCATCTGCTGGAAGGTCGGCGCTGTGTTAACGTTCTTCGTCCTTCGTTCATAACGCGAGTCACGTCTTAAGAAGATGATGAGTTCGTTGCCACGGAACATATTAATGTTGGTGTGTTCTCTTCTGTTCCGGCGTAGCCGCGTTCCAAGGTCAAGGAGAATGAGGTACTGGGTGTCGCCCCCGCACCCTTTTGTTCAGGAGCTGTCTTGTCGTAAATAATTGAATATGGCGCGCTGTTCCCAAAACATTTCGGTCAGGGGGGCTTAGTTTAGACTCATCATTGTAAAAAAAACAATCGCAAACTATGACAATCAAAAAAGCACGAACGAGTCCAAAGTAAGCAAACCAAACAAGCGCGAGTGAGAGCTGACGCCAGCATACGGTAGTATGAAATGAGCAGTACGGCTGAGACCAGATACGAGTACGCATCGAGCGGTCGGGCGGGTCCGCATAACACCAGTTTCCCGAGCGCCCGTCACTGAATGGGCCGCTCTTATTTATTTCCGCAGTTCGCGGCTCGCGTCTTTCATCTCCCGCTGCATGTTCCCTCTTTCATCTTTCGCTGTGCTTGTTCACTGGGATACATCGCCGACGCCGACGCTCGCCGCAGGAACGGGCTACTAAGAGCTGCGCTACGCAGTATATGACTATTCCCCAGTGGGGAGTATCAGCCCCAACGTCAGCCCCAAGCATTGCAAGTCTGTCAGCTCAAATCACCGTATTTACCACATTCCTGAAAGTTAATTAAGAATGCCAATTGCATTAAAAAAACAAAGACTTGCGTGCCCCTGTGGTTTGAAATATATAATAAATGGAGTAGTATCAACACGTTCAGAGATATGTTCGCTAATGTGAACAAAGGACAAGACAGAAGAGCAGGAGGCAGCGTCGAACAGGAGGCAGTCGAGGTTCGTCCGGTTGCCTAACACTGCCGCTACTTCTTGCGAGGACCACCCGCTGCCTCGTCAAGCTCCTTCAACAGAAGACGTGGTGCGCATCATTCGACGCGAGATAGAGGCCCCTTCACATAGTGCTTTTCATAGCCGAAATCAGGAACCTGGACAAAGGATTGCACTAATTTAAGAAGTTGTGAGCCAGGAGTTGGAGCACGCTTGTGTTTGGCCTGCTTGTGCATTCAGTCGTGCGGCCGTGGACCCCTCGCCCATTCGACTCCGGGAGCCCACTGATTGCCGATATAGTGACCCAGCAGAGTGGCGTACACATGCTCACAGGCCCATCTGCTTCAACTGCAGAGGAATTGGCCACATTGCTCGCCACGGCCGCATTCGAACGTATCCACCGTATCGGTCCTTCCTGCCCAACAGCCGTCAGGATTCCAGATACTCAGCATTTTGGGAGGGCTCTCAAGCGCATCAAAATGACGCAACCTTGCCCGCACGGAGTTCCAGCCGTTCACCATCGCCAGGTAATCGTCGGTCACGCTCCCTACTACTTCGTAAGTCCACATCGTCCCCATCACCCAATTCCTCTGGACGCTTCTCGGAAAACTAATATATGCAGCGCCAGGAGGTGCCGCTACATCGTCTGTCCGACCTGAAAATCCTCTGTTGACCGTGCCCACAACCGGAAACCTCTTGGACGTTGAAGTAGACGGTGTGAACGTGTCGGCGCAAATTTATACAGGCGCACATATATCAGTAATGAGTTCGCACCTTCGTCATTGTCTCCGCAAAGTGCTCACGCCTGCTACTTCGATCGCCGTACACGGAAGTAAACCTCCCGTCGTGGGAATGTGCACCGCCCGCGTGAGCATCTCTGGACACAATGCCACAGTTCTGTTCGCCGTCCTGGACCAGTGTACTTACGAACTAATCATTGGCAATGATTTCCTGTCGTCCCACTCAGCCGTCATCGATTGTGTCGCCGGTCTCCTACAAATGGAACTCGCTCTGCCCCAAGATGCCGCCGATAAACCACTCGCGCTTTTCTGCTCCGTCGAATTTATTTATTTATTTATTTAAAAAATACTGCGGACAAGAAGTCCAAGCAGGGTGAGCAGGATATACAAGAATAATCACAAAGGAACAGAATGAAACAAGTTTCTAACAAGCTTTTCACAATATGTGTGTCGTCATAAGGTAGACGATTAAGAAAATTTAATTAACTGGGTTATAATAAAACTCTAACACAAAATAACAGCACTAATTACACAAATGGCATACAGATCACGGGCGCGGGGGGAATGCTTCAGTTAGTTTATTCCAGTCAGCTATTGTTTGTGGAAAAAAAGAGTACCGAAAAGTGTCAGTTCTTGCGAAAACTGGTGTTAGCGAATGAGAGTAGTGGTGTCGAGTGGGTCTGCTTATCAAGGGGGATACGTATGTTGCGGTGTCTAAGGGTAGCCTATGATTAATTAAGTTTGATAGAAACTCTAGTCTACTTTTCTTTCTTCGAATTTGTAATAGTTCAATGCCGTTTGCGGTTAGTAATGCAGTGGGGGAGTCAGTAGTCCTAAATTTATTGTAAATAAATGATGATGCCGAAAGCCTCTACATACGTTCCTTTGTCACCGACCTCACGACTACCTGACGCCGACTACGTGCTATCACCGACGCTAGACGTGATCCTTACGCGCAACGTAGCCCTGCTGCATGCAGTTGTGACGGTTGGTGACAACCGTACGTACGTTCATTTTTTGAACTTTGGCACCACTCCCCATACCGTGCCGCAAGGCATCAGACTGGCGAGTGTATCTGCCCTTAAAGAACACGCCCAGTTCGCTATTGATCCTGATACCGCCTTGCTATCTCCTTGCCCCAAGACACAGTCCAAGATACCCGACAACATCCATAAAATGATAGCATCTGACCTTTTACGTCCAACTTTAAGGAGCTGCGCCGCTTGCTAATGTCATACAGGGACATATTTGATTTTGACGGTGGGCCGTTGGGCCACACCTCTAAAGTAGCACACCCGATCAACACTGGTGATGCTCGCCCAATTTGTCGGCGTCCTTCTCGAGTGTCCGCGGCTGAAGGTCACGTCATTCAGGAAGAAGTCGACAAGATGCTTGAAAAGATCATTGAGCCTTCCTGCACCCCTTGGGCTTCCCCTGTAGTCCTCGTAAAGGAGAATGATAACAGCGAGCGGTTATGCGTCGACTATCGTCACCTAAACAAGGTTACTAAAAGGGATATTTATGCATTGCCGCGAATTGACGACCTGCTTGACTGTCTCCACGGAGTTACGTATTTTTCCTCGATTGACCTCCGTTCTGGCTATTGGTAAATGACAGTCGACGACAATGATCGCGAAAAGACCGCGTTTTAAGTACGAAGCATTTCTTTGCGAACATATATGGTACTTTGACAGTAGCCGCCTACGTCCTTGTGCTCTCGTGGTCGTTTCGTTAATTTGGTAGGTACCAAAATTACCATAGCATGACAGGAGCGTATGACGAACATAAGTGATAGGTAATGACATAAATATCATGACATTCGTGTCATGTAGGTCATGACAATGACCCAGCGAAAAGATGAATACTTGAAAACCACTGAAATGGGTTCGGACGTGGGTACTAAGTGAAGGAAACACTAAAAGATGCTGGTAGAAGTTTGAGTTTGAGTTTATTCAACCACATGGTACATGAGAAATTTGCATTTGTGGTTGGGTTTGACAGGAAAAAAGCTGCATAGAAGCAGCTTGACGGGCCCCATCACCCCTAAACCAAAACAAAAACAACAAGCACAGGCAGCAGAAAACAACGATACATAAAAATACATATACATATGTGGTCTTTCATAGGAAATTGCGTATAAAACATTTACATAACACGAAAACCATATGTTCTATAATTGTTGAAATAAACACAATTTATATAACTCTGTTTTTGATAAAGTACTCAAGTTCTCAATTGTTAGATTCCACCTATTTAGTACATTTGGAAGACAGAAGCGAACAGTTTGAACCCCATAGTTAGTTCGAGTACGTGGTACATACCAAATCTCCGTATGTCGAGTTGTACGACAGGCTGTATTAGGTTGCAAGGCAGCTAAATTACGTATGTACGTACTGCCTCTGCGTATTTCAGGTTTAAAAGCCGACAAGAGCTGGTATTCATAGCAATGATCAATTCTCAAGATTCCGAATTTCTTAAACAGTCACCTTCAATAGACCGTAATGCATTTTTTGCAGGGTGACTAAAGCATTTAAAGATTTTTTAGAGCCTGTTGACCAAACTAGATAGCAATAATGTAGATGAGAAGAAAAAAGGGCATTGTACACTAAAAGCTTTTGAGGGACAGGTAGTATATGTTGACACCTTCGCAATATGCCTAACACTCTGGAAAGTTTATGACTGATGTGCCCTGTATGGTAATCCCATAACAGGTATTCGCTAAAGATAACACCACGTGTTTTTACGGATGGGGAAAGTTCAATTTCATTACAGTTGAGAAATAATTTCTGAGATTGTTTACAATGTTTTGATTTCGCTCGGAACAGTACAGCTTTAGTCTTAGAGCAATTTATGTGTAGCGAGTTTTTAACAGTCCATACGTATATTTTCTTTAGTACTTCATTAGCAGACACAACAAAGTTGTCAATGGTTTCACCAGAAAAAAATAAAGCAGTGTCATCTGCATAAATAACATAATCTACAGAGCTGTCAACTCTTACAATATCAATAATGAAAATATTGAATAAAAGAGGCCCCCGTATACTTCCTTGCGGTACGCCATTCCTAACACCTTTAGACAATGACAACTCTCTGTTAATAGATACACACTGATGCCGATTTGATAAGTAACTTTTTAGAAGAGTTGAAATGACACCGCGAATTTCATAACAATATAGCTTTTCTAACAGAGTAATATGATTAATTCGGTCGAATGCCTTCGAAAAATCTAAGTATATTCCTAGTGTGAGTTTTTTTGCTTCCATGTTCTTTATGATTAATTCTTTTTGATATAGCAAATCACTTTCCGTTGAAACCCCAGGCGGAACCCATACTGTGACGACGTAATGACGTTGTCTTGATAAAAAAAAATTTAGACAATCCTGTATATAACAATTTTTCAAGCCCCTTGGAAAATGTTGGCTGAATTGAAATTGGTCTATAATTACCCAAATTATTTTGTCTCCACCTTTGTAAATGACTGTGACTTTCGCGGTTTTCATTTTCTCGGGAAATACACCGGTGTCTAATGCAAGGTTATATATGTGTGCTAAAGTAGTGCAGATGAGATCTAAAACAAAGATTATGGGTTTCAATTTTAATCCATCTAGTCCTCACTTTTGCTTTTTTTGAAACTCTGAAACACATTAATGACCTCTTGTGGATCTGTTGGATGAGCAAATAGCGAATCCTTTACGGGGGGAGGTAAGTGATCTAATGAGTCCTGACTGTGAGTGCTATCAACTAATGAAGTGAAGTACTCGTTAAACTTGTTGGCTAATACTGTACCCTTGCATATTTCATCATTAATTAACAGCTCGCCATTATCACTGGTGGCTCTTTTAGAAGAAATGATAGAATTCAGTTTGTTCCAGATGTGTTTAGTGTCAGTAACACCATCGAACATCATAAAGTAATAACTACGTTTAGCTTGCTTTTGTATTTTAGTAAGTTTATTTCTGTAAATCTTAAAAACGTTAAATGCGCTCACATCTCGCGTTACCAGAAACACCTGATATAACCTATTCTTTTCTTTAATCATATTAAGTACCCTGGAAGTAATCCAAGGCTTGCGGGCCCGCTTAGGCTTTTTTAAGGTCTTATAAGGAAAGTGTTTTCTGTACACAGAGCACATAGTATTGATAAAACAGTCATACGCGAGGTCAGTGGAGGAACAAGATAATACGTTGTTCCAATTCAATGTATTAACTTCCTCTCTGAAAGACGACAGTGAATGCTGATTTATTTGTTGAAAATGAGTAGCCGGGGGAACATGGCTCCTTTCATTAAAAGGTTTGTCCAGGACTAAATGAACGGGCAAATGATTACTTATCGAGGCATCAAGGGCGCCTGCCTGTATTGGATGACCGGAATTGTTTGTGATGAATAAGTCCAGGAGAGTAGAACTAGTGGCGGTAATGCGCGTTGGCATCATAATTACGTTTTTGAAAAAGAACGAAGCAAGAAGGTCTGAAAATCGAGCATGTTTATGTGTGCTGCTTAACATGTCTATGTTTAAATCACCACCAAGCACTAATGTGTAATTGAGATCATTAACGACCGAGAATAGGTTTTCTAGATATTGAAAGAACGAATCAATGTTACCATCTGGAGGCCGATATATTACTGTAAACAAACATTTTTGATACTTTAATGTTAAAGCATCTATGTCATCGGTACACAGAGACAGATGGTCATTCCCCTCATACTTCAATCCTGCCTTTACGTGTAAGCATACACCGCCACCCCTTTTAGATTTTCTATTCTGCTCAACCACGTTATATCCATCAAGATGGATAACCTCAATGTCACTGCGGTACCAAGTCTCTGTCATCATAATGACAGAAAATGAGAAATTCAACTCTTCAAGAAATAAAAGAAGATTTTCCTCTTTCGAGCGAGCTGATTGCATGTTAATGTGGAGAAACGACAACGGCTGTCTACACCGTTCAGTTACGCGAGTGTTTAGTTGAGATGGACTTGAAAACATTGTTATATTTTAACAAAAAATATAATAATCTTATAGCTTAGACTACTTGTGCCAAATCAGCATCGCAAGTGATATGCAAGACAGGTGACTTCTCTGTCTTCCGCATCAGAATTCTTCCCTGCGACACCCACACAAATTTCCATTTTTTTTGACGCCTTGCTTGTCTGGACTTACTGAGTAATACCTTCATTTCCATGCAAAGATGCTCATTGACATAGATTGGGTCACTTGTATCGAAGCCAAGATGACCGGTGTCCAACTTAGTTTTCCTTGCTGCAGACAACAGTTTGTCTCGCGCAGTTCTAGAGAGGAATCTGACAACCACATTTGATTTCTTTTTATCCTTGGACGACACACGATGAGCGATGTCAATGTCTTTATCAGTGACATCAGTTCCTAAGCACCTCGCAATGTTAGCGACAGTTTTTCCTAGGTTCTCGTTCGGGGTCTGCGGAAGGCCTTGAACCTCAATGTTCATACTTCTACTGTACTGTTTTAACTCCACGATCTCTTTCCTTGCTTCCCTCAAGTCCTTTTGCAACTCCTCGTTCTCCCTACAGCACTGCGCATTCTGAGCCTTCACCACAGCCAACTCCTGACGAAATGTCTCAATGTCTGCCTTAAAGCATTCAAAGTGCTCATTCATGAAGCCCATAGATTCGCGAATGCTGCCGAGTTCAACACGTATTTCAATGCTCGACGAAGCGACTTTACCAACCTCAGCCTTTACCTCGGTTGAAAAAGCATCAAGTTTTCCCACTAAGTCAGCCAAGAACTTCACTATTTGTTTGATGCTGTTAGGTTGCTTTTCGGCAAGAGCATTCACAACGCCGCCCAAACCACTGGAGTTTTTATCCTCCATTGCTTGCTATATAAACAATGCCACAAAGGTCACGTTCACTGCGCTCACAAAGCAGGAAACACACAGCTCGCACAAAAGGAGAAGACACTGTTAGTTTATCTAAGAATAAAACTCAAGGAATAAAACTCAAGGCAGCAACAGCGACGACATTACTAGTGCCATATGCATACGCTTTATGTAAAAACATCAAAAACGGCCAACGAACCTGCAAAGAGTGCAGAAGGTAGTTTTGCGTGCGTCCTTTCGTCGTCGCTGCCGCTGCCTGAGTGAAGCGAGCTCCAGGGAAAGCACCGCCCCCAAGATAAACTTGATACGCTGCGCGAAAGCTGCAGTAGGCTCGGGTAGATGGCGGTTCCAGCGGCGCTGCCCACAGGTCCTGGTAAGAGCACAGCAGCGGGAAAAAGCAGCGGTAAGTCGTCCACGCAGCTCATGCAGCGGGCCAAGCCGCTAGTCGAAGTTCCTTACACTGGCTTGACGATATGCCAGGCTCAGCCTGCAAAGAGTGCAGAAGGTAGTTTAGCGTGCGTCCTCTCGTCGTCGCTGCCGCTGCCTGAGTGAAGCGAGCACCAGGGAAATCACCGCCCCCAAGATAAACTTGATACGCGGCGCGAAAGCTGCAGTAGGCTCGGGTAAATGGCGGTCCAGCGGCGCTGCCCACAGGTCACTGGCTTGACGATATGCCAGGCTCAGCCTGCAAAGAGTGCAGAAGGTAGTTTAGCGTGCGTCCTTTCGTCGTCGCTGCCGCTGCCTTAGTCATAGTCCAAACCCAGCAAAAATGACAATGACTCAGCGAAAGAGTGTTAACACTCAAAAGCCTGAGAAATGGGTTCTCACGTGGGTACTACGTGATGGAAACACTAAATAATGGTGGTAGAGGTCATAGTCGTGGCCACGACTAAGCAAAGATTACAATGACTCAGCGAAAAAGTATAATACTGGAAAGCCACTAAAAATGGGTTCTGATATGGGTACTAAGTGAAAGAAACACTAAAGGATGATGGTAGAAGTCATAGTCATGATCATGACTCAACAAAAATGACAATGACTCAGCAAAAAAAAGGTAACACTCAAAAGCCATTGAAATGGGTTCTGACATGAGTACTAAGTGAAGGAAACACTAAAGGATGATTGTACAAGTGTTCGTCATGAGCATGACTCAGGAAAAAAGTACAATGACTCAACAAAAAAGAATAATACTCAAAAACCACTAAAATCGATTCTGTCGTGGGTACTAAGTGAAGGAAACACTTAAGGATGATGGTAGATTGCATAGTCTTGAGCATAACTCAGGAAAAATGATTATGATAGCGAAAAAAAATTACACTCAAGAACCACTGAAATGGGTTCTTACGTAGGTAGAAAGTGAAGGAACCACTAAAAGATGATGGAAGAAGTCATAGTCATGAGCATGACTTCACGTTAAGGTCTCTTAGGCGTAGCTAATGGTACTCCTGAGGACTCATGACATGCGTGTCATGTAGGTCATGAAAGAGCCGCCTATGTCTTGGTGCCCTCGTGGTTGTTTCGTTAACTGGGTTGGCTCCCCGCACACTGCTTTCCATAACATCAATTCCCATAGGGTGTGGGATCTGCTGGTTTTAAGAACACCAGATGGTCTTTATCAATTCAAGGTCATACCGTTTGGTCTGTGCAATGCCCCAGTGACAGTCTAAAGCATGGACTCCCTTCTTCGGGCCTTGAATTGGTCCACTTGCCTATGCTACCTCGACGATGTCGTCGTGTTTTCATCGACGTTTTCAAGTCTCTTGCAGTGTCTGTCAGTGGTTCATGTGTTCCCCCGAGTTAGCCTGCAGTTGAATTCCTCCACATGCAATTTCGGTCGCCTTTCCTTACTACAATATTGCCACCGCAGAACCCAGCGACCCCATCGGCCTGAGGGATCCTTCAACGTGGATAGCTGACAAAGTGTATGGTCAAACATTCCTTCTTCGTAACGGAATAATTCGTCTCTGCTTTGGCGAGGGTGCGGCTTGCGCATTCAATGACGTACTCGTCGAATCCATATTTGCGCTGCACAAGCACAGCTCCGAGTCGACCCCTGGCGTCGGTATGTACTTCACTCGGAGCTGTAGGGTCGAAGTGACGCAGTATCGGCGGCCAGGTTAGTGGACAATGCAACTCTTGGAAGGCATCGTCATAAGTGGGTGACCAGGCGCAATGATTCAAGTCGCTCAGTAGATGCTGATTCAAGACAAAGGTCATGGATGCAAAATTCCGAATAACGCGGCGAAAGTAAGAACAGACGCTACGGAAGCTGTGAATTTCTCTTACGGAGATGGCTTTGGGAAAATCAGCAACTCCAGGAAGCATGGCGGCATCAGCAAGAATACCGTGTTTAGATACTACATGGCCATGGATGGTGAGCTGACGCGCACCAAAGTGGCATTTCTTCAGGTTGAGCTGAAGGCCGCCGTCAGTTAGGCACTGTAACACTACCTCCAGCCTGCAGAGATGGGTAGAAAAATCGGGCGAAAAAATAATCACGTCATTTAAGTAGCAGAGGCACATTTCCCACTTGAGACCACGCAAAAGGTAGTACATCATACGCTCAAACATTGCAGGGGCGTTGCAAAGCCGAAAAGGCATGACACGAAATTCACATAGCGCATCCGGTGTTACGAAGGCCGTTTAGGTTGATCTTCTGGTACCATGGGGACTTGCCAATAGCCGCTGCGTAAGTGGATAGAAGAGAACTCCGCGGTTTGGAGGCGGTCAAGGGCGTCGTCAATTCTCGGAAGATGGCAAAGATCTTTACTAGTTACTTTGTTAAGACGGCGGTAAACGACACATAATAGAATCGATCCATCCTTCTTAACAAGAACAACTGGAGATGCGCAGGGGCTATCTGAAGATTGTTTAACTGCGCGAAAAAACAGACCACAGAGACAGCATGGGACAAGGACTGCGCCCGTCCTTGTCCTATGTTGTCTCTGTGGTACGTTTTTTCGTTCCGTTAAACAATGTTCGCTAATATGTACCAACTCGACCAACAACAAGTTCTAGGCTATCTGAAAGCTGAATGACGCCACGCATGAGCATGTCAACTATTTTGTCGTCGATAACACAGCGCTCTGTCGCGGTGATACGATATGGTATCTGTCGCAGGGGCGCACATACCCGTGTGGATGCGATGACAAGCAGTTGGCTTTCGGCCCCAGGGAGCATGATGTCAGTCGAAAGACGAACGCAACTTGTCGAGAAAGTCTACAAGCTGGGCGCGTTGGGAAGCAGTGAACGTGTCGGCGATGGAGGTATTTCGAACGTTGGGCGAAGTGGGCTCTTGCGCGGTGTTACAAGTCACTTCGGCGACCGCATGAGTGGCGATGGAACCAGTTGACATGTCAGTGATGGCAGCAGGGTCGACACACTGGACGTAGCCAACGCACTTCACACGAAGCAAAGTCAGGTGACATGATAATTGGTTGGTGACGAGCAGTGTGCTGACGCCGGCATAAACTTCTAAAAAAGCGAAAGGCAACGCGGAACTTTTGGGGCAAACGAAAATGGCAGATGGCGTAAAAAGTGAGCTTGCATAAGCAATTACGCTGCACGATACCATGGCAAGGGCAGAGGAGTGCGGTGGAATTGTAAAGTCTTCGGCGACCAATGCTTTATCATCAGCTTCACGAGCGTCAAGGAGCGAGGCGTCGCAAAGCGTTTGAAATTACACTTCAACATGACAACAGTTGATGTCGGCCTTATTAGCGGAGAGAAAGTCCCAGCCCAAATTAAGATCACGGGAACGAGAACACAGAACCAAATATTCGACGGTGTAGAGGAGGTCGTCAATCACAATGCGAGCAGTACACGCAGCTGCAGGCAAGATGCACTCTGTGCTGGCAGTACGAAGTTTTACAGTAGACGACGCAACGTTCCTGAACAAACGGCAAGGTTTGGCACTAATGACTGAAACTGCGGCACCAGCGTATTCAAAGGCAAATGCAGCTACGCCGTCCACATATACGTTAATAACTTTAGTCGGAGAAGGGAGAGGCTTTGGTCTTTTAGTGGGTGACGCAGTTATTGCCTCTGGGACTGCGGCGATGCTTCCCGTTCGCGGTAGAAGGACGACGACGCATCGGTGAAAGCGAGTGGCGTCTTGGCGATGGCGAGCACCTGTAAAGAAGAGGACGGTGATCCGAGTATGAAGACATCTGGCCAGGGTTCCGAGATGTGGAGCACGACGTGTATGGTGAAACATGATTCGGTGCCGAAGCTACGGCGGTAGGATATTTCTCGGCGACGGAAAATCGTGCAACTTGGGCAAGTAAACCACACGCAAAAAATATTGACGATTATCGGGAGTGCGCCATTGCCCACTTCTGTGTGAGTACCGCGGCTGAACACTCAGGAGTTGAACGCACTGGCACGGTTGACCACGTGTCAATCGGGTACGTGGAGGGGCACCACGTGTCAATCGGGTACACGTGCCGGTCTACGTGAGAGAAAACGGTTAAAGCATTTGATCTCTTCCTTATGTAAGGTAATCGAAGGCTGACTCACGCACGCACTTCCACCATTATTGATATGCCAAGCCTCGACCATAAAACGCGTATCTTCATTTCTATACCTGTACAATATCGCGCATTCATCGAAATCGGACGCGCAGTTATAATCTTGGCAGTCTTGGTAATGTAAGGAAAGATTAGAAGGCGATCCACCGGTTAACGACCATAATGTTCCATGAGCCTCTGATTGATACACCGCCCTGTTTACCCAGCTAAAGGGAACTTTATAAATCACACCCATGCGACAGTCAGTAAAATTGTTGTTCTTGATGTGCTTCACTGGGCACATCTGTTCTTTTTTGTATTCACCTGCTACGTTTTTCTCTGTACAGCGGCGCATATCTTACCTAGCTTATTCGGAGCAGTAAAAACAACATCAACACCATACCTACTTGTAACTTTCTTAAGATTATGCGATACTGAATGAATGTACGGAATATCCAATACTCTTTTCCAGCTCTTACAACTTTCCGTAATCACGTCCGTCCCCGCGAGATCGACTTCTGTAGGCATTCAACCACAGTGGCCACTGCTACGCTGGGAATGCTTTTAATAGGCGCCAGACCTGTGAATTAAAACTGGCGCTCATTTTGTGCGTGCACGATCTGGTGAGAGAAGTCCTAGGGCACTACATGGTAATTCCGTTTTTTACTACTTTGGAATGCTTTGATTGAAAGTTTAACAAAGGCTCCAGAGATCTAGGGCAGTACTGTACTAATTTTACAGCTTTAGTATGGATATCGAAGACTTCTATTACTCCTTGCAACATCACGGGTTGTTAAATTCCGTAAATGCGTGCATTAAAGACCAAGTGCAAGAGTCGGTTTTTATAGACAGGGGTGCGATCGCGCAACCTGCTCGCTTTCCGCACGTTCGCTTTCGCTGCTACGTCACAAAGCGGGCGGTCCGCAAAATTTGCGAGAGCGGGAGGGAGAGCACAGCCAATAGACGAGCGAGCGCAGCCCCGGAAGTTTGCCTCACCAACTTGGGCTTCGATTGGGGACGATAGATTAAGTGCAGAATGTTTGTAATGCTTTAATAATTACAAATGTAATGTGAAAAAAAGCCTTACTGTTTCAACATATAATCTGCGCCGAAAATATCTGGTGAGAGAAAAAAACTAATTTAAGCGGCAGATATTTTGGTTTAGTCCGCTAGGTGGTATCGCACACGCGAAAACAAATCGGCGGGTGCGTGCGATTTGTGTCCTTTGTTCCCCCTACACGCTTGCTATCCGCCGTAATGTCGTCCCACAAGACCGTCAAACTCGGCCCGCACGTTTCAGCACGCCAGCGCGAATTGCTGGTCGCCTTCATGGAGGGACACCCGTTCCTCGTGAGGGCAGCATGTGCCCTGGACCGAGAAGTTACGGCGGTGCGCAAGCAAGCGTTGTGGAGCGAACTCGCCGCGCTGTTGAACGCGGAGGGCCCGGCCGTCAAGACTGCGGAACAGTGGCAGGGATACTGGCGGAAGGAAATTTTCCTTTCGCGCAAAGATGCCGCCACAGCTTCCGCAAGTCAGAGGTGAGTACGAGGAACGGTTCTCTTGCTCGCGATGTTTACAATGCTGTTCGTAATTGCAGCGGCACGGGTGGAGGCCACCTGCCCGGCCTTCGTGGCCGCATCATTCAGTTGGTGGGCACCTCCACGGCGACGGGCCGCTCGACGAGGTAAGCCATCGATTAACGCAGCAATAAACTGGGGGACGCACCAGCATGTTTTTTTTTTACAATAGCATCGTGTATACTGCATCGGGTAGGCATTGTTATATACCACACTCACGCAGGGCGCTTTCAATTGCGAGCGAGCCCGATTTGGATGGAATTTCTTCAACGATTGGCTCCTTTGTTCGAGGAAACGAGGCAATCGTAATCGAGAAATGTTATTCCAAACGGGCTCGATTGCGATCGAAACTGCCTGTGTGAAACATGGAAGTGCTGCTGGCATGCACAAGGTGATTCACTGCTATACATTTTCATGAGATGTCTTTTGTGTTTTCATAAGACTGCGCTAGTTGCGTATTGGCAGGAACACATTAGGCGAATTTTTCACAACTGTTCTTTCGTGTTTCACACATAAAGCAGCCCGCCGTGGAGGTGACGGTCTCGACTGAGTCTGTGGGCACAACAGTAGGGACGAGTGGAATTTCACGTAAGCTTTTGTTCTTCCCTGTTGTCCCTCCTTTTGTGGAAACTGCTTTATCTATAAGGGGGCAAACTACTACAGTAACCATTTAGTAAATGTACTCTTTGCAACCAATACAGGAACACCGCGGCAGTCAGAAAGACCTCCACCCGAGCCACTGCCCCACAGCCCTCCAGCTGCAGGGACACCAGCTGAGCCCAGCTCTCCGAGATCCAGTAAGGGAAAAGGCTAAAATCATGAAATGTCACAGCTTTAATGCTATGGACGTAACGTACTTATGTGTTTAGTTCACTATAAATTGTCAATTTTTTTCAGGGTGGCCACCCCGAGTACAGCGTCGGTCGCGCGGTCCCCGCAGGGTGTCGGACCGGGAGACCCTGCTCCAACGCGTGGCCGACGATTATGCTCGGAGTGTCGCGCAGAGTGCCGAAACAAACGAAGTACGTATGCCCTTGTTTGTTTATATGGTGGAGCATAACAGACTGACAGTAGACAGGTGTAAGGTTTTTTGGAATTTCATGTGCTGTGTAGAGGGACACAAACTCACATACATGGCTAACACAAGTTGTAACAGCTGAACTGAAAACAAAAATGAAGACAGACAAGGAGGTCGCTGTACATTAGGTACATGGTTATAAACACAGACACTTAGCATCAACCACACATCAACAGCTTAAGAGATTACCAGTAAAGCTGTTTTTTTTCAGCAATGCCACAATATGGTAAGTTGTCTGTAACTAAATCACACGCTTTAAAAAGCTGTCGCATATGACTTGCTTGCTGAAAAACTTGGTCGCACAAACACTTTCAAGCATTAGCTAAAGAAATTTTTCTCATAATTGAGCCACACACAGTTGATGACACGTGCCGAGTGCGATAGTTCTCCCACGGCAGCAGGGTAAATGAGTGGTATTTGTAAGCCAAACCTACAATGCTCAGGATCCTTTGCATGCATAATTAATTAATTGCAAAGGCTGTAGCTAAGTAACTCTTTAAATTTTGTCTGCACATCACCCATAAAGGTTCCTTTATTTTATCAAAAGATGACGAATATGTTTTGCTAAACACGAACCCCGACCAACTATTGAAAATTAGAAAGAAAAATAGGGTTCATTATTGATGTGCAACGCTTGCAATTAAGGAAGGAACAAGAAAGCTTCGCCACACAATACACTCAAGACTGTGCCTATTTCCACCGAGTGTTAAGTTCGTACCTTGGTCTAGGACTCTGGGAAACATTACAGATAATGACAGTATGACACCTTGCAATGCTTGAATAACAAGTTTTCTAGAGGGTTCACAAAAGCTTTTTACTCGCAACAAATTTAACCTGTGGGCATAGCATTTTTTTGTAGACAGATACATGTGTTCGTCACTTGCTCATTCACCATCCTAAACACATTGTTATGCCATGCACTGACTTTCCAGCCACGTGATAGCTAAAAATACAAATGGTATCAATGTTTTTTGTAGAACTACATGAAAAACAACAAAAAACGTGTGCCATGCTATAGGCCGTTCAGAATGCATACAGAGCAAAAACAACAATGCGCAAGGTGTTTGCCCTTGTCTGCATCGCTTTCAACTAACATTGACAGTGTTTTCGATGAACATGTGGAACTTTCAATTAGTACACATACAGTTGAGCGCCTTTATAACCAAGTGTTTAAGCCCTCCAAAACAATTCGTGAGATACAGGACACGTCAACGTAAAGTTCGTGCACTGCACACCTCACACTACAACCAGAATCTAATTATTCCTTAATTATACAGGTCACTTTGTTGTAGAGATGCTTGACTGTACAAAGTACATCTTCAATAGGTGCTTGTCCCATTGTGAGGGAATGCATGCTGATGTAATAATTTTTGTAGCTTCTTCGTGGCATTCTGTGCGGCGTAGACCACCTGGCGGCTGCTGTGGAGCGGCAGTCGCAGCAACTGGCCGAGACACTCCAGCCAGTGGGCCAGCTTTCGCAGCTGCTGGGCCTGCTAATGCAGCAAGCTGTAGCTGCAAGGCAACAGCAACAACATTAGATCAAATTTTTACGCGTTTGCCTTCTTTTCCTGTTACATTGTTCTTTGCAGAGACATCATTTTGACCCTTTTCCTTTTACCACTCATCTGCACACTTTGAATGTGTGCTATAACTTTTTAATGTGTTCGTAATATGTTTAAGGTATTTGAGTAAAACGAGTTAGATGTCAGTCATGCGAGCGTTTCCTCTAATTTTTGTTATGGATTGAGGTCTCGTTTTATTTTCTTGTAAGGTTTCACATATTCATGGGGGCTTTCCAAGTATGCTAGACGTGCAATATAGTGAAACTCACTGTTGAATGGAAATGACTTTTTGGTTCCTGAAGGGAATTCATCAGCTAGCAGCTGATGCCTTGTGCACGGAGAAAAACATGGTCTTAGTCATATTGTTTTCAACTGTGTCATGTTATTTCTCCCATTTATATAGAAGTACACAGTGCTAGTCAGGTTTCTGAGATTTTTTGCGTGATTCTATGCTTACCTCTTCGGTAATGAGACAGCCATAAGTGTTACACAAAGCACTTCAGCTAGCCACATAGGAACACCTGCTCCTGTTGTAATATTTTTGCTACTGCTTCCATGTAATTTGATATATGAGAAGCTGCATTTATAAAGTGCTTTACTGTACCTGATATTCAAGAGTAGTTCCAAGCTTCTGTGACATTATGTGGTGTACACGCGTTGTTCAGGCATCCTGTAGCAGGCCAGATGCTCCATATTCCGGCCGACCTCTCTACTTTTCACATCAATAAACTACTTCTTCTGCTACAGCAACACATTCGTAAGAGATGTTTCAGCATCCCCATATGCGACAATAGTCCTGCTCATTGTAACATAGTTCATAACACATTACTACTTCAGAATATTGCACATGGGATGTATGTGAATGCAGAACATGTAGTTCATGAGCTTTAAATGACCAAGTTTACATTATTGCAGCCATGAAGTTCATTAAAGCAATAACATTTTCTTTAGCTCAGCAATTTCTTTCTTCAGCTCCATACTGGCTGGAAATACTGTATAAACGGGTGCCCATTGCAGTGTGAACCCAATTGTTCTGCAGTTTCAACCTAGCTGTCCAGCGTGCTACAGGCATGCAAAAAATGTTCAAATAGTACGACTTTTCTTGGTGTAAACCGTATCGTTTTCCGTTTTGTTTTCGTTATCCCCTGTTATAACAGTGTTTTGCATTTTGTGTTTGTGTAATAAAATTACAAGAGAAAAAGAGAACACGGAGAAGACCACTTGTGCTATTGTTTGTTTTCTTCTTGAATTTGAATTCGCATCACGAAGCAACCTGCCCAACAACACGTCTTCTTTGACATGTCTTCCATTGTTTCTAAACCTTCTGTCGGTGTAACACGCCCTGTAAAAATCCCCAGTGGGGAATTCAGTAATAATCAATAGAAATATTTCTGAAAATGCTTAACACATGAACAATTTCAATTCAATCCTGCTATTCGAAGGTTCACCTTTTCAATTAATTTCAAAAGCATTATTAGGCTTGTTTTTCCACGCATATGTCACAGAACTCACCTGTCTTTATGGTTGTGCTGGACGAGAAACCTGCTGTTGCTGCCTGAGCCGGCGGTGTAGCGCACGTAAATGAGTTGTACGCCAGGTAGGGGCCACAAAGAACAGGTTGATCACCTGGCTCCTCAACTGCTTTGCCCTCAGGAGCAACTCTCTGGGTGTTTCCTGGCGGCAAGTGTGTGGTCCTTGCGATACAGGCGCGCCCTGTCTCACTCGTCCTTGCTGCAGCGGCTGGTTCTTCTCGGCCTCCTCATCGTCGCTGTCTTGCAGCTCCGGCTCCCCTGCCTTCAAAGCAATGTTGCGGAGAGTGGCGCAAGCTGCCACAATTGTGGCTGCTTCCTTAGGCTGGTACCGTAGGGTCCGCTGCCTTTGAAGGCACCGGAACCTTGCCTTCAAGACGCCAATGCCCCTTTCCACAACATTCCTCATGGAGGCATGGGCCAGGTTGTAGCGCCCCTCGGGCGTGTGGGTGCCTGGATGGCCTGGAACAAGTGTCAGCAGCCACGGCTCAAGGGGGTAGCCCGAGTCTCCTGCATGTTGGAAACATCGTAACTGTGTAATATACTTCACTGACTGCAACGTGTATGAGGCACTCACCAAGCACGCATTCGCCACGTCGAAAGTTAGTGGCCAGGCGACCTAAGAGTGGTGAGTGCCTCCGGAGTATGAGTCGTGGCAGGATCCGGGGAAGCGGGGATCGATGTCCAAGATGTGCATGTTGGCATCACATACCTGGAGGGCAGAACAAAAGGGGGAAACGTGGTTTAGAATGATAAATTGGAGCTGGAATCTTGCCGTATTTCACGTTATGCTGACTGTTGAATAGCCTCAATAAAATATTTGTGTACCAATATGATTTATTCTTGGTTTTCCAGACACAGCTAGTAAAAGGCAAATAGTTTTTTTAACCATTGCAAGAAATGTGCAAAAAACAACATGCACGACAGCATGCAAACAACATGCACGAATTAACGCTCATCGTAGCCGCGTTTGTCGTTCAATTCATATTCTTATGTAGGTGTCACATTGCCGCTATGTGAGATCGATTACATCCGGTTCGAAAATCTCAACCTAGAAATTTTTATCCTGAACGGGCTCGATTGCGATCGATAGTGCATTGCATGACATCCGTATTGTACACACTATGAAGACGTTACAGGAAACCGGTAAACTAACATGGCAAATTAGTAGAGAGCTAAATGGAGTAAGGATAGTAGTTTTATCGGCTGTATATACTTGGACATGCAGTAGCACCAACAGCGCGCAGAACTGTTGGAGACGCCGCGGGCGTTTTGCCCGCGTTCGCACCGAACGCACAAGAATAGAGCGTGCAACAAATGACACATCGTGAGTACTTACGACCATGACATTTAGGGCGCAGAAGCCTTTTCTTGACATGAAGCCCGCAGTCTCGCCCGGGCGGAGTCCTTCCGGCTGTTTAATGGCTATGAGCGTCCCGTCGACACAGGCCACCACACCGGGAATGTGGCCGCGATCCGAAAAGGCTGCCTTTGCGCTAGCCTTCCCGGCTGGTGTCAACGGAAAGCTCACCCAGCGCTGTTGCCGGCCCACCACGGTTACTGCTTCCGCAACCGCGTGGATACTCTCGCTCACGGACGTCTGACCCATGCATATGAATTCTTCGCTGCCGATGGATCTCTGGAAGCTCCCCGTCGCGAATAAACGGAGAGCACAAAGGACCCTCTCTTGCGTCGTGATGCCACCGGTCCGAAGGCCACCGATGGCATCCTCCAATTGCTCGCAGAGCCACCACACAGTACTCTTTGAGAGCCGGAAATGCCCGCGGAACTCTTCCTCCGTCAACTCTTCAAATGCGTCTCGAAAGATGCGTCGCCGAGGCTGGCCGACACATTCCAAAAGCGGGACTATAGGAGCGGCCATTGTGACTCGCTAGCGCCAATGAACGCCGATACGTGAGCACAACATGAAACGGCGAGGTGGGGCCCATTCTCGACAAATGCGCTCATATCATTGAATGCTTAATAAAATTTTACACCATTTATATTTATCACAACGCAGGCACTGCTTTTACTATCGCTGCGCTTACAATTGTTTTAAATAATTAACATCGCCAATGTTCTGCGACGGCGGATCGCATTTTATTCTCGGAAAACGGGACCCACGCCATCCACCCAAGTTGGGACAGCGACGACATTACGAGCAGACGACAGGCGCATCGTCTGCTACTAGCGCAACGGCCATTCATTCTTCGAAGCGAATGACCTCGCCGAGCGTACCACGCTAGCAGACGACGCCTTTCGCTTTGAAAATGATTGACAGATGTGTGACGTAGACGGAATTTGCGGCACCACCCAGCGGCTCTGACGCGCCGCTGACGCAATCACAATTCTGACCAATCACCAGAGGGCAAGCGAAGGAACGGAAAAGCGAGCAGGGGTGCTATGCAGGATGTCCCGAGTTTGGCGAAACTCGGGATCTTCACGAGCTCTGGCGACGACCCAAGATGAAAGAACTAATGGTAACAAGACAAAGTTTGTCCCTCGGCACACCTCCAGTTTCATTGGTTTATCTAGATTCACTCTGGGTGGCCATCATCCCTTGGGCGTTGCCATATGGGCGGTCGACAAACTGGGGCTCACGTGATCATACGGTCGGTCCATGGTCGTGCATTCTTTCACTTGTTTGTCGTTCCACTGAGTGCATTAGAGGCACAAGCAAGTTATCAAATAAATACATTTAGTACAATGATATTAGTCACATTACCGTAGGGTATAGGTGTTTTAAAGTTTACAAATTGTACACTGAATGTGTATTAGACGAATTTGTAGTTTAATCGTTTCGCGTTATACCACGAGGGCACGCTCACCGTCCTCTTTCTTCCTCTGGATTGGATTGGGGTGGCTCGCTACGTGCTTGGGCTAGCATTTCCGAGCACAGATTGGTGTGCGCTTGGTTTTCGCACTGGGCTTTGAACAGATCGCTCGTTGCTCTTTCGCTTTCCTCTAGATTTAATTCGTGCGGCTCCCTACGTGCTTGCGCTCCCATTTCCGACCACAGATTGGTGTGCGCCTGATTTTTACACTGGGCTTTGAACAGATCGCTCGTTGCTCGCGCTAAAGTAAGGCTTCGACACGAAGGGAGCGTCGGCTCGCGCAGAAGTGGTTTTCCGCGCACTTACCGTGTAAGCACTCGGGAATGTCGGAAAACACTCATGCAAGGATAAAAAAACTACGCTTTATTTTCTTTTACATTGTGACGCACCTTCATACTGGCTAGCGCCGAGCGATGGCTTCTAACAACCGCAGGAAAGAGTCTTTATACTGGGTAGCCCCAGCGATCCGTGGCTTCTAACAAACGCAAGAAAGGGCCTTTGCAGCGCACGTGGCCGTTGAGTGCCACCACATTCATCCCAGGCGGGACTCCAGCATCAGTGCAATTACTCTGTACCCACTGCTGACGAGGTGGCGCTTCACTTTTTGACAATATCTTTCTATTTTTTGCGTGTGAACGCCCGTGTTGGTTTCCACAAAGTGCACGCTGTGGTTAACTGTCTCTCAATGCAGATTAAGGCATAGCCCCGTTAGCATCCACTGAATTTGGGATACAGTTGTATGCGGCCTATTCGTCACTATGAATAATGGTCCCCGGTTGAACATTGGCTGCAATAATGGCGCCTAGCGTCGCCGCCTTTCGTCGGTCGACTTTGAAAAGTAGCAGCACCCCTCAGGTCGCGCAGACCATGCCGAAGACCCATGGGCCACCATCTTTAACACCACCGTAGTTTTGGCGGCTCGGCGGGACCTTGTCGCCAGTCATTAGGCGGCCTCGATTGCACTTTTTCTTGCTGCGAAGAAGGCACTCGTCAATTTGCGCTGTCTTCCCGGGGCCACGGAGTGGAGCTCGCGCCAGCAGCTCGTCCCTCGCGACCTTACGGGGGTAGCTCCTCCAGTCGGCGATGGCGTGCTCCGATAGAGGAAACAAGTCTACGGTCTCTTTCAACATCCCTATGTCTACGCTTTTGCTCACGCAGTACGTGAGCCAAATCATTTGCCGCCTGGAGAGGTCGTCGTTCGGACGGCCGAGGTGGTCCGTGTTGGCGCAGTAACTTCCTTCGCCTCTCTGCCTGTGCCGTGCAGCGGTACCGTGTACCTGCCAAAAGTGATTTCGGCACCAAAACTGATTTCGGCACCGGAAGGCAGCCCGGCGTCCATTCTTAGTCTTCCAATATAATGTGACTACTTCGCCTGCGCAGGTTGAACCCCAGGTGCTCGCAGGTGCTCCAGTACTCCGATGACGACGCCGGACCTGGCCTGGGGCTGGGGCGCGGTGGACGAGCTTGCTTGAAACAGGAGAGAGCTGAAGCGATCGCACGAACTATTCCTCCGCAGCCTAGTCACACCAGTCTACGCTGGGAAAGCATCATTTTCCCGCCACCCTATCTCCGCAGACGACGGCCTTCGCCTAACTCGTCACACAGCCAGCGCACTCACGTTTTGGAAAGGCAAAAATGACGCTGAAACTCTACGTCGGACATGTAGGTGAACGGGTCCAGATGGTCATATTGACGCTTGCTGCCGCTGGATGCGATTGCACAGGCTGCTGCTGCCGCCACCATGTTCCCGAGTTCAACTCGAGGGGGGTTTCGCGATGTACGAGTTTGGACCGAGTTCGCGTGTCAATCAAAACCATACGTCACGCCCCGCGCGAGGCATGTAACTCTTGTGCGCGCGCCCGCCACGGTTGGGCCACGCCCAACTTATTTTCCGGCAACTACGACGTGGTGCGGAACTGAGAGGCATCAACAATCTTGACCGCCGACAGAAAATACGCACAGCACACTGTCATCGGTAATGCACTGTAACTGAGAACCACTGTCAAAAACAAAGCGGCGACTTTCGCTGGCTCATGCATCTATCTTCTTAGGCTGTGATAGCCCCACAACATGGTTCATTGTCTGCATTGTAGCGACGTAGCGCACAGCAAATAATTATCGGAACGACACTGTAGCTGCTTGCAAGGCGTTGATGCGCCGTGGTGGATGACGATGCTGAGCAGTGCGTAGTGTTTTCCAACGTAAAGGTATCGCACCTGTTGTTTGAGATGGCTCCTCTGTCATCGGTGGTGTATCGGATCTGCAGTGTCGCAAACACGGTCAGCGCCAAGAAACGCTCGCTTTTTTAAACCCAGTGCGATGGGATTTCTTCATCACAAGCACGGCACACTAAATAGTTGCAACTAAATAGTTGCAACCCCTTCCTGCGTTCGAAGTTTAATTTCCTAACTGCACACAGGAGCCATTACCCGCCAAAATGCGATTGCTGCGCCTGTCGTTACTATATCTATCTGCGATCGCTGTTAGCTCAGCAGCAGCGACAATCGGCAAGCACATTGGAAAGAACAACTCTGCGTATACATGCGAACGGAGGCACCTTCACTGGCCAAGCGATGACAAGCGATGAATTGTGTCACTGGGCAGCGCGCTCTTCTTTGCAATGCATCGGGGAGGCTTCGCGCACGCAAATAAACTGGTGCACTTTCACTGTGCTGCGTCACTACGGACCCTAGAATACCGCACAGCCCTTTTGCAGTGACAACCGTTGCTCCCGTCGTTTCAGTTGGTAAAGCGGCGGCCTTAATAGCAGCCTAAGTGAAGCACCTGCGCTGAACAACCATGCCGCAGCACTGCGTGGCCATTCCCCTAATAGTCAGGAAATGGAAAGATCACTGTCATGACTGACTTTATCAATGATTAGAGTGCCTCGATGCGCGCGGGCATCAAGGCACCCTATCAAGGATAGCACTGCAGTGCCCCTGGCGACTGCTCATCGTATGAACTCCCTCGTGCGTGCGACGCTCTAAAATGTATCCGCTTGTAAGCTTTCGCCTCACTGTCGCCACTCGCGGCAAAAAAGTGCAAATTTTAATAATTCGCTCGATCTCTGTTTGTCATCAAACATTTATGGCATTCCAAACGAAAAACAGATACTTCAATAAATAAAGTGTTTCTTATTTTCTTTGTTGTATTTGAACGTAATCGATTGATGGAAAGTGTAGGCGCAACAATGCACCGCATGTGCCCTGTTCGCATTCGACGGATGATAGAAAGATAATGCTCGAAAGAGGAGGCACGCCCTTTACGCGCCCTAGAAAGGCGTGGCAAGTGGCTCACGGCAAGTGTGCAGATAGACAGTGGTACAGTCACGGTATTGCTAAATGGTGATAATACGTTGATAACAATACGCGGCGCTGGCGCGTTTTGCTGCGCAGTCTTCTGTGCTTGAAGCACGGAATCACTGTGGCGCGCAGGGTGCGCTCATGTTGTCATACTTGGCTTTATCTCGACATTTCTTTTTGCCTGCTGTTCTTGCACGTTCCTTGCTATCTCCGTTCACTGACTGCCATCGAGCAAACTCGGGTGAAACTTGTACGAACGAGAAACTCGGCGCATCCTGCATAGCACCCCAGGTTGCGCGATCGCACCCTGCAGATGAGGCTTTCCTATAATATATTTCAATGTACCTAAAGTCAACGCTGGTTGGGTGGAGAGATGGTGTGTTTCTGAAGAAGTCAGGAATTTGTATTCGTTCAAAAGTTGCCCCTATTCTTTGTGATATTTACCTGAACAAGATTGACATCTGCGTAGAGAAGGCCTTGGGAGATTGTGTTAAGGTATTTCGTTACGCTGATGATTAACTGACTTTCTGCAAAAGGGACGAATATGATTCCGCTGCTACCTCAAAAACTGTTGCAGTTTCACCCGAAAGGCGAAGCTTCAATTGCTATAGCAAATTAGTATAGAGCTATACGGAGTAAGGATATTATTTTTATCAGCTGTATAAACTTGGACATGCAGCAGCACCAGCAACGCGCAGAACAGTTGTTGACGCCGACGGCGTTTTGCCCGCGTTCGCAGCGAACGCGCGCGGCGTTTTTATATAAATACGCATTTCGTACCACAGGTAAACGTCGCCTCCCCTCCCTCCCCCCCGTCCCCCCCCCCCCCCAGCCTTTCGCACGACGGAATAAGTCGCATTTGCTCTCTATATACGGAAAGGAGGAAAGAGACGCTTAATTCTGCAGCCCTTCAGGGAGCACGGCGCTGTACGGGCGTTTGCTCTCTGGCGTGCGGAGTTCGCCCTGCGTTCGCTCCCCGTGAAAGCGCGCGTCCGTCCAACGCCTCCTAAAAGGTTTAGGAGGCGTTTCCCTATTGAAAAAAATGTGAACGAGAATGTACGAGAAATAGTGTACGCGATTATTGCTCGTTCAGTCTGCGAGAAACTCGTTCAGTCGGCGAGAACTCGTTGAGTCTACGAGAACCTCGTACAGTCTACGCAGCAATCATCGCGTACATTTCTCGCACACATGTGTACGAGATTGCGTTCTTGTCACTGAACGAGATTCTCGTACATTATGAACGAGTTCGTTTCTACGAGCTGAGTGCGTACAAGATGACGAGCTTGTACGACCTGCGAGAGTATGCACCCTGAAAAAGATAGGCACCTCATATTCATATTTAGTATAATAATGCAAATACAATTCTTGTAAATACAAGTGTTCATGCATGAACACTTGTGCTGACCTTACTGCAGTGTTGTGTCGCTGTAATGGTTTGTTCAGAAATCTACAGTAAAGAGTTATGCTGAGGTGAAAAAAAATGTCAGGTGAGGTAATGGTTTGTACTTGTTAATAAACAAGTACACGTTACACAGGTTCTTCAGCACACCTATTCAAGCTTACATTAATAGTGAAGTCCTCCGACTTTAAGCAAGAGCACGTCATACATCTCGCAAGCGTTGTTTATTGGACCTTGTAATGGTACTTCAATACACCCAGTCTGTTGACACAAGACCACTGGAATGTGTTGCTTGAGTGAGAGCTTGCCGCGCACCTGAAAAAGTAAACAAAAGCCAATTGTTTTGTTTTCACACATGCAATAAGATGACACATAGGCAAAATTAGTTTAACTGACATTCACACACGTAAGAATGCTTTAGCATTCTGAACATGCGATACTGAACAAAATTTATTAAAAATAAGTGGTTTCCTGCAATGCTTATGACTTCTAAGGAAATGTGCATTATAGTGTGGTAGAATAACCTGTTACATTAGCAGATCACTGAAACAAGTGTTATTACAGTAAAAAAAGACATTATTTGAGTAATAATAATTACTAGTACTGAAGCAACATAAGTAACATGCATAAAATCTACTTTTAGAGAGCAGCATCAACAGGTCGAGCTAATTAAATTACTTGGAAACTGCTATTCTGCCAGCAAAACTAAAAATTGTGGTGGCGTACTGGCTTTGGCATTGCACTTCTAAGCCGAATGGCGCAGGATAAAATCCCATGCACAACGGCCACATTTTGATGGCAGCAAAGTGCAACAACACCCCCTTAAGGTGCATTGGGCACATACCCCTGGTGTTTAAAGTTAATCCAGAGTTCCCCACTACAGTGTCCCCCATAATCATATTGTGCAGAAGGACTTGGTGCTAGGCAAGTTGCTGTCTGCTGAAGGACATAGCGCAAAGGCACAAATACACAGAAGATACACAGACACACGTCACAGGCGCTACTAGCAACTTTATTTGAAGCACAGCGAGATACAGTATAGGTACTCCTCACAACTCGCTGGCGCACCTGCCACTACGGGCAGAGCACAGAGGGCGATTATCAGGGCTAACACGATCATTTTGAACATCTAAAGAAAGCAAGTTCCACATCATGAAAACAACATAGGTCAACTTTCACAAGCACTACTTTTTTTTTCTTTTATGTAAAATGCTTCCAACAGCTCACGTGCAAACGGTTTTATCTTTAGTTCTGCCAAGGATCTTCCCATCATGAAATCTCGCACGACAAGGACAAGCTTTACAGTGTGCTGGATAATGCGCATTCAAGTCTTTCGTCGTGTTGTTAGCATGCTCTATCATTCGATAATTGATGCAGCGGCCAGTTTGTCCTACATAGGAATTTCCACAAGACAGTGGGATTTCATGAACCCCTCTGGTAGCACATCGCCAGTAAGGTGTGACGTGTTGTACTTGCCAGCCTACCTTAGATCTGCCCATTATGCGGGGACATTATGTTGGGCCAGCATATTGGGAACAGAGAACACTACAACAGCGGGCACACTGTTGAATGAGGCCAGAGCTGGTGAGCCGAGTGGCCAAAGACCGCACGTTGTACGGTATGTGCATAAGTTGAGCCACAATTTAAAGTGGCGTATTGGCCTGTATTGTCTCTGTTCCCAATAGGCTGGCCCGAACGTGTCCCCGCATAATGGGCAGATCTAAGGTAAGCTGCCAAGTACAACATGTAACACCTTACGGGCAATGGGGTCCCAGTGTGGTTTATGAAATCCCGCTGCCTTATGGAAAGTCCTATGTAGGACAAACTGGCCGCTGCATCAATGATTGAATGAGGGAGCATGCTAAAAACATGCCGACAGACTTGAATGCTCATCTATCAGCAAAAAAAAGCCTGCCCTTGTCGTGCGAGATTTTATGGTGTGAAGATCCCAGGCAGAAGTAAAGATAAAATTGCATGTGAGCTACTCAAAGCGTTTTACATAAAAAAGTAGTGCTTGTGTAAGTCAGACCACTGTTGTTTTGTACGGCGCGGAACTTGTTTTCTTTAGATCTTCAAAATGATAGTGTTAGCACGGATAATCGCCCTCTGTTGTCTTCCCAAAGTGGCTAGTGCGCCTGTGCGTTCGGAAGAGTATATATACAGTATCCTGTTGTGTTTCGAATTAAGTTATTACCAGCACCTGTGACATATTTTCGTGCATCATCTGTGTATTTGTGCCTTTGCCCTACAATATGTCGTTCAGCAATCATATTGAGTTTTTGACACATAAAACCCAAAAATTTTATTTAAAGCAAATAGTATTGCATAAAGCCAAATGCTTATATAGAATCATCTGACAGCAGCTACGTTTATCAAAATTTAATACTTTCTAAAACAAGAAACTTTCAGATGGTTTGAGCAAAAATGTACTTATGGCAAAATTATTGCCATTAATTTTATATGGCCCATTCCGCCTTATTTTCTTTTTAACCAAAATTATATATGCAGTGCAGGTGCTCCCCACACCTAAAGAAATTGTCACCGTTCCTTAAAGTGCATGGTTTTGTTTCAAATGACAGCACAAGTATGCTTTGCGATTGTTAGCCAATGAAATGATTGTCAAACTTCTTTAAATCACGGACTCCTGGACAGGATAACTAGTCACATTGGGTACCCTTTCATCAGTTTTTGTCCACAAAATCAAGCAAGTAAAGACATTACCCTGAGTCTGCAACTGTTAATGCGTTCTGTTTGGTAATGATAACTTCATGGTCATTGACCCAAGCCAAGCCAATAAAGCTCCCTGTCTGGAGCCGAGACAGGTTCCTGGATTACACCATGGAAGGTAAGCTCGTGGGCCCTCCTCCTGCTTCAGAAAGAGCTTACTGCTGGCACGTTACATGATGCAGCTTACTTTCGTCAGTGTTGGGTGAAGTGCCAGTGTTGAAGTTGTCTTTTGCGTAGAATGGCAGTTTCAGGTTTAGTGGGCTTGTAGGAAGACAAGCTCAAGATAACTTCCTGGTTTAAACAGGCTGTTTTGGTTATAATACATCAAGCTTTCTTGTGACTGCCTGCACAGGCGGTCCGTTAGTCTCGCTGTGAAGTTGACATTTAGCTGTATGTCCCAGAAGACCCGAATAATGGTCTGCTCTAGTTCACACCCTGTGAAGAATGCTCGAGTTTCCAAGCTCTTGATTTTCTGTCAGCACTCTTGAACTGTTGTTGCCAGTAATTTCTTCCCAGCTGGCCGAATTATCTCGAGGCCCCACGCTGACACTACCGATGCTTTCAAGTGTAGACTTTTCAGGATAAGGTTCTTTGCAGGAAAGGTGGCACTTACAGATTTCTATTCTGGACGCGAGTGAGACGAACCAGTAAGTCTTGGTAACAATATTTTGTACATAAGTTCTGTAGAAGGTATTATCAAGTGTTCGACCAAAATTCATTTAGCCAGGTAACGACTATGAAGTTGTGGTGAATGACCAAGTACTTATCATCGTGTTAGTGACGATACAATTTTTCGTAAAACGTTTAACTCCAACAGGACTACACACAAGATGTAACCAAGACTTGCCGGTTCATTTCACTCAGGTCTTGAATAGCCACCTGTAAGTGCCACCTTTTTTTAAACCACACTTGCAAAGCCAGGAGTCTTATCCTGAAAAGTCTTCAATTGAAGACATCAGTAGTGTCGGTGTGGGGCCTCAAGATAATTCAGCAAGCCGAGAAGAATTTGCTAACAGTACAAGTAAAAGTACGCCAACAGAAAATGAAGGGCTTGGAAGCCGATGTATTCTTCGCAAAGTGTCAACTACAGGGTCATTGTTCACGAGTTCCCGGATGCGTAACTCCATGCCAACTTCATGCCTACGCTAAGGAAACACCTGGGCAGGCAGTCGCAAGAAAAGAAATTTAGTGCTCTAAGAAAAATGCGGCCACTCAAACCATGAAAGTAATGTTTAACTTGTCTTCTTACAACTACGCTGAACCTAAACATGCTGTTTCGGGCAAGGGAACAAACATCAACACTGGTGCCTTGCCTGACTCTATGAGAGTCATCTGCGCCGTGAATGGTGCCGTCAGTGCACTTCCTTCCGAAGATGAGGCCCGCACCTGCACTGTCAGTGTGCTGTACAAATTGCAGAAGCACATCCCACAAACTTGTCTGCCTAGCAAAGAAGCTGTGTGGGGCTCCAAAACCCATAGAACCAACGAACGCAAACCCAAACCTCGTCCTTTCAACTCTCGCTTTATATTGCTGTGCAAGCAGTAAAATTGTAGGGTGTTAGTAGTGTTCTGTCCTGTCACCTCCTTGCCTTTCCTATAAATTTTGTGCTAAATAAGGCTTTTTCTTGGTGAAAGAGTGCTAGTTTAAGGCATAAACCAGCTCCATGGCAGTTTGCAATTAAGGAGTGTAAATATTTGCTGAAAATAGGTCCACAAAGAATATTTCAAAAAGAGCACTTTAAAAAACACACACGTGTATCTATCACCAAGGCCAACCCTTGTGTCTTCTATCTTAACATATTTCTCAAAACTCAAACTCAAAACTGATATCCAGGAGCAAGCTCTCCATATCATATTATCTTGTCAATGATGAAGCAAAGCACGCTGGTGCCTGGATGTTGTGGGACCAACTAAGGCGTGGAGACAGCACTGATCAGCAACACAGCACAGTCTGCTTACACTTTCTCTGCAGGCCCAGCCATACCTGCATTAATACAAGTGGGCTTAGTGTCACGTGAGTATAATATAAAAAGTGACACCGTGAACAAATCAATCCTTGTTCGGTATACATATGAAAAAATGTAGATATTCTCCATATAGCAAGCTTCACTTTGAGTAACAAATCCTGCACTATAAGAAAAATATGATGCATGAGCCATCTATGCAAGAAAATTAATTGAAGATCCCTTCTTTTGCCTCCCTCCTCCTCCTTGTGTATAGGTGGCAGTCAGGTTAAGTAAAGTAGGCCAGACAGCCACATAGTGTAAGCAAAGGTGGTCACTTGGTGGGCCAATTATGATACCATAGCACGACATGCATTCTGCAGGCACTGCAATGTTAAAGCACCCATAAGCCTAGCAGCATTACCCAATAGGGCTAACCAATAAGTGTCCCCAGCAGCATAACTCGGCATGTCTACCAGGAGCCTTTCATTACACTTTAACAACTATCCTCCTACGGCTTGAGCCCAATTTTTGTCAACAGAAGACAAGCTTTAAGCATCTGCACAAGGGCACTTTAAACAGTACCACAATAGCTTCCTACCTAATCCCACCTTTAAAATGACATTGGTAAGTTCAGTACCATGTGTAGAACCAATCAAATTGTTCTGCAATCAATTAAGCATCCCCTTTTCATACACGCAAATATCAGCAACACTACTACTGCCATATGGGCATTTTGTAGACAAAAACACCAAGCACAAGAGCTGAAGCTTGGGCAAGTTGGTAACAGTTCATTTTGATGGTGTTCATGGCACACAAATGCCAAAAGAATAAGCGACAGGCAGACAGTGAAAAAGAACTGTCCTCTTTCACACTCTGTGTGTCCCTTAGTGCCTTGGAATGTGTGAGCTGTGAATGCCACCATCTGCCTGTCCCTTATCTCCTTAGAAAGTGTGCACTATGAATAGCATGGAAAGGAACATAAGAGACCAGATAATGCTACAACAGATAAAAGAAAACATGCTCTCTGATGCAACACGTCTTTAAGCAACTTAATTTTCAACCAACATCCTAAGCCTGCCGCGCTTAAAAAACTCACTGAAGTTGCTGTGTAAGACAACAGCTTGCTTTTACAAAAAATAGAGTTAAACTTATTCTATTATTTTTGCAAACTGGTGCTTCAGTACTGTGAAAAGGTGGTATTATTGAAAACCAGCTTAATTTTGGTGTAATAAAAAGCCTACAGTCAGCTACAGAGATCAGGCTTGATGTAAATCTGCCAGTCAAGACGGTAAATAAATATTTCCATGACTGTTGAGGTAAAAAGAATCGTTGACAAATTCCCAACACACTATGCATGTTTTGGAGAAGACAGTGCTTTTCTACTGCAAGCATTTAACAGAGCTCGAGTGAATACAGTATGATATAACTTATTGCAGGAAATTTCAAATAGATCCTCTTTATGGCTTCTTAGGGACTTGGGTAATGAGGAGTAAGTGGAGTGACATCTCTGAGCACCTCAAAGACAATACTGGTGATTACATGGCAACACAATTGCTGACATCCAAGATAACTTTCGGGCAGTGTTGTCTCATGCCACATCAATCAGACAAAACTTTAAAGGGACACTTAAGGGAAAAATAATTATTTGAAATGCATTATTGAATCACTCTTCCGCAAACCCAGAAAAACTGCAGTTATCCAAAAGTAGAGGCTTGATAAGCTAGAAAATACACAAGAACGATATACAGGTGGTGAAACCACAATAAAGTTCACACACCTACTGGCTGTCTGCTAAGGCCTAGTTAATTTGTTTTTGGCAAAAACTGACTATATTGCATTCTAAAAGAGGCAAGAACTGAACTTAGCAATTTTGGAGCAAGTGTACTGAACCGCAATAGCCAAAATATACGAAAACACTCGGGAATGCATGATGTCCTCCAACGTACGATGTTTCGCCACAAAATTTGGCAGGATAGCCACTTTAACCTTCAGTTTCTTTTTGCAATAAATAACCTCTCATCGCAAAACTAACACAAAAAGAAAGAATACATGATGCGTCTAAACTGTCTCCAAACAAAAAAATGTGTCCGGAGTCATTTTGTACACATTCAAACCACTTATTTTTGGCCTTGCTTAAAGTGCATTTGTATGTCATGCAACATGAAACTGAAAAACACGATTCACTGTAAAGGGAGAAATGAATGGGGCTCGCGTAGCGTGACGTATCTGCACAGGCTTAAGAGAAAAGTGACTCCATGGTCTAAATGAAAAAAATGAAAATAAAATCACACTTTGGGCGGGTCTCACGTTATAGTACTAAAAATCTTGACAAGTGCTTATTCAGTCTGTACTTATCCCAAAAGCTTGGTAATGACATACGCCCCTTTTGAACTAATGGTGTCTGCGCCAAAGGGGCTAAGGCTAAATGTTAGGTAGCCACACACATTTTAACAGTGAAATTCAAGTGCATTATGACTTTTGTCTGCCACTTTTAATAACTAGTAACGGTCGATATAGCACATTATGATCTAATTATTGTAGGTCAGCATGGCCTGAGCACGGCGTGCCTAAACACTTTTGTTAGGTGAGAAAGTATTGTTTCTGGTACTCTTTCGGGAAGCAGCCTATGCCTTATTCAGAACAAAAACCTTGTTTCCCTGAGAATGTCAGACAATCGCATATTTCTAATTGACCATTTGAAATGCACACAAAGTACAGCATGGTTTTCAGGGTCCCACTAACTATTTAAACGCACATCATCCAAGTTCAGCAGTCAACATCATAACTAAGCTTGTAGAAGTTCATATTAGCAAGTTGACAGAATAATAAGGAGAAGGTGAGAGAGATGGTCCCAACTATAAGAGAAGCCAATAGCAGAGTTCAAGCTCTCTCCCATGTCAAATGCGGAAGGGCAAAGCATACCCAGCTTTCGGTTACACTCTCACCTGCGACCACTGCACCAGGCTGACTGACATGCGTAACCAGCACTTTGTGATACCACATTATCAAACCTACAATTTATGGGACATCAGAGATCAGCTTCAAGCTTGATGCTATGCTGCTCTAGGGATGTATTATGAACTGACTACATTTAAATGTTATGCTTCATGGTTTGTTGCAAGCTTCAGGAATTTACTTATTCATTTATAAACATACCTCATAGGCTCCAGCTGGAGTACTGCATAAGGTGGTAGGTAGAACATTGTGAGCCAAATAAAGAACATAGAATAAAACAAGTAAAAAGAAATAAATACTCTTTCACACTGTGGTTTCTTATTTGGCAGCTAGCTTATAAAAGTGAGCAGAAACGTGTTCATGCTGGTAGTGCTTTAGAAGAATAAATAATGAGAGGTTAAACAGAAAATTCAAACACTTTCAAGCCACCTTTCGTGGTTTTTTCTTTCAACATCCCTTTAGGAATGGGAATCAATGAACAGCCCCCCCCCCCCAAAAAAAAAGAGAAAAAAAGTGTAATACATGATTTTTGACTACTTAGAGAAATAAATCTAGGAACACAGAATCTGTGCAGGCATGTATGTAAGGAATTAAGTGCAGTAATATATGCAATAACTTGCAATGCCCTTCTGCTTTCGTCGGGCAACTTATAACAAGACATAAAAGGATATGTGTGCCTCAAAACACAGTTCCTAAAAAAATACGTCACTATACAGTCAGTAAGTAGCATATCATGCATATCTACTCAAGCCCACAATTATACTTGACTCAGAGGAGGCTACTTAGGTATATTGATTAAACTGAAGGTAGGCGATATTTTAAAATATACAGTTCAAGTAGTACTTGAATATTATGTCGAAACTGGAAGTTATGAATATGGCATCTAAAGCAAAAGTGTTGTACGTTATGCCAAACCTGCCAGCCTGTGAACTTTATATTTTGCAAAAATCCTAGACACAATTCTGTGTAGGAAAGTCAGCATGTATTTTCTTAGTTTTCTCTCAGCGCCTACATTGTTCAGTAGAGACACATTATTAGTCATTAACTTGGAACAGCAGAAACTGACGTTTTTAGACCAGTGTGCTTTTTTCAGTGCTTTTGCTGTTGCCGATTCAGCCGGCTTTACGAACTTATCTCAAAAAACTCGTCTAATACGGGTGTCATACAGTGCACTTTTCATTGCGATCAAGCCCAACCCGGATCGAATTTCTCACTTGTGATTGGCTCTTTTGTGCAAGCTGCGCGAGGAAGCCAATTGCAGTAGCTAATCTTGATCTGAATCGGGCTTGGTAGGAAGTGCCCCTCTGGTATACTCGTTAGGAATTTTGCATTGCTAATAAAGCAGCACAAGTGCCATAACAATTTATTGTTTTAGATGCAATTTTGCAATCTCATACCATCCCATTTTTCAAGATTCTTACAACATATTCCCAATAGAATTTCATTCTCATAACTCAATGCAACAATAGTAAAATTGTAGAACGAGTCCAAATTCGTAAATCTCACCAAAAGATTCAGGACCGATGGCACGTACGAATTATACCAACAGAAGCTAGAACTCATAAGTGGCAGTGACTGTTTTGTACACACCTTTTCAAAGCAAGCAGATCAGATTCCTTGTCGGGCTGCTCAGACTGCATTTTGCCACAGCCTCCCATGTGGTGCAGAGATGCCCCCGTCTCACGAAATCGTGACATCCCTAAACAACAAGAAATGATCAGTTTATTGCAATCACTACTGAAACTGCAAACTTGTGATTTAACAACACCGCGTTAAATTGTGAGAAGACCTCGGCCAGCTACATGGTTGTGCAAATATCTCATTCTTACATCACGGGCAGTTATTTAACCTGTCAAATGCACGAAGACATACAGAACACTCAACACAAGAAACACAGGTTGTCTTGACAATATATAAGCAGAAAAATTTGCATACAAGCTAAAATGTGCTCATGAGTCAGACAGAGCAATCCGGTGCCGTCTCGCGCAGATGTTAGCTGTGAAAACAACACGTCAACATACTTCTAGAAATATATATACCATTTCTTGCTGAGAAATTACGTACAGAAGCAGTGACATTCGCGGCATCAATTTTTGTGCCCGTTCAGACTAAACGATACTCGGCGCTAGTGTATTTCATAACAGAAAGCAAAGAAACAATATATGAAGCTCTTGGCAAAATCCTATACTTGTTTGAGGGTAATTTTCATAAAACGTTTTGCTAAATGTGTACTACGGCATTAATAACAAACATTAGGAAATCACTTTTATAATTTTTGTCGCTGTACTAATCATCTTGTGCTCCGTCTAACAAGGCACACTACACGAACTTTAAAAATGCGCCAAGCGGCGGACTTACCTTTCGAGACATACTCGGCAAACGCTAGCTCCTTCGTGTCAGGTCCGGCGGCATCGACTGCACGAACTGTCCTTCCGGCATAAACACTGTTAAATTGCGGATGAACGTAATAGTAAAATTCCAACACATTCTTCCGTGCACTGTGAACCACTGCGAGATCGGCGAGAGTACCAGAGGCTGCAAATGAGCCGGGAACAAAGAGCACGAATGGACCGAACTACGATGACCAACAACGCCGCACCGCACGAAAGATACAGCTAGCTAGCAGCGTTGCACAGGCCCAGGGGCTTAGCGATCGCTGATGCGCACAAAAAAGAGCACATTTTCTCTCGGCAAAGCGTAAATATGATTAAACTACCACATCGACCGTCCGCAAGGAAAATATTCATGCAGCGCTCACATACCGACAGCCCAACGTTTCTAGACTGGTAACATTTTGACAGCCGAACACGGGAAAATGATGTCATTTCGTCAAGATAGAGGCACCGGAAGCTTTGCAAGAGCCGGATAAACGTCATGGCGGCCATATTGTTTACATCGTCGTCTACCGTTTTGTCGTCTCAGGCAACATTGGTCTCTGGCTCCTCGGCACCACTGTATCGGCACGGTGCTCCATGGTAATCGTGATCGCATGGATGGTGGCGGCTGGTATTCACATGTTATGCGAGTGATGCGGCGTGTTTCAACAACGTTTCTTTCAACATCGAGGACAGCAACCTGCGGAGCAGCCGTATCAACCGGTGAGGGCCGTTAAATCGCAGCATATCGTGGTTTGGTTTGCGAATGTTTGTGAATTCAACAAGGTGTCTGTGTTTTAATGCGGCGTTATCGACGACGCATTTGGTGTCCAGTGGCGTCGTCGACGCACTTTGTTCTGGCTTGTGTGCCGTTTTGCGGTTCATGAAGAGTGCCGTCTGTGCATCGGACGCTGCTGCCACGCCGGCTCGATTTGCCAACGCGCGAGAACGGCCGCACTGTCTGTCGCGAGTGCTTTCGGACACTGCTTGTGTTCTGTGTGTGTGTGTGTGTGTGTGTGTGTGTGTGTGTGTGTGTGTGTGTGTGTGTGTGTGTGTGTGTGTGCGTGTGTGTGCGTGCGTGCGTGCGTGCGTGCGCGCGTCTGATATGCGTCGTTGTTGTGTCAGCGATTTGCAAAACTGTTTTTTAATTTGTTTCCGGCGTGCGCGAACGCCAGGATGTGCTGCATGTTCGTCATTTAACGACCCTGCTTGAATGTAGGGACATTGACATTTTGGTCGTTTCGAGGTCAGCTTTTAACGAATCGCAAAGCGTTGCCTTGCTCTGAACCATCACAGCACGAACTACTTAGTTATTTCTCCGTTAATTTCAAATTCAGTTTTGCGTAGTATATACACAGATAATGCTCCGTTGCCATGCTAAACTCGTATTTGCCGCTGTTGAGCGGCAAATACGAGGTTTTTTTACCACGTCAAGCTCTCTCAGCATACAGTGCACAAGTTGTGAAAGACTTAGGGCAAATAATTTTTCAAGCAGCAATTGGGAAAAATGTGCTGATCGTATGACAGCATTAGTGATTGATGGTTATGTAATTTCGTTATTGTTTTCTGTCAAAGTGTGATAGATTTTGGCTGCTATTTTGGCTATTTATTCACTAATTTATTTACACTGAGTTTGTGGTCCTTTTTATTTTTTACATGTGCGCATGCATGGCCAGTTTATGCCTGCCTGCTACAGTTTGGCATAAACAGGCACTAGCAATCTCTTAAAATATGGGCAATAAAAAGTGACTAGCAGATTTGATAGTCTGGTGGGGGCTGTGACATATTTACTAATGCGAACAAGACTAAGGGAAAAAATGGGGGATAGGACAGAGTGCTCTGTCCTGTCCCACCTTTTTTTCCGTTGTTCGCACTAGTCACAGCAACTGCATCAACACCAACTAACCCAACTTTCTTCGTGACTTACTCGTCTTGTGGGGGGGCACACTTACTGTTTGGAAAATGTGCAGCTTGAAATTTCTGCATTGCTACCTCTGACTGACAGCTTTGACACAAGCAATATGATTAGGCTGTGACAAAGCGCGTGCATCTTCTGTTACTGATCAAACTGCATGCAATAAAATCATTTGCCAACTCGTCCGTGTTGGATGTGTTTTCAGTGAGCTATAATCGCATTGCCAGCTTCTTTTATTCTGCATAAAGACAAACCTATAGCATTTTTTTCCGAAACTGTGAAGGTACTCAACCCTATATTGCATTAAATGCTTCGGGTGATCCACTCTGAACAAGGGACGTACTCTCAGACAACAGCTTTTGGCTATATCACTGTCAGTGCACGCTTTGGCTGGTTGAGCAATGCGTCACACGAAGACAATATATTATTGCCGTAAGTGATTATCTGAGAATATGTCCCCAAGTGAAAATCATTGCATCATTAGGACTGACATGAGCTTTGATGGGGATGTGTGTGTCCATTATATGAAATTGCAGAAATTCAACACTGGAGCTCTTATTCATTCTGCAGTTTATGCTGCTATATGTGGCACAATGGTTCGACGTCGTCATACAGCACATTGATTATGTCCTTGCATGTGCTACAAACGATTCATCATAAAATCTTGCTGTCATTCACGAGCTTTTGTATATACTACGACTTAGATGCATGCACTTTGTAGGCAATTCGTAGTCATCGGCCAAGATCTCGTTGGTCATATGACTACAGTGCGTACACATCACACGCTATCTCGCACACCTCGTACAGAATCTCGTTAGGTTGGCGCAGCACATCGCACACATCTCACACATGCGTACATCTCGCACATGCATTCGCGTAGCACCTCGCATAGATCTCGTACACTTCGTGAAGTCTACGCAGCTAATGCGTACAGATCTCGCACATTTTCTACGATATCTCGTTGAATGTGCGCAGCACATAGCACACTTCTCGTCAAATTTGTGCGATATGCATACATCTCGCACATTTCTCGCACAATTCGCGGACAAATTTTTCAATAGGGTTGCGACCGTCCAGATTATGTTCGGCAACGCGCTGGCGCAGCGAGTAGCTCTGCTGCGAGCCGATAGATGGCGCCGCGGTCAGAGGTCCCAGCTTAGCGGCGCAGGTGGCTTGACATTGCTCTGCTTCCGCAAAATTTTCGTTCATAGTGGAGTGAGTAAAACTCAAATCTAGAAGGAAATCCGTTATTTCAGATTAAAGGATAAGTATACCAGGCTTAATGCTTCGCGAACATGGAGGTTCCTTGTGAGTAGCGTGCATGACGTTAACACGGATCGATCGGGCCGCACTCAAACCCCACTCAAGTAACGCTGGCGCACACAATTTGTTTCGTCTGGTTTAGCCGTTCATCCAAGCATAAAAAATAAAAGCGTTAGCCCTCTTGCGTGTATACCCCTCGACCCGAAGAAAATAGTGATGCACAGGAAAATGTTGGTGTTGAAAAGTTGTATTTCCATGCTTATCGCTACTTCCATTCACAACCAGAAAACCCCTAAAAATCCGTTGCGCGAATTCAGTGTGGCCGCGATATAACTTAAGAAATTAAACGGCGCAAGCTTGCGATATGCAACTCGCTAGCACAAAGTGGCTGTTCATGGCTAGAACTTAAGATGAGAATGCACATCAGCTATGTAAACACTCTTTCAAATGGGAATTTATTAGGCGGGACGAAGGTAGGCGTCTTATCTTGGATTACAGCATCACTAATACAGTTTACTGATGAAAACCTGAGCAAATGATTTTTTTATTTCAATTACACTTAAATAGACCTTGCATATTACTAATTTGGCTTTCGACCATTGAGGACTGAGTGGCTCTTGCAAGATCTAAAAAAAGAGGTGACTTATTTTTTTCTTAAATTGCATATGAGATTAGGCCAATGTAAACGTGTTTGACAATGCATGCTACAGCCTGTCCACAAACGCACTTACACCCATTACACAATAATCCCATATACATTTTTTTGCAAATACACAATACGAAAAAAATTTGTGCATGAAGCAGCTCGATAATTTTAATAGGGGACAACCATCGCATACGCTTACGCTCTCATACACTCCCAAAATGTGAAAATGTTGAATAAAAACAT
The DNA here is from genome assembly GCF_013339745.2 of Dermacentor silvarum. Classification (NCBI taxonomy): domain Eukaryota; kingdom Metazoa; phylum Arthropoda; class Arachnida; order Ixodida; family Ixodidae; genus Dermacentor; species Dermacentor silvarum. Next base: position 99,102,429 of record NC_051163.1, on the reverse strand, counting down.
GCAAGCGTCTACTATACACCACCACGCGCATTGCAAAAAAAATATGTAGCCAGGAGGGAACAAATGTGAAAATCACGCACACATCTGCACAGTAAACAGCAGTATCATACAAGGTGCACAAAGATTTAAAAATTGCAAATGTCCCGTAGCTGGACAGAACCATAGCAATGTTGTTGCCGTCCCTTAGAGATATTTAGATTAATTTTACATTCCGCCTGATTGCATAAGTAGTCTTAAACAATTAATCCACTTCTCAAACATTATAATTAGACTACAAGTGTCAATGAGAAAATTGTAGAGCAACATGAAAGACTCCCGATACAGCTTTCTATTGCTCATTACGCGCTACGCAGAAATGTTTTTCCGAGTGTGAAAGAATCCCACGAATACACGCAAAGTGCCTCGAGCAGCCAGTCGCGCGGCAATTTTGCGTGTATTCGCGGGTTTCTTTCACGCTCGGAAACAATTAATCAGCCGACGTCGAATTTGGAGCCAGATTTGTGAACAGATATTACCTTGGCCATTTACCAGTCGTCAGTATTACTGAAGTTTCCAATAGTTGCCTGTAAGTTACGTATCAATATTTTGACATCCAAACTGCGTGTTTTTGTCAAAAATGCGTTTGTTATAAGGTCGTAGTCGCAGGGCTCTTTTACATCTTGTTTCTGCAACAGTCGAAAAAATATTTCTTGGTCGATATCTATTTCAGGCAATGGATTGTCGAACTGATAACGTGGAGAATACTGCAAGCATTATTAACAGCGAAGCTGTTTAAGCCAGCCGTAATTTGTGGTGTGTAGCCGTGGTAGTCATGGCAACCCGGAGGAGGAGGATACCACGTGCATGCGCACGCGGTATCCTCCTCGCCAGCTCCCTGCCTTCCCGACACCTGCCTCTCTTCTCTCCTCGGCGCGCTGTGCCAGGAAAAAAAAGGCGAAAGCTTGTACTAGGCCGCGCAAAGCTCACGACACAGCGCAGCTGGCCCATTGATATCGAGTGGCTAGCCTTCAACGCGTTCGGCGTCTGCAAGCAGCAGCGTTCTTGGCTATGCCAACCATGGTTAGCCTGCCTGCATTTGTGGCATGCCAGGAACGCTGTCACTCGTAGGCTAGGCGCCGACGCGTCCAGCGCAAGTCACGCGAAATGTCGCTAACGTGTTCGGCGTCGGCAAGTGACAGCGTTCTTGGCACTGTACCAAACTTGGTTAGCCTTCCTCCGTTTGTGGCATGCCAGGAGCGCGGTCGCTCGTTGGCGCTCACGCGTCCAGCGCAAGTCACGCGAAATGTCGCTAACGTGTTCGGCGTCGGCAAGTGACAGCGTTCTTGGCACTGTACCAAACTTGGTTAGCCTTCCTCCGTTTGTGGCATGCCAGGAGCGCGGTCGCTCGTTGGCGCTCACGCGTCCAGCGTTAGTCACGCGAAATGTCGCGAAAGGGAAGGTATCTCCGAAAATGATCGCTCGAGAATACCTTCCTACATGCGTAGTTAAGTTAAACCCAGTTAACACCTAGCAGCAACCAAGTTCATACCTAGCAGTAGCAGGCAGTAAGCTTCGCTGTGCCTAAGCTTTGCGCGACCGAGTGCAAACGTGCCTGATTTTTTTTCTCACAAGAACCTTTACCGCCCAGTTAAAAAGAGTTCTGGTAAATGCAGTTTGAAAAACTGAATTATAATTGCTTGCTATCAAGTCAGGCTGAACAACAGCTTCATTCGAAACAGTAATCTGCAATACGGTGTGTCACTTCCTTGATAGGTAGTGTCAGAATTTTTGTGGTTTTTTTGCCATGTACGCAAGCGGACTAACAGTGAAGAAAAATTACACCATCTTCCCGAGGGGAACCATGGGCTGATGCGGAGCATCGCGGTCGTTATAACGGCGTTAATTACGTTGTTCTTACGGTGTTATTAACGTTGTTAACTTGGTGTTATTACGTTTTTATTACGTGTTAACTCTCGTTGGTCACCATCACATCGCCTGATGTGATGGTGACCAACGTGATGGCGATGGTGACCAACATCGCCGCTGCTCGACGTTCTCGAACCGACGCTGCTTCACGTTGCCGAAGCTCAGGATCCGCTGCTCGACGTTCACGAACCAACGCGGCTTCACGTTCTCGAAGGTCGGGTTCCGCCGCTTGCTTCGTACGTTTACGTTGAACTTTACGGTCCCGCCCTTACAAAATTTTTTGTAGAAAGTCTATATAAAGTGTGTAGACATTTGTCTATGAAGTCAACAGACTTTTCGTAGACATTTCTTTAGACTAGTATACAGACAGCCTATGGACTTATGGTTATACACTAATTGTAGACTAGTCTACAAAATGTCTGAGTCTATATATTGACTATAGACTGTCTATATAGATCAACAAAATTTCACTTTTGTAGACAAATGTCTGTAGAATGTCTATAGACAAGTGTCTATAGGCTTATATAGTTCTGCTTTTGTAGAAATAAGTCTATAAAATGTCTATAGACAGATGTCTATAGACTATCTATAGACTATTCCTATAGACCAGTTCACAGACAGTCTATGGACTTATGGCCATACACTTTTTGTAGACTAGTCTACAAAATGTCTGAGTCTATAGACTGACTATAGACGGTCTATAGATCAATGAAAATTCCCTTTTGTAGACAAATGTCTGCAGACTGTCTATAGACAAAATTCTGTAGGCTTATTTAGTTCACATAAGTCTATAAATTATCTACAAACGTCTATACACTATCTATAGACTATCTATAGACCAGTCTATAGACAATCTATGGACTTATGGCCGTACACTTTTTGTAGACTAGTCTACAAAATGTCTGATTCTATAGACTGACTATAGACGGTCTATAGATCAATGAAAATTCACTTTTGTAGACAAATGTCTGCAGAGTGTCTATAGACAAAAGTCTATAGGCTTATATAGTTTTACTTTTGTAGACATGTCTGTGAAATGTCTATAGACTATAAACTATTCCTATAGACCAGTATATAGTCTGTCTATGGACTTATGGCCTTACACTTTTTGTAGAATGTGGTACAGTCTGCCTACAGAGAGTTCCTGTAGATCAGTCTGTAGCTAATCTACAGACTTCAGCCTTACAATTTTACAGGGTGTCCCAGCTAACTTAAATTTAGTGAAGCTGTCCAATGAAAAATTATATTAAGAAAAGACGCTGCAATAAGATCCGATTTTCAGACCTATGGCTTGCATTCGGCCGTGAGTTCAGAGGTCTGACCTGTAGGTCTTTTTATGATCATATATCTTGCACCGTGTTGTTTTTTAACCTTTCATTTTCATTGACCAACTTGGCTAAAATTACTGGGACACCATATATACTAGATAATACACCACATTTTGCCAACTATGTTTCGGCAGGCAATGTTATTCTATAAACAATCGCTGCTGGGGTTTGCTAATAAGAAGTTTATTGGAAATGTCTACAAAAATTTATTGTACCCTGTATGCATATGAGAACATACATAGGGAACTGTACATAGAAAAGCATGCATGCAGATGGAAGCAGTCAAAAATGTAAAATGTATGCAGCTGTGAATCATTGTGTAAAGCTGCATGAGCATTTGTGTAATTGCACATTGAAGAAAGTTTAGTCACATGCAATGCATTCGCTTGAATGAAATCTACTATCTGCAAGTTAGTTAAAATTTTTGTTTACATATGGCAGCAACAAAATTTTGAACGTATATTATGCATGTTCACCTGTTGCTTCCCATCTGCATTTACGCATTCATGTTAATAGATTATTAATGATCCTGAACCAGCTGCATTCTCATATGTTGCAGAAACAAATATTTCAAGCAATTCCACTAGTGCAGACTCATGCAGTGCAACAAAGAAAACAAGTGCACCGATATTGAATTAACTGTTTTTATTGAACGATAAAATACATTAATTTATTAAAATGCATCAGCAGCATGTCTTATGCTATCATCAAAAAAGAATATTTACATATTTACATTTAGAGCTGCTTCCCCATGGCAAGCATGGTTGCCAGGCTGGCCTTGACCTTCGTGTAAGCCGTTCCGAAGGTGCTGCAGGTGCATGCTGCAAATATGTAGATACAACAATGTGAGGCAAAAATAACAAATGTGTATTTTTTTACGTTCATTAAGCAGCCTAATATATTCGCTCAAACCACTTAAGTCAATCCTTAATACTGTTTAACTATGCCTAATGGCTGCTTGTCAATACAAAACAGTACCATCGCATAATGTTTCACTCTACCGTATGATGAACAATTAAACTGTTACACTTGCTGCTGGTGCCAGCAACAGTATGTTACATTTTATGACAAGTCCATATGACACATAATGTACTTAATTAACCCAAATGACCTCTATATTATTTGCTGAAACTAGGCTACCCAGTTGGACTGCTTACATTTTTGGCTGGTAATTAAATATACCCGCGCGGAATGACATGCTCAGAAGAGTGACTGGAGTCCAACGTATCATGCCAAACATTGTAATTTATTTTCCTTAATACACATTTAAATGTCTTTCTCGTACTCTTAACTGATACATCATTGGTCATAACTTCAATAAAACGCAGATGGATTGATTGTGTCGATATGGTCACTTAGTTTCCTATAGATAATCATATCTTTAGGGAATGCTGACACGGTTGCAAGTTAGGTATACCACATGAGCACCAGAAATACCCCGTGAGCACTTTCTGTGTTGTGGCACGACACATATGCACCTCCTGGGAAACAAAACTGAAACTGTCATTACAACGAATGCTATCACAGTAAATAATTGAAGGCGTTCTATAACATAAGTATTTTTTCTAGAGTTTCAAGGTTCAAGACACTTACGTAATGCAAAAAGATTGAGTCAGAAATGCCCATGTCAGCATGCTTCACTGTCATTTCTTTTTCAGAAAATCGTACCAATTTGTAATTTTTTGGGAGGTTAAATGCTTCAAAAATATGTTTAAGACAGCGATTCACTGGAAACATTGTATGGAAATAACAAGACAGCATACCTATGTTGAAATTTTCAATTTCCCTGATGTTTTTCCAAGCTTTCCCTGGCTGTTTTCATGAAAATTCCCTGGCAGTCTATGACATCCGCAGTTTAGGGGCAATAAAAATATTCTGGTTTAATGCTTGCCAAATCACTGCCAGTACATAATTGTAATTATAACGAATAACACGTCAGTCACTTGAAATGCACTATTAGATTCAGCTGAATTGAAGCACTTGGTTAATAAAGCTGACAAAGGCTTGGCCAAGTTCGTAATTCATGGCAATATGAGCACAGCACAGAAAATCCTCCAACTCTTCTCAAACCAATGGCTTCAGTTTCAAACGTGTAAAGGGTGCTTCCCCGAGCCACTAATTTATTGTTCTCCAATTCTCTCGGTTAAGTTGCGAAGCTTCGATTGACTGGGCTTATCGCGAGTTTCGTGCTCTGAAAGCTTTTGCGGTTATATATATACTTATACTGGTTGCCAGGAGCCCCATAAATACTCCTACTTTCGACTTACGAAAACGGCAGCAGACGCTGCTGATGCATACCCGCAAACACGGCCTTTCATCTGAGTACGCTAGCATTTATTCAACTGTACGTCTCTTTTAGACAATTCGTCACTCTAGCACAATTTCGAGGTATATACATAAAGCACTTTAGATGAGTTTTATTAGACAGGCAGCGCAGCGTTTATGGCCGCCGATCGAGCGCCACAAAACGAGACCTGCCTACAGTACGCCGCTTAACACACACAATCCGCGCTTATTTCTGCTCAGTATCCACTTTAAACATGGTGTATTTCCTTTTTCACGGATATTGACAATGACGGTAAAACGAACAAGCGCGAGCGATCGCTTGCCGTTAAACATTCCCTATAGTAGAATCGAGAACCTGAGCGGGTTTACAAACCAAACGACAAATCGACACTACGCCCGAGTCGCCTACATTACATGCAGCCGGTTCGCGCTACGAAATACGCTCATCTAGTCATGAGCTAGTGACGGAAAACATCTTCGTTACAACTTACCGTTCAGTGTAGTTGACGTGTGATGCCACAAAGTCGAGACGAATACACAGACACAAAGGTGCAGGCAGCTCACCAGCAGCAACAAGCGTTGACTTGCCTGGCGCAGCCGTTCAGAATTCAAATCGACGCGGAGAGATGGCGCGCCGCCGTTGCTGCCGCTGCGCATGCGCAGGCGCTGAGGCCGCCGACGGCGTCCGTGCTCCGAGAAACCCGAGCGCCTTTGCCCTTTTCTGTTCTTTTTTTTCTTTTTTTTTTATTGTCGCGCGCTCTCGCTCTCTCTCTGCGTTCCATGCGCGCAAAATCGGTTGCTTTCACCTCCCATTTTTCAGTTCTTTCCATGGAAGAAGGAAATGCCTTGGCGCGCTGTATTACAGACGCTGGGGGCTATCGTAGAGGACTGCACGGGCTGATTTTTGCGGCCCGGGCCCGGCCCGGGCCCCTTTTTACATTGGGCGGCCCGCCCGAGCCCGATCAAAACTTTTATGGCGAGACCCGGGCCCGGAAATAATCTACGTTACCCGCCCGGCCCGGCACGCCACCCCTTTACCTGAAGCCCGAGCCCGGCCCGGGCCCGGCTCGAACCCGGCCCGAGACCGAAAAATACATGTTTTAGGGGCGAAGCTCCTTATAGCGGCACCCGTTCGTCCCCGTCGTCGTAGTGGTAGTGTGTAACCAGTCTGATAAAAATGAGAAAAGAAAATTCCGAAGTTGTGTCCGTAGCGCGGAATCGAACCAGGGACCCCTCGCTTCCGAGCGCGCGGCGTTAGCCCACTACGCCACGAAGCGGACATGGATACACGCACCACGATGGCAATAAATACCCAACATTAACGAAAGGCCGCGTTTCTAGCGCGTTTCTAACGCGTTTGTGCTAGCGCGTTACGGCCCGTGTAAGAAGCTGGTGTAAGACGCTGTGGCCTCTCCGCCTGACCTTCAACGCGTTTCGAACGCGCTGCCCAAAGCGGTGGCAAGTGAAGTTCAAGTCGAGGAGCGTTTATGAATACGGGGGGTATACTCTCTCAGCAGTCATGTGATGGCGTCGGCAAACGCGGTGCACGTTCCGGCATGTGTAAATGGCTGAGTAAGACGCTGTGGCCGCTCCCCCTTACTAGAGAGTACTGCACGTTTCTAACGCGTTTGTGCTAGCGTCCCCTTAAGCGGGAGATCCGATTATTCCCTCCGGAGCTTCGCCCACTCATCATCATTCACCCCGTGGATATGCTGTGATTTTTTTCAGAGTTGAGAAGCCCGAGAAAAACTCGCAGAAAGCCCGAGCCCGGCCCGGGCCCGCGTCAAAAAACGCGAGCCCGGCCCGGGCCCGGGTCAAAAAGCACACGCCGTGCCCGAGCCCGGCCCGAGCCCGTGAAAAAACTGCTCTACCCGGCCCGAGCCCGGCCCGAGCCCGTGAAAAAACTGCTCTACCCGGCCCGGCCCGGCCCACGGGCCGGGCCGGGCCCGGGCTTTCGGGTAAGCCCGAGCCCGTGCAGTGCTCTAGGCTATCGCATGGAGCAAGAGCGCACACTTGGATGAACGCAGTGTTTGTAAAAACCGTTAGCACGCACGTCAGGCGCTAGCATTATGGCCAACGACGATGAGTAATGCAGTGCATTTCTAGCATAGCTTCCAACGTACAGCCAAATGGGATGCCTGCGCACATGTTAGTGCACATTTGTCTGTTCCGGTGATATGTCAAAGCAATCAATACACTAATGACGTACGCATATGCTCGGCCGCACAGGCATATAGCGCCTGGAAAGGACTGGGTGGGCTCAGAGTATCTGGCGCACATTGTAAGTGAACGAGAAGCTTTAATGAATTTATAGCGGGGGATATCAGTCTGCGAAAAACCACCCGATATTAGAGATGCAGCCTAGATATGGGGAGAACCTAAAGAGTATCTGAGAATCAGACGACACATAAGGTGCACACCACATGCGCGACATCGGTTCATCGCACACTAGCAAATTCTGCGTTGTCAGCTATACACATTACAAGTCTCTGTGCTGTTAGCATGATGCCTGTTTGTAATCCGCTTCTTGCTAAAACTGGCATTCATAACCTCTATTTATATGATTGGATCGGCAGTTTGTTTTCTTTATTTTACTGTCGCAAAAGTAATGCTATGAAAAACAACTGTAAAGACTGTCTTGGGATCCTCCTGTCTAGCGACTACGGAGGTCATATAATGTGGTGAACAAATGCGGAAGTATATACACCATGTCTATAATAAACTCTACAAAAAGGCTTTAAAGAAATGTCAGCAATATATACAATCCCAGTGGCTTATATCAAACGTAGCTCCGTATTATCCGCATGTAACTCCACTTGGTTACAGCGTAAATGGGTTGGGCCGAGTTTAACGACTTTTGTCTATAGACGGCAAGTAAACCTGAAGCCATAAGACTTTTACAATATCGGCTGTCCTTTAGTTCATCTCACAGCTCACCGCAATCGGTATACGGTCTGTTCGCTCGAGCTAACATGATCTTTGGTGATGTACCACCCTATAGCCTTCATCGGGGGGGGGGGGATATAGGAAACCAATAACAAATAATTTCAATCACATAGAAGAATATATTCCGCCTCCGTGTGGTTCGCAAGGAAAAATTATCGTCGGGGATGCATTCCCGACTAACTCGGGTGCCGGGCCCAGAGGTTACATGTTAAAAACCAGTGCAATACTGGACGAAACTCGGCGAGCAGACTCTTAAACACCTAATTATCTGGTAAAATAATAATTAAGAACTGCGTAATTCAATGACAGAGAGGCCATGGTGACCTTTATTGCTTTTCTCTGTAGATATTCTATAAACTGGCAATCGTCTAAAGAAATAGCAAACAGAAAAACTTTTGCGTATAAACGGTGTATAGACCGCTAATATAGACAAAAAAACACAATTGAACGACTTTTGTCAAGACTAAATTTGTAGACAGGGAATAGATAAAAGAAGTAGACACCTTATCAACTTTCGCCTATAGAAAATATGTAAACCGGGCGTATACAAAAATAATCAACACCTTATCGACTGTCGCCTATAGACAGTCCTTAGACACAGAATGAACAAGAATAAATAGACACGGTATCGACTTTGGTCTATACGTAGTCTATAGATAGGAAGTAGACAAAAATAAACAGACATCTTACTGACATTTTTCTGTAGACCGACTATAGAACGGGAGTAGACAAAAAGAAATAAAAATCTTATTAACTTTTGTGTATAGACAATCTGTAGACAATGAACAAACAAGATTAAATAGAGACAACATCGAACTTTTTTCTATAGCTTGTCTATAGAGAGGAAGTAGACAAAAATAAACGAACATCTTATTGACTTTTTTCTGTAGACAGACTATAGAATGGGAGTTGAGAAAAAGAAACACAAGTTTTATTAACTTTTGTCTATGGACAGTCTATAAAGAATGAATGGACAAGAATAAATAGAGACAGTATCGACTTTTTTCTATAGGTAGTCTATAGAGAGGAAGTAGACAAGAAGAAACAAACACCTTATCGACTTTTTTGTATAGACTATCTATAGAATGTGAGTAGACAAAAAAAATAAATATCATCAATTTTTGTCTATAGACTATCTATAGACAATGAATGGATAAGAAAAAATAGACTGTATCCACTTCTTTCTATAGATAGTCTATAGAGAGGAAGTAGACAAGAAGAAACAAATATCTTATCCACTTTTTTCTATAAACTGTCTATAGAATGTGAGTAGACAAAAATAAATAAAAATTTTATCAACTTTGTCTATAGACAGTCTATAGAATATTTATCAACAAAAGAACAAATCTATAAAAAGGCAAAGTTATCTACAAGTAGTCTATAGACATTCTACAGACAGTCTAAACTCATTTTTGTAAGGGCGAACCTCAGGTTCTGCTGCTCGACGTTCACGAACCAACGCGGCTTCCCGTTCTCGAGCTCAGGATCCGCTGCTCGACGTTGACGTTTCAAAGCGGCTTCGCGTTCTCGAAGTGTGGAATCCGCTGCTCGACGCTGACGTTTCGAAGCGGCTTCGCGTTGGCGAACTGAATCTGGATCCGCTGCGCGTCGCCGGCGTTTACGTTCTTCGTCGCGAGCTCTTCTCTGCGCAGCCTTGTCTTCAGAGGTGCTCGCGGTTCTGTTAATGAACTGGCTGCTGCTGTTTGAAGATGTGCCTGACAGTTCGTTGACGGATTCGTTGGCGTCCATTCAGCGCATCGGACGGCGCAGCGTGACTAAACCGAAGCAGCAAGAGGCAGCGGCGCATGCACCGGGTTTATATAAGCAGCTGGCGCGGAGAGGAGGAGGAGAGATAACCTGTGGACCATTAGAGTTACAGAATAAATACCAAGAGAAGTGAAGCCCAGTCGAGGACAGCAGAAAACTAGTTGGGGTGATGAAGTTAGGAAATTTGAAGGAACAAGTTGGAATGAGCCAGCGCAAAACAGGGGTAAGTGGAGATCACAGGGAGAGGCCGTCGTCCTGCAGTTAAATTGAAATTTCCTGTGACGATAGTATTCGAACGTGAGATAATGCGCAGTGCAATGTCACCGTGCATAACATCAAAGTATGATAGGACAGTATTCGGAGGTCGATAAACACCACCCAGAAATCCGCTTTTTCCATGAAATGTTAGTTTGCGCCATATGTTTTCTTGGTCAGGTATGTTATCCAAAACTGTAAATTTTATGTTACAATAATTTATGATAGCCTCACCTCCCCCCCCCCTCCCCCGGCGATTCTCTGTCTTTGTAGATGAGCCTATATGAAGAGGGAAACACTTTGGAATATTCATGCCTTCGTGAAGCCAGGTTTCCGTGATAACTATGACGAGCAGTTGATGGGCTGCAACTATGGTGGCGCCATCTAGTGAAGGTGCCTGCAAACCCAGTGTTCCCGACATGTAAGTTGCAGTTGTAAGGCTTGATCAGGCTCAGCAGACTGCTGAGCAGAGTGTGTTACAAGCCGCAGCTCGCCGTCGACGACGGGCAGATAGTTAAGATGGTTCTCGTCAAAACGAGGCGAACAGACTGCCACGAAGACCCTGTTGTGCGTGGTGCCCAAATTGGAGCTACTATTGAGCCGGTCCACCCGCTTACGCTGTGACTGTGCTGCGTGTACCGCATAGGCCTGTGAATTTTTGACTGCGCAGTGCGCATTCAGCGATAAAACTCTGATAAATGTAGTACTGTGTTGTTACGTGCTATCAAGAGATGCCGGGCCAGCATGTGCGGAAGTTATTGGTTCTGATTGTTTCATTCTTCGGTTCTCCTGTACACACCTGATAAAGGTATAGTCATTTATTTTTATTTGGTCGAATGGCAACGATACATTCACCCCTTTCGCCCTGTCGCTTACTGCAAAACGATTTAGCTCGTGAGTCGCGTATCCTCTTTGAGAAATCCTATCAAATCGAAATATGGGTATTTTTCAGCTTGAATCTGCTGGATAATATAATGCTTTTCTCGGCGATGTTAAATAGCTTGATAATAATGGCACGTGTCCTTTGGCTTTGCAAAGTGCCGATTCTGTGAACTCGTTCTATTGAGGTAATTTCTATGCCAAGAATCTTCATAAATATATCGTCTCGCACTTTTGCTTCAAGTGTTTTAACGTCTTCATTAGAGCTGTCACTTAATTGATAAATAGCTAGGTTATTGCGCCTATTCATTCCACATACAATCATTGACTGGAACGCACTGCCATCACCATAGCCACCGTCATTGATTCTGTTAAATTTCATGAATAATGACGGAAGTTGTGAAGTGAAAATAAAACTATGGCTATTTTTATTGTATAACTTCGGACACATTGTTCTCTCTTTGTTTGTTGTTGCTTCTTCCATGTCTATCTTTGTGTTATTTGGAGCTAATATTATTTTGTGATATTTGTGTTCGCTCATGCGTTGTTCTTTCCACGTTTGACTAATCGCACTGTATAACATTTTTTCTTGTATTGAACACCCCCTATGTAATACCCTCCTGCGCGAAGGTCTTTAGGGGTATTTTGAATAAATAAATAAATAAATAAATAGATAAATAAATAAATAAATATTACTATTTTCTAAATCATCGACCTAGGATGCTAGAAATTAGACTTGCGTTACTGTAGATTTAAAAGATTCCTCGCATTGTACTATCTTTTCTTCACATTGTTTCCATAGCCCTCTTTCGTTCTCAGTTACTGTCAATCTTTCCTGCAAATCTGCAAATATCATATGATATTAACCGGACAACATTGACACAATCCCGCAAAATAGCAACAAAGCCTTGTGGACTTGGAAGCACCGCCAGTGTTACGTTGTCGTTTCTAACTGAGGAGACTAAATGTTAGTTACTAACACTAATTATATTGGTATAGGTGTCTGGTCACGAAGGATTAGTTGTAACTGTTGGCAGACAGCTTGGCGAGAACTACCCTTACTGGTCCCTTTCTGCCGATCCTTCCTGAATGAGCTTTCATAACGGCTGCTAGGGTCAGAAGACGCGCACTCATGCAAGACTTTTGGAACCTACAATTAACCAATTCAACTGAGTTCCAACACCTCCTGCTTCCTTGGAGCGGAATCTTCCAGCGTAATATGTAAGTGGAAGACATGTTTACCAAATTCCAATGTAGAATACCTACAATGAAGTATTATCTGCATCGGACCACACCTCTGCCCTAGGGCAGGGCTTCTCAGGACCTTGTCAATGAAGTTCTGTGTCTGCATTTATCTGGTGTGGCGGAATGCTCTTTGTGCTCATACTGAGGTGAGGATGAGACAATAGAACCCTTCTTTCTATTATGAGGCCGTTTTTCATCATTATTAAAACATACTTTAGAAGAACAATTTCATGACACTGTATCCGATCAAACCATGGCCGATACTCTATATTTGGGAGCCTCTTCTCTGGGACATTATCATAGAGATTTTGGTGCCGCTGGTGTAAGGTATATAATTGAATCAGGAGGATTTCCTTGCGAAATTGTGAAATTATTATCTTACTTGATTCTTTTCATTGGCTGAAAATTTCTGTATAGTGCATGTTTTTCAGACTCGACTAATTATTTTGATAACTCGCCCGAGTCTCGCCTAATCCACCAAAGTGGGTGTGAGCTACTCTTGGAGGCAAAGAAAGAAAGACACGTTAGTTGAGAATGATAATCAGGATATTTTTGTACCGTAGCACTATGGGAGGATAGCGACATAGGGCGGCAGGTGGCACCATAAAGGAATATTTATTTGAAAGAAATTCGTAAGAAAAATTCGCGAGAAATTCGTAAGAAAAGACCAAATAAACCAAAACGGCAGTAACTGAGAAATTGGGCAAACGGGTGCTGTCATCCTCCTCGCTGCTGATTGACGGGCACGTTCTGGTCATCGCTCATGCGTATTTTCCTAACCACTGCTGATGCCTGACCAACAAGAATAACGATGAACCGCTGCCTTCCATGCCTGAAGCCTAATTAAATTTCCCTGCTTTTCATTCGCAAGAAGTACTGTTCCTGTCAAATGCATTTAGCTATTTTCAAAAATATTTGACATGTTTGTTCGTATGCAGGCAACAAACTTACTTTCAGTTGGAATTTGAGACTCGAAAAAAAATTAAGTGTATAAAAAATATGTGATTTATTATTTAGCTTGTGGAGAACGCCTTCAACAGCTTACGCTGGCTCCATGTTTCCTACAAAGAACTCAAATTAAGGCAATTGATTTTTATCAGAGAATATTTTGTTCAAGATAATGAAGATAATCGAAGATTTCTTGGTGCCTGTGTGAGGCATTAGAGTATGGTAAGCTGTAATGTCTTATCTTCAACCTAAGGTGGGTGCTAAAATATATTCGTTACACACATACAGCCAATGGTTTGTTTACTGGTTGAAAGTGAAATTCGTGGAAAATTATAGGGTTTAGAATTGGTCCAATACCTGCTACCTGAACAAAGTCTGATAAACGAAGTTTAACTACACCGTAATTATAATCCCGTATTTCTTCACCATCAAAGATAAACTGAAATGAATGGTCAGTTTATTTAAATTCATTTCAATAATAACAATAACAGAAAACTGACAGCATCCTTACAACCTTGCTTTATTTAATGCAAGGCAATTGTTTCAGACCCCCCCCCCCCTTCTCTTTGGGGTTTTACGTGCCAAAATCAGTTCTGATTATGAGGCACGTCATAGTGGAGGGCTCCGGATTAATTTAGACCCCTCCATTAGCTCCTGCCTAGCGTCCGTTGTCTTAATCACATGCCTTCCACATGTTTTGCATCATCATGTTTAATTTATTCTACATGAAAAAGCATCACTGTAGATGGCTTCAAGAAGAAAGATGGTCATGCTGACGGCTAGTGCCTCTATTGCCTGAGCATTTGCAACCTCTCGCAGTGGCGCTGTGTTGAGGACTCCATCTCTTCAAAAGCCAGTTATATTTAGTTGAGGTGAAGGACCCCAAGGAGATCTAGCACTCCGCTGTTTGATGCTCTTTCCCACTTGCGCTAACCCTGAAAATTGCAGGCAGCTCGATGAACGCCCCTCATAATGAAAACGTAGCGGCATCTATTCGCTTCTTCTCGTGCACCGGCACTCAATTTCTTTTCTGCCCACCGTGGCTCCTCCTACGCGGCGCAAAACTACACGGTAAAATATTGCCCTGGTTTTAGGGCAAATCTGGTCATGTGTGACGGAACACTTTTTCGTAAATAAAGAACGGTCATTTCCGTAGAACGGACAACCATAAAATAGAGACCGTCATACAAAATACCACTGCTTATGTATTTAGACAATGGAAGACTTTGTACGCTGAATCCTCCGGTTCAACCGTTAAAGTACAGGTGCTTTTCGTATTCAGAAAACGGAAGACGCTGTATGCGGAATCTGTACTATATGGTCCAACGGTTAAAATACAGGTGTTTCCGTATTCAGCTAACGAAAGACTTTGAATGTTGAATCTCTACCATTTGGTCCAACCGTTAAAATACACGTGTTTTCGTATTCAGAAAACGAAAAACTCTATATGCCGAATCTGTACTGTACCGTCCAACCGTGAAACTACGGGCGTTTCCTGTATTACGTTTTACAGAGCATATTCATTGTTTAGAGAATGTACTATTGGGAACAAAAGTGCACCATTTTATAGCACCATAGACGATAGCACCATTTTATTGGTGCACTTTCTGCCGGGATCAGACGCGGTTCTGAAAGCGCATACGTGACCCACATTTACCGGTGATCTTGAAAGCAGATGACAGCGAATGATAGCGCAAACATGCAATTTTGTTGACGCTCGCTCGTCCTGGGCACTTGTTTGCCCGATAGTACATATCATTTAATGCAAATGTCATGACTACATCTCATTTCAGAAGCAGCAGTACGCTACTGAGAAAATTGTCTCGCCAACACATTGACGTCGCTGAAAAAATAAAATACATCGCACTTTTTGATATGAATCAATTGCACGACATATATGCAAATATTGTAGTGGGGAAGAGAGTAAGGAACTACTGAGATAGCAAGACGAAGTCCGGCAGCCCGGAGAGCGCGAGACAGCGACTGACGCCCCTGGGCCAAGGTTGTTGTTACGTAGCCCTGCTTGTAAATAAACCCCCTTACAGTTTGGTGGCAAGGTGCTAGGTAGTCTCCGAGTCCCCAACCTGGAACTACGAAGCCGCACCATGCCTCCAGCGCCAGTGATGCCGGAAGAAACCACCACACAAGGCCCCTCTCAGCCTCAACCCACTGTCTGTCCGGCATACTGCCTCAGCGCAGTGTTGGCAACCATAGGAAAATTTCCATAGATCTAGGTAATTTGTGTCGTCTCTTGGGAAAAAGGAAAATTTGTCAGCATCTAGGGAAATATTCCGCTTACACTTGGAGAAAAGAAGCCACTGTCGCGATTAACTACAGTAGTGACGGCGTGTTTTTATTTTTCTCCCAGCAAATTTCCTTCGCGTTGGAATGCTTAGTCTAACCCAATTAAATACGTACAACAGCTCAGTGAACTCACATTGTCAAGTAAACTACAAGGTGTGGATGCCATGTGGCAGTTAACAGATTACTCTTACTGAGCTACTGCCGCTCGTACTCAGCTGCGCAGCTAGCCAAAGGAACTGTCGGTATGATGAGTGCAGAACCGAAGTCATCCTTTAAGAAATGTATTGAAAAGTACAAGTTAGCCGATGCGAATGAGTGGAACCGTTGAAGCCAGTAGATGACAGCAACGTAATCTGCTTTCTTGTGCAGAACACACGTGCGCCTTGGGCTTTCTTTTCCGCAGGAGACAAGCTCCACGGTCACGTCGTCGCGCACATGCAGCTTCTCAACTCTTGGCTAATGTGCGTTCTCTTATTGCTGCATGGCGGTAGAACGTAGCACTTTTACAGCGAAGCTGTATGTGGCTAGCCACGGCAAATTTTCTATTTTCTGCGTCCGTGCGCGTACACCATGGCATCGACGAAGAAAACTTTTCGTCTCCAGGGCTAGCATAATTGTGAGTTTCCGCGTAACAGAATTATGTTTTCTCGTATGGTAAAATTACAATCCGATGCTATCATGTGCGCAGGCTGTGCTGTGCGTAAGTTGTACTTTACGTATTTTGTGATGCACTTTGAGAAGTTCAATTAGCTCAATAACGTACTTGCGCCAGGCAGAGGGTCTACTATAATGCCGATATATGCTGCACTCCAGCACACCTGCGTGCGCGCGTAACGAACGTGTGCACACGATGTATCTGTCATAGATGAGTGGGCGCTCTGTGCGTTGCATCGGTCGCGCAGACTGGGCTGCGACCGTAATCGACACCAGGGCAAGACTGGTAAAATCTTCAGTGACGTTCACTTTGTTAACGTGGGATACGCGCAAGCGTATGAACCCCGCGAACGTGCACCACGACGTCGAAGCACCCACGGAAAGGGCGCGAACGAGGTCGTGGACGCTACATTGATCTCAACATTGCGATGCCTTGTGGTGGTGGCGCTTCTGTAACGTCGGCAACAGCTTCGCTGTACATCCACTTTCACAGTGTGAAATGGAGGCGGAAATATTTTTTCTGCTTTCCTTAGTTTCTGCAAGCCTACTCGCAAATAAATAATAATCATCAGCATCAGCCTATGTTTCTCCAGTTAACCCTGTCTTAAGCTAGCTCATTCCAATTGGCGCCTTCAAATTTCCTAAATTTATTACCTTACCAAGTTTTCTACCGTCTTCGAATGCGCTTCCCTTCTCTTGGTATACATTCTGCAACTTTAATGGTGCACCAGTTATCCCTCCTACGCATTACAACGCCTGCCCAGCTCCATTATTTCCTCTTAATGTCAACTAAAATATCGTCTATTCCTGTTTGCTCTGTGATGTACACCGCTCTCTTTCTGTCTCTTAACGTTAGGTCTAACATTCGAAAATACTAATACGTCGTTATTATTATTATTGATACGGAGATTTACTTACGGCAAGCGGCAGGCGAAAACCAGTACAGTCGCAAGAGAGCAACGGTCTCAGCGCCATGAGCTCGTGATCTGCGCTCACGCCCTACATCTATGAGAGCGCCCCACTACTGCTTGCTCCCGGTTCTTCTTCTTCACTACAATAACCCCGGCGGCGAAGGGGAGCCATCTTGGCGACTCAAGGGGACGTAAGGATGAGAGGGTCGTGATGCGGCTTGAGGCAGCTGACGTGGACCGTGTCGCGACCGAGACGGCGCTTGTCCGAAGAGGGGTTGACCGGCTCAATGACATAAGTGACGGGAGACCGGCGCTCGATGACGCGGTATGGCCCGTTGTAATTGGCAGCAAACTTGGGAGTGAGACCAGGAGAGTTGAAAGGTATTCGGAGCCAGACGAGGGATCCAACGGCAAAACTCTGCACATGCTCGTCGGTGTCGCGGCGATCTTTCTGGAGGGCTTGGCTGTCGGACGTGAACGAGCGGGCCAGCTGACGACACTCCTCTGCAAGCTGGGCGACGTCAGAAATTGCACTGAATTCGGAGGCGTCCGGGCGGTACGGTAAAATGGTGTCAAGTGTGGAGGATGGTTCACGGCCATATAAAAGGAAAAATGGCGAACAGCCCGTCGTAGACTGTATCGTGGTGTCATACGCATAAGTCACGAAGGGGAGAACGACGTCCCAATTGGAATTATCAGCATCAATGTACATCGACAGCATGTCACCGAGCGTACGGTTGAAACGTCCCGTGAGCCCATTCGTTTGAGGGTGGTAGGCAGTTGATGTGCGATGAACAATACGACACGAGCGGAGCAGCTCTTGTATGACGTTGGACAAAAACACACGGCCTCTGTCGCTCAGCAGTTCCCGTGGGGCACCATGACGGAGTATGAAATGACGCAATATGAAGGAAGCGACGTCACGAGCACCAGCCGCAGGGAGTGGAGCGGTTTCTGCGTATCGCGTCAGATGTTCCACCACGACAATGATCCAGCGATTGCCAGCAACAGAACACGGAAGCGGTCCATAAAGATCGATTCCAATGCGTTCAAAAGGGTGGGCAGGACATGGTAAAGGCTGCAGCTGACCGGGTGTATGGTTAAACGTCGTCCGTTGTTGACATGCGGAACAAGACCGTATATATTTACGGACAAATGTGTACATCCCACGCCAGTAGTAGCATTGGCGGAGCCGTTGATACGTTTTCAGCCCGCCAGCATGGGCATGTTGCGGATCAGCATGGAAGTATGCACACACATCGGCTAGCAAGTGCTTGGGTATGACCAGCAGCCATTTACGTCCGTCCTCCAGGTAGTTGCGGCGGTATAAAAGTGCATCACGTATGGCGAAATGCTTGGCTTGTCGACGAAGGGCACACGGTTGGCTAGCGGGTGAAGAGGCGCAGAGAACTTTCAAGAGGGACGCAATACAATGGTCCTTGCGCTGTTCCGCAGGCCTGTCGGTGATGATGAGATCATCCAGGGAAACATCGACCGCTGAAGGAGGCCCTGCTTCGGATTTGATGGGTGAACGAGAGAGCGCATCCGCGTCGCAATGCTTGCGCCCGGATCGGTAAACGACGCGAATGTCGAAATCTTGAATACGAAGAGCCCATCGACCGAGACGACCAGAGCGATCTTTGAGGGAATCCAGCCAGCAGAGTGCATGATGGTCGGTCACAACATCGAAAGGCCTGCCGTACAAATAGGGGCGAAATTTGCCTAACGCCCATACAATCGCGAGACACTCTTTTTCAGTGACCGAATAATTCGCTTCCGCCTTGGTGAGGGCGCAGCTTGCATATGCCACAACATACTCAGGGAAGCCGGGCTTGCGTTGCGCGAGAACTGCACCAAGACCGATACCACTGGCGTCAGTATGTATTTCGGTTGGCGCAGCAGAGTCATAATGGCGTAGCACGGGGGGCGAAGTAAGTAGGCGGCGCAGTGTCGCAAATGCGTCGTCGCAGGCCAGTGTCCAGTGCGAAAGGTCACTGGGGCCGGCGAGGAGCTTCGCAAGTGGTGCGATGATGGAGGTGAAATTACGCACGAAGCGACGAAAATAGGAGGCCAAGCCGACAAAGCTTCGAAGTTCATTGAGGGTAGAAGGCTACGGAAACTCGGCAACAGCACGTAGTTTGTCTGGGTCAGGGAGAATGCCATCTTTGGAGATGATGTGGCCGAGGATTGTGAGCCGGCGAGCCCCAAAGTGACATTTCTTCAGGTTGAGTTGAAGGCGTGCGTTTGTAAGGCAGCGTAGAATTGTGCGTTAACGAGAGAGGTGTGTAGCGAAATCGGGAGAGAACACGTCGACGTCATCCAGATAGCACATACATATCTTCCATTTCAGACCGTGTAAAATGCCGTCCATCATCCGTTCGAATGTTGCGGGTGCATTGCAAAGTCAGAAAGGCATCACGGTAAATTCATACAGGCCATCCGGTGTGACGAACGCCGTCTTGGAACGATCACACTCCGCCATAGGGACCTGCCAATATCCCTATCGCAAGTCGAGGGAAGACCCGTGAAGGCAATCGAGGGCGTCGTCTATTCGAGGAAGAGGATAGACGTCCTTGCGAGTAATCTTGTTGAGGCGTCGGTATTCCACACAGAATCTAATAGAACCATCTTTCTTTTTGACCAGTACAACAGGAGAGGACCAGGGGCTGCAAGAAGGCGTAATGACTCCGCGCTGAAGCATGTCGTCAACCTGCTCCGTAATGACACGACGTTCCGCAGGTGACACACGGTAGGGGCGCTGTCGCAAAGGAGCGTGAGGCCCAGTGTCAATCGTGTGAACAACCGCATTAGTTCGGCCTAGTGACGCTTGTGGTAAGTCAGACGAAGTGCGGAACTCGTGTACAAGGGCAAGAAGCTGTGTCCGGGCAGCCGGATCGAGGTCGCTGTCGATGCAACGGTGAAAAGAATCCGAGAGCACGGCGTCGGACGCAAGGTGAGGGGTCAGGGCGTTCAGCGGATGCTGAGTCTCAGGTTCAGAGGGGTCAAGGGGTACGACAACAGCAGCGTCTACAGGCTGAACGTGGCCAAGCGTTTCATTTCGGTACAAAGTCAGAGGGCCGGAGTTAGGGTTGCAAACAAGTAGTCCGGGATTGTCCTGATGAAGCGCGAGGATGGCAAAAGGCAGTGACGTATTGTGGCGGCGACGAAACAAGTCAGATGGCGTGAACAGAACGGGGGCGTCAGAAAGGGCGGCACAGGAAACGGGAATAATGATGGCACTCTGAGGTGGCAGGTCAATATCGGCGGTGACGACAAGCTTCCTATCCCCAGGACCGGCCACATAGGTGGAAGGCATCTCAGGAAACACAGCGAGCTCTACACTGTAAAAAATTTCCGTCAATATACGGAGGATTTCCGTCATTATACGGAAAAATTGCAGTAAGAATACGGAAAATATCTCATTTTCAAAAATACAGCAAAATTTCCGTTGAAGTACGGAAAGTGCTCCCCGTTTTCAGTTTTACGGACATTTTTCCGTAATAAATACGGAAAAATTGCAGTAAGAATACGGAAAATATCTCATTTTCAGAAATACAGCAAAATTTCCGTTAAAATACGGAAAGTGCTCCCCGTTTTAAGCTTTACGGTCATTTTTCCGTAATAATACGGTGACTACACTGTTCTGTACGAAACAGACAGAATTCCGTATTTTTGCAAGGAAAACTATACACGCTGTCTGCGTGAACGCTTGTACTCACAAAGTTTCCTCTAAGAATATTTTATTGCAATGAAAATGGCGCCTGTGTTTGTACTGACGTTTATTTGGTGTCAGCACTATATATATATATATATATATATATATATATATATATATATATATAAGTTTTAGTGAACGAAGAGCGGTGGCCATACATGAGAACGTAAACAAACCTGCGCCGTTCAGGTGCTGGTGCATTGGCAATTACGTTTGTGCGCTATGCAAAAATTGTGCGCACTCTAAATCAGTACCGAAACGCAGTATAATGACCACGATTGCGTTTACATTTAACAAGAAATGGCCGCCAAGAGAACTGGCGGCCTATAAATCCAAGTACTGCGGCTATAGATGAAATTTTAGACGGAGAGAAAGAATTAACTCAGGAGTGGAAGGGTTTTACTGAACTGTACATTATTTGGTTTCAATTGCCCCATAGTATTTGCAAAATATCTCATCTCTGTCAACTGCCGTTCATTGACACACCCCCATTACGCATATTCTGCACTGTTCAATTGTTGACAGTGTTGTCAATTTTTGCGGTAAGATGTAATTGCAAGCATTTATTCTTATTTATTTATTTAGATACCCTAAGGGCCCACAGGGGCATTACATAGGGGGGGGGGGGGCATAAAGAAGAACACAATTTTCACAAATGAAGGAGCATCGCAGGTGGTAAATACAGCACTTTGGGGTACAGCAAGTCGTGAAACATATTAACAAGGTAAATACTCTTTCAAAATTCACACTCAACGAAGCAAAGAACAAAATAGCGAAAGCGAATAAGTGCTCTGGGAGAGAAAAATGTTACTAAAAGTGCTAGGATTGTAAATACGTTAGTAATGCTGAATAAAATAAGGAAGACTGTGTGTTATCGTGGCAATTCTGGAGGGTAACTGATTCTATTCTTTTATTGATAAGGTTAACGGCGAATTGTTGGACTTTTCCGTCCGGGCAAAGATAGGGTTAACTTTGTAGGCATGATCGATGCGATGTGAAGTATGAGGTGACGGTAAAATGTGCGACCGGGCAAATGATGTGTTGCTGTGATACAGTGTGTGAAAATAGTATAATCTGGCGAATTTTTAGCGCATTGCGAGTGGCGGCATGTTGAGTGTTTGCTTCAAAGATGAAACGCTTTGAAATCGGGAGTAGGATGACATGATGAATCGCGCTGCTTTATTCTGGACGGCTTCGAGTAGATTGGTAAGGGCGATCTGGTAGGGATGCCAAATGACTGATGCATATTCCAGGGAGGGACGCACGAAGAAAGTGTACGCTTGAAGCCTGGTGTCCCTGTCGGCCAGATGCAAGCGTCGCTTCAGAAAGCCAAGTTTCTTTTGCGCTTTAGTTGTGATATATTTTACATGGTCAGTCCATGTTATGCTAGAATTTATGTAGACACCGAGGTATTTAGCCGATGTAACCGAGTTTACTATGCTATTGTTTAAAATATAAGTATTAGTTTGAGACTTTGGAACGGAAGTGAAGTTCAGGTGATTGGTCTTTTCTGTGTTAATTTGCATCTGCCATTTGCAGCACCATTCCGTTAGTTTATTAAGGTCAGATTGCAGTGTTATAATGTCGTTAGGGCTAGCCATATATCTCTCTGTAAATCACACAATCATCGGCAAAAAGGCGAACTGTTGAATTAATATTTAATGCTATGCCATTAATGTATATCATCATGTACCATTTAGCGCTTCATCTTGAAACAAGACCGGCGAGCGCACACTTTCTTGTACGGAATTCTGCTGTACAATAACAGATGGACGCATTGTGAGTGAAGAACAGAAACGATGGATGGTTAGGCTGCTTGACTCTCGGCATGTCTGAATGGGCAAAGTTCCGAATTTGTCGCTGTGTGGTGTATGTTTGGGTGCACGTCATCTGCCGTCATAGCGCGGGTGTACTTGCGCGGAATGTGTTTCACTCGGCTGCAAAACTTTGCACGCTGCGGCATCGAACACGCACCAATACGTGTGCAAACAACGGGAAGGTGATCGAAGATGAGGGATATAGCACTGTGTGTACTGTCAAAAGGAAAGAAAGAAAGAAAAAGAAAAAAACGCCCTGTCTTGAGTTGGCATAATGATTCAACCTTTATTTCTTCTTTAACCCGACATGTAACACCATTTATTACATGAGCTTTATCCGTGCGTAAAAGTAATGGCACAACTCATTATTTGCCCGTTCATTACATGCACCAGCCAGTCCAAATTAACACTATACTAGAGTTTATTGACGCATCGCATTACACTCTAGCACGGCATTGCAACGCTCACCGGACTCTCGTCTGGTTGACTTCTCTGCCTTTCTCTCCTTGCTTTCTCTATCTCTTTGTATACAATGTATACAATGCCCTGTGGCAGAGAAAGCGATATCCTCTTCCAGAGTTCAATTATTTGTCAAGCAATCATTTTACTCTTCCAACAACTACTGCATAAATGGGAAAACGAAACCGATTTTGTTTTGTTCTCCGCTCTCCCAGCACCAGGTGGAACCACGCGCGGCGCTTCCGATCTCGGAGGATGTAACAAGACGAGCGGTTGACGAAGCTGCATTGTGTAGCCAGCCGGTTTATCTTTTTATGTTGTATAGTTTGTTAGTTTACCGTAAATATGTCTTGATTTGTACTCAAGAGTGGAGCAAGGCCCTATGGAACAGAGATTGACGCATCGTGAGCGAAGAACAGACGCGATGGATGGTTAGGCTGCTTGACTCTCGGCTGAACGACTCTCGGCATGTTAGGACTGGCAAAGTTCCGAATTTGTCGCGGTGTGGTGTACGCTTCTGTGCTCGTCAAGTGCCGTCAGAGCGCGGGGATGTTTGAACGGAATGTGTTCCTTCGTCTACAAAACTCTGCACGCTGCGGCATCGAAGTCCTGCGTACGGGTGCACGTATGCGCTTGGATACGGGATAGCCTGCCCTCAACGGATGTTCAACAGTGTACGCACGCTGCGCGTACGCGTACGTATGAGGTAAGCCCGTTGTAATTCTATTTGTTCGGTTTGCATAGTGTAGCTGTTTAGATGATGTGTGGTAAGCTGGCGTCGCGAACAGAACTATTTGTTTTTCAAAAGGCCAGTAAACAGCGTCATAGGGCAAAAATGGCGCGTGAATGGGAAAAAGGATCACATAATTTCACATCGATCTCCATGGTAGCGCGATCGAAATTTTTTGTGTGGCGCGTATAACCTATTGCTCATGTGCGTTAAACACTTACAATAAGAGTGCATTCAGTTGCGCACATAATTCCTATTGACGCTTGTACTGTCACTATACGTGCGATAGTTGCCTCCTTGTTTCCATGCGTTTTCATTATAGTTACCAAAAAAAAAAACAATTGTTAGCTCTGCTGTGTCTTTCCTTGGTGCAACTGCTTGTGGTGCAGCAAGACGTTTTGCTTCTAATGATGTCTGGGCAATCCAAGCGTTCGTGTCGTGTAGCTAGCTGTAAATGTATCAGTTGCAAAAAAATTGTACATGCGAGAGAAGCAAATGCAATCAATATAGACTGTATTTTATAAATCCTTCAGTTGAACTGCTTAAGCAGAAAGTAGATATGCGTGAAAATCAGATGATTGTGCTGATGCTTAGCTAGAGCAAGGTAACATAACATTACTGATTCAATATTTTCTTTTACTGAAAGACTAGTTGCTGGTGTCCTGCTGGAGCTGAGAAGAGACCTGCTGCCTGCCATGAGGCCATGTCTCTCAAGTTACCGCAATATTGTTGCCTTCGAAGTAAGTGGATTTGTTTCTCTCAGCATTTTACTACCAACCTGCATCATGGCGATCCACTTAGCTGTGTAGGTGATCACTGTTAGTGACATTGGAGTGCTGGTGGACAAGCACCCTTTGAATGTTACAACACACAGCTGTAGCAATATGTGAAGCTGTTAATATACAGAGTGTCCCAACTATGATGCATGAATATTTTTTTAAATAAAGATGCCACGTAGCTGGACAAAACCAAGTTATCATTACGTTTGCCATTGCTTGGAGATACTGAGAATATTCTTTGCATTCTGCCTAATTAGATCATTAGTCTTAATTAATCAACCTCTCAATTACTCTAATGAGATGAAAAGTGTAAATGAGGAAATTGTAGAACACGATGAACTCCCGATACAGCATCCTGTTGTGCAAAAAGTGCTACATAAAAGTGTTCTTCCGAGCGGGAAAGAAGCTCGCGAATACACATAAAATTGCCGCATGAATGGCCGCTCGAGGCTCTTTGCGTGTATTCGTGGCTTTCTTTCACGCTCAGAAAAACTTTCATGTCGCACGTATTTCATGTGATTATAATATTTGAGAAGTTGATTAAATAATTTACACTTAATTATGCAATTAGGCAGAATGCAAAAAAAGTGAGTATCTCCAGGTGATGGCAAACTTTACCTTGGTTGTGCCCAGATACGTAGCATTTGCATATTTTCAAACCTTTGTGTGTTGGGACACCCCGTATAAGCCAGATTTGTTTCTCCAAGTTAACATACTGATGACATTCGATTGTGGTCTAGCAGGCAAAAATGCTAAACAGGAAGGAATTTTAATTTGCTCTTGATAGGTTGTTCAAGCAAATCAACCAAGTTGTTACGCATAAAATGCGGCATTTGTAGGTGTGTTCTGCAACACTGCAGCCCTGTAGCCCTAAATAACTTGAGTAAAGTGCTACTACTATAATTTCTCTAATGCATGCAGCAAGGTTCAGGATTCCAGGAGGCTGGCATCAAGAGAGATCTATTTATATGAATTTCATATGTGAAAATGAAGTGTTATTGTTTGGATGACTGTATAAACTTATGCTTTCATTCCAGTCTTGCATGAGGCAGAATTGGACGGGAAAATTGATTTATTTTGGGCGATGTGGTACAAATGCATGGGGTAATGCTTGTATGCATACACATTACATCCCTATTGCTTAGCCAAGGGGTGCCCCTGCGTGTTAAAATTTACAGGGCTCAGATTGAAGAACGTAAACTTTTGTAAAATCAGCTACACCTTTTAGATTATGAGATTACAACTATTGCATACCGTCATAGTGTGGTATATGGGCTGAATGTTTTTCACTTTGTCTATAAAACCCTGCACACTGCGGTATCATGAAAATTTATTTTATGTAAAACAAGCCATGCTGCTTGCCGATTTAAGCAAATATAAGGCAACTTTTCTAGGAATGTTTCTGGCCTTGTAATGTACTTCATGTTATATTCTTTACGACTATAAAGCAGATTGTTCTTCTGTACATTTTCTGGAAACTTAAACTGCGGTGATCTAAACCACTTGGCAACAATGCTGTGATCGCTACTGCGTGTGGAGCAAACGCAGCTTTGCCTTGTTCAATTGTGTCGCGGGCACTTCTGAAGCGCTGCCTATTTAGTAAATAATCTTGGTGGCATGGAAGCGCCATCTGCTTCTATGCATTGCTTTGTTTTCTTGTGGCATCACGTCACATTATAATCGTAATATTTTTTTTTTCGTTTTCTGAGAGTCTCATATTGCCCCCCCTCATCATGCTGTAATTGTGGTTGCATTATTTATGTGCAAATATTTATGTATAGATGACCACTGCTCCAAGTTCCATTTTATCGCAAAGTAAGCTACGAATACCCAAGGAATTATGTATAGCAAAATACCAAAGTCAAATTGCCGAACACAACCAAGCAGACTCAGTGCACAGTCTCAAACCAGATTGCATTGGTCATGCAAAGGTGCACAGCATACCTCTTTATTACTTGCTGAACAAGCTGTGAGAAAATTGAATATTTATGTTTGCTTCAATTAAGTGCTGTCAGCCATTACTTCTGCCCTCGGCAATTGTGGACTATTATCACGGCTTTTCTTTTTCTAACTCATTTTGCTTATTATAGAGGGATTACTGCCTGTGTTCATAGGAAATAAATCACATGGGCAATCAAACGCCAAGAATGTATAAACTTGGAACATTGATTGTGCAGTTTGATGGTTCAGAATAAGTAGAAATACAGCATAAACACTTAACTTTTACTTGAAACAACAATAGAGCAACAATAGAGCTGTAGCCCCTGTGCCAAGTAAATTTCAATTCTGCTTTTTGCATCCTATCAGAGCGCTGGTAACATGTTTCACATTTCTGTCAGCCAACTAACCTGTCTTGTAACAGTAAAAATGTGCCAACTATATTTTTTAACAACATGCTAGAATATGCAGGCAGTTCGCTTAGAAAACTAAAGCCATAGAATCAATACAGTGATGCGACTTTCGGTTTTCATGTTGAGAAAGTAAGGTGGGAGCTGTTTCCAATGTTCTGACTAGATAACAAAGCTAGTATAAGAAGTTGAACACCACTGAGCTCTACTATGGGGGGCTGGATAGCGCATTGAGCGCCTTCGACTGAAGCCATTGTCCCAGAAGTTGGTACTTCACGACTTTGCTGTGGCATTTCACCTGCACAGGAGTGCGGCATTTCTTCTGCTATAATGCTTGCCCTTTGTGCCGCAAGCTACCGAAGCAGTCCAGAGAAGTATTTCGAGAAGACGTCCAGAATTTTTCATCACAGCACTGACAGCATCGCTAACATGAGTGGCGCATGCTGAAAACACTTTTCAATCAGAAAATGCTTTCTGTAAGAAAAACTTATCACGTACGGGTTCAGAACATCGTAACAGCTCTCACCAGACATGTGGAGACATCGCCTAGATGTGGAAAACCACGAAGAAAAATTTTTATGGCAGCAATATTGTGCAACGGCACACACTAGTAAGTGCAGCGTATGCCCTACTTTTGGGACAAGCCGCTGCACGACACTGCATTTCTGCTGGCTTCATCTACCCGTGGCTCTGTGGGCAGCGAAGCGGCATCCAGCAAAACATAGTAGAGATCAGTGGTGCACATAGTATTTTATGTCCCCTTTCTCGATGCCAGCTGAACACACGGTAACTGTTTCCAAAGCAGAAAAACTAAGAGCAAGGGCTCTGTACACATTGCATCGTAAAGTGGCTGATGCTTGGGCAAAGCAAATACTGTGCATGGTAGATTTGTGTGAGGCAAGCTAGGAGTCAAAAAGCCTGCTGCATACTAGGAAATGACCAACATATTGTTGCATGGTGAAATTCTTTTTTTATTCCTCATCACTCATTTGTGTAGGGCAGACGGCTCTCACAACTGGAGAAGCCTGGGAAGTATGCAGTACTCCACAAAACCGGTTTCAACGTAAAATGTGTCTGCATCATAATTTCATGGCTGCCAGAGTGAGCCCAATGGTAAACACATCTGAGTGTTCATGATGTCATGCATTATCCACTTTATCTGCACGTCATACCTATCTTGACAAAGCTGATATTGCCTTTAGAGAAATTGTAGATGTTGTGAGCTTGCATTTCAGAACGCACAACAAGCTTAACACGTACAACACCAGAACAATTTGTTGAGAATTTCGGATCAGGAATCTTCGAAGCACGATTTGTTTAGTGGTGTTAAGATTCTGCTTAAGGTTGTTGATTATTACATTCATATAGTGTTCAAGCATTTCTGTAACAACATTCTTCGCTTGGAGTACATAGTAAGGGTGTACTCCACATGAGCTGGTGGCATTTTGCTCCATATTCAAAAACTGGTTTCTTCTTCAGTTGAGATTTTCAAGTTTGCATTGTTTATTAGCTGTTGTATGTAACCTATCCTAAATGTTTGAATAGTGAACACGTGACCTTTTTGATTGATTTTGTGGATTGTACACCCTTGCTGCAAACAATTTGAGATGATAACTGTTTCCGCCTTAATGAAAAATAATTGCTTGAAGCAGCCATAGCCACCAATAATACTAGCATGACACGATTATGAAAATTGTGGTATTGTCTTTGATTTATAATGTTTTTAAACATATGGAGCTCTGCCTGTGGTATAAATGGGTTCCTGATATCCAATCGTGATGCAAGAATTTGAAGAATAAACTGAAGCAAGAATGTTTACTTACTTTTCAAGAGAAGCTCATGGCAATTTCCTCATGAAAAGTAAAATAACTAGAAATAACTTTACTGAGCTGAGAAGAGTGCTACAATTGTCTCATTCGAATAGTGCCATATACAGAAGCTACAACAAATGTTTACTATTTTGGTTGCATTTGTATATATGGTCTTGTCACGTGTTGCAAGCTGCATTCAGAATGGCCACAGCTCAGTCATGATTGTGGCATTGTGCAATGAAGTACCGCTAGCATCACCTGGAAAGTGTCGCAAAGTTACAAATACAACTTTAAATGGGTTCTTTTAGGAAAAAAGACTTAGCTCAGAAAATTATCCTTTTTTATGCAGCCTGTCAAGACAAGGTTTCTTTACATGGCCATGGCGCTCAAGGAAGAAACCAAGACTGTAGACTGCCAACGTTCATTCCTGTTCCGGCAAAGACGGGCCAGCAGTAACCAGCAGGATTTTACAAAGTGAACTCATCACAGCTTGAGCCACTCCATGCCACAAGCAGTTGCTCCTCGAGCCACCGTGCAAAGGTTCCTTGGGGCACAAGTCCAACTCAGCGCCACAACCTTTCTTCTGCAGTTTTTCTACCTACTTAGCTAACCAGGTGGGTCAAAGATGGCAGAGGGAAAGGGAATCACAGCTTTAAGCATAGAACTTGCTCAAGCTTAATGCAGTTTGAGAGTGAACAGTGAACGAGAAATAGGTAGAGAGAAATAGGACACCTCTTCTCCCTCAGAGAATTGGCAGTGAAAAAAAAACTGCTTATGAAGGCTTGAATATTGGTCGGAATAATTTGGCATAGGTAGCATAATGACTATGAATGTTTCTGGCTAAGGTAGTGGTAGTAGGCTGAATAATCAAGGAGTTTAGATATAGATTAGAAAACAAATTTCATTACACTACCAGACTTTTAAATCATCCCAATAATTCTTTTAATTTACGGTTTATGCGTGTTGAGCAACAATGCTTCTTGATGCCTGCTTCTTGCTGAGATCATTCTTATGCTGCATAATTCACCTGTTCAAGTTCCATGTTTCTCCCGTCCAAGCAAATTTACATTCATCACAAGAAAATGTATAGATGATTTCCAGAAACTTGCTGATTAAATGACAGAGCAGCATGGCACCCCAGGCTTTCTTAGATGTGCGTTCAAGAACCTCATCTCGTGAATGTTAGACATACTCCTGCTGAGCAAGTTCTTGGTATCATCTACAAGGTCATTTCAGAATATGAGTTTGCTTAAGTTGGAGAAACAGTCAATCGAAGACATGTCAAGCGATATCGCTGTCGATGCATCTACATTCCAACTGAAATAAAAGTAAATATAGCACCAAATGCAAGAATTATTGGGATGATGCCATTCTTGCAGTGGAATGAAATCCTTCTTCTAATCTAAATATGCAATCCATAATAATTCAGACTACTAAATACTTCTAAAGGGGTTGCGTCGTGAATTATGCATGTTGTATTTCGTATTTTCTTACTATAAGACCCAACGATGCTTAAACAGCAGAGAAAACATTAAGAGCTGAGTACTTAATACATCATATTGCTCCATAAATCAGTTTCCCTGCCAACCTCAGCGTCCCGCGCTAATAATGTTTGGGAGAATGTGTGAAACAAGGCACCTGACCCATAGGGTAGTGCTGTTCACTTTGTTTTGGAATGAAGGTCATACTGTACATGTATGTGATAGCCATACGTGTCATTACCTTTAAAAAAAAGGAAGCAAAACTGCGAGTCTGCCTAAGTGGAACAGATTCATTTAAAAAAAATGTTTTGTGCATAAACAAACAAGGACGAAGAAAAGGAGCAACACAAGCACGATCGCGTTCTAACAATTGGTTTTATTTTCGAAGAACCATTTACTTAAGAACCCAGATCTGTGCTATCCAGTCAACACAACACATCAATCGCGCATATAACAACACTTGTGATAAAATGCCACGGATAAGCGCGACCCGGTCAACATAAAAACAGCAATGCACATTAAACAAGCACTTAAGATGGAAAAGACAGTAGCGAATATAGCAGTCAAATAGAAGGATGACTGATGCATTTTTCCTTCTTTAGTTTTGCAATCCAGTGCGCTTCCACAATTTCTCTCGCGATTTGATTTCGATGCCTAAACAATATGCCGGTGCTTCTAAGTCAAGGTGAGCACGCATGTTCTTGACAAAGCATAGCCAAATGCTTACTAGGGCCAGCTTTCAGACTGGACAAGTGTTCCCTTAGTCTCGTGTTAACGCATATTGCAGTCTGCACTACGTACACATGACCTCATGTCATAGGAACCTGATACACAACTTTCTTCGCGCAATGAAGAAATTGGCTCTCACGTGGAATTTTAATACTGCGTTCTTTCTTTGCATCACCCTTACTTTCGAACTTGCTTTTTATCCTAGAACACACACTACCTCTTGTTTTTAGCCGAAAGCACCACTTTTACTTCGCAACTCCCAGCCACCTTTTTAAGTCTGTGTGAAAGGCCATGCACATACGGAATCACTGAAACCTTGGAAGCTAATTCTTTCTGGCTTTGTTTTTTTGTGCATAGTTCTTTATCCTGTTTAAGTTTTTCATAAGTCTAGCACATGACGCCAGCATCACAGCGAGCAGACACCTACCCGGCCTCTCTCAACCGATCAACTTGCTCAAGAAAGGCAATGTTTACTGTGCGGTAACACGACTTCAACAATGCTGACCGGCAACATGAAATGACTATGCCATTCTTCACAAGCCTGGAATGGTTTGAGGCATAGTTCATTAGCGGTTTTCGAGCTCTGGGTGTGAATGACCCACACACATGTTCTGGTAGAATTTCTAACTTGTTATAAAGGAACTGTAGCTTGTTATCTACCGGTACTTCTGAAGTAAAAGTCAAGCCTTCAATAGTAGTAGAAGCCTTTGACTCTAGGCAAGGGCTTAAATTTTACTTTGCAAGTACTGGTAGATAAGAAGCTACAGTTTCTTGTCAACAAGCTACATGAACTATGCCTCAAGCAATTCCAGGCTTGTAAAGAATGGCACAGTCATTTCATGTTGCCACTCAGCATTGTTGAAGTCGTGTTACCACACTGTAAATATTGCCTTTCTTGAGCAAGTTGATCAGTTGAGAGAGGCCGGGTACCTGCTCGCTGTGATGCTGGTGTCATGCGCTAGACTAATGAAAAAACTTGAACAGGATAAGGAACTATGCATAAAAAATTTAAGGCAGAAAGAATTAGCTTTCAAGGTTTCAGGGATTCCATATGTGCATGGCCTTTCACACAGACTTAAAAAGGTGGCTGGGAGTTATGAAGTAAAAGTGGTGTTTTCGGCTAAAAACAAGAGGTAATGTGTGTTCTAGAGTAAAAAGTAAGTTCGAAAGTAAGGGTGATGCAAAGAAAGAATAGTATTAAACATCTGCATAAGAACCAATTTCTTGATTGTGCGAACAATGTTGAGTATCAGGTTTCTATGACATGTGGTCATGTGTACGTAGGGCAGACTGCAAGATGCATTAACACAAGACTAAGGGAACACTTGTCCAGTCTGAAAGGTGGCCCTAGTAAGCATTTGGCCATGCATTGTCAAGAACATGCGTGCTCACCTTGTCTTAGAAGCACCGGTACATTGTTTAGGCAACAAAATCAAACCGCTAGGGAAATTGTGGAAGTGCACTGGATTGCAAATCTAAAGTAAAAATGCATCAGTCATCCTTCTGTTTCATTGCTAGATAAATAGAATTCGCTCCTGTCATCTTATCTTCAACATAGTGTCATCTAAGTGCTCGTTTTATGTGCATTGCTGTTTTTATGTTGACGGGGTCGCGCTGTTGATGTGTCCTGTTGATTGGATTGAGCAGATCTCTGGGTTCCTAAGCAAATGGTTCTTCGTCCTTGTTTGTTTGCGCGCAGAAAATTTTTTTAATACAAAGAGTTTTTCAAAACTGTAAGGAAGTTTTTACTGTGTGCAGTTTAAAAAAAGAAAAAAGCTTCACAGCTGTTACTAAATGCACTCTCCAGAGCTTTACACTATGCAGCTCTACTAGTTTACTCAGAATACACTTCACGTCTCGTCATGGCCCAGGTGGCTATTCAGGTTTTTCAAAGGTGTTTCATTGTATGGGACGGCACATACAGCATCACTTATTTGCAAGATATTGCATTCCAATTCTGTCATATGAGATAAATTCATTAGAGAGTTTTAAATTGCCCTAAATGTATTACAGCTGTGGACCAGTACACTGGCAGTAGCTTGCAGTAACTATAGCTTGTGGAAATATAATTGCAACTGCCATGTTATGTGTACCTGCAGTGCACAGGCATCGGCCACAGAAATCTTTAGGGTACACTAGTTTCTTCTATTTTGGAGTACGCATCCTCCACCAGATTAAAATGTGAAGTGGATTGTCATTTGCGGCGTATACTCCTGTGTAAACTTTATAACCATTTCTCCTCATCTGCTCTACAGATCACTGTTGCTACAACTGCAAATGGAGGGTGCCTGTTTACAGCACCTGTAGAGAGCAAAGTCGGCGAATCTTGAATGAATAATCATATAATTTTAGTATTTTCCAGCAAAGTTAACACTTTGTGTCTTCCACTGTGGTGTTTTTCAAACTCTAAGGTTGGCACATGTGCACAAGGTTTCACTACAGTATGTCATTTTGCAGGAAAAAGTGTATTTGCGCGTGATGTTCTGCTGCACAGAATGTCATGAGTTTTCTTATGTGTCGGTCACCATCTCGCAAACTGCTTCTTTCGGAGTTGGAAGGCAACATTAATGCGAAGCACATTTAATGTTCGAAAAAAAAGGATGTGCCCTCTGATCCCCTTATTTCGATGGGGGCGAAATGCAAAAACACCCGTATACTTAGATTTAGGTGCACGTTAAAGAATCCCAGGTGGTCCGAATTTCCGGAATCCCCCACTATGGCGTGCCTCATAATCAGATCGTGGTTTTGGCACGTAAAACCCCACAATTTAATTTTTTTTGATCTCCTTATTCTCCTCACTTGATGCCTAGTGTTCTAATAGCATGATCGACACGATGAGCATCAATGTGATGTGCAATTATTGTGTATTGGGGGCCAGGGTACATTCATTTTAGCAGCTTTTTCGGTTGACTTGAATCAGTATTGTAGAATGCTGTTTGCTTCTTTTACTCATTGTTACCAAATATCACTTTTGACTGCTGCAACAAGTATAATGTTGTTTGCTAGCACTCCTGCCAACCGATATATCTTGAAGGCATCTGTGATAAAAAAAACAGCTAATGATTTCCCAAGAGCTAAGGTCCAGTGAGACCAATAAATTTTAAGCTAATACCTGTGGATGGTACTGCTGAATGAATGCCCATCCAGTAGGACTGTCCATACCATTTTCTTCCATAAAATTACATTGAAGATTTGAACAGAATCTGAACATAGACTTGTCTGCAAAGTGATCCATTTCCTTATCCAAGTAATACAGCTTCAGCAGGAAGACTGAAACTTCAAGTCGTCAGTAGTGGCATGAACATACAGTAAACAGTGCTAAACTTTTCCCTATCTTGCACCTTTTATCATTTCCCGTCCCATTTTTTTTTTCACAGGCTGTTCTTTACTATTTATGGTCATACCCAGTTTAATTTGGTGTCCTTACTTATTTAATATTTGACCAATATCTTTTTTTCTTTATCGGATCTTGATGAAATGTTTATTGATAACGTACCTTCATTTGCCATTTCCACTGATCTTAACCAGACACATCATGTTACAAAGTTTATTTTGCCTAATTCTTCATTGCTATTTTTTTGCCAAATGTCCAAACAGTTTATTTTAATTCCTATGTTGATTTCAGGGAAGAATAGGTCTACTAGGTCTACAGATCGTTTTCTGTTTAGGTCATCCCTACTCATTGTAACAACTTACAGCAGTGCCCCTACACACTCCATCACAATCACTGCGAAACACACCCTTCATAACTTTATTTTAACACTTTAGTTTCTCTTGACCTACTATATGCACCAGATGAGGGTAGGGGCGAGTGAGCTATGCACATCCAAAACCGCTGCCAAGGAAAACAGTTGCTGCCCTGATGACACGTATCTGTCGAAATGTTGGCTACAGCAACATCCCTTGTTTTGACAATGTTGAACCATGTTCATGGTTTTTTAATACTTCAGTTACCGCTTTGTTGTGTTCTGTGATTGTCTTTTGTTGCCACTTCCTTTAGGATGGAAATTCACCAATATTATTTGTTTCTCCTAACAGCAGCAAGTTTATCCTTGCAAGGCATGTGCGAACAGCTTTCACCAGGAAACAGTGCAAGACGAGTGGTCGAAGAAAATAAAATTGCTTCTGTGATCTAAAGTACTTGATGAATAAAATTTTGCACTTATTTGAATATATGTCGTGCAATTCATTCACATCACAAAAAGCGAAGTGTTTGATCTTTTGAGCTATTTCAATGTGTTGGCCAGACAGTTTTCTCCATAGCGACCTGCTGCTTCTGCAATGAGCTGCATTCATGACATTTGCATTAAAGGATATGTACTATCGGGGACAAAAGTGCCCAGGACGTGCGAGTGTCGACAAAATTGCAGCTCTGCACTATCAGCCGCTATCATCTGCGTTGCAGACCACTTTCCGAATGCAAATGTTAGCGTGGCTGATCCCAGCAGAAAGTGCACCAATAAAATTCGGTCGTCATTCGCACATTTTGGGCACTTCTGTCCCCGATAGTACATTCTCTAAATAATCAATATGCTCTGTAAAACATAATGCATGAAACACCTCTACCCCGCAGGGGCGTCTGCGTCAGCAGGCGTTTGGTGTGTTGCGACACCACGGACCCGAGCACACGAGGGTTGGACCTTCCCACGCTTAACCGTGCGTGGCTTAGCCGTGTCCGGGGAAAAGGGGATCCTGGGGGTTGAGCCAATGCTGAGTGCTTGGACCTTTATGGCCCCTCGGCGGAGGCAACACACCCCTTTGGCCTCGGCTTCACGTAGACGGCACCCCCGGGCTGACCCACCCGGGGGAAATCGGTAGTTGCCTCTTCCTGTCCCCCTCTCCAATCTGCGTCTTTCCCTCTTTCTTTCAATCTTTCCTGTCTTCTCCTCTCTTCTATTTACTTCCGACTTTCCAGGCAGCGAGGGTTAACCTTGTGTGGTACAACCAACCTTGGCTGTACATATTTGGTTATAGCAGGAACGTACAGCTGGCGTCTGCATGACTTGCTTCCTATATGTCCTGCGGCGTCCCCTTGTTGGGCTCCATGGTGGGCGGCTGGCGTTTCTGCCGAAATTTAGATATACCTATGGATCGCGCTTTCCCCAAACTCCCTGATCGCCCCCAGAAACGGGGGCGCACCGAAGATATCTTCAAGTTTTTTGGCCACCAAATAGAGAATTTCCCGCGCTACCATGTAGTACACAGTGAAAGACCAGAGAAGACTGTGAGGATTATCTCACCGTTCCTCGTTTCCAAATGTATGACAGAAGCTATAGGCCCAGGCTACAAAGCAACTAAGTTGGCCAGCGGTGACCTCCTCTTGGAGCTCCGCGACAAAAAACAATATGAAAAGCTGCCTAAACTAGTCTCTTTCGGACAAATCCCAGTTACGGTCACCCCACACCGTACCATGAACACCATCCGTGGTGTAATCTCAGACGATGACATGATGGAGCTCACTGAGGAAGAACTTTTGGAAGGACTCAAAGAACAGAACGTGGTTAACGTAAAGCGAATTAAGATGAGGCGCGATGGAAAGGAAATTCAAACGAAACATGTTATTCTTACCTTTGGTTCTAGTGTGCTACCCGAGACCATTGAGGCCGGGTATGTCAAGATCCGTGTCAGGCCATACGTGCCTAACCCGCTCCGATGTTTTAAGTGCCAGCGATTCGGGCACAGTTCACAGAACTGCCGAGGCCGTCAGACTTGTGCAAAATGCAGTGCCAATGAACACCTTTCTGAAGCATGTCAAAACACTCTCCACTGCGTGAACTGTGATGGGGAGCACGCCGCATATTCACGGTCCTGCCCATCCTGGAAGAAGGAAAAGGAAATCGTCACCATCAAAGTCAAAGAAAATATTTCGTTCAAAGAGGCACGCAGGCGGGTGTCATACCTGCCAAAGAACACCTTTGCCGAAGTGGCGCGTCAGGGGGCAGCGTCGCAACGGCTTCCGGCGGCTGTCCGGCCCACACACAGTGAGCCGGCAGTGACGCCATCCGCCCCCTCGGCGGCTGCAGCTAGCGCTGCTCCGCCAATTCACAAGAAGGGGCCATCGACCTCCGGGCTGGTGGCCTCGAGGGCCTCGTCCCTCGAGGCGAGGCCTTCTCGTCAAAGCAACCGCTCGCAAGAGCGCGTGTCCAGCGCCTCACAAGAGGCGATGGACACAACAACCGGCCAGACGGCGCCACCAGCGCCTCAGGAGCGGCGAGAATCACGCGACCGCTCCAAAAAAGAAAAAGCCCGCATCACAGGGCCCGACAAGGGCTCTGTAGCTTAAGTTAGTCTCCTATACACACAGCACAAAAAACACTTTCAACATGAATACACAAATAATACAGTGGAACGTCAGAGGACTCCTGCACAACCTCGATGACGTCAAAGAAATCCTACACAAGTTTAACCCGAAGGTGCTGTGTGTTCAGGAGACACACCTTAAACCTACACAATCAAACTTTCTCCGGCAATACGCCATTTTTCGTAAAGACCGCGATGACACAGTCGTGTCTTCCGGTGGTGTGGCTATTGTAGTCGATAGAGGTATTGCCTGCCGGGAATTAAAACTTCGTACGCCCCTAGAGGCAGTTGCTGTCCGAGGGGTGTTGTTTGATAAGCTGATCACTATCAGCTCTATATACATCCCTCCCAATTATCAACTACATAAAACTGAATTTCAAAACTACATAAATGAACTTCCGGAGCCATACATAGTTCTCGGAGATTTCAATGCACATAACACCTTGTGGGGAGACTCGCGTTGTGATGGAAGAGGTCGCCTAATTGAAAACTTCCTTTTTTCCTCGGGAGCATGTTTACTTAATAAGAAAGAGCCAACGTACTACAGCGTGGCGCATAATTCATACTCCTCCATAGATTTGAGTATCGTGTCGAGTACACTAATTCCGTACCTGCAGTGGTCCGTTCTGAAGAACCCCTTTGGGAGCGACCACTTTCCAATTATACTAAGCTTAACAAAACAAGATGTTTGCTCGCCACATGTTCCCCGATGGAAGGTTAACTCTGCTAACTGGCAACTTTTTAAAGAAATAACATATTTAGGCCGGGATGACATTGCCTCTCTTAACATAGACGATGCTGTGGCGTATATAACACGTTTTATCACTGACGCTGCAGAAAGGTGCATACAACAAACTAATGGACTAGCTAATAAGCGTCGCCTGCCTTGGTGGAACGAGGAATGCCAAAAAGCACGTAAAAATCAAAACAAGGCCTGGGGATTGTTTCGCAACTCCCCAACAGCCGAAAACTTGATTAATTTTAAACAAGCAAAATCGCAGGGCAGGAGAACGCGCAGACGTGCTAAAAGAGAGAGCTGGGAAAAGTACATCTCCAGCATAAACTCGTATACAGATGAAACGAAAGTCTGGAATAGGGTAAATAAATTAATAGGTCGGGAGTCACATCCCCTACCCTTAGTAAATAGCCAAGGTGATAGCCTGGAAGACCAGGCGGATAGTCTAGGCAAACACTTCGAATATGTATCGAGTGAATCGCACTATACACAATCTTTCCTGAAGTTCAAAGAACGCGAAGAGCGGCAGCCCCTTAATCGCAAAGGTTCATCAAATGAGGCTTACAATCAACCATTTAGCTTAGCCGAACTTAAAGCATCTCTCGCTTGTTGTAACAACTCGGCGCCAGGTGGTGATCGTATCATGTATGAAATGGTTAGATACCTACACCCTGAAACACTGAAAACACTCTTATCTCTGTTTAATGCCATGTGGGCGGCTGGGTGTATCCCGTCCTCATGGAAAGAAGCCATAGTCATCCCTATACTTAAACAAGGCAAAGACCCGTCCTTAGCCAGCAGCTACAGGCCAATAGCTCTAACGAGCTGCCTGTGCAAGCTGTATGAAAAAATGATAAACCGGCGTTTAATCAGTTTCCTAGAAAATAACAAAATACTAGACCCCTTCCAGTGTGGCTTCCGAGAAGGTAGGTCGACAATAGACCACCTTGTTCGCATCGAGGCAAACATCAGAGATGCATTTATTCATAAACAGTTTTTACTTTCTGTATTTATAGATTTAGAGAAAGCGTACGACACGACATGGCGCTTCGGAATTCTGCGAGATCTTTCTGGGATGGGGGTCCGCGGAAATATGTTTAACACAGTCGAAAGCTACTTGTCTAACCGCACGTTTCGCGTAAGAGTGGGCAATGTTTTATCTAGAACATTCACCCAGGAGGCTGGCGTGCCGCAAGGGGGTGTACTTAGCTGCACACTCTTCATTGTAAAAATGAACTCCCTGCATACAGTGATTCCACGCAGCATGTTTTATTCTGTGTACGTCGATGATGTGCAGATAGGTTTCAAATCATGTAACATCGCTATCTGTGAACGACAGGTGCAGCTTGGATTAAACAAATTGTCTAAATGGGCGGATGTAAATGGGTTCAAAATAAACGCACAGAAAAGTACATGCATACTCTTCTCAAACAAAAGAGGTGTGACACCGGTACCAAATCTCACGATCAATCGAGAGGAACTATCCGTGAGCAG
The DNA here is from genome assembly GCF_013339745.2 of Dermacentor silvarum. Taxonomy (NCBI): domain Eukaryota; kingdom Metazoa; phylum Arthropoda; class Arachnida; order Ixodida; family Ixodidae; genus Dermacentor; species Dermacentor silvarum. The sequence continues at coordinate 99,062,602 of NC_051163.1, read as the reverse complement.
TGAACACAAATTCCTGGGCATAATTCTGGACTCTAAGCTTACCTTCATCCCCCATCTTAAATATTTGAAGACAAAGTGTCTGAAGACTATGAACCTTTTAAAAATTCTCTCGCACACAACATGGGGTAGTGATCGAAAATGCCTCCTAAACTTGTACAACAGTCTTGTCCGCTCGCGCCTTGATTACGGAGCAATAGTTTATAACTCTGCAACGCCAAGTGCATTAAAAATACTAGACCCCGTTCACCATTTAGGTATCCGCCTCGCAACCGGTGCTTTCCGAACAAGCCCGATCCAGAGTCTCTATGTAGAGTCGAACCAGTGGTCACTCCATCTGCAGCGTTCATATAGCAGTTTCGTATATTTTCTGACAGTACAAGCAAACAACGAACATCCTTCTTATTCCACCATAAACGATATGACCGCCGCTGCACTCTTCCATAACCGACCTGCAGCGAGGAAACCGTTTTCTTTACGTGTAAGGAATCTTAGTGAGCAAATGGGCGTTCTAGTGCTTGAACATCGTCCTATGGCTCCTGCTAAATTGTTACCGCCGTGGCAGTGGCAGATCATAGAGTGCGACACATCGTTCGTAGAGGTCACGAAAGACGCTCCAGAGGCGCACATTAAAATGCATTTCCTAGAGCTTCAATCCAAGTACTCGTGTACAGAGTTTTACACGGACGCTTCTAGGTCACATGCCGGGGTTTATTATGCAGCCGTCGGCCCATCTCTTTCGGAATCCGGTGTGCTCCACCCGGAAACAAGTATCTTTACGGCTGAGGCCTATGCGCTATTGTCAACTGTGAAGCATATAACGAAAACAAAACTTCAAAAAACAGTTATATTTACAGACTCTCTAAGCGTTGTGAAAGCCCTGATGTCACTCGGCAAACACAAAAATCCTGTACTCATTGAGCTCTATTCCACTCTATGCAGAGCGTATATATCCTACCAGCATGTCATTATATGCTGGGTGCCGGGCCATAGAGGCATTGAGGGTAATGTGCGAGCTGATCAAATGGCCACATCAGCTGCATTGCACACTAGTAATCCTACAGTAGCTGTTCCTGCAACAGACTTGAAGCCTTTCTTGCGAAAGAAGCTACGAAGCCACTGGCAGCGCTTGTGGGACGCTGAAACAAATAATAAACTTCACATGATTAAACCACAGTTAGGTTTCTGGCCCTCAGCTACGAAAACACGACGAATTGATGTCCTATTCTGTCGTCTCAGAATAGGACACACGTACGGCACCCACAATTTTTTGCTCACTGGTGATGAACCACCAACCTGTGGTAGATGTGGTGAGAGGCTGACCGTCCTCCATGTCCTCGTGGAGTGTCGTGAAGCCGAAGCCGAGAGAAGGAAACATTTTCCTGTAGCATACCGCTACAATATCCCTCTGCATCCCATGCTGTTTATTGGTGAAGAACCGCTTTTTAATGCCAAAGCAGTCCTCAATTTTTTTAATGATGTTGTGCTACATGTTATTAGCCCAATAAGTTCGTAGCGCATCCTCTCTCCAGAGGATGTTGCTGTGATAGTTTTTTATAGCACATGCCTCCAGGCCCTTGTGGTTCAAGGGCTCTGTTTAGGTAGTAGTGCTTCTTGCCAATTACTGTATCTTAAATATTTTAAATGTATAATTCTTCTTTCTGAATGCATTCCTCATTTCATAGTACACATCATTAGTCATTGCCATGATTTTAGTACATGTATATTTTACGCACTTTACAGCGATTATTTTTAGGCCCCTTTACAGCCCCGTCACATCTACTTCTCAGAATTCATCACTTCACTGCGAACTAACAAACACTGGCATGGCGCTCTTTGGCCACACCTGGCCCTTGCGCCACTAAACCACACACATTCATTCATTCATTCATGAAACACCTCTATTTTAACGATTGGACCGTATAGTAAAGATTTAGCATACAGAGTCGTTTGTTTTCTGGATACAGAAACACCTGTATTTTAACGGTTGGACCGTATAGTACAAATTCAGCATACGGAGCCTTTCGTTTCCTGGATACGAAAACACCTGTATTTTAACGGTTGGACCGTATACTACAGATTCAATATACAGCGCCTTCCGTTTTCTGAATACGAAAACACCTGTATTTTAACGGTTGGACCGTATACTACAGATTCAATATACAGCGCCTTCCGTTTTCTGAATACGGAAAGCACCTGTACATTAACGGTCGAACCATACGATTCAGCATACAGAGTCTTCCGTTTTCTGAATACATAAGCACTCGTATTTTGTAATACGGTCTCTATTTTTACGGTTGTCCGTTCTACGGAAATGACCGTTCTTTACTTACGGAAAGTGTTCTGTCACAAATTACCAGCAGATTTGCCGTAAAACCAAAGCAATTTTTTTTACAGTGTACCTGAGCACGAGCGCAGTCGATAACAGCGTGGTTACGAGACAAAAAATCCCACCCGAGGTCATGGGAACACGAGGCCAGCACAAGGAACTCAACGCTGTAGATCACGTCTTGTATGAGCATCCTGGCCGTACATGCTGCAACTGGTTGAATAAATTGTTCGCTCGCACTACGGAGCGAAAACCCTGAAGGTGGCGTCGTCACTTTACGGATAGAACGGCCAAACGTATGGCTCATTACAGAAATAGCGGCGCCAGTGTCCACAACCGCAAGAGTTCGTACACCGTCAACAAACACTTCAATAACATTGGCGGGGGACAAGCGAGGACTTAGGTTGACGACGGCGCAGCTCGTGCCTCAGAAGCTGCGGTAGTCAGTTTTCCGCCTCACCAGTAGTGGACCGGCGACACATAGCCGAAAGAGAACGGCGGAGCGGTGAGGGGGACCGACAAGCAGCAAAAGGTTGGGCATCGGAAGTGGGCTGGTGATCACGGGTGTATGTTTCAGGGTCTCGTTCAGGCTGCGTGCGATGGGGAGGTTGGAAGGAGTAGTCAGCATATCTCGGCGTACTCGTGGTCGCCGCGAAGCGTCGGCGACAGAAGCGCGCAACATGACCTGGAATTCCGCAAGCGTAGCAGATCGGGCGGTTGTCTGCAGTGCGCCAAGGATTTGCATACTGTGGCTGCGCCCCGAAAAGCGGCGTCGCTGGTGGTCGAATTGGTGGTTGAGGGGTCAGTACTGGTTGAGGACGTGGCTTCAAGACGGCATCTGCATACGTCGGAGGCGCGACAATAGGAGTTGGTGGAGCAGCAGACGGCACCACAAATGATAGCGGCGCGGTGACAGCAGTCGGCTGAAAGGCAGACGGCAAAGCCTCGGTGACCTGCTGCTGTATCACCTGTCGGATGGTTGGAGTCAGACAGGGCCTAGGCACTTGCGCGGTCGGAAAAAAATGAAAGCTGTCGAGCGACTTCCTCACGAACAAGCTCCTTAATCTGTGACAGCAGCGCCGTGTCGTCGCCGCCGATGGTCAACGCAGCGAAGGAATCGTCTGTTGACGTCTGCCGCCGAGCTAGGACGCGCTGCTTACGTATTTCGTCGAAGCTCTGGCACAAGGTCACGAGTTCCGACACGGTGCGTGGGTCCTTGACCAGCAACATCTGAAAGGCGTCGTCGTCTATGCCTTTCATGATGTGCTTTATCCTGTCTTGCTCAATCATAGAAGGATTCACGCGCTTGCACAAGTCAATGACGTCTTCAATATAGCTCGTGAAGTTCTCGCCCTGCTGCTGCGCACGTGCGCGTAGACGCTGTTGAGGGCGAAGCTTGCGCACTGCGGGGCAACCGAACACTTCCGCGAAGCTCGTCTTGAAAGTGGTCCAAGTGGCGAAGTCCGACTCATGGTTACCAAACCAGAGGTTTGCGACGTCTGTCAGGTAGAACAGGACGTTGCGTAGTTTCGTAGCGTCGTCCCACTTGTTGTGCGCGCTCACCCTTTCAAACGACGATAGCCAATCTTCTACGTCATAGTCATCGGTGCCGCTAAAGAAAGCGGGGTTGCGCTGGCGCAGCACGCTTGACACGATGACCGACGGAGCTTGGGTGGCTTGGGCCGCTTCTTGCTGGGTGGCGTCATCAGGCATTGTCAGAGCAGTGGTGGGCAACGTCCGGCTTCATATAGTTCCAGGTTTAAAGAGGGTACCCAGCACCTCCACCACTTTGATAAGGAGATTTACTGACGGCAAGCGGCAGGCGAAAAACCAGTACAGTCGCAAGAGAGCAACGGTCTCGGCGCCAAGAGCTCGTGATCTGCGCTCACGCCCTACATCTATGAGAGCACCCCACTACTGCTTGCTCACTGTTCTTCTTCTTCACTACATTATTATCATTATTATTACCTCGTGTCTCATGGTAACCTAAATTCCTCGATAGGAACAATTTTGTACCTGTCGAAATTGTTAAGGTTGTGTGCGATGTGAGCTTCAGCTCTAAACATACGAGTAGCTGTATTCAGAAACTAGGTCAAGCAACCCTGAGAGCCGTTGTACGAATCTTTTTTCGTTGAGTCATTGTCATTTTTGCTGAGTCTTGGTCATGACTATGAATTCTACCACCGTCATTTAGTGTTTCCTTCACTTAGCGCGCACGTCCGAACCCATTTCAGTGGTTCGTGAGTTATAATTTTTTTGCTAAGTCATTGTCATTTTTGCTGAGTGATGCTCATGACTATGACTTCTACCATCATCATTTACTGTTTCCTTCCCTTATATAGTACTGAGGTCCGAACCCATTTCAGTGGTCTTTGAGTGTCAATACAATTTTCGCTCGGTTATTGTCATTTTAGGCGGCTGTTTCATGACCTAAATGACACGCACGTCATGACCTATCATTTGTGTTCGTCATACACTGTTGTCGCACTATGAAAATGTTGGTACCTACCAAGTTAACGAAACGACCATGAGAGCGCCAAGGAGCGCCAAGGTGAGAACTTCACGAGCAAGGCAGCTGTTTCAGGACCTACATGGCACACATGTCATAATATTCATGTCATGACAAAATCATTTATGTTCGTCATACACTCTTGTCATAGTATGCCAATTTTTGTAAATACCAAGCTAACGAAACGACCATGAGAGCACCAAGACGTAGAGGCGGCTAGATAGATAGATAGATAGATAGATAGATAGATAGATAGATAGATAGATAGATAGATAGATATGGTCAAAGTGGAAAATGTTCGCCAAGAAATGCTTCGCATTTAGTAACATCGCTTTGGCGCGCTCCTCCTGCTGGGCTCAAAAGGCACTTCCAGTTGGCACGTCGGCTCCTTTCTGCGTCACTAGAGAGAGTGACGTCTACATGTTCTGACACCTGGTGGAATACAGCGCAACTGTAATGTAAAGTCACGGCCGGGCTCGACTTGCGCGCGCGAGCGCGCGCGCTAGTCGAGCCCGGCCGTGGTAAAGTCTGCACGTATCGGCGCTACGCGGCAGGCATCTGGCGTCGCGTGTAAAACCCCTTGATAATTGTAAAGTACCACCACTCTTTGTACTCTGCCGCCGGCGCGCGACCTCCTCGCCTCCTCCTCACCCCTCGCGATTCCCATCCGCGGCAGACGGCCTTGCGCCCGTTTTCTTGCTCGATGATTGGTCTCCCTGCCGTTGCCCTTGGAAACGAGCGGAGCTTGCGTTTTGCTTTTTTGTTCGAGCCATTTTGCGCCTTAGGTCAGTTGGCTCGGTTGACTAGCATTCAGATACAGTGGCAAGAATAGGGAAGTGTGCCGAAGGCCCCGCCGCCCGCGTGAGCGTTTCAGATGCAGCCGCAAGGCGGCGCTCACACTTGCATTCACCTAAAAAGGGACTTTACATTCACGACGACCGACCGCGTATTTCCAATTGCTAGTAGGTACAGCGCTCGACCACTGGCGCCACGCTGCGCCGCTCGCGCGTACCATGTTTCGAGCCGCCGCCATTGGAACGGAGGAGGCGTTGACGGGGAAAACGCTGGGCTGGTGGTGACTAGCCTGCTGTTGGGATCGGTGGTATTATAAACGCATCACTGTTTTGATGATCCAAATATAATCTCACTATCAGGGAGGGAGCAGTCTACCTGACGGGAGCAGTATTATTTTTATTTGGGGTGTTGCTACGCTGCGCTCCGCAACACCCCAACGACCGCCGCTTCGCGTCGGCGCCCGGTACCACGGCTGCCGCCGTGGCACCGGGGTTCAAGCGACCGCGCTGGCAAACAGAGAGGAAAAAAAGAGAAAAGCGTGATATTAAGAAAAAAAATTCTAGCCAGGGCTGGTTTCGAACCCGCGTACGCATGATCCCGAAGCGAATGCCGTAACCACTCAGCCATACAGCCACTTTTTTTTTCTTTAATGCATGGAAAATAAAGTGGAAGGCATATTACAGTGCGGACATAGCTACACACTTAAAACTCGGGCAAACACACACATGCGTCCAACAAGTGCATCCAGTCAGGCGGAGGTTCCTGCACGGCGTACACACTTCTTATATAAGCTGCACTTTCTTGAAAGAATGATCTTGTAGATCGCGGGCTTTCGGCATGGCGATCACACATTCTAGTTCTCCATAGGCTATACAAACCCAGTACTACGAACATGTCATAGGGAGGACCGCCACTAATCTTAAACGGTAGGAATCTAATTGCGTATGGAGTGATGTCAATGTCCTTTTTAAGCGTCCGTTGGAGAATGTCCTAGAAAAATATAGCATCTGTACAGTCTATAAAACAGTGATCTATAGTTTCAGCACGTGGACAAAGTCGACAGTTCGTGGACCATGGCACGAAGCAGCCCCTCGCGTTCAACCAGGTTTTAACAGGAAGTGTTTCCGTATGCAATTTAAAGAAAAAATGTTTTAGCTCCAGGAGGTATACACATTTTACGGACCCGCCTAAGTACATCCTGATAAGGCTGATTTAAATAAGGTGCACGATACAAAGGATCTGGGAAAATCGAATACACCAGTGCAGCAGAAATTTCTTTTCGACTCGCAGTGAAAATGTACTCCAGGCTGAATCTAACTTTCAAGAAAAGGAATGAATCCACAACCTCCTTGAGAAAGCCCCAAGGAGCCTGTGTGACATCTTTGGCATCTGATGACACTACTATATCAGGAAGATAATGAGCTAATCGGAGCTGTAATATTTCACGCAAAAAGGGATGATCACTGTCTTGAAAGAAAAACAGACGAGAAACAATTTGCCTGACGAAGAGATGGACTAATCCTAAACCACCTCGTTCAAGAGGGACGAACAGATTATCGCGCCGCATCGATTCGCAACTCGAGCTCCAAATAAATGTTGCAAATACGCGATGCAGTGCCTGTATACGAAGTCTTGAGCAGTGCAGTACTTGCAGCACATACATGAGACGGGAAACTAAAAACACGTTGCACACTTCAGCACGACTGAACATTGACAAATTCCGTCCTCGCCATGAATTCACTTTACTTTGTATTTTCCCTACTTCCCCCGACCAATGACTGTTGCTATTTCTATACTGTGAGAGAGGTACACCTAAATAGCACAGATCATTTTTCCATTGAATGCCTGCGTAATGTAATGGCATTGTGGCCCATAGTCCAAACCAAAAACCTGAACTTTTTTTCAAAGTTAATGCTGGCACCAGAAGCCGCACAATATTCTTCTGTAATTGCGAGAGCAGTCTTTACACTCTTTTTATCAGTACAAAAGAAGGCCACGTCGTCTGCATATGCAAGAACCCGAATCTCACTCGACGGCAGTTTAAACCCTTGGAAATTTTCTTTTTTCAGGATGCTCCTACAAAGTGGCTCCAAATACAGGCAAAAGAGAAGCGGTGACAAAGGGCATCCTTGTCTTACTGATGATAAAAGCCTAATCGGATCGGAGAGAGAACCATTCACTATCAACCTCGTTGAGCCATTAGCATAACATATTTTGACACCTTTAAGGAGCTGGGATCCGATATTTATATGCTCCAGTACACCAAACAGGAACCAGTGATTCACCCTGTCGAACGCCTTAGCCAGATCTAGCTGTACCATTGCTACCTGTCCAATCCCCTCGGCTACACACTCAAGCACAGATCTCGCAACATGAATGTTGGTCTGAATGGACCGACCTCTGATGCCACAGGTTTGATGATCACCTACCACAGATCTTATCACGACTTGTAAACGGTTAGCTAATACTTAAGCAAAAATTTTATAATCCACATTGCATAAGGAAATGGGCCGGTATCCGTCCACTTTTTGCAATTTAGTTTCATCATTGCTTTTGGCTATGAGTACAGTGTGCCCTTCGTACATTGCGGCAGGTAGGTAACCTACCTCCCAGGCTTCACGGTACACCTGAAGTAATAATGGGGACAAGAGGGAACGAAAACACTGATAAAATTCGGCAGTAAGGCCATCCGGGCCAGGCGTCTTGCCTTTCGCTAATGAATCTATGCATGCGGTTATCTCATTAATATCAATGTCATCATTTGTATAATCATAATCTTCCTGATTTAACTGAGGCAGCAGGGATACAAATTTAGTGGCAGACACACATGTATCCAATGGCTTATGGCTTCGAAATAATTTTTGGTAATGTTCAAAAAACGCTTGAGTTATAAGGGTCGGCTCATTAACAACGATTCCACCATAGTCTATTTCTAGGATTTGTTTAGACAGCGCATGTCGGCGCTCATCTCCTAGGGACCTACTGCATGGCTGTTGTTCTAGAAAACGCTGCGCTCGCGCACGCACTAGTGCACCTCTGTATTTTTCTGCGTACAAAACCTGTAACTGCGCCTTGGTGTTATGAATATCATCAATATATTCACCCGGATGTAGACATTCAAGTTCATGTAATTCCTTCAGAAGTCTATACAATTCTTTGTAGTTATTCTTTTGTTCAAAGGCCAATATTGATGATTCTTCGATAGCTATCATTTTAATTTCCTGTTTGATTAATTCCCAAACAGCAAAAAGAGGCAAGTCCTTGCAACATGACAGATGAGCTATAAGCTCAGTAACACGCTTTAGGAAGCAATCGCGCGAAAGGAGTTGGTTATTAAATTTCCACAACTCCCAGCACATACGCCGGCTTTGGTATCGACGGCTACCAAAAGATGCTGAGACTAGGCAATGGTCACTGAAGAACACAGGGTGCACAGTGTAACCATGAATAAGTGATAGGGCGCTAAGCGAAACGTAAATTCGATCAAGCCTTGCATGCGAGATACCTTGGAAATGCGTGTAGCGACACCCTGCTTTTTCATGTTCCCCAATGTCCACAAGCTGATAATCACACATCAGGCGTTGCAACACATCACTACTTGGATCACGTCTCAGCCTCAATGACGCACGATCTTGCACATTACATACACAATTGAAGTCCCCAAAAAGGACCAATGCACGATCAGTAGACAAATGATGTTCTAGAGATAAAAAGAAACTCTCTCGTTCACGTAGCTTGTTCGGGGCATAAACACACACAAATCTAAAGCTAATACCACTGATATCAATATCACACCATATTAGGTGCCCTTCCCTATCTGTAAACAAATGCAGCACATCACATTGTAAATGTCTTCTAACGAATAACATACAACCAGCAGAAACTCCTATTGCATGGCTTACACAAACATTATAGTCAGATAGAAATGGAGTTAGAGCTACTTCTGTGTTTTCATCGGATTCAATCTTTGTTTCTTGGATAGCAGCAATATCTAATTTCCTATTGCGTAGCAAACGAAGGAGTTGAACTTGCCGTCGCTTACTGCGTAAGCCACGGACATTTAAAGTACCAAAGTGGAAGGGAAGAGCGCCCGCCATGATTACCTATGTTGGTGCAGCGTTCACACGCTGCTCTAGGGGTGCATCACTCCCGTCTTGAGGAGGTGATGCACTGGCGACCTTTTGCTGCACTTCAACACAAGAGACATCTGTGGGTGCAGGCGTTCCTCGGAGCGGTTTTGTCAACGACACTTTGGGAACCCGGGCCTCCTTTCCCACGGACGATGGGTTGTCAGCTCGCGCTGGACGCTTCTTAGTAGCCTCACACATCAATCCAGATTCCACTGATGGCGGGCGGTCTTGAACTGGTGGCAATTCTGCCCATGACATAGTTGGTTCGTCGTCAGGCAACTTAGTATCCTCCACAGCGGCAGGCTTCGGGCTAAGGCTATCGTCAGCCGATGAAGGCTTTGTCTCTTCCTGTCGATGAGCTTCAGCGGGTGTTTCACCGGTCGCATCCACAACCTCGCTCACATCCATTAGATGATCGGTGATGGTCTCATCCTCAGCTGGTCTGTTTCCACGAAGCTTGTCAGCGTAGGTTCCGATGCATGCATCTGCAATGTGACCGTAGCGGTGACAGTTGCTGCAGCGTGGTGTCCTACATTGTCGCCGGATATGCCCGACTCTGTTGCACCGTAGGCAAAGTGGTGGTCGGCCAGGAACCAAGATGAGGCACTGGTGTCCGTATATGCTCAATAGGTGAGGCAGATTACTGGCAGAGGCTCCGTCCTTCAGTGTAAACGCCACGCCGCGATTAGTCATTTGCCAGCCCTCCATGCCGTCACACCGCCACATTTCTCTCGTGATAGACTGCACTGTTCCATAAGGTTCTAGCGCTTCAACAATCCGTCTCTGTTCGAGGTGTGGGGGAAGCCAAAGAAGCTTCATCTTGATATTTTTGCATTCTGGGTCTATGACAAGGCACTTGAGGCCCTTCACCAGCAGCTCGCCTTTGTCGACAAGTTTCTGTTTCGCGATGCTATTAACGCATGTTACTAGCCACAAATGGCTCATCTGGTACTGTCCAGCACCGAGGATATCAGCTGCATTCAGAACTGAAAGGAGTGCATCGCGAAAGTCCGGGGCCCGATATGGCCGCCCTGCCAGGTCAGCATGCAGGAAAACTGAGTTGAGAACGGTATTGCCAGTAGGTAGACGAGGGAGAACGACCTTCTAATTACCGGAATCAGTAGTTGACGGGGGGTGGAATCCTCGGCCAAGGGCCGATGCGCTGTTTCCAGCAGAGCTCATCGCAGACGTGGCCGTTCGAACCGGCTTCTTCTTCTTCTCCCACAGCGCCACGCTTCCAAGGGGTTCATTCGTGCAAACCATATGATTCCGTTCAAGCGCCCTCGGCGAACGGAAGCACCTAGAAACGCGGTATGCGCGAGCGGCGCAGCGTGGCGCCAGCGGTCAAACGCTGTATCTACTAGCAAATGGAGTGTTGCCGCCCGACCAGGCCCGACGATAGACTAGCCGGTTAAGCGCCCCGATTCGCGATGCGAATTTCCTTTTCTTTACCTCGAATGGTACATCTTGCTCAGCCGCTCGTGTACGCGAAGATCCAGCAGCATAATAGCGACATATGCGCCCTATAAATTCCCGTATACACGTCATTTGCTTGCGAGATCTTGGCCGCCTTGGCATGTTTACTTCGGAGACCACGCAGACACGCCTCGAGTTTGGCTTCACTGCGATCTTATTTTACGCGCAAATTACTCTCTATAAACGCACGCTTGAACGAAAACAACTGTTCTTGCTTGCAAAGATGAATTTAGTCCCTGAGTTGGTCGTTAAAGAAAGATGCAAGTGGATTTCAGTTGGCATGCACGGATGATTATGTTCCATCGAAAATGGCCTTGTCTCGCTCAATATTTTCACGTTTGCGCGATTTCTTGGAAACTGGGATGTTATAAGCGAAATGTGGTACAATTATTGATAATTTTTATAAATCACTGTGTTGCCGTGTACTGTAAAGTGTCAAAGTACTGAAAGTTGGGCGAGTTGGTAGCTATTCCTCTTGAAACTGCAGCACGCATACGTGCGTAATTTCCCTCCAAAAATAAACTGAGTTGCGAGACAGCGCCTGTCTGTCACCTTCGCCTTATTGTCCTCGTTTCTTGTGTGCGCGCTTCAGTTTCAAGATGAATGTAAAGTGTCGCTTCAATAAATGTCACGAGGAAACATAATTAGTTTCGAGCTCGTCGCTCATAACAAACAAGCATACACACTAAGACAGGGGCAAGAACCATGTCAAGCTGCTACTTAGCAGCTATTTGTTTTTGTCCTCGCATTTGTTATGTGCAGATGCTGTAATGAATGCCCAATAAATTGATTGATTGATTGAATTGAGTGAATTTCAATTCGTTTCGAACAAAAAGAAGACAATATAGTTGACAAGAATAAAGAAACAGGTTCGGTTGAAGGAACATAAATAAACAGAACACATTTGACGAGAACAACGAAGAAGGCTGATGGTGCATTTAAAATAATAATGAGAACATTAGAATTCTTATTTCCTTCGCTTGCCCAGTTTCAGTGGGGATAACAAAGGGACAAAAATTAAGTGCTCAAGTTGATAGGTTCTCGCCCCGTACATTGCAAAGCAGTAGCACGGGGAATCAACAATGCAGACAAAATTGCTGCAGCCGTCATGTTATGGTAAGGCGCATGAAGCAAAGGTAGAAATACCGATTTCGACGCAGCGCATACACAAAAGAGAAACAATAACTGCGCACAACCGAGAGAAAGCATGAGTGAAGAAGAAAGAATAAAAGATTTTAAGCAACATTCGTGTAAAGCAAGGAAAGGATACACACTAAGCCGATTAACACACTTAAAACTACTATAGCCACTGTACTTAATATTTAGCACGAAGGGGTGTCACTGAACACAATGCACATCCCCTTTCATGGTTCTCACGTCATCCTGCAAAGTTTCAGGTGCTTTTTTTTCTCTCTCTCTCTTGTGGATGCTCGCTCTTCTTTTTTGCACGATTTGTAGCCAGTCGTACAGCCAGTCACAAAACAGTGACCTTGACGGCGGCTCACCCCTAAGCACTTGTCAGCACCGCACGAAACATAACTTCGCACAAGAATTTCCAACAAAAAGCGGGAGAAACTCGTGAAACAATTCGTATCGGGCGCTCAGCTCGACGTATAAATAGGGTGCCTCGATGCCAGCGCCGCCGTTCAGGGTGGTGCCATCCTTTGACCGCCCCCGCGCCGTCGCTTTCTCGCTGCGACGCCATCTTTATTCACAGCGAGCGGTTGCGATTGCTTGGTGCCGGTGATTAGTTCGAGACACAGTGCGCGCGGATGCTTCGCTGACGCTTCTACTTGCTGGACAGTGTTCAGCCGCATGAATGACAAGCCCGTCAAGTGCATCGAGTCGACATGACGGGCTGTTGGGTTCCCAAGTGCACCGGATCGACGCGTAAAGGGCTTCGTTGTTTACGCTTCCCCGGGACCCAGAGCGAAGGAAGAGCAGTGTTGCCAGGTTTGGCTATATATAGCCAAATTGGGCTACAGGGAAAAAAAATTTTGGCGTCGACTTGGACGAGTTGGCTATGTGGCTATATTTGGGCTACCGAAAATCGGCGACTTGGCTTTATTTGGGCTATAGTTGGCGCCATAATCCACGCTCCAGAGGTGGCTCTGATCGAGTAGAAAGGAATCTCGAAGGATATGTTTCAGCTGGCTGAGCCGGCCGGCGTGGCTGTGCGTGTGTGTGTGTGTGTGCGCGAAATGGGGACCCCCATTCCATCCCCTTTTCTCTCTGCACCGTTGTCTGAGCCGGTGGCTTTGATCTTTCATGCGCTTAAACTTACACCTCGCTTGACCGTTATGCACCCGATCCCCGGGCATCGGGATGAACCTGGGAGTAGTGGGTTTTTCACAGTACACTGTACTAAACTGGCTATGCTCAGGAAGGGAGAGCAATAACATAGGGTCGGGGCCGTCGGGCGATCGTGGCACCGACATAAAGAAGGGAAGCACGGGTGGATGACACGCCCCAGTGTGTTCATGGCCATCTCTTAATTCTGGATGAAGTATCGCGCCGGGCACAGCTTTCGACCTACTCCACGTATCTCGCGCGAAGCTTTACTGCCATTTTCCTTCTCCTGCTAGGTGAATTTTTGTTTGCGCTTACATTAGAGATTCATTTCGATAGGTTGGACGTAAGATCGGATCCTCTTTAAAGAGGAGAAACCGAACATGGGGAAGTGGGCCAATATGCGAAAACGTATAAAAAGAATGGGAGCAAGACCCCGAACCAAAGGTGGGTTCTAGTGCTTTTACTTCTAGATAGTTTGCCCGTAACGTCACGAATGCAGATACTCATTCTGATAATATCGAAATATGTTTGCCACCATGACATCAGTGCACCACGTCACATGAACTTCATCCACCGTGTTAGCTCAGCCTAATTGTGAGGTGCCGCGCTGCTGGCTCGAGGACGCGGGTTTGATTCCCAGCCAAGGCAGCCGTATGTCCATCAAGGCGAAATGCAGGAACACCCGTGTACTTAGATTTACGTTAAAGAACCCGAGGCGGCCAAAATTAATCCAGATCCCTCACTGCGTCATGCCTCCCAATCATATCGTGGTTTTGGCACGTAAAACCCCAGAAATTTTGTAGAGTTTTAGAATATGGGCTTTAAAAGTTTTGGGGCCCCTCAAAAAATAGCGTCGAAGCCACTGCGCATGCGCAAGACGCATACTGTGTTTCGATTTTGCGTCGGGCACGCTATTTCATCGATTTAGTGGGAGCGCGATAAGCTTTTGTCAACAAACATGGCGGCGCCCATCGAAGCGACGGCTCTAACCTAGCACCAAACTGGGCTCGATTGGTGGTAACGCGTGAAGTTCGTAAGCTAGGAGAAGTGATTGCGGTTATCGCTTTCTCTCAAGTTGCATGTGTAATGAAGGTTGATTCCTTAGACGCCGCTGATTCCGAATTAATGGCTCGTAGGCCTAACACGGACTTGGCTGGGTGAAGGTACGCAAGTTGGTTACTCAAAGCTATACGCAACAAGTTGCTTGCTGCTATTAGAATCAGTTATAAATTGTAATTAAACACGAAAATCTAAATTACTCTTCTCATCATAAAATGGTACATTTTGTTTTAATATTTAGGCCCCAACGCTAACACCGACAAAGCTCTTTGGGTCCCCAAACTTTGGGGGCCCCTATTCTAAAACTTTACTTGCACATCAACATGGTTTGCTTTTTGACAGTAACCGGTTTTCACAGCATAACCACTGTTATCAATTTATTGTTTACCTTTGCTCTTTGTGCGCCGTCGCGTCTTTTAACATTTCGAGCGAGTTACGTTGGCGACGTGCTCGTTGCCGAAAACGACTGCGCGATTCTTAGACTGATGTGCCGTTTTGAGTAGTAATCTTCTAAAGCTTCGTTTACCCCGATTCAGAAAGCGAGTAGCATCTGTTGTTTGACACTTCATTTTAACGCATGTTCTTGTCGTGCTAGAGACCTAAGATGGCGGCCAGGTTGATATAAATGGACAGTATATAGAGCATATACAAGACCCGGGCCAAGCTAATTGAAAAAAAAAACAGAGAACAAGATAGCACGATGAGACAAATAGCAGCAGATATCAAAGCGCGAAGAACTTGTTTTAGCTCATAAAAAAAGAAGCCGTGAGCACTTCGCAGATCGCTGAACAGCTGAACATCTACGCCGTAGGCAGAGACGACGTGGGAGATCGATGATGCTAAACATTATTTTGCGTTCACAACACCTAAAAAGCAGTGTTCGTAGTTAATATTACTGTAAATAACTAAAAATAATAACGTAGACCTATCTGTCATAAAATAAAAGCACTGATTTCGCCCTCTGCAGCGATTTGTTGAAACTTAAGAGCTTCCGGGCCCAACCAAAAAGTGTTCTGTGCAAGCTTGATGTCGCTGTTGGCGATGTCATGGGCCGACCAAAACGGTGGCACGGACATTTTGTTACGACGGGTTGTGTAACAAATGATTGCCGCAGTCGAATGTGAAAAGGTATACACAAATCAAACTGCAAATAAAAATGGCTATATTTGGCTACGATTTTTTTTTTCACTTTTTGTGTTTGGCTACATTTGGGCTACAGCTTCTCTAGCTTTTGGCTACACCGCATCGTCGGACCTGGCAACACTGAAAGAGATGGCAAGCCCAAGTAAAGCGGTATCACTGGAAGGCAACGGATAGCTCCTACATTTGCGAGGTGTCAAGAAAGTTTAGACTATCGCACCGTGATTTTCATTTAAATAAGAAAGTATTCTCTGATCCTCGCTCACGTACCTACGTTCGCTCACGAACTAAGCACTACACCGATGCTGTCTACTCAGCCTATGGTTTGCGAGTGCGCGTCGCATAGGCTTTTGCCGTTTTGATCGGCGCAGTCTATGCGAGTACTACCCTTATTTTAAGGACTGACGCAAATGCTTCGCCGCGAAATAGACCTACATTAGCTACAAATCGTCATGTAAACCACCTATTTTACTTTTTCACGGGAAGCACACATCCTGTGTCTCTTGTTTCTTTTTTTTTCCTCAGTTTTTTTTTTCGCTACTGGTTATATGGGACTAAAGAACGCAGTGCTTCTTCTGGGGAGAGCGGCTGTTGTGTACGTGGCAAGCGAAGCATTTTGATTTTCTCTGATTTCTCAGCAGATATCTTGCGGATCTCAGGTTGTTACGTAATATAGCTGATTATTTAGACGAATATATTTGTAGCGTGGTGCTCGTAAGCCGATGGTCATTCGTGCTCATTCTCGATCGTAGTGGGTACTGTGACGGTCTTTAAATGCCTGTGCACGGTATGCCCAGGTGTAGTAGAGTTAAGGGGCATCATGGGACCAAAATGTGTGGGCGCTTTCTGGCCTGGTGTCTGTTGTAGCCTGTGCATTTCTTCGAAAAGTGTAATAGGTAATACAGCATTACTTCTGCGAAAATTTATTTTTAAGCACTGTAATGGGTTCTCTGTATTTACAAGGCAACTTTTCATATCACTAATCACATTTGTTGTTTTACTTGTTCTTAGAAACACGTTGAAGAGGACCAGTACGAGGGAAATCGACAGGATGGGCGCCGTCTGTTAAAGTCAACAGCCCTACATCATCATGGACTATATTTTCGAAGTGAAAAACATTGCTAATCTGTATTTGACTGTCTTAGTTTCATTTAAGGTTTTTCTACGCGATCTGTATGCAGTGTTTGTTTATTTTTTCAATGTAGTTATCAGTGTTCTAATGGTTATTTATAGAATGTTCTGTACTCGCCATCGATGTGTTTGGCAGATGCGACGTATTCGATGGTAGCTGATGTATTCTGGCTGGATATCTTGATTAATATTACCCTCGGTTGCGTTTTCTTGTTTGTATTCTTGTTTTTGATTTATATTGTGTGTAATAAGGTTGATGTACTCACTTGAAACCCCCCCTCCCATGTAATGAATAAATTAACAAAAACTCTCCCTATCCCGAATTGTGTGTGTCGAGCCTACCTTGAGAATTTTTTTATCTCGTCTTTCAACATAACCTTCAGGCGCCACAAAGTACATATATTTTTTAATGTTTCATGATTGACTCGTGATTTACTGACCATGATCTGCACATCTTTATAACCAATAGCCGTTAACTCGTCGAAGGTCGAAGACGTAAATGTATGGCGCCGGGAAGATGCCCAAGTCGCCTAATTGAATCACATTTAATATGCCTTGTGTATGTTTGAAATACGAACTATTTTTTTGCGCTTCGATGCTTGGTATATAAGGTTTGCGACCCCCTGCGTGTAGAAGTTTTTCTTTTTCGCTGTTGTATTTTGGTTTACACCTCACGCCTCCTTTACCGTAGCCAGCCATGCACTCGCGCATGGCGGTTAGTTTCCCTTGCGTTGCGCGTGCTCTTCGCGTTCGTTGCAATTATTTGACGATATCTACGCGCAATTTTGCTTTTTTTGCCCACAAAACTGTGTGCTGACAGGATTAGGCTGGTGTAAAAATAACTGCGATGGAAAAATAAGGTTTAGTTAGTGCTGTAGAGAAAAATGTAACGTAACTTGTCTGTGTCAATATGGCGTAGTACACACAAGAAACCAAACGATGCACAAAATGCATTTACTTAGTAATGTCTAGTACAGTCAATCATGAAAGAGATATTGTAGCGAGACTGCTGGTGGATTTGGGACTCAGAAAATCGAGTGTGAGCAACTTGACGTGCATGGTCGGCACGTGCAATGGTCTCTTGAGCATATTCAGTGGGTGGGCACCGAGAAGAAGGCACCAGGGTGTCCATAGGCAATGTAGGGTTGCGACCGTATAAGAGGAAGAACGGCGAATAGCCAGCGGTCTCATGCCTGGAAGTGTTGTACGCGAATGTCACAAACGGTAGTGCAACGTCCCAGTCATGGTGGTCGGCAGACACATACATGGCCAACATGTCAGTAAGGGTGCGGTTCAGGCGTTCTGTCAAGCCATTCGTCTGTGGATGGTAGGCTGTAGTCAGTTTATGTTGCGTCGCGCAGGATCTTAGAATGTCATCGATCACCCTGGACAGGAACTGTCTCCCACGGTCAGTGAGCATTTGCCGAGGAGCTCCGTGCTGGAGTATGACGTTATGCAGCAAGAAGTCTGCAACGTCGGTGGCACAGCTAGTGGGAAGTGCACGCGTAATGGCAAACCGCGTCGCATAATCTGTGGCAACGGCGATCCACTTGTTCCCAGAGGTGGATAGAGGAAACGGACCAAGTAAATCGAGACCGACGCGGTGAAAAGGCTCGTAAGGAATGTCCAGAGGCTGAAGATGTCCTGCAGGCGGCAGAGTCAACTTTTTTCGGCGCTGACAAAGGCCGCATGAGCCCACGTAACGGCGCACTGAGGGGGACATCCCAGGCCAATAGAAACGGCGGCGCGCGCGGTCGTATCTGCGTGACACGCCAAGATGTCCCGCCGTTGGTGCGTCGTGGAGCTGCTCCAGGACAGTGGAACGGAGGTGAGCCGGGATGACTAACAACAGGTCAGGACCGTCAGGGAGTAAACTGCGACGATATAACATGTCGTTTTGGAGTACAAAGAGGCGGAGGGAAGGGTCAGGAGCGTGGGAGTGCAATTTGTCGATGATCTTGCGTAGAGACTCGTCAAGGCGTTGTTCGGCAGCGATGTTGAAGAGTTGAGAGATGGAAAGAACACACGGGCTGTAGTCGCTCAGGGCAGCGTCTGGTGGATCTACTGGGTATCTGGAGAGGCAGTCGGCATCCTGGTGCAAGCGGCCAGACTTGTAAACGACGGTATACGAGTATTCTTGAAGTTGCAGTGCCCATCGACCAAGGCGACCAGTGGGATCTTTGAGAGAGGACAGCCAGCATAGAGCATGGTGGTCAGTAATAACGGTGAAGGGTCGGCCGTAGAGGTAAGGGCGAAACTTGGCGATGGCCCAAACTAGAGCGAGACACTCTCGCTCTGTGATAGAATAGTTTTGCTCAGCCGAGGAAAGAAGGCGAGAGGCATAAGCAATAACCCAGTCCTGACCATGCTGACGTTGGGCTAGAACTGCGCCGATTCCATGGCCACTGGCGTCGGTACGGACTTCTGTGGGCGCAGATTCGTCGAAGTGAGCCAACACTGGTGGTGATGTCAGTATTCCTATCAGCTGTGAGAAGGCGGACGCTTGTGCAGGACCCCAAGAAAAGGTCGCGTCTTTCTTAAGCAGGCAGGTGAGGGGCCGTGCTAGTGCTGCAAAATCTTTCACAAACCGCCGAAAATAAGAACACAGGCCGAAAAAGGAACGGACGTCCTGAGTAGAGCGAAGTGTCGGAAAGTTGGCAACGGCGCTAACTTTGGCAGGGTCAGGCCGTATACCTGTAGCATCGACAAAATGGCCAAGTACTGTGATCTCGCGGCGACCGAAGCGGCATTTGGCAGAGTTAAGTTGAAGACCTGCATTGCGAAGGATGCGCAGAATAGCCGAGAGTCTACTTAGATGACTGGAGAACGTAGGCGAGAAAATGACTACGTCATCGAGATAGCACAGGCAAGTAGACCACTTGAAAACACGAAGAAGGGAGTCCATCATTCTTTCGAATGTTGCGGGGGCATTGCACAAGCCAAATGGCATAACTTTGAACTGGTAGAGCCCATCGGGTGTTATAAAGGCGGTCTTCTCCCTGTCTTTTTCGTCAACGGCGATTTCCCAATAGCCGGACCGAAGGTCTATAGAAGAAAAGTACTGTGCGCCATGCAAAGAGTCGAGGGCGTCGTCAATTCGCAGCAGAGGGTACACGTCCTTTTTAGTAATCTTGTTTAGGTGGCGATAGTCGACGCAGAACCGCCAGGTGTTGTCTTTTTTTCTGACAAGCACCACAGGGGACGCCCAAGGACTCGTAGATGGTCCGATGATGTCCTTTGTAAGCATTTTCTCGACTTCGGTTTGAATTACGCGCCGTTCAGTCGCAGACACTCTGTAAGGACGCCTATGAATGGGACTGGCGTTGCCGGTGTCAATGCGATGAGTCACAACTTTTGTCTGGCTGAGATGGGGCGAAGCAAAATCGAAAATGTCGCTGTAAGCGGCTAGCAAACGACGAAGGTCGTCAGACTGAGCAGCCGAAAGGTCGGGGGCGATCATGGCGTCAAAATGTGCATCAAATGAAGTACTAGTGTCAGGGCTTCCAGAAGACAGGGGCGCATCCATAGTAAGGGCCACAGTGTCGTGTGCGTCTAAAGGTGCTATATGTCCCAGCGTGATACCTTCGGGAAGAAACTGTGGAGTCCGTCCAAAGTTCAGAATAGGGATACATGCCCGGTTCGCAGAAACAGTCACAACAGAGTGAGGGAGGGCTACCTGCCTTGTTAAAAGAGCGTCTAGGGAAGGAGAGATGACGTAGTCACCGTCACAAATGGCGGAATCAGAGGTCAGTGTGACATACGTCGCGGCGGCTGGTCGAAGGCGAACAAACTCGGCGACACATAAACACGGCTGTGACTCGGTGGGGAGATCGGGTACAAAAGGAAGTTCCAACTGGAGAAGGCCAGAAGAGCAGTCGATGAGGGCAGAATGGGTACTCAGGAAGTCGTGGCCGAGGATGACTTCATGTGGACACTGCTGCAGAACGGCGAATAGAACTGAGGTCTGGTGACTGGCGAAGCTCACACGCGCAGTGCACATCCCAACGACGCAAGATGTGCCGCCGTCGGCTACACGAACGACAGGCGACGCCGCGGGCGTCAGAACCTTGCGGAGACGACGAGAAAGGCGAGCGCTCATAACCGATAATTGCGCCCCCGTGTCTATGAGCGCCGAAACAGGCACGCCGTCCACTTCTATGTCCAAAAGGTTTTGTCGGGTGGTCAGGGTCAACAGAGGATTTCCGGGTCGGTTGGTCAATGCAGCATCACCTCCGGGAGCTGCACCGGTCAGTTTTCCGAAGAGGGACGGCGGGTTTATGGCGACGGTGAGCGACGGGCAATCGGTGAGCGAGAACGCCGGTTCTGTGGGGACGGCGAGCGGCGATCGTAGTGTGGAGTCGGAGCAGCAACATCACAGTGCGGCAGGTCATTGCGGGCATGAAAATGCGAGAACCGGCTGTCTTCTGGGCGGTAAGCGTACGCGGGACGAGGAGACGAAATCTGACGATAACGACAATGGCGGGAAATATGACCAACTCCATTGCAATTAAAGCATATGGGCTTGTCGTCATGTGTGCGCCACTGGTTTGGGTCGCGGTATCGGAGGTAGGTCAATTGTGGGCGGGGAGGTCGAAAGAAATTGCCGACCGTAGGGCTACTTACAGAACAGATCGGACGGATGCCTGCGTTCGCCAGCTCTTCGCGTACGACAGCTTGAATCAGAGATACTGCCGGGCGGGACTCGTCGTAAGAACGTATCGGGGGAACCGACGGAGACGCAGCCTCAATCTCACGCCGGACAAGACGAAGCAAGTTTTCGGTACCAGGCGGCTGGACGTCTTCACACGATGAGCTAGCGGCGGTATTAGAGAGCCGAACGAATTGTTGTGAGACACGACGGCTCTTTGCTTCTTCAAAGCGTCGGCACTCTCTTATAATGTCGTCGACCGTCGAGCAGTCCTTGTACACGAGTAAATTAAAGGCGTCGTCTGCGATGCCTTTAAGAATGTGGCTGACCTTGTCAGCTTCGAGCATCTTGTCATCGACCCGCCGACAGAGTGCTAATACATCTTGAATGTACACAATGTACGGTTCAGTCGATGTTTGGGCCCGGCACGAAAGTTCCTTCTTGGCGGCTCGCTGGCGGCCAAGTGGCTTCCCAAAGAGTTCCTGCAGTTTTTGCTTGCAAGTGTCCCAACTGGTCAATTCCTCCTCGTGTGTTCGGAACCAAACACGGGCCGTTCCCTCGAGGTAATAAATGATGTTCGCCAACATTAGAGTCGGGTCCCAACGGTTGCTCTTGCTGGCGCATTCGTATTCGATTAGCCAGTCTTCAACGTCCTTGTTGTCAGTGCCCGAGAAGGCGCCAGGGTCCCGGAGTTGAGTCAGGACAATCGGTGCTGTGGTAGCCGAAGCTGAAGCAGCGGGCCTCTCAGTCGACATGGTCGAAGAGCCCACGAGGTTTCCGCTTCGGAGTTCGGTGATGTGCTGGTGATGTACCCCGCACCTCCACCAAGATGTTACGGGGAGATTTACAGAAAAGGGGCTTTATTCACACTATGTACAAGAAGACTAAATGTTGGCCAACAACAACAAAGATGGCGAACCACAGTTTCACCTCTTCCTCGTCTCTTCGGCTCTATGCTTCAGCATCTTCTTTGTCTGCCGGACAACTGGCTCATACCAGCAGTCTCGCTACAATCCACCAGCAGTCTCGCTACAACAGCCACCACAGGACCACCCACTTTGTCCCTGGATCGCTCGTTCTCCTGTGGTCCCCAGCACGACGCGTTGGCTTATCCGAAAAACTGCTCTTCCAGTACACCGGTCCATATCGCGTGTGCCGCCAAGTGACTGATGTCACTTATGAAATCGCTCCACTGCTGCCTTCGTCATCCTCTGCTCCTCTCCGCAAGGACATTGTGCACGTTGTCCGTCTGAAGCCCTATCGTGCCCCGGACACCCCTTAATACCTTGTGTGCTAGTTTTTTTGTTTTTTTTTGTTTTTGTTTTTCATGTATCCTTCGTTCACCTGCACCGAGTCGGTGCTTTCGCCGCCGGAGGGTAGTGTTATGAGCCAGTTGTCCGGCAGACAAAGAAGATGCTGAAGCATAGAGCCGAAGAGACGAGGAAGAGGTGAAACTGTGGTTCGCCATCTTTGTTGTTGTTGGCCAACATTTAGTCTTCTTGTACATAGTGTGAATAAACCCCCTTTTCTGTAAATCTCCCCGTAACAATATGTACATGAAAAATTACATGTACTGCATGTGTGGCCCCTGAAGGTTATGTGGAAAGACGAGATAAAAAAAAATCGCAAGGTAGGCTCGACACACACAATTCGGGATAGATTGAGTTTTTTTTTTATTTATTCATTACATGAGGGGGGGGGTTCAAGTGAGTAAATCAACCTTATTACACACAATATAAATCGAAAACAAGAATACAAACAAGAAAACGCAACCGCGGGTAATATTAATCAAGATATCCAGCCAGAATACATCAGCTACCATCGAATACGTCACATCAGCCAAACACATCGATGGCGAGTACAGAACATTTCATAAATAACCATTAGAACGCTGATGTTATCTACATTGAAAAAATAATCAACACTGCATATATATCGCGTACAAAAACCGTAAATGAAACTAAGACAGTCAAATACAGATTAGCAATGTTTTTCACTTCGATAATAGTCCATGATGATGTAGAGAGATGCAACAGACGTTTTTCCTGCAGTGGACTCAAACATGCTGATGGCGACAATAGCGTACGGTGTGGTGTAACCTGCAAAGCAAGTCACCTTACGGCAAGTTGACGCCAGCCAGTCTTACTGCCATAACCATCATCTGAATCATCAGGCTCGTTTAGCCAGCGCAGGTAGATTCGCAGTCGCATGACGATAAAACGGGACATCAATTTTTGCATCACGTTTGGGTGGTCAGTGCACTCACTAGGTGGTAGAGAAACCGATCGCTCGATAAGACTCGTAAAAGTCTTCATTGGGTAACTCAAACGACAAATGTCCTCTTCCTCTGAAAATTTCTTGAATAGACTTTCTCAGGAAGAAACAAAGTGCAGTACTGTACCGCTCACATATACCAGATTTCTGGAGCCTTGCTTGTACTCCTTGAGCTGCACGAGAGCATGCTCATCAGCAGTCAGGGTTTGTATGCAGCTAGAGCAGGGCTTGTTTGCGGAGATGAAGGGCTTCACCAAATAGCCTGCCAAGTGGGCAACGATGTCACTTTCTACTGGAGACAATGGCTCGACCTCTGCGCAGTCATCTGCGTCCAAGGGATCTTGGAATTCTGCCCTCACGTCTTGTATCTCTCTAGAAAAGAAGTCCACCAAGTTGTTACTGTCGTCGGCTTCATAACCTGAGTTTTTAGGGACCTTGAGGAGCTGGCTAACTGATACGATTTTGAGTGCATTTTTCACATCATATGCACGGGGCACGGAAGAGATCATTCGAATGACGGAAAACAAGTTTTCGAGGCAATCTTGAGCCAGCCTTCCTGTCACGAAGAATGTATAACCACGTTTCTTGAGCAGAATATCATGCAGTTGAAGCACGACAGCAGTGGACATTACCACCCCAGCCTGGCATGGCTTCCACACCTTTTTGATGCCAATGCCTAAGCTCTCAACGACTTCAACAGCGAGTTTCAGCGTTGAAATGGCCTCTTCATATCTAATTTTATTTAACAAACTCAGAGAAACAACATGGTGCCGCGCAGTCCTGATTGTGTACCCCCACTTGAAAATTGTTTCAAAAAACCAGGCTGTTGTTCCAGCTTCGGGTGGGAGCTCCTTCCTTTCCACAAGGTACCTGATAGCTGCAGGTGCTTCACGGAAGAGCTGAACTGCCACCCCTACTTTCATCTTTGTGAAGTGGCCGTTCGAAACATGGAGGGTACTTAGATTGGGAGCCACTTTTAACTGCTCCGCGTCTAACTTTAGCACTGCTTTAACGTACTCAATCGACACAACTCTGCTTGGTAAATTGTACTTGGCCACAATTTCGTCACTGACTTGCATCGGATCTTTCCGTACGAGGTGCCCTCTGACATTTTTTAGAACGTGTGAAGGATCTGCCATAAAGAACAGCGACATAGCATTGTCACATGGATTGGGAACAGCGCACGTAGTGACAGAATAGCGGGAACTTGACAAGTTCAGGCTTCGCCACATTGCACGGTTGGAACTCCCCATGTCGCATGTCACGCAAAGCACGCGCAATGAAATATCTGCACAAAGCCTAAATAAATGGAAAACAAAGTCTCTTGACTTCTCTCCATTCACAAAACCGCCCATGAAGTGATAAGCGATTACCTGCTTCCAGCGCTTGTTTAGGCCACCAACCATGAAGACCAGTACGTGGTTTGCTGCTTGGTCAGTTTCAGGGAGCGTCGTCTTGCCAAGAAAGCCATCACCACTTCTGTCTAGCTCGACACCCTTACGAATCTCCATTTCGTCGAGGAATAAAACGCAATCTTTTTCGATGTCAGACACCGCAGCCACTTTTACTTTCATCATGCTTATGATCTCAGTTAAGACACCGGGCTTAAATGACAGGTGCTATAATCGTCTGCAAAGCGTTCTGCGTGACAAAAGAGGGTTGCCTTGTTCTAAGAGCAAGTCATATCCAGCAGAGCCGCAGGTAAACTTGAGCTGCAACGCTTTCTTTATAGTTTCAGCACTCCATGTGCTGCCTTTTCGGCTTTTTCTTTCCAAGGCAGCCTTCTGATCCTCGTTCAAAAACTTTAGGTTTTTGGTCAGCGTAGCAAGGCTTTTTTCCAGCCGCTTTGTCTTTCTGGTAGTTGTCTTCAACTTGTTTTTCGCTGACAATAAGCTTTCATGCAATTCAGTGTTTTTCTTTTTCATGTCTTGCAGAGCCTTTCGTAGCTCACATGCCGAAAGCGAGACGTCTTCAGTGCACTCACGCTCAACTGCAGTTTCTTCCAAAGAGGAGATGCTATCTCGACTCACTTCTGCGGTGTCGTCAAGGTCAACTTCTTGAGCAATACTTGAGGAAGGGCTGTTTTCCGTACCAGCAAGTACACATGCGGCAGGCCGCCTCGCAGGAGGTCTTCTTCACTTAGGCCGAGCTGACATAAAAAAAAATTGTTGTATTGCATCCACTAAAGATTGCACATATAATATGACACAGTACAATTATTACTTACGTCGAAATTGAAACAGCGTGGGCAGGGCTGTTGACATTAACAGACGGCGCCCATCCTGTCGATTTCCCTCGTACTGGTCCTATTCAAAGTGTTTCTAAGTACAAATAAAACAAACAAAGTGATTATTGACCTTTAAACTGATAGGAAAAGTTGCCTTGTAAATAAAAATAACCCATTGCAGTGCTTAAAAATAAATTAACGCAGAAATAATGCTGTATTACCTCGCTTCACACGTTTCGAAGAAATGCACTGGCTACAACAGACACCATGCCAGAAAGCGCCGAAACATTTTGATCCCATGATGCCCCTTAACTCTACTACACCTGGGCATACCGTGCACAGGCATTTAAAGACCGTCATAGTACCCACTACGATCGGGAATGAGCACGAATGACCATCGGCTTACGAGCACCACGCTACAAATATGTACAAGTCTAAAAAATCAGCTATGTAACTTAACACCCTGAGGTCTGCAAGATATCTGCTGAGAAATCAGAGAAAATCACAATGCTTCGCTTGCCACGTACACAACAGCCGCTCTCCCCTGAAGAAGCACTGCGTTCTTTACTCCCAAATAACCAGTACCGAAAAAAGAAAAAAAAAAAGAAACAAGAGACACACACGATGTGTGCTTCCCGTGAAAAAGGAAAATAGGTGGTTTACGCGACGATTCGTAGCTAATGTAAGACTATTTCGCGGCTAAGCATCTTCGTCAGTCCTTAAAATAAGTGTACAGACTGCGCCCATAAAACGAAAAAAGCCTATGCGACGCGCGCTCGCAAACCATACGCTACTCAGACAGCATCGGTGCAGTGCTTACTTAGTTCGTGAGCGAACGTAGGTACGTGAGCGAGGATCAGATAATACTTTCTTATTTAAATGAAAAACACGGTGCGGTAGTATAAACATTCTTGACACTTACCTCAGAAATGCAGGAGTTATCCGTTGCCTTCCAGTGATCGCGCTTTACTTGGGCTTCCCATGTCTTCCTTCGCTCCGGGTCCCGGGGGAAGCAAAAACAACGCACTCCTTTACGCGTCGATCCGGCGCACTTGGGAACACAACAGCCCGTCATGTAGACTAGATGCACTTGACAGGCTTGTCATTCATGCGGCTGAACACAGTCCAGCAAGTAGAAGCCTCAGCGAAGCATCCGCGCGCACTGTGTCTCGAACTAAGCACCAGCACCAAGCAATCGCAACGGCTCGCTGTGAATCAATATGGCGTTGCAGCGAGAAAGCGGCGGCGCGGGGGCGGTCAAAAGATGGCACCACCCTGAACGGCGGCGCTGGCATCAAGGCACCCTACGTGATGATGATGATTTATTGGCATCCCCTTTGAAACGGGGCGGCGACAAATAGTCACCTAGCCTGCTTGATTTAATCAGGTATACTATACATGTTCTTTATCTAGCATTTTTGTATACCTCTCATTATTCGTCTTTTTCAAAAATTTACCTTGTACCGCTACCTATGATTTTAAGAGATCAGGTCGTATCCATCTTTTCCCTGCTTTTTTCCACCAGTACTCTAATCGTCTCTTGCTTATCTCTACGGCTGATCTGTTGAGATACCTGATGATGATGATGATTTATTGGCATCCCCTTTGAAACGGGGCGGCGACAAATAGTCAACTAGCCTGCTTGATTTAATCAGGTATACTATACATGTTCTTAAATCTAGCATTTTTGTATACCTCTCATTATTTTTTCTTTTTCAAAAATTTACCTTGTACCGCTGCCTATGATTTTAAGAGATCAGGTCGTATCCATCTTTTCCCTGCTTTTTTCCACCAGTACTCTAATCGTCTCTTGCTGATCTCTACGGCTGATCTGTTTATGTTTCCTTCCACTTTAAACCCAAGCGCTTCTGGGAGTTGCACGTTACCTACGGTTCTCGCTGGGTGGATCCCGTCGCATTCCATTAGGATGTGCTGAGTGGTCTCTGGATCTTTACTGCAGCATACACATGTCTCATCAAGTTCCGAATATTTGTTCCGATATGTTTTCGTCCTTAGGCAACCGGCTCCAGCCTCAAATAGCAAGGCACTGCCCTTTTTGTTATCGTACAGATTTTCCCTTCTAATTTCTTTCTTCTCATTCTTGTAAATCTCCATTGTCTTTTTCGTTTCCATTCTTTGCATCCAATTCACGGTCTCTATTTCTCTCACTTTCTTTCTGATGACCCCTGGTTGTCTATTTACAGTTTCGATTATCCTGTACTTGGTTGCCAACTTCCTTGACCTCTTCCTCCATTCTGTGTCCACGCTTTTCATGTAGAGATACTTGTGCACTTTAGCCGCCCATTTATTTTCATCCATGTTCTTGAGCCCTTCTTCAAACTAATTTTGCTTTGTGCTTCTCTGACTTCAAAAGAGGCCCAACCCATGTCACCCTGCACTGCCTCATTTGTCGTATTGCCGTGTGCTCCCAAAGCCAACCGGCCTACTGATCTTTGGTTAACTTCAAACCCGCCAATATATCCGATTTTAAGCATATACTGGCATTTGCGAATGTTAGCGCTGGCACCATTACTCCTTTCCAGATTCCACGCATGCACCACCTCATACTTATTGTGGCCCCACAGTGCTCTTTGTTTCATTATTGCTGCATTCCGCTTCCCCTTTATTTTCAGATTATCTTGGTGGTTGCTTGAGTAAATCTTTCCTTTGTTTATGTGTACGCCGAGGTACTTATATTGCTTCACTATGGGTATTACTTGCTGTTGAATTGACGCCACGAAGTTACTCGTGTGGTCATTACAGATCATAATCCCTGATTTCTCTGTGCTAAACTTAAGGCCTAGATTTGTCGCTGCGTTCCCACAGATATTCGCAAGTATCTGTAAATCTTTTTTATTGTCCGCTAGTAGCACAATGTCGTCTGCGTACATCAGTCCAGGGACCTTCTGTTGCACCATTTGTCCATTACGCATGTAGGATAAATCAAAACCTAATTCGCTGTTTTCCAGTCGTCTTTCTATGCCCTTGACGTAAAGCGTGAACAACAATGGTGACAGAGGGCATCCTTGCTTCAATCCTTGGTGAATTCCCACCATTTCATTTCCTTTTCGGCCTTCCCATGCCACTTGTACTTGGTTGTCTCGATATATCTCCCTCAGCAGCTCCACGAAATCGTCATCTATGCCTTCGTATTGAAGAATATCCCACAACAATTCCCTGTCTAAGTTGTCATAAGCTCCTTTAATATCTAGAAATGCTATCCATAAAGGTCTTTTCTGAGCTACTGAAATCTCTATGCACTGAGTTAGTACAAACATATTGTCTTCTAAGCGTCTGCCTGGCCTGAACCCATTCTGTAGTTCCCCCAATACACCGTTTTCCTCCACCCACTTCGACAGTTCTAATTTTATGGTTTGCATTGCCATTCTATATATCACCGACGTTACTGTAACTGGCCTGTACGAGCTCGTCTTATCCTTATCTCCTTTGCCTTTGTAGATGAGATTCATCTTGCTTTCACGCCATCCAACGGGAATATTCTTTGTTCTAATCACTTGCTCTATGGCATTAGTGAGCAGTGCCTTGCTTTTTGGACCGAGGTTTTTGATTAGCTGTATTGGGATTTCATCGGGTCCTGCTGCCGTGTTGTTAGGGACATTTTCTGCTGCCTTTTTCCAATAAAAGCTTTCTATGCTAAATTTTGATCTCTCAGGCCTCTCTGTTGTTGCTGGATCTGTTGTCTGAACTACGCTTTTTCTCGTGCCGAAGTTATGCCTGATAACGTCTGTGATGTACCGCAGCGCATCATCGCCTTCATAGATGTTACCGTCTTCATCCCTTATAGCCGTTTACGAGTTTCTAGTTGGAGCTCCGAGTGCTTTTATATGGTTCCAGAATCTTTTTGGGGCGCCTTTGTCTCTTTTGTGAATGTTATGCACCCAACGTTCACTTGCGCATTTAATTTTCTCTTGCACGAGCTCACTCGCAACCCTTTTCTTTTCTCGGTATGTATTCCATCTAAGGAGCACCTCTTCTTCTTGTAGTCCCAACTTTTTGGCTTCTCGATGAACCCTAGATGCCTCTTTACGCTCTTCTATAGCTTGTTTTATTTCCTTGTTCCACCACTTACGTGGTTTCCTCTTTCCAATCCAATAATTGTTTTGCCGTGTCCGCCTTATTTCATGCTGAATAACCTCCACCAGTTCCTTGTATTCCCAGACTGCTGTAGGAAAAGCCTCAATTTTCTTCTCTATGTTGTTTGCGATCTCTGTTATTTGCTCGTCATTCATTTTTAAAAACTCTGAGGCTATTGGTTCATGTTCTGCGCTGGTATCTCGCCCAAACTTTAATGCTAAACGTCTATGATCGCTTCCCAGGCTATTTTTTCCATTTTCGTCTATTATCATTTGGTCTAATTGTTCGTAGACCATTTCTGAGACTAAGGCGTAGTCGATACATGACTGCCTGTTTCCGCATTGCCACGTTACCTGTCCATGACACTTATTCTCTCTGTTAACTACTATAAGGTTCTGTTCATCGCACAAATCCAGCACTAGAGAGCCGTTGTAATCAGTATATCCCTCTAAATCGTCCATGTGCGCGTTCATATCTCCCACTAATATCACCTGGCCCGAGTTACTGAACTCATTAATATCGCTTCTAATGCAATCGACCAATTCTTTATTTTTTCTCGGCTATCACTACCTGTCCATAGGTAAGCTACTCCCAGCCACGTGTTTTTACCTTGCCATGTACCACTAATCCATAAATGCTCTTTACATGTCTCGTTTACCCTTCGCCACTTCAGACCTCGCCTAATTAGTACGCCTACGCCTCCGCCTTTCCTTGACCCGGTCATTCTGTTGCACCCTTCCCATACAAAGTTGTCAATAACAGGCGGCTGCTCCAAATCTCGTAGATGCGTTTCGGTCAAGGCGTACACGCTAATCGCTTCATCATTCAGTTGCGTTTGAATTTACAGCCATTTTTCCTGCTTGCGACCACCCTGCATGTTAATGTAGCAAATTTTACCTTCTCTATTCTTATCCTGTCTGCGTCTTTTCCTGACTCCTGGTCGCCTAATTCTCCCCTTTACTGGTGTTTCACTATGTTCAATAATCAATCCTGCTTCCTGATTGCCTGGGGCCCGCCTAAAAAAGCTACAGCTCGTGCCGCGAATCGACGTCCCACCGGTGTTGCTACACTTTCACTAAAATGTATCCCGTCAACCACAAAAGCGCGTTCGCGGCCTGCTCGGTGCACTTCTCGGTTGATGTCAATGACCGTAAAATTCATTGCTTTAGCTAGAGTCCAAATTTCCCTGTTTACTGCAAGAACTGCCCTTTCAATTTTATAACCCTGCCTTTCAACCTCTGGCACCGTGCACACCGCGATTTGTACTTCCTTTGAAACATTCCGCAGGTCGGTGACCCCTTTGGCTATTTGCTTTGTGATCCCTGCTCCTCGTCCGTGTAGTACGTCAATCACTCCGCCCATTATCACCACTAGGTGTCTCTCCTCCATTGTGTCCCACATGCGTTCCTTGGCCTTCGCTATCACCTCTCTAATCGGCTTTCCCGGAAGCGCGCTAACCTGGACTCGTTCGGCTGGCCCTACCCTCTCTGCTATCGCCGCTTCTACTTTACGCATGTTCGAATCCCCAACAAAGACAACTCGACGCTTTCCTTCCCCCTCATCGCCGAAATCTGCCCCCGAAGTCACAATGCCCTCCCCTCCTTTCTTATCCTTGCCCTTGGCTTTGTTTTCTTCCCCGGCCGCGTCAGTGGTATCCCCTTCGTGACTATTACTGACGTTTCCGCCACTGCTTCCCGGCGTGGCGGGTTCGGCTGTCTCTGCACTCGCATCGGAGCCAGCTCCGTTGGCGGTGCTCGCCTCGATGCGTTCATCATTGCTTTGCAGAATGGTGGCGCTCAGCTGGATTTCTGCGTTAGCTAGCTTTTCTTCTGCCTCCTTCCTCTGCTTCTGCTCGATTTTAAGGTCCTTTTATAGCTTTCCAAGCCGCTTAGCTAACTAATCCTTGTCTTGCTCTAGGCGGTCTAGCCGCGACCCTAGCACACACATCCTACAGATAAAATCTGCATCATTCGCTTCGCGTGCTGACTTAAACCGCGTTTCTTCCAGCGCGTAGGAACGCTCGCACTCAGAACAACGCACGCGTGGGTTCCCCCTAGTACCAACCATCATCTCGTACTAACAAGGCGTAGATGTGGCAAAAAAAAATAAAAAAAACAATTATTCTTTACCTACTTTTATCTAAGCGAGAAGACCAAGAAAGTGAAAAAGCATTAAAATAATTTATAAAGATTGCTTGGCTAAGCTAACCCTCCTAAAAAAACCAAAAAGTGACATATAAAATAACAAAACTTATCTCTTTGGCACGCTGCTCCTGCTGCGCTGAAATGGCACCTCAACTCGACACGTCCGCTCCCGTCGGCTTCACTCGTGAGAGCACGTGGATGGATGGATGGATGGATGAGGCTGAACCATTTAAACCGGGCGGTGGCATACGCCACCTAGCCATGACGTATAAACGAGTGCGAGCGCCCCCCAGCGGATGTTTCACAAGGCGGCGACGCCGGTTGCCATAGGAGCCGTCGGGCGGTAATCACACTCCCCTATTCTAGACACTGTAATTCAGAGCCGTTCTCGGGCGCCGCCATTTCCTCGCGACCGTGGCGCCGCGGTCTTAGCATCGGACTGTGGACTGCGGGCACCGCGAATCGCTGCACTGGCGGAAGCAGGAGCGGTGGCAATGAATTATTCTTCAAGCGAACCGTTGACGCTTAAAATTGCTAAGCGCGTGCTCATTTCACTTCTGCATTATGTACGCATGACGAACTCAGTAGAACAGGCGTCGGATCGAGGGCACGCTTGACTTTTCTAAAGTTTCGCGGTATCGTGGTCGCAGTGAGGGCGACGCATTTTCGTTTGTGTTTCCGCAAATCGCAAAGAGAGATATTCTGTTAGATTAAGTGTTTTGGCAAGTGCCAGCCATGGTACAAGATAATTAGTGCCAATAAGCATGCTACAGCTGCATGTAACGTCGCTGTGCGCTGTCACAGAACCTTTGCAGTGACATCACACTGTGTTGTGGCGAAGCTTTTGGTGTTGACAAAAGTAAAAATCACAAGGTATAAAACTATCGATTGCATTCGTACCTCGACAAACTTATCTAAACAGGGTAGCGGTTTTCGAAATGCGTTTCACACCTCGTGTAAAGTTAGTGAGTCAAGGATGCGATGAAAGTAACAACATTGCCGCGAAGCATTGTTTACTTTCTTTTGACCCGCCTCTGAAAGCTTCTCTAATAGCCTCGTTGGCTACGCGATACGTGACCAAAGCGCTCTTGCATGAACACTCTAATTTTTTTTAATTAGCGTAGCTTGCACTGGAGGCGCAATGTTAAAGAGAGAGCAGAGCTGATGGGCACCTAGCTATCCTGGCTTGTGGACTAGGCTAAGCACTACCAAGTCATCCCTAGCATATTCCTGACTTTATTGATTATTGATCGATTATCGATTAGCAATTGATTGGCTATCGCAAGGCATTGGTCACGTATTTCGGCTAGGCTAAGCACTACCAAATCATCCCCAGCATTTCTCGGAATTTATTATTTGTCGATTATCGATTAGCTATTGATTGGCTATCGACTGGCTATCGCAAGGTATTGGCCACGTTTTTGGGCTAGGCTAAGCACTACCAAGTCAACTCCATAATTTTGCGGAATTTATTGATTATTGATTGTTTATCGATTAGCTATTGATTGGCTATCAACTGGCTATCGCAAGGTATCGGTCACGTATTTGAGCAAGGCTAAGCACTACCAAGTCATCCCCAGCATTTCCAGAATTTATAGATTTTTGATCGATTATCGATTACCTATTGATTGGCTACGCAAGGTATTGGCCACGTATTTGGGCTAGGCAAGCACTACCACACGGGGTTTTACATGTAGCGAAAGCCTATCATTCAGTAATGTATAACCCTAATGTGTCTCTTAATGTATAACTCAAATTATGACTAAATTTGCACCAGGCTTTCGCCTTCAAGTGTTACAGAGTGTAACGCCGAGCGAAATTTTTAAATCTTGGCGCTCGCCACATTCCTATCAAGAATGCCGACGACGGCATATTGCCGCCCCGATGAGTAGCTTTTGTACATCGCACTCAAACCGTGAGTAGCAACGACACAAACAAGCTCCATGCACAAATAAACACACGCTAGTCCGCCGATTCCCGCAGTCCACGCCGAGAGGTGGCGCCTGGTGTCGAGAGTATTGGAGCGCTCCCGCAGCCTGCATGCGAGGCTAAAATAATCTGGTCTATTGACCCTTTGCGCGGTGATCCCGTGGGCGCTGCCATGTTTGA
This sequence comes from Dermacentor silvarum, assembly GCF_013339745.2. Taxonomy (NCBI): domain Eukaryota; kingdom Metazoa; phylum Arthropoda; class Arachnida; order Ixodida; family Ixodidae; genus Dermacentor; species Dermacentor silvarum. The sequence continues at coordinate 99,028,247 of NC_051163.1, read as the reverse complement.
TCACGTGGTGACGCGTCCATTGCTTGCCTCAACTGCCTCCGTTGCCTCCTTGTTTACAACGGAAGTGTTTGACGCCGGCGCGGCTTAGAAAACCTCTGTTTTCGGAGATATCGTAGACGGTGACTAAGTGGACGACACGAAGCTTTCATCACAGCTTCAGAGAACATGCAAAAGCGCTTTCAGAGCTAATTAAGTTATGTCGAAACGGCGCAAGCAGCGTATATGGTGTTTGTTCTAAAAGCGGGGCTAAATATGTATTCCAAGCTATCCAAACATTACGATTATGAATTCAGTCAGGATTAGTGTGTCTTGCTCTTCCTTTTGAAGCCATTTTGAAGCAGTGGCTTGTCAGTTTCTGACTCACTGAAGTTCCTCTGTGCGGCCACTATCTGATTAGTTTCTACCTAATCGCTCGCGGGTGTGCTCAGTTCCGATAGATTTGTTCTTGCTGCACACAAGGCTTGAAACGTAGCTGTTTTGTACATTGTAATACCTTGTAGCAAATATATATTACAGTTAGTAACTCGCTTACTCTTGTGGACCGTCACGAAGCATTCAGTTTCGACCATTCGTGTGCCATATGTGTAGTCCGTCATTTATTGTGCGTATTCAGTGCACATATATTCAAGTGTGTGCCCATTCACTTATTCTTGATACGTCGGCTATAGAGTGGGCATAAGTTTTCCTGCCACTTGGGACAGATGTGTATTGACCCTTTTCGCGGAGCAGTTTGTTTTAGAGAAATGAGATGGCGCTCACGGCGGCGCGCCATACCTCTCCTCAGCGACTGCGCACGAATACGAAACCGTTACCGCTTCTACCTTGCTTCTGTGCGATCAGCTGTCGGAAATGCAACTGAGTTTTCGCTAACGCACTGTGCTCCAATCATACTAGATTGAATCATGTGGATTGAAGACGTGTGCAGTAGTTGGCTGCAAAAAAATAGTGACTGGCATGTTAAGGAATAGTATGAATCGGTGAGGCCAAGTTCGCGGACCGCTCCTGCAACTGTCCGAACGTGTTACCGGCACTTCGTGATGTACGGCTTTCCTCGAGGATACAGAAATTTGCTCATCCGCCAGCCTTGTATCGCTAACCTTCAAAAAAAGGGCTTCATTCCCAGAACGTCGGCAAGAGTGAGTACCACTCGTTAAACAATGACAAAGGGAGTAGCGCCGCTTCCTGTCATAGTAAGTTTCACGCACGTTATCTATACACATCTTTCCCAAATGGCAGGAAAACTTAATTACGCCCACTCTGTCGTCGACGTACCAATAATAAGTGAATCGGCGCACACTTGAATATATGCGCACTGTATACGCACAATAAATGACGGACTACAACTATGGCGCACGAATGGTCGAAGCTGAATGTTCCGTGATGGTCCACAAGAGTAAGCGAGTTACTACCAGTAATGTATATTTGCTACAAGGTAGCCAATGTACAAAACAGCTACGTTTCAAGCCTTGTGCGCAGCAAGAACAAATCTATAGGAACTGAGCACACCCGCGAGCGATTAGGCAGAAAATAATCAGATAGTGGCCGCACCGAGGAACTCCACTGAGTCAGAAACTGACAAGCCACCGCTTTAAAATATTTGCCGAATAAAGAACAAAGAGCAAAACACACTAATCCTGACTGAATTTATAATCGGAAAGCTTGGATAGCTTGGAATACATATATTTGCCCCGTTTTTAGAACAAGCACCATATACGCTGCTTGCGCCGTTTGGACATAGCTTAATCAGCTCCGAAATCGCTTTTGCATGTTCTCTGAAGCTGTGAACAAAGCTTCGTGTCGTCCACCTAGTCAACGTTTACGATATCTCCGAAAACAGAGGCTTTCTAAGCCGCGCCGGCGTCGTACACTTCCATTGTAAACAAGGAGGCAACGGAGGCTGTTGAGGCAAGCAATGGACGCGTCACCACGTGATCAAACATGGCAGCGCCCAGGGGATCACCGCGAAAAGGGTCAATAGATAACGTGCGCGAAACTTACTATGACAGGAAGCGGCGCTACTCCCTTTGTCATTGCTTAACGAGTGGTACTCACGCTTGCCAATGTTCTGGGGATGAAGCCCTTTCTTTGAAGGTTAGCGATACAAGGCTGGCGGATGAGAAAATTTCTGTATCCTCGATGAAAGCTGTACATCACGAAGTGCCGGTAACACGTTCGGACAGTTGCGGCAGCGGTCCGCGAACTTGGCCCCACAGATTCACTCCATTCCTTAACATGCCAGCCACTATTTTTGCAGCCAACTACTGCACAAGTCTTCAATCCACATGATTCAATCTAGCATTATTGGAGCACAGTGTGTTAGCGAAAACTCAGTTGCATTTCCGACAGCTTATCGCACAGAAGCAAGGTAGAAGCGATAATGGTTTCGTGTTCGTGCGCGGTCCCTGAGGAGAGGTATGGCGCGCCGCCGTGAGCGCCATCTCGTTTCTCTAAGACAAACTGCGCCGCGAAAATGGTCAATAGAGAACGGAGCACTAACATTCCACGCTGTTTCGTGCACTGTCTGCTAGCGCTATGCCATGCTGCTGCGCATATAACTGCAGCAAGAAGCGTGATGGTGGTTATGCAGTTTTTACGACACCGCAAGGAAAGCATGATGGCTTGTTTAAGAAGCAGTGGCTGCACAACATTAGCCGAAAGAACTTTGTTCCGACAAGGAACAGTATTGTTTGCGAGGTAAGGTGCCTTTCTTATTGCTCATATCAAAGCATCCCCTTATGTTGCATTTTTTCAATTCTTCCGGCCTGCTCATTAGCGTTTTTGTTGTGGCAATTTGTACGTTGCATAAAAATGGGGTTCTTCTCAGAATGCTGAATATTCTGCTGGGCCTCCATCACCGCGCACGTCGTCAACTGTTATTCAATCGGAAATGCAGCATTATAGATTCTGCTTTCCACTGAACAAATATACCCGAAGATACAGCCTCTCGATCGCACTTTTCGTGATTGTTAGGAGCCGTTGCCTGTTTTACTAAATATCGGAATAGCAGCTTGTAGAGGACCTATTTGCAGCTTCGATGTGTGTGTCAGTCACCTAAATACAATGAATACGGGGCCTGAAAAAAAATTGTGGGAAGTATACCCGTGGTATTGCAGGTGAAGAGCGCCAGCTAGTCCACATTTTAAGGCAAGACCCTCAGTTGGATACGTTTCAAGGTGAGCGTTTGAGGTACAGAAAGTAACGTGACCTAATGAAGGCCAGATGCGAGCCAAATGATGTGCATCCGTGTATAATAGATTATTAAAGATTAGCAAAGTAAATTCATGACTGATTAGTGATTGGATTAAGGTGGTTTAAAGTCCATTAAGGTGGATTCAGGTTATTTAACCTTAATCCCCCTAAGGAGGGCTAGGGTCGATTAAGGAGGATTAAGTTGGATTAAGTTGGATTAGGGTGGTTTCGGGTGGATCAAGATGTAGTAAGTAGGATTAGGGTGGATTAACGTGGAATAACGTGCATGAAAGAGGATTAAAATAGATTAAGGTCGATTGAAGTGTATTAAGGAGGATTGGGTAGATTAAGGTCGAATAAGGTCGATTCAGATGTATTAAGGATTACGGTGCGTTGAGGTGAATTAAGGTCTATTAAGATGTATTAAGGTAGATTATATGTGGATTAAGGTCGAATAAGGTGCGTGAAGGTGGATTAGTGTGGATTTAGATTAATTACAGTATATTTTACAAGACTCGCATTCGCGTCTCTTAGGCGATAGCTAAGGACACCTGGTAATCTTTTTCAGTTCTTGAATTCGCTTTGAACTGGGCTGCCATGCACGCGTGAGTGGGTGACGATTATTGCTTGGTTTTCTCACGGATAGAGGCAATGTGCAGGAGGCGATCGCGCACCCTTGTTTTAACTTCTAGGCGGAGGCCGGGAATCTTCGCTTTAATAGCGAATGCGTTACAATCACCTTTCTTAGGATTTGTTCTGTGGGTAAACCTTTTCCATCCATGTAATACGAGCCGATGTCATTGTATAAACACGCATGGATTACGAAGACTGAGCAATAAATAATGATTATGGTTATGATGTAGTAATGCAGGGAATATTATGAAGGCAATAGTGTTTAGCACTGCAGCGTATTAGCCACTTTTGCTTGTATAAAGGACGTTTTATTCATCCTGCCTCAGTGATTAACTCTTCGATAAATGTTCTAGCTGCATTTCACTGAAGACCAATTTCAGACGCGCATATTACAAGAACTTGGAAAAAAAACTGAAGCCCAATGCAGTTCCAACAATTTTCTTCCACCGACCTGTCGTGAAGCACAGGAAGCCCCCTCGACAGCGGCATGAACCTCGAACTGACAGTAGTGATTGCTGCTGCTTGATCCTTGTCTCGCCTCTAATAATGTCAGCAATAATGATCTCGGTAGCTTAACGACGCAGCCAACGACACTATGATCCTTTATGCAGAGCCTGTCGCCACCGCATGCTTGCCCGCAATCTACAATGCGTCGGCAATAGGGCCCCCCGCTAATCCAAATCACAATTTTAACTATCCTACTACATAATTTAATGGTATGTCGGTGTGAACTATGAAAAAAACCTTATCCAGAGGCGTTTTTTTACCTAAAAATATAGAATGCCTTCTCCCATAAGTATACCGAGTATTTTTTTAAGCTTCATTGACACCGACGCCTAAAGAATAGTCTGTAAGTACCTTTCCTCATCTTCTGTTATTGTGGGCGATGAGTGGTTGCCGGCACCGCTTCATCGCACTGAAATTGCGCAACCGCCCTATTCTATGCAGAAACCCCAGCGCAAAGCTACTTTGACATTCAGACAAACACATGGACGGACGATTCACTCGCCAGTAAATTCATAATAAGAAGGCACGCTGAATATAATACCTGCGGTGCACATGCGCGCAAGAAAAAACTGCAAAACACAGCGCGATTTGCCACAGCAATACTAGATCAGATGCACAAAGTAAAGCAGCGTATCATGTGGCAGAAAAAATAACTGGAGTGTAGAACTCGCCTCAAAGCTCTTTTTACATCAGTGTGTGTCATTCATACGGCTTTAAGATGAAACCAACCTCCTCATAAACGTTGCCTTCTGCATTCTTCGTGCTGTTACCATTTTTCAAAAATTTCTACGCCAGTGGGGTGCGAAACTGGCCCAAAATCATGCACCTCCATCGAATTCTGCGGCCCGTCCGCGGGAGCCCAGGCGCAATGGCATGTCGTGCGCAGCGCGCGCAGCCGGCGGGCGAGGAGAATCGAGGAGGAAAACGCGGCGGGGAGGAGAGTGTCGCTACTTTCAAATTATAAAGGGGCTTTAGTCGCGTGTAAAGTCTCTACATAGTAAAAAAACCGCCGTCTACTCTTTCCTCCGTAGTCTCCTCTCCTAAAGCGCTTATTTAAAAAAAAATTTTTTTACTTTTTGCTTGCGCAAGCAAGTCGACGGTGGCGCACCTAGAAAGTCCACTTTGGAGCTTTCAGGCCGGGTGTGCGCGCCGGTGACTGCGGCTGCGCAGTGTGACTTTCAACATGGCTCTGAGGCGGAAAAAAACAAAATATAAAAAAGTGAGAGCGCGCGCTATCATCGTCCAATCGGAGATACAGGAGAGAGAGAAGCGGTGTTGATCAAAGGATGGCAAGTAATTTTCTTATATAGGGACTTTAGTCGCGTAACAAGTGAAACGGTGGTGGGAAGAAGAAGAAGCCGATGAGTGCAGACGTGGGAACTTCGGCTCCCGCTTCTTGACCTGTTTTCAACCGGATATTTTGCTCACAGCCTCAAAAAGTTGGTGTCACTTGACGCCTAACGTTCTCAGGATCACGTCGATTCCAAGTTTGCCACGGTGGGTGGACTTTTCCCCATTTTCAAGAGGACTGTCAGTGTGACCACAACGCGGGCGCACTAAGCCTAGCGCTCTCCGGAGGATCCGCGATCGGCGGGTGAGCCTCGCGCGTCGCCGATTGTCCACGTCACGATGACGACGGCCATGCAAATCGCCGTGGAAGGGGAGGACATTTCCTCCGATGAGTTTGAAAACAGCGTCGAATGGACTACGGTGGTCAGCAAGCCCAAGTCTGCTACCAAGGAACCGTATGGAACTTCATGTTTTTCTCGGCATGATCAACTTCGTGGCGCGTTTTGTTCCCAACATGTCCACCTTGTCAGCGCCTCTTCGCGATCTGTTGAAAAAGCACAACGTCTGGGTCTGGACAGACCGGCAAGATGAAAGCTTTCGCCAGCTTCGGACAACCCTCACACAGGCACCAGTCCTAGCCTATTTTAACCAAGAAAGGCCGTCCACCTTGTCAGTAGACGCTAGCCAGCGCGGAGTAGGAGCCGTTCTTCTGCAGGAAGGGCAACCGATAGCCTACTCATTGCGTTCGCTAACAGAAGCACAGCAGCGATACGCGTAGATCGAAAAAGAAACACTAGCAATTGTTCATGGTTGCACGAAATTTCAGGATTACATCTTTGGGCAGCGCGAGGTTATCGTCGAGTCGGATCACAGACCTCTAGAATCTATATTCAGAAAGCCACTATGTGAATTCCCAGTACGCCTACAACGCATGAGGCTGGTCTTGCAAATATTTCCTATCAAAGTAATGTACAAACCAGGCAAGGAACTGTTTTTAGCGGACGCACTTTCTCGATTTCTAAGTTATACTAAACTAAGCGATGAGACAGAAGAATTTCAAATAAACGTTATTTCTTTGCTTCCTGTGTCAAACCAGCAGCTCGAGAGTATTCGGAACGAAACCAACAAAGACGCTGTCATGGCCGAACTACGCACCTACTCGCGCACAGAATGGCCGGAAACCAAGAACGAAGTGTCGCACGCCCTGCGTCCTTATTGGCACTACCGCGACGGGCTACACGTCGAGGAAGGACTGCTACTCAGGAGCGACAAAATCGTCATCCCTTCAGCCAAGAGGCCAGAGGTTCTCCGCTTGCTACACGCCGCACATGGGGGAGAAGAAAAAATGAAGATGCGAGCCAGAGAGGTCATGTTTTGGCCCGGCATGAACGCTGACATCTCAGTTCTAGCTAAGTCATGTGCAGCTTGCGAAAAGTACAAGCACAGAAACAGTAGACTGCCCATCATCATCATCATCATAAAAACTTTATTATATAGACTGGGGAGTTTGGAGCACGCAGGCTCCAGGGCCCCCGCACGACCCCACGGCACTCAAGCGTTTATGTTGGTCCGGTCCATAACGCTGGCAGCCCGGTCAGTGGCAATGGTCTGCACGACCGGGTCTCCGGAGCGGAGCAGGGTCTTCCAGTCCTCCCAAGTCTTCAGGTGCTCTAGGCCCCGCGGGGGAGGATCCGCCGGGCAATGAGAGAGGAGATGGAGAGCAGAAGCGCGAGGTTCCGGACAGAGAGTACAGGCTGAAGTGAGGAAAAGTGGGTGATAGTGAGAAAGAATGAGAGGAGAGGGGAGAGTGTGTGTCTGTAATTGGCGCCAAAGGGTAGCTTGTCGATTGCTAAGGGATTCGTGCGGTGGAGGGTACAGCTGGCGCGCCGCCTTGGAGGCATGCGTCAGCTCGTTGAAAGTGTGCGCGCGCTCCTTCGTGAATCCCGGATCGGAGGCCGCAAGAGCCCGGTTTAAAGAACCTCGGGCTAAAAGGTCTGCGGCCTCGTTTCCAGGATTCCCGCAGTGCGCGGGAACCCAAATCAGCTCCGCATGAAGGGGCGGGGGCGCGGCGGGCGAGTCCAGTATGCAAAAAGCAGGAACGTGGACTCGGCCTCGTGCGAAATTTAGGATTGCAGTTTTGGAATCTGATAAAACATACCGGGCTTCTGTGTTGACGATGGCCAGGGCAATGGCAGCTTCCTCTGCAGCTTCGGGAGAGGTGTCTGGGGGGAGTGTGTGTGTTCCGATGGGGGAGAGAGTGTTATCCACCACCGCAGCGACCGCTTCATCGCCCGTGCAGGCTGCGTCCACCCATACGGCGTCCGGCTCCGAGCCGTAATATCGGTGGAGGGCTGCAGCGCGAGCTCTGCGGCGCTTATGGTGGTGGTCGGGGTGCATGTTACGGGGAAGTGGCTTAATGAGAAGTTCGCGGTGTAAGGGTCTTGATATGGGGCGTAATGTCGGATCGTTGGCCGGTATCCGGATTCGAAGGGAATGCAGGATGCACCGGCCAGTGTCGGTTTGTGTGAGACGAAGGTATTGTGCTTGGCGGTGTGCGTCTACAAGTTCCCCGATTGTGTTGTGGAGGCCAAGTTGTAAGAGTCGGTCGGTAGGTGTATTTATGGGAAGGTGGAGGGCGACTTTGTATGCTCTACGAATGAGAGCATCCATGGCGTCAGTTTCACGACGTGAGAGCTGGAGGTAGGGGGTGGAGTAGAGCACACGGCTGAGCACAAAGGCGTGAACAAGGCGGCATAGGTCACGCTCCCTCATGCCCCTGTGGTGGCACGAGACCCGGCGGATGAGGTGCGAGATCGCCCCCACCACTTGCTTGAGTCTGCGGAGTGTAGTAGTGTTCTTCCCGTCACTCTGGATAAGCATACCCAATATCCGGAGAGTTTTCACCTCTGGTACCGGTCTGCCTTCCAGTTCGATGACGATGGGGGAGCAGGGTGAGTTGCAGTTTTTGGGACGGATGCAGAGCATCTCGGACTTCTCTGGGGAACAAGAAAGTCCTACGCTGACTGCATAGTTTTGGGTCAGATTGGCGGCTGCTTGGATAGTGTCCTGTATGGTGCCATCACTGCCATGGGTAGTCCATAGCGTGATGTCGTCAGCGTATAGAGTATGTTTCAGGTGAGGAACGGTTGCCAATTGTCGTGATAGGGGGATCAGAGTGATATTAAATAAGAAAGGTGAGAGGACGGACCCTTGCGGGGTGCCGATGCTTTTTAGAGAGTATGGGGGGTAGGTGAGCGGGCCGAAGCGAAGCTCAGCCGTGCGTGCTGTGAGAAAGGCCTGAATGTAGGTGTACGTACGTGCACCCACATTCAGTGGGGAGAGTGCAGTCATGATCGCGTGATGTTCAACGCGATCAAAGGCTTTGGATAAATCCAAAGCCAAGACTGCCTTGGTGTGGCCTGGAATGAGCGGGTCGAAGATGTCATGGGTGATTTGCTACATGGCGTCTTGTGCGGACAAATGGTGACGGAATCCCACCATGCTGTGAGGGTATAAGTCATGGTCTGCCATGTGCTGTGTGAGTCTCGCTGATACCACGTGCTCGAAAAGCTTTCCGAGACACGAGGTTAGCGAGATTGGGCGAAGGTTTTGGAGTGTAAGTGGTTTGTTGTGCTTTGGGATGAAGATTACCTTCGCCTGACGCCAGGACTGGGGGAGGGGGCCCTCCTTCCAGCACTGATTGAAATACTCCGTGATACGAGCGATCGATCGATCGTCCAGATTACGGAGCGCTGTGTTGGAGACCTGGTCGGCGCCGGGTGCAGATTTGGTGCGGAGAGTCAGGAGGGCTGCTCTGACCTCCGCCTCTGTTATGGCGGTATCGAGTTCGGGGTTCGCCTGTCCTGTATATGAGGGGAGAGGAGTTGGTATGCCGGGTGAGGTGTATGTGTCGCGGAGTGTATCCAAGAGAGCATCGGGGTTGTCTATGTGTGCGTGTATGAGCCGGGTGACGTGGTGCTGGGTGGTGTTTTTTGTTTTCGACGGATCGATGAGGTGTCGGAGGAGCTGCCACGCCCGTTTTGCGGACAGTCTCCCGGCGATGCCGTCGCATACGTGTCCCCAATTGGAGCGGCAGAGCTCCTCCGAATGTAATTGAATTTGGGATTGTAGAGTGGCTAAGCGTTTTCTGAGTGTTCTGTTATGTTTACCGCGTTTCCACCTCTCTAGGAGACTGTGGTAGGCCTCCCAGAGGTTGGCGAGTCGGTAGTCTAGGGTGGGGACGTCTGTGGTGGTTTCAATCTGCTGCGTATGGTGTTGGATGTCAGTCTGAAGAGAGTCTACCCAGTCGTTGATGTCGGTGATGGGGTTGTCAGGACTGGCAGTTCGCGTGGTGTGGAGAGCGTCCCAGTTAATTAGTTTGTGTGTCATGTAGGTGTGCCGGGGTGACTTGAATGGGACCGTGACTTGTATCATGTAATGATCACTGCCCAGTGTGTGTTGTGTTCTCGTCCAAGTCACATCACGGAGGGAGCAGCTGAGCACCAGATCCGGACTAGTGTCCATGCTGACACTGTTGCCGATTCGCGTAGGAGTCTGAAAATTGTTGTGGACGGAAAGTTGGAGGTTCTGCAGGAGCAGCCAGAGCCTGCAACCTCTGTGTGTGGTTGTTTTGTATCCCCAGTCAGTGTGTTGACTGTTGAAATCCCCACCGATTAGTAGGGGGTGCTTCCCTACCAGGCGGTGCAGCTCTCGGAGGAGGGACTCCAACGTGGCCATCGGTTTGGATGGGGGGTGGTAGATATTGGCAATAAAGATGGATGGGAGTGTATGTGTGTGATGGATAATTTCGGTGATCACGCAGGGCGTCTCTGACGTGATGTAATGCGTCTTATGTGTTAGAGTACGGTGCACAAGTGTGGATGCCCTGGGTGTGTTTGTGGTGTCAGAGTGTGTGGAGTTGTAACCGGGGAGTGCGGCCTGAGTGGCAGTATCTTGGAGAAGAAGGACTTGGGGCGTTGGGGAAAGTGTAGGAAGTAGAAGCTGCAAGGGCGCGCGCTTACCCCGGAAGCCGCGACAGTTCCAGGTTAGGATGTGTAGATTATTACTGTTGCCCCGTCCCGCCATATTGGAGCGTAGGCGGATGGATGAGAGGGGCGAGTCTCGTATGTATTGGGATATGGGGTTCTGTGGCGATAGGCTGTGCTGTGGGGAGAAGAGGGGTAGAGAGCGGGGGGAGTTGTGTGAGGCGTGCTTCGAGAAGGCCAACCATCTTCTGGAGTATGGATTCCTTGCAGCGTTCAATGGGCGTTTCCAATTTCGTAGTGAGGTCAGAGAGAAGGGCGTTGAAATTACTTTCGAGGCGAATCTCAAGATTTCTTAGTTTTTTGTCGAATTGGTCGGAGAGCTCTTTCAGTTCAGAGTCGACATCGGTCGGCCCGGAGGCAGGCGGTGAGGGAGTGATGCGTTGTTTTTTTGAGGGTGGTGATTGAGGGGGAGCGGTGTTGGTTTGTGTTAGAGTAGGAGGTGAAGTTGAGAGAGAAAGAGTAGGAGAGGCAAGTGAGCGCTGAGTGAGGGCGGTGAGGCGGCTTACCTCCTCCCGAAGGGCCCGGAGCTCCCCTTCGTTGTGGTCCGGAATTTTCTGGGTGTAGGCAGGCGGCGATTTCCTTACACGGTCGGCCCATGTGAGGTCCTGGCGGGGCTTGTTGCTGCGGTCACGGGAGGCGGAGCGCGCACTGCTTGCACTGCGCGATGACTTTCGAGGGGCTGGCGTCTGCTCCCGGGTTCTTGACTGGTGTCCGGTAGCTGGCTGGGTAGTGCGTGGTTGCGGGCGGGCGTACCGGTACTTGCATTGTATGTTTCCAGTATGATGCCCGCCGATGCACTTGGGTGGGCAGGTTGGGGGGTCGGTCGGCGTGTGTGTTTCACCGCAATTGTGGCAACATCCGCTGGCTGGTGCGGGGCAGACATCCTGGCGGTGTCCGATGCGGCGGCAGTTGTAGCATGTCTCCATTTTGGGTGGATGGGGAAAACATGTGTGAACACCCGCCCAAAAGCGGATAGCTTTGGGCAGAGGTCCAGTGGCGAAAGTGATTATGATTGACCGCTTTTTTCCAAAGGACCGCGCGTCAATGATTGGGAGCTCAGGATTGAAGGGGACAAGTCCATTTATGATTTCCGCGTGTGACTCACCACTGTGGGCCATATGAATGACGCCCCGCACGGCGTCATCGGGCGGAGCGAGGTAGGCGGTGGCATCATTGGAGGTAGTGCCGATGGTAATTGATGTGATTTGGGCATAAGTGCGAGCTCGAGCCTCCACTGGCGTGCTGATCGTGAAGGTGTTGTTGGCTGGGTGCAGCCGCACCTGGTCCTGGGCGAGCGCTTCCTGCAGGGGTATTTTAGTCGCTGCGCATATCGCTGTGAAAAGCCTGCGGGGGGTCTCCTTGGATACGTCGAAACCGCCGCGCGGTCTAACTACGACCTTGAGGTCTCCCCGCGGGAGTTGCGGGAGAGGCGCGCGTCGCAAACGCGTCAATGGCGTCGCATGTCGGGATTTCTCAGTTGGGCGGCCGTCGCCGTCGTTGGGTTCCGGTAACAGCCCTGCGGAGTGTTGGGGAGATTGACTGGCAGTCGCCGGGCGGTATCGGTTACGGAGACGCAGGATGGTCTCCCATTCTCCGTTTTGGACTTCGGCGGGGTCGATTTCGGTGCCAACTACTTGATAGTTCATGGCTGAGTGGGTTGCGGGGGGTCGCGGACGCTAGGCCAAAAGTATATAGGCCTAGCTCCGGCGAGCGCCGGAGAAACGGAAAAAAAGGCCGAGAAATCCGACCCGGGCGGGCCAGCGATAGCCGGGTGGGTTCAAAATGTGCGGCTCACCTTCCCGGATGCGATGATGGCAATTTCGAGAGCGTCAGGTCAAAATGTCCGGTCGCTGTGGACTTTGAAGAAGGAGCCCATATGCGGCGCGTCCACTCGCATGCAACGACCCTGAAACTCCCCAGACTGCCCATGCTGAGCCACGAGATACCAAATCTGCCATGGCAAGTCGTTGGGCTTGATATTTTCTACCACGATGGCCAGTCGTACCTAATCCTCGTGGATTTCTACTCGTTTTTTTTCGAGATTCGAAAGCTGCCTCAACTAACAGCGGCATCAGTAAAAAACGCGTGCATGACCGTCTACGCGACTCATGGAATTCCTGCAAAGCTGTGCACGGATAATGGCCCACCGTTCAACAGTGCATGCTTCCAATCTTTTAATGCACAGCTCGGAACCACCCACGTAAACTCAAGCCCGTACTATCCACGCAGCAACGGCATGGCAGAGCGCGCCGTGCAGGAGGCGAAAAAGTTGCTAACAAAGTGTCCTTTTGGAACTTTTGAATGTTACAGCGCTTTGATGGAGTGGCGAAATATGCCAAGGGACGAACAACTGAAGTCACCCGCTCAGAGGTTGATGGGCCGCCAAACAAGAACGCAACTGCCAGTTCTCTCCAGCCCCCTGGAACCTCGGACTGTGTCGCCCAAATCTGTTCGTAATCGTCTCAGTGAAATAAGAGAGAAGCAACGAATCTTCTACAACAGGACGGCAAAACATCTACCCCAGCTTCAGTGGTTCTCCAGTATCGGTGTACGACACCATACGCCGACACTAGTCTCCAGCTGTGGTCGTAGTCCAGCAGGCCAACCACGGTCATACACCTTAATTACAGACAGCGGACAACAGCTGCGACGCACCAGAGAACATTTGAGTTCCAGAGCAGAGCAACCTACGTCCTCCCCTGGAAAGACTCCTTCCGCGGAACCAGCATTACAGCCTCGCCAGGAGACGGAACGGCCACCTCAGGACGTCCTTCGTAGAAGTAACCGCTTGCGCAGAGCGCCACAACGGTATCCCCTGCCAGAGAAACCAGTATGATAGCTCCCTGTCATAGAAATTGTTTCGTGTCTGTTTTCTGTATTTTGAAAGGAAGGAAGATGTAACCATGCGCATTATCGCATTATCACGTACACGTGCGCACTTGACACTCCTAGTGCGCATGTCATGTTTTGTATCGGCGCTTATTTAAGCAGGGCCTTGTCTCAGAATAAACACACTTCGTTCCCTGCATCACGCCCGTCTACAGTGTGCTTAACCAACACCACTTAGATAGCACAAGGTCTGTTCACTTCGATTCATGACGTCATGCTACCTGGCCCGACTGCCATATAGAATCTAATGGGGATGCTCCCGAGTAAGCAACAGTGATTTTAACGTCATCGCTTTCGTCACGCCAGCCTTGGCAATGGAAATTTCGGGCCAGGTAGCGTGACGTCATGCATCAGAGTGAACAGGCCTTCTGCCATCTAGGTGGTGTTAGCTTAACGGAACTGAATCGTGAATTCCAAACCAAAGCAAATTTATTGGTCTAACAAAGATACCAAGAACAACTTAAACAAAAGCGCAAGCAGGCACAAAGTCTGAGGAAATGACGAAGCAGAACTGCTCGACAAAAACATACTTTGCATTAGCTAATATTTGGTAAAGTCTCCTTCGGCGAGGATGACGGATTCCATGCGCCTTCGCATAGAGGTAACAGGTCTGTGGCTAGATCAGTGCCACGAAACATGTCCCACTCGGCGTGAAGAGCAGTCCAAAGGGAGTCCTTGTTCATTTTATGAAGCTGCAGACGTGACAAGCGTGATTTCATAATTCCCCAGACATTCTCAATTGGATTTATGTCGGCTTCTTTTGCTGCTCAGGAAAGTTTACGCATGGCACGGTTCTCTAGCAAAGCCTCCACGGAACGCGAAATATGGATTCGAGAAATGTCATGCTGATAATAAAACAACCCATCCTTGAATGACCCATCCAAAGTGAAGGGCAGGACAACTTGCTCGATTACAGTATTCTGCAGCAGTGAAGCGTTCATCTAGCCGTATAAGGGGACCCAAGCCTTCGGCTGTGACGCCGCCCCACACATTCATGGAGCCGCGCCCGCTGAGGCTTGTTCGCTTGAAGCAGGTGGGATCAAAGCTGCATAAAGTAAAAAAAAGAAAGTTAAGTTTGTGTTTACGCGCGTCAAAGTGCTATAATACGTTTAGCTCAATCGCTGCTGTATACAAACATTTTATTTGTATATTGTACCGAGTAAGCACCTAGCACTACAACAGGGACTGCGCTGTAACTGTAACGTAGCTTTTATTCATTCGTTCAGAATGCACCTCGAGCCGTTAATTCATGACATGCAGCAACCAAAAAGTAGATAATCTGTTTGCAGTGCACGTGTCTGACATTAAAACGCTGACATATATATTATATCCTTTAAACAATCGGTAGTCGCTCCCACATGTGACATTCGTCATAGAGCTATCTTATTTTTGATACCACTCTGACCATACTAGCACTAAGTGAACGAATTCAGGACCACATCACTACAAAGATCATCGCAATTTAAGCACACTACGGTGCTTAAATTGCGATGATCATCGGTGCTTACTGATGATTGTCTTGACGCCACACTTTCAGCCTCTCGTGACCCTTTGTGGTAAATGTGCTCTCATCTCTGAACATCACCTGGCCCCAATCATTCATAGACCAATATTTGCGCGATTGTGCGAATTGTAGACGGGCGGCTTTGTGGCTATTCGAAAGCAAAGGCTTTCTTGCGGCTGTCCTGCCGTGAAGACCTGCTTCGTGGAGGTGCTATCGAACCGCTTGAATGTCAATGTTTAGCCCGAGCTAGTTTTTGATCTGTTGGGCTGTTAAAAAAGGATTGTCTGCGGCGGCTGCAATATTTAGTAGGTCTTTTCGGCGGTCGTGGAACGGGGCAGTGAACCGTGAGGGAGGTCCGAGAGTCTACCTTCAGTTTTGTAGGCTTTCAAAACTCTGTTGACTGTCGAAAGCGCTTTTAAGGTAATCTCCGCAATTCTTCTCTGGGGAATTCCTTGGTGGTACAAAGCGATCATTCCGATCCTATTGGCGTCCGACGCTCGCGGCATGTTTTTATTTTAAAACTGATGGGACTCAAGCCGAGAGCTTTGCTCCTAGGCC
Organism: Dermacentor silvarum; assembly: GCF_013339745.2. Lineage (NCBI taxonomy): Eukaryota > Metazoa > Arthropoda > Arachnida > Ixodida > Ixodidae > Dermacentor > Dermacentor silvarum. The sequence continues at coordinate 99,012,632 of NC_051163.1, read as the reverse complement.
GTAGGAGAATAGATCATGCATGTGCAGCTCCACTTCCAATCATCGTATTTACTCTTGAAGCTTGTTCTTTTTTTTTAATTCCATGAGCACCGTTGCCGTGAGGCAGCGACGATCAAGCTCGCACTTAACGCTTGTTTTGTTAAGCACACAAGCATCGCGACAGCATGAAAGCGTGCCGCATTTTACTTGCCGGGCACATTGGCAAAGAAAGCTTATCATCTGCCAGTCATGTCTGACACTATAGTCGGGTACAACTTTAGATTACAGGAGGAGGCCCCGCCCAGTTGACCAAAGCGCAGCAGCCAATTCCTCCGCGACTAATGAAATAGTCCCACTCAAAAAATTGTGACTGCTTCTAAAACACGTATTTGTCGGTATAAATAAGATTTGTGTATCTTGACGAGTGGTCTGGTAAAACTCTCATGATGGAAATGCTACCGCACATGCCGGATCGCGAGAGAAAACTAACTCCGTGCCTTCTACAACGCTGTGCGTCGTCTGCTACAGAGCAAGATCGACGGCACCGGGCGTAGCAGTCGCATAAGATTCATATATAATTTTTGTGTGTTTGCACAACCTTGTTCTTTTGAATGTGTTGGGCTTATTTTTAATTAATATTTTTTTTCTTTTTTTTCGCGGTTGCGAACCTGCGATCTCGTGAGTTCGCGAACGATCGCGCGCGGCATTCCGTGCCGGTTTTCCGCCATGGAGCCCAGCGAGGTGACATCGGAACGCGATCCTTTGTTGCCGAACGAGCCTTATGTCGCCTCGATGACCACACCACCAAGGAGCCTCGGCAAGAACAAGAGCGGCCACATCCTGAACAGCGATTCACGCAACATGATCTTCCACTGCTACACGTTTTGGCGTAACAGGCAGCCTGAACGCAGCGTGGAGGACACGAGCAAGTTTGTCGCCGACATGCTTGGTGTAAGCGAAAGGACTGTGTTCAGGGTGAGGCAGGAAGTTAAAGCTTCGCATTTTTCGGGTGGCAAACTGACGACGACCTCGCGAAAGCGCCCACGCAATGCGGAGAAGAGGAGACGCAGCGCGAAGTTTGACAGCTTCACGTTGTGCGCGCTGAGATCATGTGTGCACGATTTCTTTCGCCGAAACGAGATACCGACGGTTGAGAAGGTAACTACCGAGTTCTCGGAGCGTATGGAACTACCATCACTAAGGCGGTGTACTGTGCGTCGCCTGCTTGCCGAGATCGGCTTCAAGCACGAAAAGAGAAGCCGCAACTCGCTGCTTATCGACCGGGATGACATCACTGATTGGCGGAATCGCTACCTCCGTGACGTGGAGCGCTACCGGGCGGAAGGCCGAAAGATCTACCTGGACGAGACATGGGTGACGGCAGGACACACTCGGTCGATCGTGTGGACAGACACCGTGGTGCAGAAGCGCGGACGCCTGTTCGCTCGAGCAAATGGCCTGACGACGGGTCGAAAACAACCTTCTGGGAAAAGTCAGCGCCTGATCGTGACGCACATCGGCAGCGAGGATGGTTTCGTCGACGGCTGCTTGGATATATTCCGAGGCCAAAAGACAGGCGACTACCACGAGGAAATGAACGGCAATCGCTTTGAGGGCTGGTTCAATGACGTTCTGCAGAAGTTGCCAGCTGGTAGCGTCATTGTTTTAGACAATGCACCTTACCATAGCCGGCGAGAAGAGAAATTGCCGACGACAGCCTGGAAGAAGGAAAAGATACAGGAGTGGCTCACAAGCAAGAACATCACCTACGGTGAAAGGATGATAAAGAAGCAGCTCCTTGAGCTGGTGGCATCTGTAAAGTCACGCTTTCTGAGCTACATCGTAGACAACACAGCTGTAAAGGCCGGTAGCATTGTACTCAGGCTCCCGCCGTACCACTGCGAATTTAATCCCATTGAGCTTGTGTGGGCCAAGGTCAAAAATGGCATCGCTGCGGACAACAGAGACTTCAAGCTGTCCACGGTCGACGTCATCTTGAGGGAGAAACTCAAGCAGGTAACGGCGGAAGACTGGAGGAAGAGCATTCAGCATGTAATGGACTTGGAGGGAAAGTTCAGACTTGACACGTCTGGGAGTGAGCACATTCAACCCATCATCATCCAGCTGGGTGAAGATGACACTGAAGAAAGCGACTCCGACTGCGAGCTGTCTGGCATTCAGCCACTCGACGAAGCATAAACGCTTCTTATTAACAAAAGAACAGCCCTTATTAGGGCTACCAAAATTTTGCCGGTGGGTTCGCAACAGCCAACCATCCATTCCGTGACCTCTCAAATAAATAAGCAGTTCCATTTATGGCATATTCCTTATAATAGAAGCTCAATTCTGATAAGCAACGTCGTGCACACATTGTGCTGGATTTAAGAAGTGGCATAGAAACACATTTAAATGCTGGCATATCTGAATGAAACACTATTGTTAACCCTGATTATCGTTGGCGGGCTCAAAATGCTCATTCGGGCAGCCATTCATGTGGTTGCATTGTTTATTTTGTTATCTGGCTCACACAAGTAATGCGATTAAGAGAACAAATATAAAACATCATTAGCTTAGAGAGGCCCGTAATGCTCATTCAGGCAGCCACCGTCGAGTTTGACGTGCCCCATAGTGAAATAGCAGAAGTCAGAGCACGCTTTATGGTTATGTTAGCAGTCTGCACTGGAAATCTCAGTCATGTCATAGCGAGTGGTGGTGAAATAGCAGCAGACAACACCAAACTGCCACTGTCAGCAGCTTGAATGCCGAAGCACATTCATGTGGTTGCATTGTTTATTTTGTTATCTGGCTCACACAAGTAATGCGATTAAGAGAACAAATATAAAACATCATTAGCGTAGAGAGGCCCAAACTGCTTATTCAGGCAGCCACCGTCGAGTTTGACGTGCCCCATAGTGAAATTAGTCTGAGCACGCTTTATGGCTCCGTTAGCAGTCTGCACTGAAAATTGAAGTGTTGTCGTAGCCAATTTTCAATTTATTAATCTGACTCGAGCAAGTAATGCAAATGCAAGCACAATTATTAACGTGATCAACTTTGCTAGCATTTTTTGTCATATTTGCATACCGGAAAAAAGTTGAACGTGTTTTAGTGAGTCACTTTGTTCATTACAAGCCGTAGGCAAAGTGACGGACAGATTCAGACAGTGATATTGGGGAATAAATGGTGAAAGTTGCAAAAGCTCTCACAGCACTGTTTCGCTGGATTCCATTCACTAGAAAACTGCATTTGTAATGATGAAAGCGTCATGACAGGAAATGATACCCCACTGCACAATGTTATATATGTGTACCACTACATGTGACGGTCAGCAAAACCATCTGTTTATTAAGACTGAATGCAACAACATAGCAAGGCGCTGTTTCACAATATGGCACCTTTTCATGTGCACTTCTGGTAAGCTACCGTATGCACTGATGCATAAGCACATTAACAGGGGTAAGAGACGAAGTAACTGTGCAAGCCACGCGATGCTTTTAACATTTTGTATGTCAATGTTTCTGTTGTCACAGCTGATAGAACTTTCTTTGGTGCAAGTTGATTAATCACGTTGCAGCAACAGCACAAGAAGCAAGGTCAGAATAGTAGGAGAAAACAAAGCAAGGTGGTAGACTGAGGAGGCAAGGTAGACAAGAGAGAATGGCTTTAATAACATCAAAGAGGCCAGCCCTGCTATTCACAGGACTTGGTGCTTTGAATGAGACGAGTTAATGGAATTGTCGAAAGTCGTGTCTGCAGCATGCTTACAAGAACAAATGCAAAAATAAAAGGATAGAAATAGGAACAAATACATACACGCACGGAAGAACTCACATTTTCACACACATGAACACAAACGCGAGCGCGAAAACTAAGATCTAAAATACAAAAAAGGGCAAATTAACAAATATACACAAACACACAAGAAAACACGCACACACATTTAACGCAGACACGAGTAGAACTATTAGGAGTCAGTTCACACGCAGCTGTGCCTACTTTGTCGTACTTCTTTTTAATGTACATATTGGCTCTGTTGCCTTCACTGTCATGGGAATTTTTTAGTAGCGACATATCACGACAAATCGCAAAGCTGTGTTGTCGGAAAGCAAGTCGAGCGCTGACAGCACAACTTATGCGCGATTGTGTCACAGCAGGCTTTCTACAGCTGGCGCGTGCAGTGAGCGAAGAGTTCTAAGCCACACAGCGACGCGAATTCATGCCAAGCTCCCTTGCAACGGCACCAGTGTATCAGTCATAATTTTAAATTAGCATTCAGGCTGACATTAAGGAAACAAACACTGCTTCCAAACGCCTGACCGTTAACAATCCAATGGCATTCACTCAAGCTGCGCGTGTTAGTCACTGATTGTTAGCATTGGTGGAAAGCAATCAATCGACGGTGCTACACAACACTCGAACGACGCCGCTAGACGCTCGGCTATCTTATCACACTGCTGCCAACGATCGGTCGTTTGCACGCTGAGCTGGCAGCAACGAATCTTTGCGTTGGAGGTTGCTTTCACAAATTGTTTCTGTTTAGAAACTCGCAGGTTGGTTTCATCCGCGCACGCTTCTCATTTATCCTGATAATGGTTTTGCTCCATCACTTCACCACGTCCGACGAGAAACGCAGGGGCACAGTACACAAACACACCCGCCGCTCACAGTAGGTACCAGACTTAGGCGAACTCTCCTCGTCGTAACTTCACTTAGGAGCAAAACAAAACACCACGGAACAAACACGTACGATGTTTGTTTGCAGCGGTATGCCGCCGCGGGATCTTGTTTCCACACGAAGCGCAGCGCAGCGCCACCGATGTTCGCTGCAATCTTTCTTCGCCGGCTCAAGGCTCAGAACAAACGCACGCGGCACAAATTGTGCATCGTAAGCTCACAATAATATTTCCGGCATGACAGACCACCACAAACAATTCGAATTCACTCTGACGAAGGGAGACGCACAGAGCTGACGCAACTCGGCCCAGTTCGAGGCGAGGGCGGCCATGTTAGGCATGTTCTCCGTCGGCGGGGTCACCCGCCGTCCGGCTCATGACGTCACCTGAAGTGCGCGCCTATTGGTGCCGGCTCGTGTCCATCCGCCTTTGAGGGACAAATGCCGCTGTCTTGTAAAGTTGTATCCGACTATAGGAACGCGGTGCGATAGCGCCAGCCGGAACAATATTCTAGCGCTACGGAGGCACCGAATGAAAGCAGAGACTGGACTTGCGACAACGAAAGCATATGGTAGTTGGACACGTATCCTCGCACTAGCGCTGACTGCGCCAAAAGCCACGCTTTCCGCTGTTGGGGTTTCTTTTCATCGCGATATTACAGTTTGCGTTGTCATCATTACTGCACCGTCATCTTTCCTCGTTTTCAAATAAAATAGAAGCAGAACAGAAACAAAAATATCGCAGGATAGGGGGCGCACCATCGCACAGCGCGATTAAACCGGACGCGCGCTCCTGTCAATGGTGATGAATGGACGGCGCGCACTATACCTTCAGTTATGCTTCGGCCACGCGCTCCGCTGTTCGCGTTTCTTTCCATCGCGAGAGTACATTACTTGCACAAAAACTTAAATGCATAATTGCCTTAACAAAATAAACCAATTAAGTTTTTAGATTATTACTTCATGGCCCATGTTAATATTTACAAATTCTAGCCGTGGAGGCTGGATTAATATTAATATTAATTCTCTAACTTTGCGGAGAAATGCATTGGCGTGCCAGTCACTTTCTTAACAAAATGTCGTTTTATGCATCAAAGCACATAATTACGAATAGATATAAATTATAGGGCTTTACATGCCAAAATCGCAATCTCATTATGAGGCACGCCGTAGTGGAGGACTCTGGAATAATTTAGACCACCTGGGGTTCTTTAACGTTCACTTAAATATAAGTATACGGCTGTTCTAGCATTTAGCCCCCATCGAAATGCAGCCGCCGTGGCCGTGATGTGATCCCGCGAACTCATGCTTAGCAGTCCAATACCATAGCCACTAAGCAACGACGGCGGATAAGCACAAAAGTAACTGGAGCGCCGTTGCATTTCTCCACAATGTACGGGAATTAATATCTCGAAACTGGTGCCATCCTAAGAATTGGTTCCTAGTGCATCCGCCTTGCGAACTACACGGGTAGCATTTGTAAATTGCCACATGGGCAATAAATTATTATGTGAAAAACCTAATTGGTGATGTTTGGTTGATTAGACCATTATGCATTTCAATTTTGATGCAAGTTTTGTCCACCTCTTCGAGTAGACCAGTTCATGAACTAGAATTGTGGTATCTGCCACAGGCAACTTAAAAATTTTTTTTGAAAGTGTTTGCTGAAACACTCCGTATTTATGGCCTCTGCTTGCAAGTCGCGATGTTTCCATCTCTAATGCGTAAATGTTGTAAATATTTAGAAGAGCTTTTTTTCTTTCTTTTTTTTTTGCTGCCAGTCGTTAGCGTTGCCTACTGGAAAGAAAATCAATATTGAGACACATATCACTGACGTGCGTTTCTCACGCCGTTGATAGAAGACTCTGCCGAAGGGTTTACTGAAGTCTGCAGGCTTTTTTCAGGGTCAAAAAAGCGCGCAAAGTAATTTTAAGTGAGGTGAACATACATCAGCACATTCATTCTCTAGGCATAGGCTATCCATTTAGTTGGCTACCTCTTCCTCTTTAAAAAATAGAATAAACTTTGTCCTGTGTATGTATTTAAATATATTGTTTGTGCATGGTGTTCAGCGGAAATTGAAAAAAAAAATGTTGAATTGGAGGAAACACGGATAAGGTAGCCGCGACTGGTGCTTCTAATGCGCCTGTCCTCCTATTGTCAGGATTTGCCGAAATAAAGCGAAAGTATAAATCAAAAGCCGTGCAGTGCACGTCCCCGCCAACAGTGATGCCTTCAGCTTGTAGTCATACAAAAGTGAGAAAGTAGGCGTGCAACGCAAAAGAATCCTCAAATTATGTGGGTAACAGAACTCCGGTAATGAAACTTTGGGGGCGAGAGGGCGGGTAAGCTACGGATTGCCAGGGGGGGGGGGGGGGGCACCACGGTAGAAGTCCGGAGGGGGCTCGAGCCCCGGAGCCCCCACGCTCCGTAGTCGGCACCTATGACAAGAGGCCCGAGTAATGTTGCCCTCTGGCATGAATAAAGAAGGAAAAGAATTACTGTATCTCACTTTGGAGACGTTGGGTTAAGGAAAGCCCCTGAAACTGAAAAAAAAATGTGTTGACTCTATTACAGGATCAAGAACAGCTCCTCAAACTAAGTATATGAAGGCAGGCTTGGAAAATGAGGCGGGTGCCATACAAGAAGTACAAGGAGCAGCAGAATGTTGAAGTGTACCCTGTGGGTTTATGTGTAAACGCCGGTGTGCCTTTCGTTGGTGCCTCCCCAGATGGCCTTGTTTTGGAAAGGGCAACAAGCGAACATGGTATTTTGGAAGTCAAAACACTTGCCAAAGCCATGCAAGAAGGCCTCTCATTGGAATAGGGCATTACTAAGATGAAAGTGCCCTTCGTGAAAGCAGGAAAGCTCAGCCATCGACAGCAATACTACTATCAAATTCAAGGACAGGTCGGTGTCACTAGACTGATGTGGTGCGACTTTGGCTATGGACAGTGGTAGAGACTTATACGTTGAGCGAATTACGTTTGACCCGCAAGTGTAGAAGTACATGCTTCCAGTGATGGAGCAATATTACTTTCTGCATATGCAGCCCTGTGAAAACAGCACTGAAGCACACTATTGTGCTTACAGGGTGACAGCCGACCAGAACAGCTCATAAGAATATGATACAAAAGAATATATAACATTTTTATAAAAGTTCATAGTCACAATGCTTTACACAATTAAATAGAATGTTCGCGGTCTAAATAGTATGTATAATTCTAAATCTGCAAAAAAGTTGTGAAAAAAACTGCATGCTGTGGCACTATACTGTGAATTTGATTCAAAATAAATGTACGCAAGTTAGCTGTTCAGTGAAGCACACATTCTGCTTTAAAATTAATTCATTATATTTATAGGTGCTTGTACTTGGCTGCCTTTGCAACGAGTGGAACAGCAGAAACACGGCGTCCCTTGTTGCATGGCATGTGTACAATTGCCTTTATAGACGTGTTCCTGAATGTGTTTCCTTGGGTGTGCTGACTATCTGTGGAGTACAAAGGGCAATTAATTATGTTGTGAATGGGACAGTGAAGTGCTAGAAGACAACTATTGGTATTCCTTTTAATTTGGTACCCCTGGATCTAAAAGAGCCCTTTCCTTTATGAAACCTCTCAAGGTGTCTGGAAAACTCGAAGAACGTGTGCTTCTGTCAGAAAATTAGCTATAATTCCATATAAAGGTAACGCAAGTTGCGTTAATACTGCCTCGAGTACATATATTTCCTTCCTCCATGCTCAAGTATTAGCCAACTCCGCCGATGAGACCATGCAACGCACAACGATAATGAAATTCGCATACACTCCGTACTCAAGGCTTTTACTGCTGGCCTCCCGTTGTGCTCTTTCTTGGATATTAAGCTGGTGTTGTGAAGTGCCCATTTGTTGGACTGCTAGTGTTTCGGAAGCATGTAGTGATAAAAGAAGCTGCATGAAATCCTGCCACTATAAGTGCTAAATGTGTACCTGTGGAAAATGTTATGCTGCACATTCTTGAAGTATCTTAAGTTGGTTTTACGACAATTTGGACTTTGCATGCATCAAACAATGCATATCATTATGATTTAATGAAGGGCAATCACCATTATTTTCTCACTATGTATTTCACGAATAATTAGCCATCTATTCATTGTGGAATACATGCTAAGCATGAAAATCAGAACTTCATACAAGTGCAATCATTACATGAGCATGGTCAGTATTAAAAGTGATTACGCACACCAAGTACAGGGACTTCGTGTTATTTAGCCAGCACTCACGTAAAAATTGGCAAATGTTGCTAAAATACCACCAGTTGACAGCGTTGCCACTGAGAAAGTACCAAGAGTACAAGCTGCCACTTTTTGTTGATGCTCATGACATAAGTATCCTTGCCGAAAAATATCAACATATGTATGGATGGATGGATGGAAAACTTTAATGAACGTCCTGAGGTACGCGACTCAGCGCGCAGCGGGCCGCTCCCACGTTGGGACAGTCAGGCCATGCCCGACCGCCGCATCGTGGGCCGTCTGGACAGCCCATAGTTGCGCCCCGGCATCGGGGCTCTTGATAGCGGAGAGCCACTTGTCCTCATTTATTTGTTCCGTGCCTCGTAACGAGGGGCAACGCCAGAGCATATGGTCTAAGCTAGCGAAGTCATTGCAGTGCCTGCAAGAACTACTGGCATAAGTATCGGGATAAAGCTTGTGTAATAAAGCCGGGCTGGGATACGAGCCTGTTTGCAATAATCTGAGGGTAAATGCCTGCGCTCTATTTAACTTCTTGTGAGGAAGGGGAAAGTCTCTCCTGCCGAGATAAAAGTACTGCGTAATTTCATTGTATGTTGTCGGTTGATCTCTGTTCTCCACCACTCCTGGCAGGCCGGGGAGTTCTCCATGGTCGCGGAAAGCGAGACCTCGCGCCTTGGAGTGGGCCAGCTCGTTGAGGTTTGTGGGGCCTCCCATGATGGATCCCATGTGAGCGGGGAACCACGTGAGAGTGTGGGTGGCAATGCTTTTACCGTCGAGGATGCGACAGGCTTCTTTACACATGGCGCCAACGCTGAAGGCGCGGATGGCTGCCCTGGAGTCGCTGAAGATGTTGGCATGTTTCTCGTCCAGGAGGGCCAAGGCAATGGCCACTTGCTCGGCCGGACATGACGACGTGCCTCGTACCGAAGCTGCGTTAACGGTCGAACCCTTGTGGTTGATGGACACTACTGCGAAATTTTTGCTGTTGCCATATTGGGCCGCGTCAACGAAGCAGCTGCCGCCAGGGAGTTCTGTCGCCCGGCGTAGGAGCGCCACGGCCCTGGCCTTCCTTCTTTCCACGTTGCGCTGGGGATGCATATTGCGTGGGGCGGGGGATATGATGATGTGGTCTTTCTGCTCTTTCGGAAGGCCCTGGTAGGAGTCTTTGACTTTAGCCGGGGGGACGCCCATCTCTGTTAGGAGTCGTCTGCCCGCCGTGGTGCCGGAGAGTCTGAGAATCTGTGCCCTTTCTTGTGCTTCTGCAATTTCACTAGTGTATTATGAATACCCAACTGCAGAAGTCGGTCGGTGGGTGTGTAGTTTGGTAGTCCGAGCGCGCTCTTGATCCCCCTCCTTATCATGGCATTTAGTTTGTCTCGCTCGGCCCTCTTCCAGACGTGCATGGCCGCTACGTACGTGAAATGGCATAACAAGAAAGCGTGGACTAGCCTTATCAGATTCTCTTCACTCAGGCCTCTTCTTCTGTTAGCTACCCGCTTGATTAGACCAATGACGCTATCCGTCTTCTTTGCTAGTTTGTGAATGGTGATGCTATTTGTGCCCACCCCTTCGAGTGTCATTCCCAAGATTCTAATGGACGCGACTTTGGGAATCGGATCTCCGCACTTGATGTAGAGATTAATGTCAATTTCGGTGGGGGGTTTCCAGTTCTGTGGCTTGCAGCCCTTTCTAGTGGGGCTGTAGAGAAGGAGTTCCGATTTCTTTGGGGAGCACCGGAGTCCCGTGTCTGTTAGAAAGCGCTCTGTAGTGTCGACAGCTTCCTGGAGAGCGGCTTCGACTTGTCCGTCACTGCCTCCCGCGCACCAGACAGTGATGTCATCCGCGTAGATCGTGTGACCGATGCCCTGGATCTTGCCTAAGTATCTCGAGAGGTCGACCATTGCGATGTTGAATAGGAGCGGTGAGATGACTGACCCCTGGGGGGTGCCTCTTCCACTCAGCTCCATTTTCTCTGCTTCCAAATCTCCAGCCTTGAGGATGGCGCATCGTTTGCTCAAGAAAGACTTGACGAAGGCATGGAAGGAAGAGCCCAGGTCGAGTTTGGAGATGGCGTCGAGAAGGAACTCGTGACGGATGTTATCAAAGGCCTTCTCCAGGTCCAAACCAAGGATGGCTCTCGTGTCCCGAGTGCAGCGTTCCAGGATTTGGACCTTGATAAGCTTCATGGCGTCCTGGGTGGAGAGGCCTGGCCTGAAACCTATCATGTTGTGAGGGAAAAGGTCGTTGGTGTCGATATACTCGGCAATTCTGTTATGGATGGCGTGTTCGGCCACCTTCCCTACACATGATGTCAGTGAGATGGGGCGGAGGTTGTCCAAGCTCGGCGGTTTACCGGGCTTTGGGATGAGTATGACCTTCGCCACTTTCCATTGTTCCGGTACAATTCCCTCCTCCCAAATGCGATTTCTCTCATTTGTGAGAAACTCGACTGATTCGTCCTCTAGGTTTCTGAGAGCCTTGTTGTTAATGTGATCAGGGCCGGGTGCCGACCTACCATTGAGGTCATGTAGGGCGCGGCGGATTTCACTGACTTGGAAAGGCTCGTCGAGCACGGAGTTCGGCTTCCCTTTGTATACTGGGTATGGCGCCTCATCGGCCACAGTTTTGAGTGGCAGGTACTTCTTAGCTAGCATCTCCAGCACTTCTGCTTCCGAAGACGACTTCTTGGCTTCGTGTAGCACTTTAGCGAGGACACTTCTCTGGTTTGATTTGGTGCCCGAGTCGTCGAGCAAATGTTTCAGAAGATTCCACTTCCCTCCCGTGCGCATCTGCCCGTCAATTGAATTGCAAATTTCGTCCCATTGCTGCCTAGACAAGGCTTGGCAGTGCTCCTCTATCTGTTTGTTGATCTCGGCTATCTTTTTCCTGAGCTTGCGATTCAAGCGTTGGCTTTTCCACCTCTCGAGGATTGATTGCTTGGCCTCGAGTAGGTGTGCTAGCCTGCTATCCATTTTGTCTGTCTGCAGATCCGTTTCGATGATTTTGGTGGTGGAGCAGATGTCTTGCAGAATTAGTTCGGACCACTGGGCGAGGCTCTCGGGCTTTTCTCCACGGGCGGCGCGGGCCTTGCGAACCTCACGGAATTTGTCCCAGTCAGGGACCGAGAAGGCCTTTTTTCTTTTCTGCTCCACTTGTAGGCTGGTGGCCGTGATGTAATGATCGCTACCGAGGTCTATGAGTGTGGTCGAATCAACATATGTAGTCAAAAATTTGATAGAAATAACACAGTCAGTGTAGATATCACCACCACGCGGCCGCCCCTCCGTGGAGTTAACCTTCACCGTAAACATATTGCTTCTATCGCTCGAAATTTTGTGTACAGGGTCCAGGTTGTCAAGAGACGGGTAACCAACCCACGCTGAAAATAAATATGTTCGTTGCCCTTCTGCTACCACAGTGGTAGCGACCACAAGAACCCTCTCTTCTGTGAATAGATGCCACATCCACTGAACCGTCCTCTCAGTGGGATAAATTGACAGGGACTGCGGTTCTTACCTTATGTAGCAAATAAACGCAATATATTGGCACAGGTACATTGGTCTGCTTTTTCCTGGAGACCATTTTTCCAAGGACAGGCTAACACGTTGACAAAGACAAGACAATGCGGGAACTTGGAACTGTTTCATTTTTGTTGAGCATGTAGCTCAAACAGGGTATAAAAATCAGCGCGTCTAACGATACTTTGCTTTAACTGCGCGCAAAGCACTGCATGAGATCAAAATTAACACGGAGCCCTCCACTACACTGTCCCTCATACCTCATGTGCAAAATGACATTCAGTGCTGTGAGCATGTTGGCATAATTTGCCAGCGCTTCCTCTCCTAGAATCATCGATTAACTAAAGATTCGTTCATGAAATTGTACATGTAAGCACATGACTGCCACACTGCATTCAACATTCGTGACAATGGCACTGGGAACACGTGTTTAAGAATTTTGAAAGTCTTTAGATGACCAATAACATGTTCAACATGTATCCTGACCTCGGCAATTTTTCTTGTTTCTTGTTCATCCTGTATTGACAGCTGCGATATTCCTTTCATAAAAGGTGGGATATTTAGTGAGACCCCAAGCTTAGCAAGATCCTCTTCAATCAAAAACCCTCAATCGGCCATTACTGAGTCGCCCTGCTCTAACTACAGACCGCTGCACCGTGCTATCTCTTTATCTGGCAACCTTCCTGGATCATGATCAGCCACAAAAGTCCCCATGCCATTCGAAGATATACCGATCAGCAGTTTTGCTGTGTTGTGGCTTTTGTAAGTTTTGTAAGTGGCACTTTCCACCGCGTAGTCACTTGGTGTTTCTATGAATATTTCCGTGCAGTCCAATATAACCCTGGTGTTTGGATAGATATCTTTAAACACCTATAGCGTGAAATGGTTAAAACTTTCGCGATTGGGTCGGTGACGAATTTGTTCTAGGTATGCCACCGGAAAGTCTGTCCAAAATACACAGATGCGCTCAGACTGCCGAATCTGCTGCCAAATCTGTACGCCAAGTCTTGTTCAAGGATATTCAACCTGAACGTCATGAGCACAAGCATCAATTGGTCCATTATGTGCAATAAACATGGAATATTTTGTGCGGTTACCTTTTGATTAGTTGATACTCAATCTTGTACAAACCTAAAGAACAGTATAAATTTCTGTGCACATTGAAAACCTGCCTAAAAACGCAACTTTTTTTGCATCTGCTAGTACATCTTGCGACATTGTGGTGTTGGGTAGCTGTAGTGGCCTCAGTCTCTCAGCTGCCATATTGGCAAGCTTTTCTCGTTAAGTGCCGTTCTTTCTCCTGGAGGTCTTTGTTGTCCACTGCAAGTTTCTGAACTTCCCCATGAAGTTGTATTGTTCACTCTAGCAACGAAGCTACAAGAAGCTTCTGTTGGGACACAGATTTCCAGGGGCTTGGTTGTGCAACGCTGTAAGGGTGATCTGTAGATTCAGAGCATAAAGCACACAAATCTCAGTTATATTCCAAATATAATCACTTCACGTGAGAACAGATGGCCATTTCCTTAAAAATGCTAGTGAAATTTGTAACACCAAAGCATTTCTTTAAAGCAGCAGCATTGAGCTATAATGTAGAACTTTCTACCAGCCTCACACTGAAAATGTAGCATGGTGCGCGACTTGGAGGTGTTCCCAAGGATGAAGTCACTTTTAACGTTTTTTTTCAGATTGAGGGATGGCGAGTTGCATTCCAAAATCTTCTGTAGCTCAGTGCATAAACATCGAACCCCTAGCACCAAATCAAGTGATAGAAAAGGCACAGGTCACTTCACCTTACTGTAGCAAACACTCGAAGTGTGCTTGGTGAACTGAACATGTCTATGGAGTACTCATTATTGTCAACTTCCCAGAGAATATGAGCTTATTCCTGACATCTGCGCAAAGCGCATGTAAACTCTGATAATGGCTGAGTGCAACAAAGCTAACGAGTTGGGCTTTTGCATGTAAAAGCTCTAGTTACTAATACTAATGGTGTGACAGTACAAACGGTAAGTGTACATACAATGATACGCAATGAAATAAAAATTTATTACTACATACGCAGAATGTACAGTGCCGAACTCTGAACAGTTTACGAGGAGATGCATAGATATTTGCCTGCATACTTATTTTTATTGCATGATTGTAAATCAGAAGTACATTGAGGGGCACATTAAAGGGATAATGGCGGTAACTGCCAGAGACAAAAAATGTCAAAACGAAGTGATATGCTAGTCTCGACATCACGAGAATCGAATGCATAACAATTTTCTTAAGAATAAAAAGTTACCAAAAAGCATCACATATATACGTGAGCATCCTTTTAATTTGCTTTGTTCCCTGCACACCACTTTGGTCCTTTCCAGTTTAGGCACAGAGTTTCTCACTATATTACCCAGAGGAGGCGTTGCACCTGTGTTGTATGCATGGAATGGCTGGGATATGGTGGCTTCGGATTGAAATTGTTCTCGCAGAGCCAGAACACCTTGCAGGTGTGCCTGGCTATCAATATTCTGAGTGCCACAATGGTTTATTCTCTACTAAATCAGCACGGAAACAGCCATCTTTTCTTTAATATTACACAAAAGCATGTTTTATTAAATCGTGAGAACTTGTACCTGGATGTACAAATATATTAAACGCAAGAAAGTATCAGCGTTCCCTAAAGTTGCAGGACAGCGGCAAGGTCGATGCTAACTTTCGGACCGTTGTCGTCTGTTCTTGATTTTTATCGCTTGATTATGCCCTCCATGCAAGCAATCCTCATTGACTGATGCAGGTGAATGAAATATTTTATCAAGATGATATTTTATGAAAGCTTTATCTGTGCAACCTTATCCTCGTTTGAAGCGTAGCCTCGCTTACCAAAGCCAGCACAAGCCACACACAATCATATACCGTCATTTTCAAGACAACACAGCACCCATTGGGAAACTTGCATAAACAGTGGAACCAGATTTGTCTCTATGTAAGACTGTAAGAAACGCTATGAGTTCAGGTAGGCAGCCACTGTTTCTGGTGTAAGAAATGAGGTGACTAAAACGAAGAGCGGAAAGCGCGACGTCCGGAGCGAGAGCTCGGTGCGTAGAAAGCCATTCTTTGAGCAGCTCTTCGTAGCTCTGGCAAAGCGTTATAGGGTCGTTGACCATCTGAGGACTGTTTGCCAAGAGCATTTGGAAGGCGTCATCTTCTATGCTTTTCAAAATGTTCTTGATCTTGTCATCTTCGGTCATATCTGAGATGATATGCCGGCAAATGTCAACTACATCTTGAATGTAGCTGGTAAAGGTTTCGTCCTTTTGTTGGGCACGACAGCAAAGCTGCTGTTCAGCCCGAAGTTTGCGCACAGCAGGGTGACCGAAGACTTCTTAAGTATCGTTCGGAAAGCTGTTCATGTGGAAGCCTCATGGTTTCGGAACCAAAGATGGGCTACACCGGAAAGGTAGAATGGTACGTTACCAAGCTTGTCAGCTTCAGTCCATTTGTTGCGGGCACTCACTCGATTGTACGATGAAAGCCAGTCGTCTGTCATGATCGTCACTGCCATTGAATATTGGAGGATCCCGTTGGCGTGGCGCACCAGGAGAGAAGACTGGAGGCGGTGCCTGGGGTGGATTTGTAGGACTAGTCTCCTCAGGCATGGAAGATGTGGCAGGGATCGTCCGGCTTCGGAGTTCCAGGTTTGAAAAAGGTCCAGCACCTTCCACCAAATGTCGCGAACACTTTGGAAGTAAGCGTTCGCGACTAGAACGATAGAGCACTGAGAGGTAGCCCAGCCGATCGAGCACCGAATCAAGGTAGATGTAGATGTAGAAACAAGGTATATCTCTCGTCGGCGTTTTCTCTCCCATAGCCAAAGCCCCACTGCTCCTTATTTCACAGTACAATATGAACACTTCAGCAAGAGATCTTCTTTATTAAGCAGGTTGGTCACGGAACCACCTTAATAATTGCGAAACTGAAAGCTGCATACTCCTCCCGAAGAACCGATGAGTTGTAAGAGTGCGGGGAGAGTTACTTCTTTGAATAAGTCGGACACAACGCTCAACACTTACAAATAAAAAGTGCACAGCTTAACAGTTTAATATTTTATCACGGTTTATCACGAAGAATGAAAGCAACACGAGAATAAAACAACGTGTAAAAAATTTCCTGCAGCATTTGTGCACTGTTTGCTCCCAGACAATGCTTGCGTTCCCTGACAATTCACGCAGGGCAACATCGAGAGGTGATGAGTGCACCTCACTTCGTTTATATTTAATTGACAAAGGCTGGTCTTACATTTGAGATACGGGCTGGGGAGTCCTTTAATTTTTGTAGAAACGCCCCATGAAATTTATATGTCAGATACAGATTCCGTGACAACGAGGTATGAAGTTCTTGGTGTAAATCTGGCTAGAACTAGCGTCAAGCAAAAAAAAGTTACACCATCTTCCCGAGGGGAACCATGGGCTGATGCGGAGCATCGGGGTCGTTACAACGGCGTTCACGCGTCGCGTGCATCATCGGGAGCAGCCTCTCGTTGTTGACGTTTACACGCGGCATCCTGTTCTCGAACTTCGGGTTCCGCCGCTCGCTTCGTACGTTTACGTTGAACTTCACGGTCACGAACCTCAGGTTCTGCTGCTCGACGTTCGCGAACTGACGCTGCTTCACGTTGCCGAAGCTCAGGATCCGCTGCTCGACGTTCACGAACCAACGCGGCTTCACGTTCTCGAAGGTCGGGTTCCGCCGCTCGCTTCGTACGTTTACGTTGAACTTCACGGTCCCGAACCTCAGGTTCTGATGCTCGACATTCACGAACCAACGCGGCTTCCCGTTCTTGAAGGTCGGGTTCCGCCGCTCGATTCATACGTTTACTTTGAACTTCACGGTCCCGAACCTCAGGTTCTGCTGCTCGACGTTCACGAACGAACGCGGCTTCCCGTTCTCGAAGCTCAGGATCCGCTGCTCGACGTTGACGTTTCGAAGCGGCTTCGCGTTCTCGAAGTGTGGAATCCGCTGCTCGACGCTGGCGTTTCGAAGTGGCTTCGCGTTGGCGAACTGAACCTGGATCCGCTGCGACTCGCCGCCGTTTACGTTCTGCGTCGCGAGCTCTTCTCTGCGCAGCCTTGTCTTCAGAGTTGCTCACGGTTCTGTTAATGAACTGGCTGCTGCTGTATGAAGATGTGCCAGACAGTTCGTTGACAGATTCGTTGGCGTCCATTCAGCGCATTGGACGGCGCAGCGTGATTAAACCGAAGCAGCAACTGAGGCAGCGGCGCATGCACCGGGTTTATATAAGCAGCTGTCGCGGAGAGGAGGAGGAGAGAGAGAGGTGCGCATGCGCGCGCTATCGCACAGGTGGCGGATGAAGACAGGGAGGGAGAAGCGCGGTATCGAACAGATTTCGTGGAGAGGGGGAGAGGAGGAGAGAGGCGTTATCGCACAGATGGCGTGGAGAGAATGAGGAGAGGTGCGGACGGACGCCGACGCCGACGCCAACGACGCCGCGGGACAGGCCGCCGCTACAAGATGCCCCGCATCTAAAAATCATAAGCCATTCCACTCTGTGAAGTTGGATGACGAGTGAACCTGTTTAGCACAAGACACAGAGGTCTCCCCATTACTACGACAGAACAGAAGGGAAATCCAACATGGAGAACGGTAACTTGTTTTTCTGGTTTTTATATACATTCGCGGAGACTTACTTTAAGCAAGAGAAAACCCGTAAATCAAAGAGCGTAGTTCTTACGCTTTTTTTTTTTTGGAGGGGGGGGGGGCTTATATTTACCGTTCCTGGCTTGTGTCATGAAATGAATGTTTGGATACCGCAGAAAAAAAGTTACGGGGGATGCTTAGAACTTTGTAAGAATGTGAAGACGACAGCATGGTTGGCCCCATAGCGATGTGGAATGAAGCTCTGAACCCACGCAGCGAAGTATACAAAGCGCGCGAGCACGCTGCGAGCGTGCTTCCGCTGTTTCCAGAACGTTCTACGGGCGCCGCCACCAGGGTTGCCAGCCGGCACCGACAGGAAATAGCCAATTGATCTCAAAATGTAGCCAAAGTGCAGCCAGACCGAAATGTTTCATGAACGAAAAGTAGCCAGAAACATAGCCAAAACGTTTGATAATGTTCCGCAGGTGTCTTATAGATGGTGTCCTAATCTCACCGGGTATTTGCGGCTCCAAAATTACTTCCGCCGCATGCAACAAGCACACCATTCGCTTTAAACATTTAAAGCGTAAAAAAGTCTAGTGAGAGCTGCCACTCATACATGGATTATGACGCCACTTATTGTTACACTAAGCCGAAGGATTTCTTTTCCGATTTACTCGTGACGTTATTGGTATTTACTGAGCTACGATCTGAGCCAACTTTACTTCACGCTTCGCTTTACGCGAGGCATTTTTCTATAAGAGTCGGGCAAATTATGGCCAGCTCCAA
Organism: Dermacentor silvarum; assembly: GCF_013339745.2. Lineage (NCBI taxonomy): Eukaryota > Metazoa > Arthropoda > Arachnida > Ixodida > Ixodidae > Dermacentor > Dermacentor silvarum. Next base: position 98,993,803 of record NC_051163.1, on the reverse strand, counting down.
CCTCGAGGATCAGCTTTGGCTGGTCACGATCGAGTGCCCAAGAGGTGGCCCGAGCTCAAAGCATTTTGGAACAGGGATGCACTTCCTAAGCTTCATTCATCAAATGAACATGTTTATTTCTATCCCGCTCTCTCTATATTTCTCTCTTAATTTTGCATTTTTGCTCGATAGCAGCTGGACGCTCAGTTAGCAAATGCTGCTACTTGGGGGCCCCCTGGACTCTGGAGAAAACTTGAAACCTCGCATTTTCCTCGTGCGAAGAAGCTGCAGTTGTGACTGCAATTCACCTTTGAGTGGGAACAAACACAACGACCTGCTGTGCCATAACACAAGAGGTGAATTAAACTTTATAGATTTAATTGCCACTTGGCAATTGCCAGCTTGACTCTACCCTAAAACATCCTCATTCTCAACTGCAATACTTAAAATGTTCAATGGCTTTATGCTTTGCAGATTCAATAGTTGCCTTCGAGTGCAGGACGAATTTGGGCAATTTTGGAATGGAGTAAAAAACTAGTAAGGAGTTTACAAGTATGGCTTTTTGGGCTAGTTGGTTGGATACGTCAGAGGTCGTCATAGCGCTAGAAGGCACGGACGAGAACGAGAGAACAGGACGAGCGCTCGTAAGAAATTCTAGTAAGAAAGTCGGAGTAAGAAACTCGCTTTTGAAATCAAAGGTACGCATAAACTAAAATTTGCCATTGATATAGCTGGGTCCTTGTCCGATTCCTTCTTATATGCACGGCTGTACTTTGCCCACTTAGCCATGGTGAGTGGTTTCAGTACACATGAAATACATAGTACTCTAAAAATTATTGAGCATTCACGCTAGAACACTGAAAGAAACCATTACAATTCAGACTGAAACGCTGACGATTGGTCTTGCACATTCCGCTTAGGCACTGTGGAATGACTGGAAGCACTCGGGACAGAGAGGCACGTTGCAGCGACCGCAGAGGTACCTTGTCTTGCTGCGGCAGGCAAGGCTTCGACAGAGGCTGGCGTACTTTTGCTCGCTCTTTTTTGGGAAATGGCGCCCGCCGTCGAATCTCTTTTCCAGGGGCACATGGTGGAGCACTCTCTTTTTTATGAGCGCTGGCGAAGAATCGTTGGATGGCCGACCTCGTCGCTTCGAGCTTTGTGCTGCTTCACCGCGAAATATGAGCGCCTTGGCAACGCGACTTCGGAACTCAAGTTGGTCCATATAACGCTCCGCGCCTCTGTCCCACCTCCACACAATCCAGGCGTTCACAACTGCAGCATTTAGTAGGTGGAAGAACATCCTCAAATAACCCCTCTTGTTCCGGACGTCATTTCGGTACCTTGCAATCAAGGAATCCATGAGGTCGACACCTCCCATGTGTTTGTTGTAAACTTCTACGGAGTACGGTCGGGTGACATCAATTACTTTGCGCTCTTTTCTGTTGTACCTTCGGGTAGTGCCTTCGGGCTGCCGTCCTGCGTAGCTGGAAACAACGTGAACAAGCGAGTTGTCCAGCCACCTTGTCACTGTGATGTTGTCTCCTGAGGTGCAAATTGATGTGCTTCCCCTTCCGTCCGCTTTGAGCCCCTTCAAGGGCTTTAGCTTTTTATCCGCTCCTTGCAGACGGTTTGCACGGCATGTCCCGACAAACAATATTCCATCGTCTCTCAGTTTCCTGACGAGGGCCATGGATGTGAAGAAGTTATCAGCATAAAGTTTATGATTTTTCCCTTCAAGTCCCTGGGACAACCTGATCACAACGTCTCCGGCCATACCAAATTCGCTTGAAACATTGGATCGCCCACCAGTTGCCCCTTGGTACACTTCAAAGCGATAAATGTAGCCAGACACTCCTGCTCTCACCCATACCTTGAAGCCCCAACGCTTCGGCTTACTTGGGAGATATTGCTTTATGGAGGAGCGCCCCTTGAATGGAATCACCATCTCGTCCACGGATTGGTATTCCTCACAATCAACTGCCGAGCAAAATGCTTCGTTGAGTGCATCAATGACTGGCCTCATTCCAGCCACGCGGTCATTCTGGAAGCTCAGAGTGTCGCTGTTGTCTTTGAAATGAAGAAATCTTTGAAGCTCCTCAAAACGATTTACAGGCATTGAATTGGCGACAATGTCCATTCTAAGTCCGGATTCTGTTGACCAGTAATTCCTGATTCTTGGATATTTGATGTAAGTCATCACCAAGCACATGCCAAGAAACACTTTTAGCTCTGGGAGTGTCAACCGTAGGTTCTCTTTGCCCTTTTGTACTGCATACAAATTTGTTTGAAAAACAATGTGCTCCAGTAACGAGTCTGGAAATACGGCCAGAAAATAGTCAATCGGAAGTGCGCCGTGCACATTGACCCTATGTTCACCAAGGAAATCGGGAGGCTTTCCTGCATAGTCATTGTCTTTGTCAGCGATCCATGCTGTGATGTCCTTTCTCGCGGTAGATGTCCTCGAGGGGGTTCTTGCACCAGAGCTTGTTGAAGCGCCGTTAGCACGCACAGGCTTGCTGTCATCACTCTCTTCTTCCGAGCTGGTCGAAGTGTCGAGGTCGGTGAGTAGCTGCTCCCAGTCACCCGCCTCGGAATCGTCATCAGAGTCAGACGACGAAAGGTCCAAAAGAGCATCGATTTCTTCCCTGGACAGTCCTCGCTTGAAAGACATCTTAGAAAAGTATCGTTTTTCCACGGTCTACAGAAGTGCGAGACCTATACGCATCCAAAAACTCCCGCGAAAGCCGACTCAACTGTGCACTAAAGCGCGGGAAAATATAGGCGCTTTCAGCCCAGGGCTGGCTTCCTGCGGGTGTGCTTTTGTTTGGTGGCGCTGCATGTGAGGCTACACATTTGCATAATGTCCCCACTTGAGGACACCTGTTCTTTTCCTTCTATACAGCCCATAGCCGAGAAAAGAATTACACCGAAAGAAGCTGATATTATTCAGGAGTTGTTCTTTGCGCAGAGATTTTTTATAGTTGAAAAGCATCATAGCCTGTCGAGCAATTATTTTTTGTTTTTTACGAACATGCAGTGACCTCAAACAAGCCTACTCTCCGTTAGAACCTGGCGCTTCAAAAAACATAGACAGCCAGCGCCATCTGTGGAACAAGTTAGGAACAATGGCGTGTCCTCAGTTGAGGACACATGCGGCTAATGACTCGCTCCGAGCAACTGGACGACTTTTGCAGCAGGATAAGTATGTGTCCTCATATGAGGCCCGTATGCATGAGAGGGTTAATAAGGCGAGATTTTTCTTTACAAATTTCTCATCCAGGAGCAGCCAGAACATCTCCGTGCCCTCTAACTCACGTGCGACTGTAACTCTCATCAGAATGCGCTATGCTTGCTTCAAGCAGATCCTCTGAGGAGGCACGCGCCTTATTCATTGGCTGTTAGCGCTATCACGTAGTGGAAGCAATGATTGCAAGACGCTACCGGGCTTTACACAGCGCATGCTCACTTCTGAGAGAATCTTTCCCCATCAAAAGTTGTAAATGTTCTCACTCGAAGACCATGTTCATGCAGTGCTCTCGCGTACGTGCGGACCACACCTAGAGAAGAATATTTCGCTTTGATAGACAGTCGAGAGTGCTTCGCTCAGCATGTACATGAAGACTCGAACCGTCTCGCCTCGTTGAAAGTGACTTGCGGATTTTCTTGTAATGTTACTGGGTAAATAAATAATGCTTTGATTTGCGGGAAAATCAAGCAACAGGCTTCAAGGAACCATTAATAAACATTGGTGGACCACGGGCGAAAATGACGAGCCACGACATGCGTGCGAATACTTTAGCTGTTGTGTAAGTCCACATAATAGTTAGCTGTGTAGCAGCCGGCACGGAATACGTACTCGACAGCTGTCAGCCCCACCGTTTTTCTTACTCAACCACGCCTGAACCGGCAGCAGATGGAGCCGAAAAAACAAAACAAAAAGAAGAGCGCTGGAATGACGTATGAACATGACAGCCTTGACTTATTGGCATCCTCCCTGCGCCGACATTGCCGAAAAACACAGCCTTCATGATTGCCTACATATCTTTGTAGCAGCAATGAGGTTTGGGTTTTTGTAAACCGGCGTTCCCGAATATTGTCAGTGTTGATGTCGTCCTCGCGACTCAGAAGTACATAAGACAAAAATAGCCCAAGTATAGCCATGTATCCAACTCGGAATTTTCGACGCCAGCCCACATAAAGAGTAGCCCAATTTGGCTATTAATACCCAATCTGGCAACCGTGGCCGCTGCTGACATTTCTCTCCTTTTCCCCAACGACGGCACCGTGCTTGCCCTCAACGCCCCTACTGCGCTGCTGCAGCTGTTGACTTCCTTCTTGTCGGGCGGTGTGCGGAACTTTGGCACAGCGTCTATTTTATCGGAGTCAGGTCGCCCACCCTCGTAACTAACGACGTGACCGAGGAAGCACAGTTCACTGCAACCAAACGACATTTCTCGGGCTTTAACATCAGGCCAGTCGAGCGTATGGCTTGAAGAACAGTGAGTAACCGGCTTAGGCGTTCCTCGAATGTAGCTGAGAACAATATGAAATCGTCTAAATAGACCAAGCAAGTTTGCCACTTCAGGCCTGATAGTACGGTGTCTATTAGATGCTGAAAAGTGGCTGGCGCTGAGCACAGACAGAAATAAAGTACCTCAAATTCGTAAAGACCGTAGGGGGCCCAGAATGCAGTTTTCCCACGATCGCTCTCATCGACCTCTATCTCCCAATAGTCGCTTCGTAGGTCTATTGATGAAAAATAACGTGCATGCCGCACCTGTCCGGAGAATCGTCTCTGCGTGGTAGAGGGTAGACGTCTTTCTTCGTAACTTTGTTTAATTTGCAGTAATCGATGCAGAAGCGCAAGCTGCCGTCTTCTTTTTGACCAAGACCACGGGTGACGCCCAGGGACTGTCCGAAGGCTGTATCAGGTCATCCTCGAGCATCTTCGTCACTTTCTTTTGAATCTCTTCACGTTCCTTTGGAGCTACATGGAAGGGGTTTGGTCGAATCGGCCTTGTGGTATCATCCGTGATTATACGGTGCTGGGTCAGTGGTGTTTGTTGGACCTCTGATGTAGTCGAAAGCAATCTTCAAACTGGTGTATCGGCTTCAAGAGGCGCTGTCTCTCGGAAGGCGACAGAGTGGAGCTGACATCGACAGACAATTATGTCGAGGTCGGAACGGTCGTTTCTTGACATCGTACAGCGAAATAATCTCTTACTTGGGTGATGTCGGCGCAGTACGCAATTGCGGTGTCCATCTGGATGTGACGGTGTTCGTTGCTGAAGTTCGAGAGAAGAACTTCCGCATGCCCACGAGTCATGTCGAGTAGGCCTCTAGCAATCGAAATGCCTTGCGTTAGCAACAGTGCACCGATTTACTCCGCAATCACATCTCCATGGTAGGGCTTCTGGCACAAGACAGATACAAGGCGGCAGGAGTGCGGTTGAATGGTCACATCGTCGGCGATTCTCAAACGTTCATGTTACTCGTCATGAATCGTGTCGACATAGGGGCTTGCAGAAAACTTCACTGTACGGTCCAGAATGTTTATGACTGCGCCGTGATCTCGCAGAAAGTCCATCCCCAAGATGAGGTCTTTGCAGCAGTCGGGGAGAATGACGAAAGTGGCAACGAAGCTGGAATCACCGATGTGGATTCGAGCGGTGCATGTTCCCGTTGGTGTCAATAACTGGCCACCGGTGCTTCTTATGTGTGGCGTAGTCCACGGCGTCTTCACTTACCGAATGCGGTCTGCCAGCTCTTGCCGCATGATTGAGTAGTTTGCGCCAGTGTCAACACGTGCTGTGACGTGATGTCCATCTATCGGAATGCAAAGATCGGTAGGGGCAACGTCGTCGGCGTTAGTATTCCTCGTCGTCGTATCGTCTTCTGGAGTAGCGCGGGGGGTATTTTTGGCGTCTCGACACTAGCAACCTCCACCCTCCCCTCCCCCCCCCCCCGGAGTTCGCTGCCGTTAGTTTCCCCGGCACGGACTAGGGGAACGACCACCCCTGACGACGTCAGCGAAACTCTGGTGGTTTGGTGACGTGTAACGCACAGGTGACGTGGACTGTAAGCGACGACGTTGTGGAGCAGTTTGGTTGGTCGGCATGTGATCACTGTTCGGGGCTCAACAGTCGTCAAAGTGCAGAGAAGTGGCAGGCGAAAAGCTTGCCACCCCAGCCTCTCCATGGGGACAGTAACGGGCAATGTGGCCAGGTTCTCCGCAGTGGAAACAGAGTGGGCGATGGTCGGCCGCGCGCCACAAGTCAGTACGGAGAATAGGAGGTCGTTTCAGACTCCCGTTGCCACCACGGCACGGGAACGGTCCGAGGCGGAAATCGCGGTACCTCCGATGAAGGGAGAGGACATCAGACCACGTCGGCATAGCTCAATGGACGTGCCTTTGGGCATAGAGTTGGTGAGGAGAAGGCTTGTCGCAACTCTTGGCGCACGACTTCGGCAACAGAAACGATTGGAGACTCCGTAGGAGGAATGCGGAGGGCTCGCAGCTGTTCACGCAGAATGACTCTAAATCATTTCCGGTAAAGAAGTCTGGTCGACACCCTGAGCTGCGTCGCTCATTGTTGTGTTGGTGGGCAGGCGGTCAAAGTGGCGGCAACGTTGCTGAAGTGCCCGCCCGATGATAGTCGCTTCTATGATCAAGTCTCCGACCGTTGTGTCGGGTTTCGTACAAGGCCTGCAAACAGTGGTTCCTTAATTCCTCGCACAAGATGACGCACCTGCTTTGTCTCGGTCATATCGGGGTCAGCTCGGCGAAACAGATGGGCCATATCCTCCGCATACATGACGACGGATTCGTTCGGCTCAATAAGTTGTTGGGCGAAATCCCGGCGGTCCGAGCTTGCGAATGTATCCAGGAGCTGACGCCGAAAATTGTGCCATATGTGGAAGCTCGCTTCCCTCTTCTCCTACCATGTGCAAGCACTCTTTTCGAGAACGAAATAAGCATGGGTGAGTTTCTGTTGTTCGGTCCAGTGATTGTCCATAGCGACGCGCTCGCACTGATCGAGATAGACCTCGGCATCTTCAAAAGCATCACAATGAAAGATTGCGGGAACACGAGGCTCTTCAAGAGTCACCTGGGAAATGCTCGTCGCCGTCTGAGAAGAAGGATCGATGGTGTAGGAACTCCCATGCTGGTGGGAGTCGCAACGGGAGGGAATTCCGGGCTCAGGCCAAGCAGGCGCCTACTTAATGAGCGTAAAGGAGTCGCGAGGAAAGGTGGAGCTTCTGGACTGGGTGTACGGGGCCAGATAGAAGTTGAACGCATGAGGTTCAAGGCTCCAGCGCCTCCACCAGTGTCGCAACGTCAAAAACAGAGGTCGCACAGCACTTATCAAGAGCAAAAGCAGCAGGTCGCCTTTTTTATATTATCCGCTACCACAACTTTGCGCCTTGATAGAAACGCTGATGCCTGCTCGCATAGTCCTCCTCTTCATCGGAGTACAGGTACGGCAATATTAATAATGAAACCCCACCCTTACAATTTATCGGTTAAGGTATTCAATCATTTGTTGCATTTCGTCCCCATTGTTGCTGAACAGAACAAATTCATCTGCAAACCGAATATTGCTTAGAAATTCGCCGTTGATCCTAACTCCTAAGCCTTCCCAGCCTAAGACCTTGAATACTTCTTCTAAGCATGCAGTGAGTAGCATTGCAAAGGTTGTGTCTCCTTCACAGACCCCTTTCTTGATAGGTAATTTCCTACTTCTCTTGTGGAGAACCAAAGTGCCTGTGGTGTATTTGTAGATATTTCCCAAGATATCCATGTATGACTCCTTGATTAGGCAATGCCTCTATGACTGCTGGTATCTCTACTGATTCAAATGCCTTTTCATAATCTATGAAAGCCATATAGAGGGGTTTATTGTACTCCGGATATTTCTTGATTACCTGATGGATGACATGAATGTGATCCACTGCAGAATACCCTTTCCTGAAGGCAGCCTGTTCTTTTGGTTGATTGAAGTCAGGTGTTACCTCGATTCTATTGGAAATTATCTTGGTGGATATTTTACACAATATTGAAAGCAAGCCAATGGGCCAATAATTTTTCAACTCCCTAACGTCTCCCTTCTTATGGATTAGTATAATGTTGACATTCTTCCAGTTATCTCGCTCAGTCGTTAGGCATTGCGTACAAAGGGCCGCAAGCTTTTCAAGCATGATATCACCGTCTGTCATTAAGTGAACTGTTATACCATCTTCTCCAGCCGCTTTGCCGGGATCATGCCTTACAAGGCCCTTGTAACTTTATCGCTAGTTATAGAACGAGCCTCTGTATCCGCCTAATCACTACTTCGAATGAAAGTTCCTTGGCTGGTCTCGGAACTGTACAGGTCAGTATAGATTGCTTCCGCTGCTTTTACTATGTAATGAAAATGTCTGATGATATTACCCTGCTTATCTTCCAGTGCATATAGCTTGTCTTATCCTATGCCAAGTTTTATTCTCACTTATTTCATGCTGCGTCCATATTTTACGGCTTGATCAATCTTTTCCACGTTAAAATTTCGAATACCCCTTACTTTCTTCTTGTTGATCAGTTTTGACAGTTCAGCGAATTCCGTCTGATCTCTTGATTCGAGTATCTGATCACTTTGATAATTCGTCCTTTCTTTATTATATCCTTTGTTACTTGGGAGAGCTTACCTACTTCAAATGCTGCTTCTGAGGTCAGCCTAGTTTTCATTCATTACATTTATGTTATCTTCATCCTCCTGTTCTACAGCTGCATGTTTGTTTGGGAGCACCAGCCTGATTTGGTCTGATTTTACCCTTACTGCGTCTAGGTTGGCGTGTTTCTTCTTAACTAATCTTACTCTTTCTCTCTTCAAATTCAGAGAAATCCCAGACCTCACTAATCTAGGGTCACTGCACTTTACCTAAGACTTCTACATTCTGCGCAATGCTTGAATCGCCAGAGAGTATGAAATCTATTTAATTCCTCGTTTCTCCATTAGGGCTTTTCCAGGTCCACTTTCTGTTGCTGCGCTTCCTCAAGAATGTATTCATTATTCCGAGCCTATTCCTTTCCGCTAATAATGCCAACATCTCTCCTCTAGCTTTCCTTGAATCGATGTCGTAGTTGCCAATTGCTTGCTCACCAGCCTGCTTTTTCCCCACTTTTGCATTGAAGTCCCCCATGACTACAGTACACTGAGTATGCACCTTTCTTATCGCTAATTCAACATTTTCATAAAACTGCTCTATTTCTCCATCATTGAGACTGGAGGTTGGGGCATAGGCTTGTACTGCCTTTATTCTGTACATAGTATTCAGCTTTATTACAATCACTGCTACCCTCTCTATAATTCTGTAGAATTCATCAATGTTGCCCGCTGTTTTCTTACGGATTAGAAATCCTACCCATTTTCCTCCCTTATCTGAAATGCCTCTGTAGCAGAGGACGTGACCGTTAGTCAGCACTTTATAAGGCTCACCAGTTCTTCTAACCTCACTAAGGCCAATAATATCCCTGGCAATGCCTGATAATTCCTCAAACAGCCCTGCTAAGCTAGCCTCGCTCGAGAGCGTTCGCATGTTGAGCGTTGCCAGGTTCAGTTTCCCGTGGCAGCCTGTCCTGACCCAGAGATTCTTAGCACCCTCTGCCACGTTGCAGGTCTGACCGCCGCTTTGGTCAGGTGCTCCGCATCTGCTGGGGACTGAGGGCCATGGCTTAATTGAAGAGGTCATGAGGGAGGTTGTGACCGAATAATGCACCCAGGAGGCCAATTCCTTCTCGCGTGAGCGAGTGCCTTTGTTCAAACTTAGCGGGCCTTCCTAATTTGGTCGCACCTGGACTACTGTAGCCCCACTGGCGCTCCGCAATTTTTGCCGGTGTCAGGCGCCACTCCAAGCCTGTAAACGTAGTGAAATGAAGGAGGATTCGATCCCACGAGCTTCGGGTTAGATTCCCGGTGTTCTACCTCTGCTCCACGCCACCACTACAATACAGCATGAAATAAGGAAAATGATCATCATCAAACCGCTACCCAAGAACACGTCCTAGGGCCACCACGAAGGCAGAAGGAGAGCAGGAGCAAAAGCACTTTATAAAACGTACGGGGAAAACCCATCGCCCATCTACACAGGCCGACAACACGGAAAGCATATGCCACATGTGCCACAACAGGCCCAACCTCTATCAACAGTGCGAAAATGTCCGCGGCAGCGACGATATGAACCAAACGGGCAGTCGTGGTAGAGAAGGCAACTATAGCTCTGGTCTCAGCAAGCTCTCGAATTATCCTAAGTGATTCCAAAGCGGCCTTAAGCAATTTTGCAAAACACTCAATAGCGACACCAACCATGCGAATACTCCAAGAACAGCACTCCTACACGCAAGGAAGAACAATAGAACTGGCATGACATCCGGCCCACGGGGAGAACCCTGGGAACGAAGCGGCACATCAACACGTTCGAGGATTCGTCAGCCAAGCGATGAGCCACTCAGAATCCGGACAACCCAAGCGAAAGCCTGTACACATACGCGACATCACAAAATATTGTTGCAGGAAGAAAGCAGGCCCACGAGTGTAAAATAATGTATATTTACAACTGATGTATATGCGTTCAGGCATTGGCCAGAGTCTTTGTCTTCCTCTCGTTAGTGTCCCCTTCTTCTTTTCCTTTACCGTAGCATCACCCTCCCGGTGTGGTTCGCTCCGTCCCGGTGCAGGTAATAGAACCCCACTTAATGGGAGGACATAGGGCTAGAGCCTGGCGACGTGAACATCGCTGGTGACGTTGGGAGGCACTGAAGGCTGACCGACTGGGGCGATCTCGTATGTAACGTCGGACAATTGTAAGATCTGGTACGGACCGAAATAACGGGAAATTAGTTTTTCCGGCAAGCCGACGCGACGTGAAGTCGTGTCAGAGAAGAACAAGGGAACCAGGTGAAAAATAGTGGTCTCGGAGCCGAAGGTCGTAGCGTCGCTTTTGGGAAGCTTGCGAGACTGTGAGGCGATGACGGGCGACCTCGCGGCCCTGGGCTGCTAAGGCAATAGCATCGCGAGCGTAACCAGTGCTGGGTGATTGTACTGCGGAAGGTAGCAACGTACCGAAGGGCAAGGTGGGGTCGCTGCCATACAAAACGTAAAATGGTCAGAATCCGGCAGTGTCGTGACGGCACGAGTTGTATGCAAATGTATGGTAAAGCGACGTCCCAGTCGCCGTGATCGTCGGAAACGTACATGGCCAGCATTTCATGCAGTTAGTGTGCTGTGGAGTCGTTCGGTGAGGCCGTTCGTTTGAGGGTGGTCCGCGGTAGCAAGCTGGTGTTCTGTAGAACAGGAGTGCAGCAGTCTTTGACGGCCTTCGATAGAAAGTAGCGGCCGCGATCTGTGAGTAACTGGCGAGGGGCGCCGTGATGCAGGATGACGTCATATAGTAAGAAGTCGGCGACATCTGTAGCGGAGCTAGTTGACATCGCTCGTGCGATGGCGTATCTCGTGGCATAATCTGTTGCTACAGCAATAAATTTGTTTCCTTTCATGGAAATTGGAAAGGGGCAAAGGAGGTCGAGTCCCACACGGAAAAGGGCTCTGTAGGGATATCAATTGGTTGAAGCAAACCAGCTGGATGCATACCAGGTGTCTTCCGGCGCTGACACAGGTCGCAAGAAGCGACATAACTGTGCACAGAGCGATAAATGCCGGGCCAGAAGAAGCGGCGCCGCAGGCGGTCGTAAGTACGACTGATGCCCAGATGTCCAGCAGTAGGAGGGTCGTGAAGTTGCTGGAGCACGGCCAGTGAAGGTGCTTTGAAACGACTAGGAGGAACTCCGGGCCATCAGGACGAACGCTACGGTGGTATAAAGTTCCATCGCGCAAGGTGAAATGCGGAGGGACGGATCATTAGGCGAGGAGCTTAGGCGTTCCATAAGTGTTCGGAGAACAGGATCATGGCGCTGCTCTTCGCTAATATGAAGAAAGCCTGAGAGGGACAGAAGGCAGATGTCCGAGTCAACATCGGTATCGGCCGGTTGATACACCGGATTGCGGGACAGGCAGTCTGCGTCTTTATGCAGGCGCCCTGACTTATACATAATACAAAATGTACACTCTTGCAGACGCAGGGCCCAACGTGCAAGTCGTCCATTTGGGTCCTTCAAAGGGGAGGGTCATCAGACGGCGTGACAATCGGTCACAACTGGAAAGCTGCGACCGAGGTACGGTCGAAATTTCGCGATCGCTCATACGAGTGCGAGGCATTCCCTCTCAGTCTCTCAGAAATGGTATAATTTTGCTCGGGCGTGGATAGAAGGCGGCTGGCGCAGGCGATGGCACGGTCTTGGCCCTGTTGACGCTGAGCCAGGACAGCGCCGAGGCCATGAGCGCTCGCGTGAGTTCGTACTTCAGTGGGCGCAGAAGGGTCAAAGTGCGACAGAATTGGCGAAGTTGTAAGCCGCGCAGTCAGGGTAGGGAAGGCTTTTTCTGGCAGTGGTCCCCAAGAGAAAGATACATCTTTGTAAGAAGGTCAGTGAGAATTTTTTCACAAATCGCCGGAAATAAGAGCACAAGCCAATAAAACTGCGGACATCAATTGTTGAACAAGGTACAGGGAAATTTGGCACAGCCTGAACTTTCTGTGCATCAGGTTGGAGTCCTGCGGCGTTTACGAGATGGCCGAGCATGGTAAATTCGCGACGACCGAAATGGCACTTGGAAGGGTTTACCTGGAGGCCAGAACTGCGACACATGAAGAGGATGGTTGTGCGGCCCTGCAGATGATTCTCAAACGTAAGCGAAAATACAATCACATCGTCGAAGTAATAGGGGCATTTGGACACTTCAAGCCGCGCAGGAGAGAGTCCATCATGCGCACAAATGCAGCTGGCGCATTGCATAATCGAAAGGGCGTGACTTTAAATTGTTACAGACGGTCCGGTGTGACGAAGGCGGTTTTCTCGCGGTCCGTCCCATCGACGCTAATCTGCCAATATCCGTAGTGAAGGTCAATTGATGAAAAGTATTGGGATCTGTGAAGGCAGTCAAGAGCGTCGTCAATAAGAGAAGGGGAGAAACATCCTTCTTTGTTATCCTGTTGAGGTGACGGTAGTGAACGCAGAAGCGCCATGAGTTGTCTTTTTTCTTTACTAAGACAACCGGTGATGCCCACGGGCTACTGGAAGGTTCAATGATGTTATTGTCCATCATTTTGTCAACCTCTTTCTGTACGGTAGCTCTTTATGTTGCGGAGGCACGATATGGCCGCCTATGAATGGGGCTGGCATCACCGGTGTTGATGCGATGCGTGACAACAGATGTCTGACCAAGTGGACGGTCATCCAAATCAAAGATATCCCGATAAGATGACAGGAGGTGACGAGGAGCTGTTGTTTGCTCCGAAGGAACTTCAGGGGCAATCATCTTACAAACATCGTTCGCAGGCGTCGAGTACGAAGGAGTGGGTGGCAAAGGTCCGTTGGTACTGAGGAAGGATTCAGAGGCCAGAGAAGAAATCTCAAATAAGTGCTATGCCAATGCCATGTGGTATCACATCCGGCGAAAATCCAAAATTGAGGATGGGCACGCGAGCGCAGTTTTCGAGGATCGGGATTAAGGTGTTTGGTAGGGCAATATTGCATGACAAAACCACGTCAGTAAGCGGCGACACGACGTACTCGCCATCAGGTACGGGAGGACAGGGCGTCACGAGGACATTTATAGCCTCCTGTAGAGACAGCCTTGCAAACTCAGCAGAACATAACCGGGGTGAAGCACGAGTTGTTGCGTCGGCAGGAAACGGCAGATCCAGCTGTACAACACCTGCGGAGCAGTCAATTTGGGCAGAGTGTTTCGAAAGGAATTCGGGGCCGAGAATTAGGTAGTGTGAACAGTGCTCAAGGACGGTAAATAAAACAACGCTATAATGGCGCGCAATGGTCACACGTGCTGTGCACATTCCAAGAACAGGTAAAGTACTCCCATCGGTGACTCGCACAGTGCACGGTACGGCGGGCGTCAGAACCTTTTTGAGCCTTCGGCGGAGAGCTGCGCTCCAGTGTCAACGAGAGATTAATGGGAACACCATCAACTTCAATGTCCAGTAAGTTTCCACGTGTAGGCAGGGTCAACAGAGCATTTGTAGGCCGGGTCGGAGTTGCAGCATCACCTCCGGGAGCTGCAATGCCTAGTTTCCTGAAGGGAAGCGACCGGTTTGAGACGGGGATGAAGAGCGGTGAATGAGAGGTGAACGGGACCGACGGCCTTGCGGAGACGGAGAGCGGCTGGATCTTGGTGAAGAATGTGCGATTGTCTGGACTTGGCGGTAGTGACTCGGAGACGACCACCAAGGATGCAACGACCAGTGGTTACGGCAATGATGGGCGATGTGTCCAATACCGGAACAAATAAAACAGATAGGTCTGTCATCCGGCGTGCGCCAGTCAGCTGGGTTGCGAAGGAGTGGCGGAAAGCTTTGCGTCTGGGAGCCAGCGGCCGGAGAAATCTGATAGGTGTCCGTATGGCGGACCGAGCAGTGAGATGGAATGCCCAAAATCGCTATTTCCTCCGGAACGACCGCTTCTATAAGCGAGATAGCGGGCACGCTTTCCCAACAGTCAGAACAAACTGGAGCCGGCGCCATGGCCTCAAGCTCACGGCGAACGATACACGTTAAACCTTCCGGTCCTGTCGGCTGAAGGAACCGCGGCGGGTCTTCGCACGAAGATGTCGCGGCGGTATTGGGCAATCTGTGGAAATTTTGAGGGACGCGGCGGCCTTTCGCTTGTTCGAAGTGCCGGCACTCCTTTATACTTGCATCCACAGTGGCACAATCCTTACACATCAGGAGATTGAAGGCATCGTCTGCAATACCGTTTAGTATGTGACCAATCTTGTCTGCCTCCATCATGTTATCAGCCTTGCGGCAGAGAGCCAGCACATCCTGTATGTACATGACATAGGATTCTGTGGACGTCTGAGTGCGGCATGCAAGTTCTTTTTTTGCTGCCAACTGACGACCGACAGGTCTGCTCGTTAGCTTGTTAGGTTCGCCTAGATTAGCCACGATTGAGTCCACGTTAGGCATAGGATAAGAATCCTTCCTCGTGACCTCGTTCAGCAGGCGGTAGTCCACATAGAGCCGAAAAGAGCCGTCTCTTTAGGGGACCATTACCACCGGAGAACCCCAGGAACTGTTTGAGCGCTGGACAATACCGTTCTCAATAAGCTCATCCAATGCCTGGTCGATTGCCTTCCTCTTGGCCACACTAACGGGGCGAGTATTGCATTTCCTACTGCAGTGCGTCGCCTGTGTCGATCCGATGTCGCACAAGGGAGGTGCAACCCGGTCGTTCAGTGAACATCGCGCTGAAACGAGTCAGCAGTGACGACAGGCGTGCCTTTCGTGCACCGACAAGCTGTAAGACAAAGGCGGCAGTGAGCAGTGCGAGCTGCGGCTTAACGGGCTGGTCGCAGGGGTAGCCGGAACCTTGACCGCCGTAGCAGCGCAATGCTCGCGAGGAAGCGGATCGCACCGACCGTTTTCCGCCGTGCCGGCCAAGGGGCCAATCTCGGCGGCGGAGTGAGGGCCACGAGCCAAGGGGGCCACGCTAGGTCGCCTCCCCTCCCTCACTCGCGCGGCATCTGAGGGGCCCCCGTGGCCAGCGGGAGTGTAGCGAAGGGTTGCAGGGGGCCGGAAGGGCCAGCCCTGTAGCCCCCGCTTGCGACGTCAATAACGATACCCGTGCGGGCGAGGAAGTCGCGTCCGAGAATCACGGGCACGGAAAGATCCAGAAGATGCACAAAGCGCTCACCGCGCACGCGATCCTCCCAGCGCGCAACCAACCGCACCGAGCCGCACGAGGTAGACGTGCCACTCGCGAGGTGGAAGGCAGTGTCGCAGGCTCTAATGCGCACAGAACGCCGGCGCAAATGAGCCATAACCTTTTAGCCGAACAGGGAGACCGAGGCCCCACTATCCAGCAGCGCCACAAACTGTCGACCAGCGATCGTAAGGGTGATGAAAGGCACCGGCGTGGCGGACGAGTCAGTGCCAGCGCGACACGCCAATGAAGTCAGAGGTTGCGTTTCAACACCATGCGCCCCTACTGTCGCCGCCGGCGATAAGAAAGTCACCGACGGCCGACGCCGTTTCCCGACGGGCGACGAGGCTCTTGCGTCGGGCGGCGCACAGTGCATGTTCGGGCAATATGGCCGCGTTCATCACAACTGTAGCAGACATATTGGAGGAAGAAAAATACTAGGAGGGACCGTCACGTGATTCCTCTAGCCTCGGCAAGCCACCCTCCTCTGAAGCCGCCCCTCCCTCTCTCGGGGGCCCTGTGCGCGGTGCCTTTTGGGTAGGAATAGGCCCACAAGGTTGCCGGAGCATTCGTGATTGTTTGGTACGTAGTAACATTTAGTGGCGCCTGCCGTCACACGCTTGTTTACAGGCTTGGAGGCCCGTATGGGGGTGGTTGTTTTCTGCTACTGCGCGCGTCGTGCTTCGCTTCAAATGCGACGCCTTGAAACGTGGAGCAAGGCTGGGGCGCCTGACTCATGAAGGCAGAAAATTTTCAAGGCGTCACTTGTGCTTACCACTGCGGTTCGTGGAGTTGCCAGCGCTCGCGGCTCGAAATGCGTCCAGAACGCCCGAGTGTGGTATATTTTCCCCACGTACTCCTTATTAGGTTCGTCAAATCAGCCGTTCACCTTAAGCTGCGGTGCGTATTATTTTCCTATTTTTTGTTCCGCTGTCTTGCACCTAGGAAGAAACGAGATGTTTTGAGGGAAACTTTTTTGTCACATTTTCGCTTATTAAAAGGCTCTGGTGTGCGTCTTTTATTTTGAGAGAAATAAATAGCATTAGCCTGCATTCTAAACCCCGAAGTCATCGCCGTTTATTCAGATTTATGTCCAGTGTTTTTAAGATTGTGTGGTGCGACAACGCTGTTGAGACGCGCCCCGGGGATCCATTTTCGTTATATAATAAAGCAAATGGACAGAATTTATGTATTATCAAGAGTTTATCCAGCTGTTTTCGAATGCGAGTATAGCTCCACATTAGAATTATGTGCTAGAGTGAAACACTGCCAGGGGGACCATTCTTCCTCTGCTAGTGTGAAACGGCATGAAAACTGAATACATAGTGACAATGGGAAAATGTCACCATTCATTTGCACTAGTGGATTCATTGTGTTGCTGGTGTACTTGTACTATAGAAAGCACATTTTTATGACAACAGTAGTTGTTTCATTCTTTACTCAATGTTTATTATACCTATAGAAGCCAGAAGATTTCACACAAATACAGAAGGAAGCCACATTTATAATTTAAATGAAGTACATAGCCAAGAATATACACAAAAGAAAATTATAAACAGCAAGTAGGAAAACTTATTTTGTGCCACTGCTCTTTGATATCAGTATTAGCATACTTGTATGCCACAGGCCATTTGTATAATAATGTTAAAAGAAGTAAACTATATCACACGTAGTATTGATACCTTTATTAAAACTGGTCAATGGGACCAGCTATCCTTGAACGTAGCTGCAGTTTTGCTTACAATGCCTTGTATGCAACGCCTTCACTACAGGGATATAATCACTACTCACAAATCGCGAGAGGCTTCGGTGATTGTGCTTGTCTGAAAACTGAGCAATACATATGCAGAAATCGAAAAAAAAAGAGTGTTCACAAAATCAAAGCTAAAAGAATTGATGTGAGGTCAGACCCACAAACTATGTCAACCTTAAAATGCAATGCATTTTGTTCCAGGTAAAATGTACAAAACATTTTGTTGTATCACATATCTCAAAAAAATTTTAGCACTGTCCAAGGTGAGCCAACACAGAAAAATTAGGAGGTGACGGCTCCATTACACTGTGAACCTCACATAAATGCATATTTCACGGTAATTAAAACACTCATTGAGTGTTATAAACCAAATGTTCGTGGTTACAGTGAATCTGGCATCATAAAAGGCTATTGTAAAGCAAGTGAACAAAATAAGCGCATTAAATTATTTTGGAAATAGTAAAAACAACGGTATTCCAGGTGACAGAGGCACGTTTCCACGAAGGTCATGTAAAAGACATACAGGATCAAACTTTGAAAGATGCATTGTCATCCTCAAGAATACACTTATCTCACGCATAATGCATTGAGAGCATTGACAGCATGCCCATGTCATCACACACACACTAAGAAAAAAAAGGGTATCCCTTACTCTTTTCGAAGAGTCTGGACTCGTCACATATATGGCACACTTTGGGGGAGACACCCGAACTCCCTTTCGCCAGAGAGTCCCAAGACTATCTGTGATGTATACAAGGTGGTTACTTAACTCCTCACACAGTAGTCTTGCACACTCTTTTCTAGTAGTCTCCTGGACCCTCTCAAGAGGGTTGCACGACTACTGCTGAGGGAGTCTGTTAACTATTCTAGGTGAGTCAGACGACTCAAAATAAAGGGTAACATTACTACTCCTGAGGGAGTGTAACTATTCTAGATGAGTCAGAAGACTCAAGATAAAGGGTCACATGACCACTGTTGAAGGAGTCAGGTAACTATTCTGGACGAGTCTGAAGACTCCATTAGTATGTGTCGCGATACCCCTAGTGCGTGGTGCAGGACTCTTGTAAATAAACTAACTAATCCATGTAAGTCATTCCACTCCCTGCTGGCAGTGTCGAGCCGCTTTTCAAAATGAGTCAAACTTTTGCCGACAGTGCAAAGTGACTATCGTGAAAAGACAACATAGAATAATAATGAATCCATAGCTAAGCACAAGGCAGGTTAGCAACCAAAGGTGATTATTCCATCACTTTGTTATTGTCTTCTGGAAGTGTCTTCTTTCTCGCGTTTTATGTGCCAAAACCAGTTCTATTATCAGGCACGCCGTAGTGGAGGGCTCCGGATTAATTCTGACCACCTGGGGCTCTTTAACGTGCACTACGACGCAAGCACACGCGCCTTTTTGCATTTCGCCTCCATCGAAATGCGGCCACCGCGGCCGGGATTTGATCCCGCCTTCTGGAAGTGTCAAATGTATCAGTCAGCAGAAAATCACCATAAACACCAGACAGTTATCTTTACTATTAAACTGGAATCAATGGCCAACCAAGCAAACAGTTTTAAAGAAACACCCAATATGCACCTTGCAGCTGTACGTGCATGACACTGCAATGTCACTCTGAACCATAATGGCACCATAAAATAGTATGTCACTCATGCAAAAGTTCAATTCACCCCAACACAAGTCATAATTTTATAATGCCAAAAGTTATTATGCTGAAGCTATTTCGCTGTTCTCTCAGACATATTTTTATTTAGAACTTGTAATCTCCTATGCAAATATTGTACACATACAATTTAACAAAGGGCTACACTGGTGCAAAAAGGAGAACCAGATAATGAAGTGCAATAAAAACAATATTCCAACTTAGATTACATTATCTATGCAGTAGAAAATTCAAGACAGCAACTGGTTGGCAATCGATAATCCAATTTAACAGTAAAAACAGCCGTCTTACCTTATGGTACCCTTGTTGGCACTTTTCCCACACAACTTATGCATGTTTCTCAGCTTGAGTTGAAAATTGATATAAAAAACACCATAATAAAAAGTTGTGCATCAATTTTATTGTTTCATACAATTTGCAACAGTGCATACAAACTTGAAAACTGACAATATTACAAAAACATACAGCAATATTTAAACTAAACATTTTATTGAAGTTGACCTAAACATGGTTTTTCAGGACTAAGTTTTTTTAAGACACCAACAATTTCACTGATTGCAATAAACACTAATACAAGACGTGCCATAAATCAATCATGCTGGCAAAATATGTAGCACAAGTAGCTATATTTTGCATGACAAAAATAGCGCATGAATCATGAGGACAAGGAAGGAAGCAGACCAGGTGGTAGCTAAACTGGACTCAGCTGCAGACATGCAGCTGTAAAAGACACATACAGAAAAAGCTAAAAGACACATACAGAAAGTAGAGACATGAGGAAGGCTGCTTTTACTCATCACAAGTCATCCTAAGAGCAGATTAGGTAACGGCTGTAATTTACTCTCAGTAAATGCATTAAGTTACATTAGGTGCCACCCGTTTGCATGTCACTCATATAAAGTTATTGTGATCTAAAGTTGTTATTATATAGAAGTTGTGTCACTATGTTATAGGTGACTATAGCAAGGGACACGTTTTGTTTATTAAATCTTGTGTTCAAGGGGAATGCTACTCAAAAGGGTTTTTACTTTTTTGTACTATAGGTTTGAAAATTAGGCCAATTAGAGAATTCTTCAAGCTGATTTCGTATATGTTATTTTTGTTTAGCTGCTACATTTGTTCAGTTATCTCTTAAACAATAGCACAATGTATAGTGATCTTTGTGGGCACTTTCTTCTGTATTAAATTTTCACAAAAGGCATTGTGCTAACTTAGCTCTTTGTAGACGACAAAGTGCCGATATCTATCGAAACATGTAAACTTAGTGGGACTATGCAAGTAAAGTTCAGTACATTTTAATAATTTTTCACACCCCATGCAAATAACTTTGTGCACTTACAATTGTCCGATACTAACGAAAATTTGGCATACATACTCTTCAAGGTATGTAGAATGCTAATATCCTACTTAAAATTGCAATATCTTTCAAAATTATTTAAAGTGTCCTATTTTTTGCATAGTTTCAGTATTTTGACATGCTGTTTGTGTAGATATCGGCACTTTGCGGTCTACGAGCTGAATAAGATACAGCATGATCATTCTTGTGAAACTGTTATATACATTAAAGTGCCCGCAGATACTTTGCCACTCTGTAGGACATAACTAAAAAAAATATAGCAGCTACACAAAAACCACTGACATATTTAAATCTGCGTATAAAACTATATGCAGCAGGATTTTTGAAATCTCTCAGTGAAATAATTTAAAAAGTTGTTTCGAGAAGCATTTCGCCTGAATAACTGGCTGCCAATGTATTCTACCAAAGCGTTAGACAATGCATTCAGGCAGACCACAGGGAGTTTTAGAAATAGCACACCAAAGCATCTGCCTACAAAGCCTCATGTCCTACTTGCATTCCTTTGTTCTTTGGTGCATTCTGTTGTATGCCACCATTTGCGTCCCTTAACACTGAGTGCGCAAAACCTTAAACACCCCATTATTACATTGAATTTTTAGCCTGTAATGGAATGGTGTGAAAATGGGCGACATCAACTGTGTTGACATTAAACAAATATTTGTTCTTAAAATAATGAAACCAGTCATATCAAATATATAACAAATTTGGAAATGAATGCAGAAAGAACCTTGCTGATTGTGAAATTAGTGCCACGAAGAAGATATTTTGATGTTTATCATTCTTAGTTTAATCCACTTCCCTCTAGTGCATGAGCTCTCAA
This sequence comes from Dermacentor silvarum, assembly GCF_013339745.2. NCBI lineage: Eukaryota > Metazoa > Arthropoda > Arachnida > Ixodida > Ixodidae > Dermacentor > Dermacentor silvarum. The sequence continues at coordinate 98,972,416 of NC_051163.1, read as the reverse complement.
TGTAGTAGACTAACCCAGGCCTGGAAGGCAATATTTAAATCTAAAATAAAGACATACATCCCGCCACCACATGTCGGTGCTGTGTCATCAGAAGCGTGTATCTATATAGGCATATAGCCTGTAAAATAAATTTTACATGATCTGTACCATTACTCTTGCATTCATAAATAGTGAAAAGGAAATATAGTGGTCATTCAAAGCACGCCTGTAAACCTTCACATTCGAGACATGCAATTCTCATAAGGTGTAACACAACCAATGTGTGCATGAAACCTACAGTACCATTGGCGTTCGTAAGTGTGGCAAGCCTATTTGCCACGCTGACGAATGCCAAGGGTATCATGGGTTTCATCTTTCAAACGTTGTCCACAAGTGCCACTGGTATCATTGCACTGAAAGGAAGTCACATCATTAACACACCTATGATGAGCAGCCAGGTTTCCCCCCCCCCTACTATAATACCGTTTTTTTCACGCTCCTACGTTCTTTCCTTTTGAAAAAATAATGGCTGCTTGAAATAGATGCTCAATTTTGCTCTTGAATTTATCCTGCTTTAGAGCGCTCGTTGAGTTATAATTCTTGAACGCTTTACAGCGCTGCAGTTTAATAAATGAACAAAACATGATGTTAAATCAGCGTTTTAGCTTTACGCATTACACGACTTAAGAACCTATCAATTACATACACAAGTACAAAAGAACTACGAGAAACTGGGCATATATACAGATATAATAGCAGGAGATGATGCTAAGAATTCCAAGAGAAAGGAAATATTAAAAAGAGCAATTAGAACTTCAAGCCCAGGGAACACTCCATGCCAATATTTGCCCATGGTTCGACAAGTGGGCACAGCTGGCGATACTGTTTGGATAGATGGTAGCCGAGGTACAGTTGCGAAATAGGTGAAACACATGGAAGGGTCACCAAACGTTGAATACTGGGGCACAACAGGTTGCCTTGATCCCTGGCATCATCTGACATCAACGGGTCGAGTCTGATTATGCGTCCTTTCCAAGAGGCCTGGCTCAAGTGTGTGGCCCAGCTCGGGTGAAATTTTGCAGCCACCTAAAAAACAGAAGCCCACATCTATAAACACCAACATAGTCTTCACCATAGGACAAATCTGAAGCTTACCGTCTACACATAGCAGATAATAAAAACAGACACATATCACCTGACTGAAGTTAAATAAATGTGCAAAAATATAAATAAATGTAAGGAACTACTTATAGGATGGAATGCTTGTCATTTTGTCTTGTGTGAACCAATAATTTCACCTTAACGTAATGTCAAGTGTACGTTACTTGGCCCTCCGTATGCCCAATTTCTGTAAGAAGGCTATTGCATGCCAACTGTCCCAACCTGGCACTCGACCATTTCGGATTTCCTTTTGAAAAATTGGAGGCCCTTCAATATCAAATTATCATTTTGTGAAATACTTGAACCTGAACGAACCTGTAAGAAGGCTATTGCATGCCAACTGTCCCAACCTGGCACTCGACCATTTCGGATTTCCTTTTGAAAAATTGGAGGCCCTTCAATATCAAATTATCATTTTGTGAAATACTTGAACCTGAACTTGAAACCTGAACGACGACGCCATCGAGAAGCTCTGCGAGTACATCAACTCGTGCTGGAAGGATGGCCGAATTCCGCAAGCGTGGAAGTCCGCGGATGTTATACTCATACCAAAGCCGGGCAAACCGCTAGAGGTCCGAAACATGAGACCGATCTCCCTCACGTCCTGCGTCGGGAAAGTGATGGAGCATGCCTGCCTGAACAGGGTGACGACGCTCCTCGAGAAGCAGGACGCCTTCGGCACCCACATCATCGGTTTCCGGAAGGGACTTTCCACTCAGGACGCCATGCTGCAGATCAAGGAACAGGTCGTGAACGCTCCGAGTACGCACGTGCGCGCCTTACTCGGGCTAGACCTCAAGAGCGCCTTCGACACGGTGAAGCACCTGGCCATATTGGACAAGATCAGCCGACTCGATCTCGGGGCGAGGTTCCACCGCTATGTCAGCAGCTTCCTGAATGCGCGCGAGGCGACGGTCAAGATCGACGGGGCAACGCCACGAACGGTCCGAATGGGCGGTGCGGGAGCGCCGCAGGGCTCAGTACTTTCCCCTATGCTTTTCAACCTCGTCATGATCGGCTTGCCGGAGCGTCTCGATGCAATAGAGGGCATCAATCACACGATCTACGCAGATAACGTGACGGTGTGGACCACGGAGAACACGAGCGTCGGCGAAATGGAAGACCGGCTGCAGCGGGCCGTCCGGGAGCTGGAGCGGCACCTTGAAGGCACGGGACTCGTCTGCTCACCCGACAAGTCAGAGATCCTACTCCACAGACCGCGCAAGAAAGGAACCCTCCCGCAGGGCGTGCTCGACGCCCGTCGTTTGGGCGTACACGTCACGACGAGGGAGGGGACCCTAATACCGACGGTGTCCAAATTGCGAGTGCTCGGCCTGTGGCTGGAAGAGAACGGTGCCAACCGCGAGCTGGTTTCCCGACTGCAGAAGAAAGTAGCCGCTGCCACGCACCTCGTGCGGAGGGTCGCGAACAAGAGGAAAGGGATGAAAGAACACAACGTGACGAGGCTGATACAGGCGTACGCGCTGAGCCATATATCGTACGTCGCCGCGTACGCCGACTGGAACAGGAGCGAAACCGACAAGCTGAACGTGGCGATCCGCAGGGCGTTCAAAACCGCCCTGGGGATACCCCAGTACACGCCAACCCACAGGCTCCTCGAGCTGGGCGTGCACAACACGCTCGAGGAGGTCGCCGAGGCGCAGAGAATCGCGCAGCTGGAGAGGCTGTCGGGCACCAGAACGGGAAGACGAATCCTCGACCTGCTCGGGATTCGATATCACGAGGCACGGGGACTGAAGGAAACGCTTTTACCGGAAGTCAGGGACGCCATACAGACGGAAAACATGCCGAAGAACATGCACCCGGTGCATGACGTGCAACGACGTAAACGCAGGGCGGTAGCAATCCTCGAGGAGCATGGAAGACGAGAAGGCGTCCTCTTCGTCGATGCAGCCAGGTACCCGCTGCCCGCCGTTAACGTTGGCGGCGAAGAGGGACGACAACCACCACCGCCACTACAACAGAATGTGCGAGACGAACCGGAGATGCCAACACCACCATCACTACTACTACTACGACAAAAACGGCAGCAGCAAAAGCGCCAATATCAACGACACAGCCGGCCGACGGCGTCGGCGCCCGCCTTCTCCATGGCAGTCGTAGATACGAAGGGAAGGATACGAGTCACGGCATCAGCGAAGCTGCCGTCGGCCGAGGCAGCGGAGGAGATGGCCATAGCCCTCGCGGTACTCCACGGAAGTACGGAGGATAGCCTGATCATTAGCGACTCCAAATCAGCTATCCGGAACTACACCAAAGGTTGGGTGTCCGCGGATGTGGCGCGCATGCTCAACGCCAGAGTCGGGGACTTCGTGTCCGGCACGATTACGAACAAGGCCCTCAAATGGTTCCCCGCGCACGTCGGGGAGCTTGGCACCACCAAAGACAACAGCCGCGACAACAACGACAACAATACCAACGGCCGAAGACACACCGGCATTCCGCCCAACCACAACGAGCGCGCCCATCTCGTCGCGAGGCAGCTTACCCGCCGCGACGCGATCCCCCAGAGGGCAGCCGCCGCCGTTGTTGTGCGGGGCCCCAACGGAGGAGTTACCAACACAGCCCAAATCGCGGCGGATGGAGCTGGGGGCCACGGGGACGCCAACCGTGACATCACGGAGTTTCCGGCCTCGTACCGAGAGGTTCTTGGTCACTACAAGAAAGAACGCAAGAAATATCCACAACCCCACGGGCGGCTGGACAGGTCCCAGGCAGTCGACCTGAGGCGGTTGCAGACAGGCACTTTCACCAACCCCTACCACCTGCACCGCCTGTGGCCCGCGCGGCACCCATCGCCCGGCTGCCCCTGGTGCGAGCACGAACGGGCTGATATGGCCCATATGCTTTGGGAATGTCAACGCCATGAGCAAGAAGCACCAAGAGGAAGGCAGAAGACAACATCAGGACCCTCTCAAGGCGGGCGCCTCACAGAGAGATGGCAAGCCGCCCTCCTCAGCGAGGCACCCGAAGACCAGGAGTGGGCCATCCAGCGGGCCAGGGCTATTGCCGAGGATCTCGAGAGATTTTTCTCCGGCGATGGACCCCTGGCAGCCTAGCCCCGGGCACCAACAGCCATATCCGTTGGACATATAAAGTTTATTTCTATCCTGAAATACTTATAGGTGAAACATTTTTTACTGGGGTGCTATGCAGGATGCGCCGAGTTTCTCGTTCACCCGAGTTTTACCCGAGTTTGCTCGATGGCAGTCAGTGAACGGAGATAGCAAGGAACGTGCAATAACAGCAGGCAAAAAGAAATGTCGAGATAAATCCGCGTATGACAACATGAGCGCACCCTGCGCGGCACAGTGCTTCCGCGCTTCAAGCACAGAGGACTGCGCAACAAAACGCGCCAGCGCCGCGTATTGTTATCAACGTACTATCGCAATTTCGGAATACCGTCACTGCCCCGCTGTCTATCTGCACACTTGCCGTGAGCCGCTTGCCACGCCTTTCTCGGGCGCGTCAAGGGCGTGCCTCCTTTTTCGGGCATTATCTTTCTATCCTCCGTCGAATGCGAACAGGGCACCTGCGGTGCATTCTTGCACCTATACTTTCCCTCAATCGAATACTTTGAAATACAACAAATAAAATAACCAACATTTTACTTCTTAAAGTACCGTTTTTTTTTTGTTTTGAATGCTGTAAATTTGTGATGACAAACGGACATATAATGAATTATTAAATTTTGTACTTTTTTGCCGCGAGTGGCGACAGTGAGGCGAAAGCTTACAAGCGGATACATTCTAGAGGGTCACACGCACGAGGGAGTTAATGCGGTGAGCAGTCGCCAGGGGTGCTGCAATGCTATGTTCGATAAAGTCAGCCATGACAACGATCTGCCCATTCCCTGTTTAATAGGGGAATGGCAACGCAGCGCTGCGGCATGGCTGTTCACCGCAGGTGCTTCACTGCGGCGGCTATTAAGGCCGCCGCTTTACCAACTGAAACGACACTTTAGCCATAGAGACGGGAGCAACGGCTGTCGCTGCAAAATTGCTGTGCGGTATTCTGGGTCCGTAGTGACGCAGCACAATGAAAATGCACCAGTTTATCTGCGTGCGCGAAGTCTCCGCGATGCATTGCGAACACGAGCGTGCTGCCCAGCGACACAGTTCGTCGCTTGTCACCGCTTGCCCATTGAAGGTGCCTCCGTGCGCATGTGCGCAGAATTTGAGTGTGTTGTTCACTCCAATGTGCTTGCCGATTGCCTCTGCTGCTGAGTTAACAGCGATCGCAGATGGATATCATAACGACAGCGCAGCAATCGCATTTTGGTGGGTGAGGGCTCTTGTGCGCAGTTAGGAAATTAGACTTCGAACGCAGGAAGATGTTGCAATTGTTTAGTGTGCCGTGCTTGTGATGACAAAATGCCATTGCACTGGGTGTGTTTGCGCTGACCGCTGACCATGTTTGCTGCACTATATCATTGACAGAGCAGCCATCTCAAATGACAGCTGCGATACGTTGTCGTTGGAAAACACTACGCACTGCTCAAGATCGTCGTCCACCACGGCGCATCGACGCCTTGCAAGCAGCTACAGTGACGTGCCGATAATTATTTGCTGTGCGCTACGTAGCCACAACGCAGGCAATGAACCGTGTTGTGGGGCCATCACAGCCCAAGAAGACATATGCATAAGGCAGCGAAAGCCGACGCTTTTTTTTTATAGTGGTGCTGAGTACATCACCGATGACAGTGCGTTGTGCGTGTTTTATTTCGCCGGTCAAGATTGTTAATGCCTCTCAGTTCCGCACCACGTCGCTGTTGTCGAAAAATAAGTTGGGCGTGGCCCAACCGTGATGGGCGCGCACAAGAGTTACATGCCTCACTCGGGGCGTGACGTATGGTTTTGATTGACACGCGAACTCGGGCCAAACTCGTACATCGCGAAACCCCCCTCGAGTTAAACTCGGGAGCATGGCGGCGGCAGCAGCAGCCTGTGTCATCGCATCCAGCGGCGGCAAGCGTCAATATTACCATCTGGACCCGTTCAGCTACATGACCGACGTAGAGTTTCAGCGTCGTTTTTGCCTTTCCAAAACGTCAGTGCGCTGGCTGTGTGACGAGTTAGGCGAACGCCCTTGTCTGCGGAGACTGCGTGGCGGGCATATTATGCTTTCCGAGCACAGACTGATGTGACTAGGCTGCGGAGGATAAGTTCGTGCGATCGCTTCGGCTCTCTCCGGTTTCAAGCGCTGCTCGTCCACCGCGCCCTAGCCCCAGGCCAGGTCCGGCGTCGTCATCGGAGTACTGGGGCACCTGCGAGCACCTGGGGTTCAACCCGGGCCAACCAACCTGCGTAGGCGAAGTGGTCACATTATATTGGAAGACTCAGTATGGAAGCCGGGCTGCCTTCCGATGCAACAGGTGCCGAAATCAGTTTTCGCAGTTAGACGGTAAAGCTGCACTGCACGGACAGAGAGGCGAAGGACGTTACTTCGCCAACACGGACCGCCTCGGCCGTCCGAACGACCACCTCTCCAGGCGGCAAATGATTTGGCTCACGTACTGCGTGAGCAAAAGCGTAGACATATGGCTGTTGAAGGAGATGACCGGCGACTTGTTTCCTCTATAGGAGCACACCATCGCCGACAGGACGAACTACCCCCGTAAGGTCGCGAGGGACGAGCTGCTGGCGCGACCTCCACTTGGTACCCCGGGTAGATAGCGCAAATTGATGAGTGCCTTCTTCGCGGCGAGCAAAAGTATACAATCGAGGCCGCCTAATGACGGGCGACAACTTTCCGCAAGCCGCCAAAATTACGGCGGTGTTAAAGTTGGGGGCCCATGGGTCTTCGGCATGTTCTGCGCGACCAGAGGGGTGCTGCGACTTTCAAAGTCGACCGACGAAAGGCGGCGACGCTAGGCGCCATTATTGCAGCCAATGTTCAACCAGGGACAATTATTCATAGTGACGAATTGGCCGCATACATATGTATCCCAAATTTAGTGGATGCTAACGGGGCTACGCCTCAATCCGCATTGGTAGACAGTCAACCAAAGCGTGAACTTTGTGGACCCCATCACGGGCGTTCACACGCAAAAAAAAAGAAAGTTATTGTCAAAAAGTGAAGCGCTCCCTCGTCAGCGATGGGTACAGGGTAACTGCACCGATGCTGGAGTCCCACCTGGGATGCATGTGGTGGCAGTCAACATCCACGTGCGCTGCAAAGACCCTTTCGTGCGTTTGTTAGAAGCCACGGATCGCTCGGGCTAGCCACTACAAAGACTCTTTCCTGCGATTGTTAGAAGCCATCGCTCGACGCTTGCCAGTATGGAGGTGTATCGCAAAATAAAAGAAAATAAAGCGTAGTTTTCTGACCCTTGTATGTGTGCTTTCCGGCATTCCTGTGTGCTTACACGGTAAGCGCGCGGCAAACCACTTATGCGCTAGCCGACGCTCACTTCGTCTTGTAGCTGGATGCGCGCGCTACTCGCAGCTTTTCTTTAGCGCGAGCAACGAGCGATCTGTTAAAAGCCCAGTGTGAAAACCAGGCGCACACCAATCTCTGCTCGGAAATGGGAGCGCAAGCACGTAGCAAGCCGCACCAATCCAATCTAGAGCAAAGGAGCAACGAGCGATCTGTTGGAAACCCAGTGAGAAAAGCAAGCGCACACCAATCGGTGCTCGGAAATGCTGGAGCAAGCACGTATTGAGCCGTGCCAATCGAATCCAGAAAAAAAAGAGGGGGGCGAGCGTCCCCTCGTGGCATAACGCGAAACGTATTTAAATACAAATTAGTCTAATACACATTCCGTGTACATCGTGGAAACATTAAAATGCTTACAACCCACGTTAATGTGATTAATATTATTGTACTAAATGAATTTATTTTATAACTTGCTTGTGCCTGTATTGCACTCGGTGGAACGACAAACAAGTGAAAGAAGGCACGACCATGCACCGACCGTATGATCACGTGAGCCCCAGTTTGTCGACCGCCCATATGGCAACGCCCAAGGGATAATAGCCACCCAGAGTGAATCTAGATTAACCAATGAAACTGGAGGCGTGCCGATGGACAAACTTCGTCTTGTTATCATTTGTTCTTTGATCTTGGGGCGTCGCCAGAGCTCGTGAAGATCCCGAGTTTCGCCAAACTCGGGGCATCCTGCATAGCACCCCTGGTGTAAGTTCTATGTGAATTTTGTCCTAAGGCACCAAAAGGCATAGCCAAGATATGGGTTTCTTCACTGTGAGAGCAGAACAAATTTTTCTCGGGAGAACGAAGAGGTCTTGTACCTAAAATTGTTTTCCTTGATCATCAGTTTATTATGGGCTGTTAGAAATGGGCAAAGTGACCTACTTTTATTTTTAGAGAAATGGCTTCTAGCAAAAGCTGCAAACTAACGTGATCCAAGTGCTCAGGACATGTACTGTGTACACAAAATGGTTTCAGAAATATATATCTCATGCAGAACGCACAAAGATGAGGACGAACTCACAGAAAACTCAGTTTTGGCGTATGTTTATCTGCAGGTTTAACAATGAGGCGGTCCTAGTAAAGATCTGCCAAATATCACTTCTGAGAGCACACTGTATTGCTTTCAAATTGGTAAAGCTTTATCAAAGTAGTTTGAGTGCTAAGCAAGAAGAAATTCTATAAGTGGTTTCCACTAGTATCAAAATGTGCATCATGGTTCGTCTAATCCACATAGCCTTTTGGCGGCTAAAACAAATTGCGTGGACTTGAGCATTGCTGCACCAATAGTGGGACGTGGAATAGTGGAACTACTTCCAGGTTAATTCATTGCCGAGTGGCTACAGGCTGCTTCGGTCAAGAAGACACTGCTGGATTGCATGTATTTACCTGCATCTTGCCGTCTGCCATTGGCCTGCTTGGCATCATCACTAAGGTTGCCAACTCTCTAGTGGACGCAGTCGAGACAGGATGGTGGCGGAAGGCAGGAGCCGCCAAGTTCTACCTGCAATAAATTTGCACAAATGTTCAAGTCCTACCATGTCGTAATTTACAAAAGTGCAGCAGTTGTCCGTGTAACGTGGTTACCAATACAAATAAAGGTAAACAGTTAGCTCCTACAACACTAGAAACCCAACAATAACAAAGCACAAGTTATGTTTATGAAAATGCCAGCAAAGACGAAAAAGAGTGTGCAACCCGAACCTGAGCTCATGCCATCAAGTGGTGTGCTAGTCAGCTGCAAGCCTGCCATCTTAAAATGTCATTGTATATATTTAACCTCCCTTAATCCAAGTTCAGCATCTCTTGACATAAGTAAATCAAGCTAATTTAATTAACTAATTTATATGGTCATTATTGCAATAAAGTGCAAGCTGCGAATGAAGCTGGCCAACTGGGTAGTGCTAACAAAGTGCTTCTCTAAATCTTATTCTTGTTTCTCTGCCTGTCTTGGCTCTAGCATTAGAATACAGAAAAACTTTCACATTCTTGACATTTCACCCTGCTAATTTTTATTACATAATGCCTAATACTTCAGCACGAGCAATAATGGTTCCTTTTAACGGTAAATTGTGGTAGAACAAGTAATGTCGCTGGAGCCAACGCGCTGACAAGAGGACTTGTCTTATTCTCTTTGTCGAAACATTGGCTCCAGCAATGCTCTTTGTTCAATGACTCTTCATCATTTGAAGTCTCTGTGTTCCTGTGTGTGTACATATGTCCTTTCATTGTTGCGTTGATGAAATTGTAATAACAGAGAATTAGTAATCGTACCTGACGAAAAATTTTGGCTTGTTGGTAGATGAGGAAAGAGTAACTGCGCAACATTGATACACGGACAAAGCAGGCTTATGTGTCTTGTCTCCTCCAGCCATGTCTCGCCCTTGAGTGATTACTCTCTATGTTAACGTATTATTACCATTTGCACAATACTAAAATGAATAAGGCAGGAACGAGGACAAAAATACAACAAATCGCATCATACTGCTAAGGAGATATGCCAAAGTGCCTGCTACGATTGCTCACCCATAACGTGCTGGATAAGATGGCTACTTCCTGTGGCTGTTGCCGCTTCCTGAATACCTAAAATAAAATACATTTCAAAATTACAAAAATATGCAGGACAACAGCAGTAGCGTAGGAGATAACACAACATTGTTTCTACAAGGTAAACTAATCTATGATACATGACAGACGCAATTTTTTAAAATTAAATTAATAGAATACACCACACCTCATTATATTTCATTCAACGCTGTCAGAGTTCCTTGGTACAAGAAAAAAGTATTTCTGCATGGCAGCAGTAAAATAGTACACAGAATTCTACTTTTACAAGAAAATCTCCTACAGCGATTAAGCCAACTACAGCTGTTTGTACTTAAAATTGTTATACGTACAATAGCCAAGACAGGATTAACTTGGTTGGGTTCATATGCAGCTCACAGGGAGGTACAGCTTTGCAATGAACACATTTCTGCTAGCCAAATATACAAATACCAATATACTCACATAAACATACAAATGAAAGAATCATTTTTTCCATAAAACACAAGACACAAAATAGAAAATCGAGTAATAATAGTCTCCGCGCGCATTCGTAGGTAACGTCTGTAACTGCCGAGAGAAATGTCGTGCCAAGAGAAACGTCGGGCAAAATGTAGCCTAACCAGAAGGGCCCAGTACGCGCCGTTTGTAAACTCGAACAAAAGCCGATACACTTACCTGAGACGTAAAGAGAAAAATGGCACAGTCACTCCCTGCTGGTAGGCTTTCGTATGCATCCGGCAGTCTCTGTGCGTTACGATCTCTCACATCACAATGAAAGACGACGCAGTGCAGACCGCAACACTTCGGGTCCTTGCCACGGTCCGGCGAGCTGTACTTGTTCGATGTCGGCAAAGACGAAATCGGCGACACGCTACTGCTGGCCGTTCTTGTCGTCGCAATCACATAGCACGGAAAGAAGTTCCCATCGTAACTTGCCATAATGTTCGGTTGCACTCGCCCCTAACTCAGCGCTTTCAGGGCCATTCAACAACGACAGCCAGCTCGCGCATGCATGTTGAAACACAACTACATAATGGCGCCGTGCTTTTGATGGCTTCGGTTTTGGATCACTTTGGAGCCGCACAAATTTATTTATTTATTTATTTATTTATTTATTTATTTATTTATTTATTTATTTAAAATACCTTACAGGCCCAAAGGGCGTGGGCCTTATCATAAACTAGTTTCGGTTTTCTTCCCTCGCGCTGAAAAAAAATGTTTTGCTCACTGATAATTTTGCTTCACGTACACGAATGTTCACGAATGAAACAGCCATGAATATAAGCATGCGTCTTGAGATACCCGCTACGTTCACTTTACAGAAGCAAAATTCGCTAGTCCGAGTCTGATTACGTTTGAAATATCTATTATAGGGCTTCGGAGCGTTCTCGAAGTGTGATAAAGACGCGGCGTATTTGCGATTATTAGCTTAACTATAACGTTGCAGCTGCACTCGATCTCTATCGAGTGCAGTTTGCACTGATGTAAGGTAGAACTGTAAAGACCTCCGTGTTACAGTATAATCTAGTGCCCGTGAAGTTACCAGAACTGCATTTCCGACACAAGTTGTTGCGTCTGTGTGCCGCTGTCACCAGCTGCGGGCGTAAACATTCCGTGGACATTTAACCACATATTGTCTAGGAAGGTCATTCACCGTTGGCTCATGGCGTGTAAAACCAACGAGGTTGGTTTTCCCTAAAACTTTACGTTTATTGTGGTAGCGATTATATGGACACAACCGGTGAAATTTATCTGTTGGCGTTGCCGTGAACTTACAAATAAAGTCCAAGTGCGAAAAGATGCTATCCCGCGCCGCTGATTGCGCGCGTGAGAGCAAGTGTTCGAGGGTAAGCCGAGATGGATAGTGGTTTGATGGGCGCGCAATGTATATATATATAGGAGGAAACGTGACAACACGCGCGAAAGCCGGGGCAAGGGAGGCGTTGGTTTAGCACGCGCCTGCTCTTGCCGTTGCTCTAAACCGGTATTGCGCCACGCTCGCCCTAATCTCCTATGGGTCCAAAGGCGGGGTGAGCCGAGGTAGCGTAATTTAAAGTTTCGGAGACGCGTTTTAGGAAAGAGGCAGCAGAAGCGTTCGGTCCCCTCTGTTCGCGCTCGTCATCACGCCAGCGCTGTTACCGCAAGCGTTCGCAGTGAGATCTGTTCATGTTAGCACGTGCGCGCGTGGCCCCATGCTTGCTAATGTAATTAGTAAACGAATGTTTACAGCAATTTATACAGCCAACGAAACTACGACCTTGGTTCGTGCATTTGTCTAACACATTGCTATAGCTATCAAAGCTTCGTATTTCGGGCTAAACTGCGACTTTTTGTTTTTATATTTCTAAGGGGGCTCAAAAGCAGTGTTGTGTACGCTGATGTTTCTTTCTGGTCGCGGAACACAACGAACCGCGGTAGCCCAGTGGCTGTGGCATCGTGCTGCTGAACTTGAGGTCACGGGTACAATTACAACCGCGGCGGCCGCATTCCAATGGCGGCAGAATGCAAAACCACTCGTGCACCGTGAATTCCGGGCACGTTAAAGAACCCGAGCTGCTGGAAATGAATCTGCAGTTTCAAAATAAGATATTGCTTTTAGCACATAAACCCTCAAAATTTAATTTTACGTAACAGAACTACATTTACAATCAGCACTGTTGGGAGCGTCCACCGAACTTAATTTGTTACGTCGTTGATGTGCTCTGTTTAGTAGCCATGCAGTCCTTCTTTAGTTTTACTAATGGTCAGAATCCAGTGTGACAAATCTAGGTACTCCTTAGCACAGGAAACGAGCTAATAGCTTAAGCGTGCGAGCTGTCAACATACATTGTCAAAGAAAATCAACATTGCAGAACATGGGACGAAAGAGTTAGACATTGCATTACAACCAGGACATAAACCCTGAGGGTCTGCCTAAACCAGAAGCAAGCATAAAGCCAGAATAAATCATCTGTTTTTTTTCTGCATTATAATCTTTCTCTCGTCAACTGCCTCCACAGTCACAACCCAGGCAGCACAACCGGGCTGGCCCCAGCACGGCAATGTCACGGCAAGCACCGGCAGCGCTACCCGCGTCAGGAATGGCCCAGTGTGGCCATGCCACTAAAGGGCCTATTTCGGCCATTGTGTGGCAGCGCCAATACAGGCAGATAGCCGGCTCTGCCGTTCATTGCCATTCTAGTGACTCACATTGCCTACTGGCAGCGCCGGTGTTGGTCAATAGCCGGCTCTGCCACTTTTAGTCAATTTATTGTCCCACATTACCCACTGGCATGGCCATATTGTGATGGATGTGGGCGATGCCGTTATTTCCTACGATTTTAAATTGTGCAAATGTTGCACGGTAGCTTGATGCAACATGCCGTGATCTACTATAAAATTACCAAATAATGATACATAATTTCTTTATTGGTCTTAAAATAGGTTGATACAGATTGTCACTCGTATCCCCAATCCTGTGGGCCACCTACGAAAGCTTTGTTGAAGACGCTACGGGGGGTTGAGGCTGGGCTGGCAAAAGGGGCACTTGAAGATGCTGAACGGGTTGAGCCGCTTCGGCGTAACGCCGCCTTCTGCTATTAGCACAGTGGACGGCGCCTGGCAGTCACAATCTTATGAAGTCTTGCGCTTGATTGATGTCAATCTCTGCGTCTCACAGGCACCATCTGCATACAATGCATATACCTATATTATCCCAACACTGCCAGCAGCGCATAATATAAGCAAGAGGTACAAAACTGAGAAATTAAATGCGTATCACTTGTTCCCACTCTGCATAGCCGCATGTTAAACAGTATCTTGCTTTTCTTCCCATGCAGGCTGTACGGCAGTTGAACTGCACGGCCCATGATGGCGTTTATTATAGTGAAGGCAACCTCCCACAGACATGATTCCTCCATTCAAAGAAGTTGTTGAAGTTGAAAAAAAGAAGCAGAAATTAGGCAGGAAATTCCGCTGCATCAAAATATGCGATTTTTGTTCTAACTAGCCAATTATGATGAATTATGCCTTCATCACAAGACTTCTCGTAAGTGCTTGTGGGTAGCTGTAGTTAGCCTTTGGCAATGCGCAAGCTTTTAGAACAGAGGTAGCAAAGAAAGAGTGTATTATTTCATAATAAATACCTAAGGAAGCTACAACACAACAGATTATAGTTTTGCAGGAAGTTCTGAACACCAATCAGCTCGCAGAATGTACTTCCTGACTAACGAAGTACATTCCAACTTTGCTCTTCCAACGTTGGTCTTCTACAATCCAATTTTGGTCTTCTTGAGTGTACCAGCCGAAATGTGCCGTGCTGCGCGTTTTCAAACAGACAGTGCGTTTCAGCTGACGCTGAAGCGGTGCAGCACCGTCTACGTACGTAGTAAAAAGTGGCCGTACATTATCTCTGTAAAAAAAAAAGAAAATACACGTATTAGGCAAAGCACTTAGTTCAAACACTATACTTGAGAATAGAAATAAAACAATTGTAGTTAGCGTGCGATATTCGAGTTTATTTCGCAGTAAATGAAGTTTTCCGACGTTTGGATGGTTGTTTATGTTTCGCCCGATAGCAGTGTGGAACCAAGCTTGTAGTGGCGAAGGTCAAGCCGCTGGTACTGAAGACGTTGCTGGTCAAGTTGATGCATGCTTCGCAAGCAAAACATGGTGCAAGCAATGTGGACAACGACAGCTCCCAGGCAGAAGCAGAATGTGTACGGGTCCCTCGTCCTCCGAGAGACCGAGAGTTGCCACGTTTTTTGGCAGCGGGCGAGGTCCGCGCAGGGAGCAACAAATTTGACAGGGCATTATTCACGCTTCTTTGTGCACCCATCCGGTTCTGATTAGCAACGCAGGCTCAGCTGTGCGCATTATAGACCATGCATACCTTCGACACTGCAAAGCGAAGGGACGCAGGGAAAACGTGGTGAGAGTGAAACGCATTCTTGGTGTTTTGACGTCAGTAGTGAAGAAGGAGACGCGCACGTTTTTTCATTCTTTTATTTATTTTATTTTTGCAAAAGCTGCTGTGGCTGAACGAGCAGTAGCACTTGTGCTGATTTTATTATATATTATAGCTAAAATGTAAAACATGACAAATGGGCCTGTAGAACAACTCAAAGTGATCAATTAATGTATTTTTATTATTTTTTTGCGCTGCTTATCCCAGGAGAATGCTAGAGCAAGACAACGTGTGCGCAAAGGGGTAGTCCGGCGCACAACATCACTTGCTAACATGCGCCCATGCATTTCTTGCTTCTAGTTAAATATTACAACCTCCCTCTTCGAAAAAAAATGAATAGACACAAAGCAGCGGCAGCCGTATCTAAGAAACCTCGCGACAATACCTTACGCGGCACATAACATATAAGTAAAGCCCAAAAAGCGAGTACAAGGACCTCGTTCAAGTTCGCCATATTAATTTACTTAATTATGTTAGTATAGTGTAAAAGTCCGGAGGCATTGCATTAAAAAGCGGGCAGTTTTTCTTTCTTCTTTTCATAAGCAAGAAAGCTTCAAGCCTGGCCGCTGCGAGAAGAAACGTAGGTGGGAGGTAGAAAAATATGTCCTTTAAGCAAGGGGAGTAATAAAATAAACCCTAATAAACAAACTCAAGCGAGATCGCATACGGCGACAAGGTAAACCAAGCGATGATTTTATATAAGACGCACTCGCTACACGTGAGTAATTAATTGTATGTATCAAAACACGGACGCCAAGATTTTGGACACTTTCGAGAGCTTGCGATAAGGTATAGCAGTTGCTGGATTCCAGACAGAACTGGTGTACTCGAAGATTGACCTCACCATGGATTTATAAAATAAAAGCTTCCCATGAAGAAAATTTCGGAGCAAGAAACCAAACATGCGGTTGCCATTGGTAAATTTAAAACTCAACATAAATATTCCAAAAATGTTGCATGTGAGATATGTATCCCGAGATATCTAGAAGAGGAAGAAGTTACCAGAGGTGTGTCGTTGAGGGTGTAAGTGGGAGTCTGAATTTAATAAGGAATAAGGAAGCTTATGTATGCCTCTTTGCAAAGTCAAAACAACGATAGATTTATTGATTAGCTGATATAAGATGCAAACGTCAGCGAGCAATTTATTCAAATCTCTGTTGCTCTCACAAAAAGAGTTCACCTACTTGAAAAATGTATGTATATTTTAGTAGTTTTTTTCTTTATGCTTGTTTAACTTTTTAATCAGAAATTAATTTTATTCAGTAGCTTACATTTTTATCCAGTAGCGTTCATTTTTTTTTTCTTTTTTCATTCTATTTTCCTGTATTCTCCTTAATCTTAGCATCGCTCTTCGTTCTCAGTAGTAGGTCGGTAACTTCAACTCTTTCAGCCATCCGTCAAGGTTCGTAATGGCGCGGCGGGCCACGAACATTCCTGTTGTTTTTTATTTTTCTTTATTTTCTGTTCCCTTCCAACGGAGATCGCCTTGTGTATACTCGTCTTGGTCGTCTGACCAAACCTTTGCTCTTCACTTCCCCCCCCCCCCTCCCACCCCCGTCTATCTGTTGTGGCGTTGTCTCTGTTCTCCGCCTTCCCCCTTCTCTTCAGTGCAGATCTATTTGGCGTCGTGCAACATAAGCATTTCATTGTAAGTTAGCGTTGGGCTTGTCTCACATTCTTGTCCCTTCCATTTGCAGTTTTTTTGTTTTAGAAATATGCACCAATAGTCCAGCAGAAACCTCTTCTTCAACATGGCACCACTTCTTTTTTTTCCCGATTCTTTTCACGGGGAGAAATTTACGCCTACTGTGCCCGTTGGTCAGAAAAAATCATCTGGCATAAAAAAAAACAAAAAAAAAACACGCACGACAGAGCTTTCCGGGAAAGGCACCTAGTATTATAATGAAGCGGGCCGCAGGAGACACTACTACACGGTTCGATATGCCCTTTAAGCAGAAAAATAATATAGGGAGTAGTCATCCAAAATGACTTGTACTAGCAAGAAAATTTACAGCCGCTACAGAAGTTCAGCTAGCAACGGCATTACTGGCAAGTGGTACAGATGATTGCACCATAAAATTATGCAGTATTTTGAAGTTCACTACCCGCAACACTATTTAAACGACGCACATGTAAGCGCGCATGCTTTTTAATTATATACCCCCATGAATTTGTTATTGCTCCTATCGAGGATGCACACTGCAAGCGCGCATTGCTGCGTTATAATGGAGTGTCCTTGTGCCACTTGTAAACAATCTCTGATCGAATGATTCAACACAATAAATACAATTAAGCCAAAGTTAAGAGCATTTGTAATAAAACGAAGAAAATATGAAGAACATACATAATAATTTAGTAAGAAACAAAACAAATTACCAGAGTGATCTTGTTGCAGTTGGCGTGAGCGGTGAAAAATTCAAATAAATATTGCGTGCTGTAAACATACGTATATAATCCGCGGCGAGAGCGGCGAGAATCTAATAATAAGCGGCCAGAATAATAAGCGGCGAGAATCTGATAATAATAATAAGCGGCGAGAATCTCTCGACCGCTCCAAAAAGAGAAACCCCGCATTACAGGGCCTCTAAAGGGTTCTGTAAGCTAACTTTCTTTTCTTAAACACACAGCAAAAAACTCTTTTTAATATGGGCCCTCAAATAATTCATTGGAACGTAACAGGTCTCCTTCAAAATATCGACGACGTTAAAGAACTCCTCCGCAAGTTTAGTGCCAGGGTGCTGTGTGTTCAAGAAACACACCTCAAACATACACAAACAAATTTTCTTAGACAATATGCTATTTTTCGCAAAGACCGCGAGGACACTGTCGTGTCATCCGGTGGTGTAGCTATCATAGTTGACAGAGGTGCCTGCCGGGAAATAAATCTTCGTACGCCGTAGAGGCAGTTGCTGTCCAAGGGGTGCTGTTTGACAAGCTAGTCACTATCAGCTCTATATACATCCCTCCCAGTTATCACCTTAATAAAACCGAATTTCAAAACTAAAT
Source organism: Dermacentor silvarum (assembly GCF_013339745.2). NCBI lineage: Eukaryota > Metazoa > Arthropoda > Arachnida > Ixodida > Ixodidae > Dermacentor > Dermacentor silvarum. The sequence continues at coordinate 98,954,328 of NC_051163.1, read as the reverse complement.
AGATGAACTTCCGGCTCCATACATAGTTGTCGGAGATTTGAACGCACACAACACATTGTGGGGACTCTCGTTGCGATGCGAGAGGTCGCCTAATCGAAAACTTTCTCTTTTCCTCAGGAGCATGTATACTCAATAAGAAAGAGCCAACGTACTACAGCGTGGCGCATAATACATACTCCTCCATAGATTTAAGTATCACGTCGAATACACTAATGCCGTGCCTGGAGTGGTCCATTATCAAGAACCCTTTTGGGAGCGACCACTTCCCAATTATATTAAACTTAACAAAACAAGATGGATGCTCGGCACACATTCCCCGATGGAAGGGGCCCTTATGAAAAAATTTAATGTCTTTCTATAGAGAGGCTGATGTCTTTATGCAACAGAATCATTTGAGTGGCTAATAACTGTCTAATGCGCTTTCTGATGTATTCCTAATGTGAGTCTATTACAAATTGGCCACCGTATTTCTATAGAGTACCTGATGCATGAGTTTCTGATGTGCACCTGACGCATGAGTTTCTGATGTGCACCTGACGCATGAGTTTCTGATGTGCATCTGACGTACGAGTTTCTGATGTGCACCTGACGCATGAGCTTCTGATGCGTTTCCTAATGACATGCAATTGAACGTTAACATTAGGTTGACATTAAAGCCCGCAATGCAGATATCTCTATTGCTGGTCATGCAAGCGAATGTTTGCAGTACACAGGTCAATAGATATTTTTTTTTGGTTCATTGCTATTCTAACACAGTGCATTAGTAACCCTTCTGAATGCCTGCACACTTGGCTTTCTATGCACTACATTAACATTCCTCAATTTGCATGGCACAAATTATCAACATGAAAGTATGGTCACTACAAAGAGTTGTAATGTAAACTCCAGCAGACCATTTCTGGCAATGAGTGGCTATCCATCGTTCTATATATGCGAGTCTACCCATGCCCATCAATCTTGGATGCCTAGTGATGCAGGCATTTGGACACAAATGCTGCATTGTTGAGCCAGCTATAAATTAAACAGGGTAATAAATGAGCAGATGTATATATAGTTGAGTTGGTTCATATTTATTTAAGAATGTGCTGACATAGAAATCGCAAACATGACTAGATAGCACATACGGGGTGTCCTTTTTAGTTGCACCAAATTTTTGAAATTAGAAAGATGTGAATCTTGGTCACGTTATCTTTACCATTCAAGTGTACGGATTGGCAGCCTCTAGATACATAGCAATTTCAGCACTTACATGCATAATTACCGAAGTTACACTAATTAATTTTCTAATTATCAACAATAGGTAGCTACAGCAAATGAGTACTGAGTACAAATGAGTACTACCTATCCCAACAGTCAAATTTTGAATAGCGTAGTTCATGTGGGAGCTACGCGAACAATTAGTTCCCCTTGGCAGGCTCCTTGAAACCGAAACTGGCCGCAAAAAGAGCGTTTCGTCACGTCTCCGCCGGTCCAGCCCAACGAGCAGCTTGCATTATTTCCTGGCTGTCTGCAGCGGTGGTCTAGAGCTTCAACGACGGTGGGCCGCCAAATTTACTTCGTCATTCTGTTGGGCATCATGTTGCGCTGTAGCGCCAACCCTGCTCCTTAAATTGGGCTTTTAGATACTGCAGGCACGGCATCATATCAGTCTGTAGCATCGACTGCGAACGCCGCAGATAGCAAGGAAATAATGCAAGCTGCTCGTGGGGCCGGACTGGCGCTTACCTCGGAGATGTTACGAAAGGCAGGGGGGCGGTGACATCGACGACACAGACGCTCTTTTTGTGGCCTAATTCGGTTTCAAGAAGCTTACCAAAGGGAACTAATTGCTCGTGTAGCTCCCACATGAACTCCGCTATTCAAAATTTCATCGTTCGGATAGGTAGTGTCGACGACGGGCCCCAAAGTACTCATTTGCTGTAGCCACCTATAGTTGATAATTAGAAAGTTAATTAGCTTAACTTGACTAATTACACACTTAAGTGACTAAATTGCTCTATATCTAGAGGCCGCCAATCCGTACACTCGAATGGTAAAGCTAACCGTGAAGAAGGTATATATTTTTCTAATTTAAAAAATTTGGTGCAGCTAAAAAAAACACCCTGTATTTACAGGACCACCTGCTTTCCAGGCTACTTAATCTCCCTGCTTAGCATGGAGGACAGGCTGCTTTTGAGCTGCACATTTGTCGTCCTGAACTTGCTGGAGGATGTAACCTGCAAGAAACAAGATGAAAATTTAGAATATCATTTTAGCACACTAGCAGAACAATACTAACTTTCTATATCATTCGGTGGAACGTGAACGAACAGATGCTGAACTTCAACCAATGTCAGATGCATGGTGCCGCCATTATTTATGGCTGTGCACACGAAGGTAGCGAGAGTGTGTCCCCTGGTGGTCAGACGTGCGGAGTGCCTTAACGGGAAGAGGAATGGCGCATGGCAAAATTCCCGAACGACCTGCTAGTGTGTGCATATGTTTGTGAATGACCAGGTGCGTGTATAGCCACTGTGTGTGTGGGTCCACTTGCGCAGCCCTGAAAAAGCAAGGGGTGTGCGATATTGGACCAAGAGGCACAGCAATGGATAGTAGCGTGCAATACGAGCTAATTGAGTGGATGTGCACACATGAAGTGTGTTGTAAATTACACCTTTTTAAAAAATGTATTGTAATGCTGTTCTAATTACATTTACACTTTTCTACTTACTGTGCACTTATTTTGGTCATTGGTAACATTTACTAGCAAATAATTATAAAATTGCAGCACCTTTCTAGACAATATTTACAGAAAAATGTATAGCTAAAATTTCATTTCTTTACGAACAATATTTTGCGTAGGCCCCAGTAAACAATGCGCTATACAGTTGGTTTTAGTTTAGCTGCACCAAAATTTTCAAAATTGCCTGTGGCAGATAGCACAATTCCAATATTTGACCTAAACTACTCAATTAGACAGCCATTACTTCCATGAGAAATCAAAATGCCTAATTGAAAAATTAAAATAATTATGCGAATTAACATTTTAAATAATTCCAATACAGCACATATTTATATATACGAATTATAGCCCGCAGGTTTGCAAGTCGATCCACTTGGAACGAATCCACTTGGAACGGAACCAGTTTCGAGATAATTTTCTAAGTGTCCGACGAAATGAATGGGCGTTCCAGTTAACTTTTTAAAGAAAACGCTGTTTTCTGCATTGAAGCACAAAAGTAACTGGAACACTAATGCATTTCGTCAGACACCTTGAAAGTTAATATCTTGAAACTAGCGCAGCCCAGAAAATTTGTTCGAAGTGGATACACCTTGGAAACTCATTAGCTACAGTTTGTAGATTAAGATATATGCCGTAAATAATTAATGAAAGTTATTTATTGTAATTTGGTTAAATATTCAATTAAGCATTTTGATTTCTTACGTAAGTAATGGCCACCTCATCGAGTAGTTTAGATCAAGGATTAGAACTGTGTTATCTGCCACAGGCATTGTTTTTAATTTGATGCAGCTAAAATAAAAGACCCTGTATATAAATATAGTAGTATTTTTACCAAAGTTTAGGTGCTAATAGAGCACTGTAGCAGCTACTTGGTTCATGACTTCAGGACAAAAAGTACTGTGCTAAGCAGACGAAGACGAAGCTGGACAAGGAATGACATTACAGACGCCAACTTCCAACTGTTTATTCGGCAGAAAACACGCCGTTTTATACATGACACCGTCCAAAGTAATCATAGGAAAAATAAACGAACAGGAGTGAAGGGATCCAACAAGTGCTCGTGAGGCAGTGATCATCACAGTAGAGAGGAATGCAAAGGTTACAGCAGGGACCTAAACTGAACCGTATCAGAAAAATGTATCATTACAAATAGCTATCAGTGAGCCATGTCTGTTTCGACAGTTCTCATAAACACAACCAGTTAGGGAAGGGGTGCTCGTTCAGGACTACGCCAAGGATCAATGGACCATGGCAACTCGACAATTTAGCAAGGGCTGATGATTTTGGGACAGTTGGCGTAGAATGACCCACACAAATGGTGGCTTTCCTTCATGAGAGTGCAAAGGTGGTTTCCGCTTGTGAGCCTCATCTACAGAAATTATGAAAGTACGCTAAACTGCCCGAAAGTACAACTTTCCTATGCAATATTATTCAGTCTTCACAATGAAAATAATACATACCAATTACAGCATTCAGATGAACTGGATCCAATCCCTCCTTAACTGGGTCCTTCTTGTGCCTGTTACTGCCCTTTCCATAAAGGCTCTTGCCCTGAACCTCAGCCTCCCCAATGCGGTCGTGCATTGCCGCCATAGGACATCAGGCCAGATAAGATCGTTCACCTATTGTCACTCACAGTGGAAAATGGACACGAGAAATCAGTGAGGCATACCGCATAAATAACGCATGTGTGAGCCAGACCCATTATTAATGCGTGAAAAAGGCCATCCTTCGTAGATAAAAAGGGATAGAAATTAGTCTATGTCTGCTTACTTTTTTCTATGCAAATACTGTTTTAATGCGAGCACACATCCAGTCTTACTTTATTTAATCCTTCCATCAAAATGCCAGTTGTTAGCCGAGGTCAAGTTGTATATTTCCCTTCCCCTCCCTGTGTATACATATATAGAAACTTCATCTGACTGGAAAATGTGTTAAGGAGCGGTGTTCAAAGCCCTCAGTCCAGGGCCCCACTGGCCTCTGCAGCCTGCCTGTGTAAATTTTGTCCTGAAAAGTTAAAATGAACTGACCGGCATGCTCAAAAGGACACTACAAATTTGACCTAGTGGACACGGGTGGTTCTCAGAAAATGTACAAATACAGTGATGGGTATCCGTCGGCATACTGTAGTAATAGTGGGTGCAAGCTAGCTTTGACATTGCTGGAGTACTTCAGCTGTCACACGGCTGCACCTTCATATTTCAGTTTCAGAGAAATTCAAGCTCATCAAATGTGTATTTGCCAGTGGCAATTATTCTGAGAACAAGACAGAAATAATTGTAAATAGCAATGTTAAACAAAGGTATGCACGCGGTATGCTTAGACCTGTGGCATATTTGACACACTACACTTCGAATACTAACATGCACAAAAACTGCACATGCGTGTAGCATAAAAAGAGAAAAAATACAGAAATAAAACCTACAGCATCGGAAACAGTTTCAAAACAATAAAACCAAAATAAGAAGTGAAATATGCTGTATGCAAAGCAAAAATAAAACTTAATTTGCAGCCAAGTCATCAAAGAGAAAAAAAAATACTGAACATCAGGACATGTTAGGTTTAGTTTTATATAGAACACGATAATTTGTGCATAATGTTACGAACACAAACAAGCAGCAAGTTCAATATACTTGCATAAATATTTAGCCTATTTAGTGCTCCGTTATGTAGTATGTCTGTTAGCTTACACACAAATCATACCGAGATCATACTTTCAGGTACACATACACTTCATACATACCTGGCGTGACATCCAGATTACACGCTGTGCTGCTGTAGCCAGGGCCACAGGTTCCCTGCCATCATGTGGACACTGCTGTGGGTAACGGCCTCACCACTACAAAATGAATTCTGTGTCAACGTATTTAGCACTGGCACAATAAAACTGTCATATTGTGAACACATGCAAGGTGGCAACAGAGCACAAGGTCGAGTCATTGATGAATGTCATGATAATAGGGACCCCTTCATCAAAGTAAAATTTTGAAGACGCATGCAGCAGCACATTACAAGAAATGTTTGTTTACATAACAATTCTAGGGTTTGCTTTCATGACTTGGTTTAAGCAACTTTCCCCTATCATGTTTAGATACGTCAAAGTTATGGAAACATCCCTTGTCTTGAAAAGACAGCTCTACTAGTATGGCAAGCTGTGACTGCTTACTTTCCCCTAAAACTGCTCGTAAACCGAAAACCTGGTAAGCAGATATTATTTACCACGTTGAAGAGTTTATAAGCGAAGAAACGTAATTGCAGTAAGTATTGGTGAAGAGACTGATGGGTCGTTATATGCAACTTCAGCCGAAAAGCGGGAGCGCACGCACAGGTGCACATGATGACCACGATTATTTCATAACGTAATGTCTCCCCCCCCCCCACCCTCATCGTAAGAAAACGCTCATCAGGATATTAAATTGCGCATCGAGGCCGAGATCATGCCGAGATCATACTTTCAGGTACACATACACTTCATACATACATTTGCAAAACTAAATTCTGACAACCAGCACGCAACATGCATAATCACAGGCGTCACTGTTGTTTCCTACGTTCGCAAGGCACCCTATGCACACACGATGAGTACGCACAACACGTGAAGTTAGCAAGCACGATTGCTTACCTTTTCAATGGCACGACGCTCTCGAAGTTGCCGGTGCTGCGTCGACGATGTTACTCCCAGCATACTTGCCGCTGCGTAGTGGACGATCTGAGGCACGCTACCAATACATGGCTTGCACGTGACGTCACGTCCGCCCGCGCCGCTGCGTCCGCGCCATGCCGGAGCACCGCGCGCGCCGCCTTCGCATCTGATCGCGTGCGCTTATGCGGTCTCACTGTGTTTTCTAAGCGGATTTCACCGCTCCTCGCGAGAAATGCCACCCGTTTACAGTAGGCCTGCGTTTAACGAGGCATTTTACGCAGGACTGATCGGTTCGGCGCGTGCACGATATCAAGAAAAAGTGAAACTGTGCGACGATGTGGACCCGTACACGTTGCGACTGAGTGCGGATACGACGATGGACGTTAGCGCTTTCCCCGAGGTCTCACACGGATGCATTGTAAACTGCCTAGTTTTCTCTTCAAGCTTCGCGACACTGGAGGAAATGAAGGCTTATAAATCGCTTGAATCCCACAACTACTTCACAAGCGGTTGGGTGAAAACACTGTCGGCGAAGCGGCTGCAAGGAGAAAAGCTGCTCCTACTATGAGATGTAGGCTGCAGCCCCCGTTTTCCATGCCGAATTTTGTTTATAACATTCAGAGGCATTCCCTGGTTAGTCAGTGGTGCGTGCAGGAGACACGCAAGATTGGAGCTTGGTGCAGAGAAGAAACGAACTGATACTGTACGTCCATTTAACAATCACGTAAAAGCGGAGTTTATGTGCTAGGGTCTGAAAATTTTCAAACAGGATATGCAGCTTGCGCGAGTGTTTTGTGGCTGGGAGAATGATGTGCGTACTTTCCATGCTTTATTTGGATCGACATTTCTGCATTGTTTACATGTATGTTTTGATTTCAAGTTTTCAACGGGCTGTCTGTGTATGTGCGGTCGTCGTCACCGTCGTCGTAGCGGTTTTCGGGTGGCGTTTCGCCGACTCCAAAAGCTCTTGCCGCTGCAGCGGTCACCGCGTCGACCTCGGGAATCGTTTGTTTAAACCATCGCCTTGCAGCACGCTCGTAGCGCGCAGTGCCTTCATTATTTGCTTTGTAGCCTAGCAAAAGCGTTGGCGCCCAGTCCGGGTTCGTTTCTTCACAGAGCTTGGACGGTCTTCCTACAAATGCAAACAAATGTGATTCTAGTGCAGTGTTAAGTGCGCATTATGTAATATTGCGCAGGCTTAGCTGTTACGAAGTGAGCACCGCACACTCGAATGTTTGGGAGATCGCCCTTGAGATCAGCGCGCTTGATACGCGCAAGCCACAGGCTGCGCCGCTTCGAGCTAAGTGCTTTCGTTCGTTCGTCTTGCCATTCCACAACCTTCGGAAGCCGAAAAAGGTTCGTTTTTGCCGACTCCTTCCTCGAGCTGCTTTTACTGCGGTTGCAACACCCAACAACTGCGCAAATAGCCATTGCAAAACAGTGCCATTCGCATACGACTAACAGCGTGGTGCCATATATGGTGGTGCTCCGGGTGCTCCGGTATGGCGGAAACCTGACCCAGCATTGGCGGAAGTGACGTCAGTGCAAGTCATGTATAGGAATGATTTCTTTGCGATGTCCACCCAACTTTCCACGACAACCCGACACAAAGGCCACGGCACAAAAATCGTTGGTCCATGTTTGCCTGGCACGCCACGTATACGGCGAGTTTGCAACGAAACACAAGGTATCTTCTGGCACTTTTGTGCACGCTAACTACGTCCCATTTCATTAAGGCAAACACAAAACCACAAGATCAAGCAGCTCACACAGACGACCGGCACGTTGAAGACGCAGGAAAAACAACAGCGCCACCTGCGTACTTGTGAGGTTGTTGTGGCCTCCGTGATGCCAAATATATTAACCAGTAAACTCATATTTTGTGTCGTGTTGCGCTCAGCTACGTATATATTGTCACCCAGCTATTACAGCTAGAATAGTTCACCAGCAACAGATAGGCAAAAATACGCGTCAGCCTTTAATAATGGCTGGACCTCGGAGAGCGCGCGCGCAACCACGAACTTCGTCGTTCTCGCCTCAAGGGGCCAGTGTCACCACGTGCCAACTTATTTCGCGTCATTGCTCCCCTCTCAAAAGCGACCGACCCGGTCGCTTCAAGGGCATGGGGCGAGCAATATGGGCAAGAGTGCCAACATGGAAAGAAAAAAAAAACATACAGGAATGTACACAGTGCTGAAGCGGTTTGTGAGGGTTGCTTATCCCTCGCGTGCGTAGTACGGCTTCATCCGTACTACGTGGACGACTTCAGCACGGGGACGGCGTCGGTTCGAACTAGGATCAGAGCTTTGAGGCACCACCTCATAGTTCACATCACTGAGGCGGCGTACAACTTCGTAGGGGCCGAAATAGCGGCGCAACAATTTCTCCGAGAGCCCACGGTGTCGGATAGGTGTCCACACCCACACGCGGTCGCCTGGTGAGTACTGGACGTTCCGTCGGGTCCGGTTGTAACGGCAGGCGTCGGTATTCTGCTGGGTGCGGATGCGATTCCGAGCAAGCTGGCGAGCTTCCTCCGCTTTCTCGACGAACTCCTCAGTGGTGTCATTACTTGTGGCTCCGTGGTCTACCGGGAGCATGGCGTCTAAGGGGGTTGTAACGCGACGTCCGTAAACGAGCTCGAATGGTGTAAACTCGGTGGTTTCCTGCACAGCGGTATTGTAAGCAAACGTCACGTATGGCAAAATTTCATCCCATGTCTTGTGTTCCACATCAATGTACATGGATAGCATGTCGGCCAATGTTCTGTTCAGGCGCTCTGTTAAGCCGTTAGTCTGGGGATGATAGGCTGTGGTCCTTCGGTGGTCAGTATGCGTCAGCGTGACGACTTGTTGCAACAACTCCGCTGTAAACGCTGCACCGCGATCAGTAATGAGCACATCGGGTGCACCGTGACGAAGCACGATGTTGTGGACGAAGAAGCTGGCGACTTCAGCAGCAGTTCCCCGCGGCACAGATTTTGTCTCCGCATAGCGAGTTAAATAATCGGTTGCCACGATTATCCACTTGTTTTGCAAGGAAGACGTGGGGAACGGACCAAGAAGGTCCATTCCCACTTGCTGGAACGGCGCCGGAGGTGGGTCCAAAGGCTGAAGGAGGCCGGCAGGCTTGACGGGTGGGACTTTACGCCTCTGACAGTCACGGCATGTTCGCACATAGCGCTGAACCGACGAAAATAGGTGTGGCCAATAGTATTTCCGCCGTATGCGCGCTAATGTCCTCGCGAAGCCTAAGTGGGCGGCACAGGGTTCGTCGTGACACGCCTGTAAAACTTCCTCGCGCAGCGCAGTCGGAACGACGAGAAAGAACGTTTCTTGGCTGTTCTCGAAATTTTTCTTGTACAGGACATCGTTCCGCAGGCAGTACGATGTCAATCCTCGTGAAAGTGGGCGTGGGACAACAACGTCAGCTCCCTCGAGATATCGGATGACTGGAAGCAGTTCAGAGTCTGCACGTTGGTAGTCAGCCATGCGCACCACGTCGACGACACCAAGAAACGGCAAATCTAGCTCCAAGTCGGAGGATGTCGAGGGAATAGGAGAACGTGACAAGCAGTCAGCATCGCTATGCTTACGGCCCGATCTGTAGACAACAGTCATGTCGTATTCCTGGAGGCGGAGGCTCCAACGAGCGAGGCGACCTGACGGGTCTCGTAGATTGGCAAGCCAGCAGAGCGAATGGTGGTCACTGATCACTCGAAATGGCCGGCCGTATAAGTAAGGTCGGAACTTGCTGATGGCCCACACGACTGCTAAACATTCTTTTTCGGTGGTCGAATAATTAGCTTCTGCTTTTGTGAGACTACGGCTCGCGTACGCAATTACACGTTCTGCGCCGTCGTGCCATTGAACCAGAATAGCCCCGAGTCCTACGTTGCTTGCGTCTGTGTGAATTTCAGTTGGCGCGGTGTCATCAAAATGCGCCAGCACTGGAGCGGATTGAAGGCGTTTGCGCAATTCGGTGAAGGCCAGCTCTTGGTCTTCCGTCCACGCAAAGGGCACATCTTGTCGCGTCAGTCTCGTGAGAGGTTCAGCAATCCTCGAGAAGCCTTCAACGAAACGGCGGTAGTAAGCGCAGAGGCCCAGGAACCGCTGAACAGCCTTCTTGTCTTTAGGGTGAGGAAACTCGGCAACGGCAGCGAGCTTTTCTGGGTCTGGTCGTACTCCTTGGGAGCTGACCACGTGGCCTAAAAACTTGAGTTCCCGGAAGCCAAAGTAGCATTTTTCAGGCTTGATGGTGAGGTTTGCCTTGCGTATTGCGGTAAGGACACTTCGTAGTCGGGTGAGATGTTCATCGAACGTGCTGGAAAACACAACAACGTCGTCAAGGTACACTAGACACGTCTGCCACTTTAGTCCGACGAGTACAGTGTCCATCATTCGTTGAAACGTAGCAGGAGCGGAACAGAGACCGAAAGGCAGGACTTTAAATTCGTATAGCCCGTCGGGAGTCACGAAGGCGGTTTTTTCACGGTCACGCTCGTCCACTTCGATTTGCCAGTACCCTGACTTTAGGTCTAACGAAGTAAAGAACTCAGCATGGCGCAGACGGTCCAAAGCGTCATCGATCCGTGGCAGGGGGTAAACGTCGCGTTTGGTGACTCGGTTAAGCCGTCTGTAGTCAACGCAGAAGCGGAGCGTGTTGTCTTTCTTTTTTACTAGCACGACAGGGGACGCCCACGGACTTGTCGACGGCTGGATGACGTCATCATTGAGCATTTCTTCAACTTGACGCTTAATCGCCTCCCGCTCCATAGGTGACACGCGGTACGGGTGCTGACGAACAGGCCGCGCCGACTCCTCTGTAACTATCCGGTGTTGCGTAATGGAGGTGCGCTGGACTCTAGATTCTGTGGAAAAACAGCCAGAGAATTCTGTCACTAGGCCCAGTAGCTGATTCTTCTGTACATCTGCTAAGTCAGCATTAATGTGGACGCGGGTACTCAGGCTGGCGTGAGTTGTTACATCCGGTGAAGTCACTTGTAACGTGCCGACGTCGGAGAAGTCAGCAATGCCGTTCAGAAAGGCCACAGCTGTACCTTGAGGGACGTGCTGATACTCATGGCTGAAATTTGTCAGCAAAACTTGCGAGCACTTATTCTGTATTCGAACAAGGCCCCGGGCGATGCAGATGTGTCTTTCGAGCAACAGCGGGATATTTGCCTCGGCAATACCCTCATAGTCGTCGAATGCGTCGCAGGTTACGAGGGTCAATACGCTGCTCCTTGGCGGAACCGTGATGTTCTCGTTGACAATCCTCAAGGCGTTGACATACGTGTCGTCAGTGCTGCTCCCTGCTAAGGCCTGCGCCGTTGAAAACGTTACCAGCGACTTTTGTAGGTTTATCACGGCTCCATTAGCCTGCAGAAAGTCCATTCCCAGAATTAGGTCCCTCGAACAGCTTGGGAGGATAACGAAATCTCCGAGGTACGTAAACCCACGAATGCTCACTCGCGCTGTGCATCTTCCTACCGGGGTTAGCAGATGGCCGCCTGCAGTGCGAATCTGCGACCCAGTCCACTCGGTAGAAACTTTCTTCAGCTTTCAGGCAAGGTCCATGCTCATAACTGAGGTGTCCGCTCCAGTGTCGATTAATGCTGTTATGTCTTCGTCATCTATGGTGACGGGAATGTTCGACGTTATTACCTCTCGTACGGTGTTTGACTGCGTCTGTAGGTCTGCATCGTTCTGTTTTCGTCGTTGTCGTCGTAGTGGAGGATCTTGCGCACAGTCGACGTCAGCGGCCTCACCTCCGGAGGTCGCTGAACTCAGTTTTCCCGAGCCGCCGGGCTTGGCGAGCGGCGTCTGAGAGCGCCGCGAGAGAAGGCTTGGCTTGGTGATGGTGACCTGTAACGAGCAGGAGACGACGAACGGGGCTCGTGCCATCGTTGATCACCATTGCGACGATTCGCGACGAAACTCTCTATTTCCGGCGGCCGCTCACCAGGTCGTGGACGAGGTGCATTTGGTGCGAATCCTCGGAGCCCCACATGACGATAAGGACACATTCTGTAGATGTGCCCGGCTTCGCCACAATGGTAACAAAGGGGCTTGTAGTCTGCGGTGCGCCAGACGTCGCTCTTCCTAGTTCTTGCTTCTGCGATGTGCGGTGTGCTGCGAGGCCTGAAGCTAACGTCCAATTGCTGAGCGGGGTGTACCATGCTATACGCGCTTGAGGGTGGTGGACGACGTACTGCTTCTGCGTAACTCATTTCAGGACGCGGTCTCTGCTGTGGTGCCTCGTACTGTTCAGGAACATGGACGGCCTGTCGGACCTCGGCGCGCACCATTTCCGCAATGGAAAGCTGTACCTCAGAGGCAGCGGTCGTCTGCATCTTCTGCAGTTCCTCCTTGATGACAGCCCTGATGAGTTCTCGCAAGGCGCCGACGTCGTTGCCGAGGGTAACGGCAGAGAGCTCCCTTGAAATCACGGCGTCGCGGTTGTATTGCCTGGCCCGCTGTTGAAGGGCCTTTTCCATGGTGGTGGCTTCGTCGTGGAACTCTGCCACTGTCGTCGGCGGATTTCGAATGAGGCCAGCAAAGATTTCCTCTTTGACGCCGCGCATTAGGTGGCGCACCTTCTTTGCTTCAGTCATAGAGGGGTCCGCACGTCGGAAGAGCCGATTCATGTCTTCTACGTACGCCGTCACTCGCTCATTCGGGCCTTGAATTCTCGACTCCAGTGCTAACTCCGCCCTCTCCTTCCGGTCCGCCCTGGCGAAGGCATTGAGGAACTGCCGACGAAATTCTTCCCATGACGTCAGTGTCGCCTCGTGGTTCTCAAACCATATTTTAGCGGAATCTTCAAGAGCGAAGTACACGTAGCGAAGCTTACGCTCGTGGGTCCAGTCGTTGACGTTGGCGACCCGGTCAAAATGGTCAAGCCAGTCGTCGGCGTCCTCTGAAGCACTCCCGTGGAAATGATTCGGCGTCCGGATCTGATTGACGACCACGTGCGATGCTGCAGTAGCGGCAGGAGGTGGTTGGTTCGTCATTCTACTTCGTTCGGGTAGCAGACCGTGCTGTGGCTGGAGTCCCTGGAGACGCCGGCTGGTACGTACGTGCACAGGGGTAAGCTCGTCCGAACTACTCGCCGGGCTTAGGTCTGGGGTACGCTCCGGAGATCTTAACATCGACCGTACCCAGCACATCCACCAGAAATGTCACCCAGCTATTACAGCTAGAATAGTTCACCAGCAACAGATAGGCAAAAATACGCGTCAGCCTTTAATAATGGCTGGACCTCGGAGAGCGCGCGCGCAACCACGAACTTCGTCGTTCTCGCCTCAAGGGGCCAGTGTCACCACGTGCCAACTTATTTCGCGTCATTGTTGCGAGATAAAACAAACCACCGAACACTCCATATTTTACGCTATAGTTTATCGTAGAAAGAAAGTTTATGGTGTATTTTAAATTTTGAATTGCTTCTGCCGTCTGCAGCCAGCAAAAGCATGGCCTTAGAGATTGGGGTTATGTTGTCCTTTGAAAGCCATCGCTGGGGCGTGATTGGAATGATTTGTGTACCACCTTCCTTCTAGATAACTTCCTGATGTCGTTAACGTCAACTTTAGCCCCAGAAATTCTTGGAACGACCTCTGAGGTACACATGTGCAGTGTGCGATGTTTCATTGCGCGTTGTAACTGTCGGAAAGCATCAAAGCTACGATATTCCCTCGCTCGTGTGGCACAGGTTACACCCGTGTCATCCGAATCTTGCTTTCGTGTTTGTGTGCTTAATGAGCATGGGATGCGCGCCTGTCGTCCGTGCCTTCTATGTTTATGTATCGTGCGACGCACGCAGATTCCTCGTAAAGGCAATGTCTCTGCAGCTTCCATGTGTCCTATGTCAACAGCTCTTGTACTACTAAAAAAAACTTTAAATGAAATGTGGAATACTCATTTCTTATATACTGGTTGTTCAATGAACTATCAAAAATAATTATCGTACAATGTTCGTGCCATGGAGCTTGGACCCTTTCTGCACTATCACCAGGATCGGCCCACTTGTTTTTGTCAACATCTCGGATATATTTTTTTCTACATCGTAACCATAGACAGCTTTGCTATAAAAGAAAAAAAAATGCGCGAGTTGGCGTCATACACATTTTTATGTAATGTGCTTTGACATTAGAAATAACAAAAAAAGCTGTCTACTTTTTTCATCAGAAACCTTAAGGTGCATTGTCATTCGAGTTTCTGATGTACTTGTAATGCTAAACAACATTAGACGATGCATTTCTAATGCCTGTCTGATGACACATTAGAAATGCATCAGGTCCTAATCAGAAACTCATTGTTCATTTTCATAAGGGTGGAGACAGCTAACTGGGAACCTTTCCGAGAACTTACATATTTAAGCACGGACGATATTACCTCCTTTAATATAGAACACGCTGTGGCGTATATAACAGGCTTTATAATTGACGCTGCCACGAAATGCATCCGTATAACTAACGGATTTACGAATAACGTCGCATCCCGTGGTGGAATGAAGAATGTAAACACGCACGGAAAAATCAAAACAAAGCTTGGGGACGACTTCGCGACTCTCCAACTGCCGAAAACTTGATTAGTTTCAAGCAAATAAAGTCCCAGGGTAGAAGGACACGCCGACGTGCTAAAAGAGAGAGTTGGGAGAAGTACATCTCCGGTATAAATTCTTACACGGATGAGACAAAAGTGTGGAATCGAGTTAATAAAATAAAAGGCCGGGAGGTACACCCATTACCCTTAGTCAGTACCCATGGTGAGAGCCTGGAAGACCAGGCAGGTTGTCTGGGCGAACATTTTGAACATGTATCCAGTCCGTGTCATTACGTACAAACATTTCTCAGGTTCAAAGAACACGCAGAGCGAAAGCCCCTTGATCGAAAATGTTCACAAAATGAAGATTACAACTGCCCATTCAGCCTAGTTGAACTTAAAGCTTCTCTTACCTGCTGCAACAACTCGGCGCCAGGCGGCGATCGTGTCATGTATGAAATGATTAAGCACGTGCATCCTCAAGCGCTGAAAACACTCCTGTCTCTTTTCAATGCCATGTGGTCGGCTGGGTATATCGCGCCCTCGTGGAAGGAGGCCATAGTCATCCCCGTGCTTAAACAAGGCAAAGACCCGTCCCTAGCCAGCAGCTACAGGCCAATAGCGCTAGCAAGCTGTCTGTGCAAACTATTTGAAAAAATGATCAACAGGCGCTTAATCTGTTTCCTTGAAAATAACAAATTACTAGACCCCTTCCAGTGTGGTTTCAGGGAAGGTATGTCCACAACAGACCACCTTGTTCGCATTGAGTCTAATATTAGAGACGCTTTTATACATAAGCAGTTCTGTCTTTCAGTGTTCCTCGACCTAGATAAAGCTTACGACACGACATGGCGCTACGGCATTCTCCGAGATCTCTCTGCGATGGGTGTCCGTGGCAACATGTTAAACACAATTGAAAGTTACCTATCTAATCGCACATTCCGCGTAAGAGTGGGTAACGCTTTTTCTAAGACCTTCACCCAAGAGACCGGTGTGCCACAAGGGGGCGTGCTTAGCTGCACACTATTTATTGTAAAAAGGAGTTCCCTGCACACAGTCATCCCACGCACTATGTTTTATTCTGTTTATGTCGACGATGTGCAGATAGCCTTCAAGTCATGCAAGATTGCCATCGGCGAACGGCAAGTGCAGCTGGGAATAAACAGATTGTCCAAATGGGCAGATGAGAACGGTTTTAAAGTAAACGCCCAGAAGAGCACTTGCGTAATCTTTACAAACAAGAGAGGCATAACGCCTGTCCCCAGTATAGACGGTTTTCAGCAGCGGCGCACGGGCGCGGCCATGTTTGATCACGTGATTGCGCCGGCATGACTGGCCTTGGGTTGAAGGCCAGCGAAGGAGCCGTACTGCGGTAGTCGTGGGCGACGGTGCGGCAAGCGGCGTTGTTTCGGGTCCAGCGATGGACAGCGGCTGGATCGACGACACAGAGCTCTGGCCCATGGTTCAACGATCATGTAAGTGAACCATTGTTTGTCATTTTAACGTTGTATGTGCTCGCGCCGGAGCGCTCTGGCGCTCGATCATCGTGCATGCGCGTCGCTCGTTCGCGCCGAGCGATTCGAGCTCATGGAGGCTTCTTGTGCGGCGTTCACGTCAATTCGCTAGTTCTTTTTTCTTTTTGTGGTTAGTGTGGTGTACTTAAGCTACGATCTGAGCTGTTTGAAGTGGTTGCCCAGCCTCTCGCGCTTTGCTTGACGGCCTCGAATGTGTATGATTGAGCGCCGAGTGAAAAATCCGTGTCCGCTTGCGTGTTGACGTCTCGCTCGCTGGTATTTTAGCTTCCAACATACGTTGAGGTAAGCGTTTGCCTCGGTACTGGTGCACTGATCTCTGCAGAATTCACAAGTGCGGCGGGCACGCAATAGTTTCGCGTAGTTGACTTCAGAGCGGCAGATTGTGATTGTTGGCTGTACTAACTGAATGCCCCCGAACGGGTGTTGTTTCATAGTAAAACCCCTGTCACATGGGCACGTTCGATCGTAATTGAGCCTCGATCCGAATCCAGTCGGTTCCGCAAATCGTAATTGAAGTGTCCGATTTCGATCGGAGACCAACGTAAGCAGCTTCTAGCTCAGTGTGACAGAAAACGAGGTACAACGAGAAAGAAGGAGATCCGAAGAAATAACCCTCTAAAAAGGCCGTTTTATTTTTTATGCACGTATAATTTTGAAAATCTGTGTGCTGCGTCGACGCCATGCACGTAGTTCTGAGATTTGCAGACGATCAGAATCAGCGGACGTGGCACGTCGTTTACCTAAAATACTGATTGAAAAAGTAATTTTTCGGAAAATTGATTTGTACGTACCTTTACTACCTATTAGGCACGTTTATTATTTGCTTCGGACTTAGTTACACTTAAAGCGTTAGAGCCCAAACAACACGATCCTGATCCTTGGACTGTGTAGTAGCGATCATTTTCGATTGCGATCGAAAGTCCGAGCCGGATCGAGGCTCGATCGCGATCGAAAGTGGCCATGTGACAGGGGCATAACTTTGGCTAGCTGTAATTCAAGCGTTTAATAAATGAGAGGTCCCGTTCAACTTTTCAAACTCTTCATAGGAGAGCAACACCAGCTTAGTAATCAAAGATGTATCAATTATTGGAACTCCAGAACTATAATTTATAAATCCAAACGATCAGTTTAATATCAGACTGTATCTATCGTGTTATTTTAGTTATTTCAAACATCTGCGGATGTCTTGAGAAGTAGTAGTAGTAGTAGTAGTAAACACTTTATTTAGGTCCTGAGAAGCTAGGCAGGCGGGCCTGCTAGCCGTTGGCTAGTCCCATGTCGGAACAGAGAGGCCGTGCCTCTCCGCTCGTTCACGGGCCCTCTGGACAGCCAGGAGTTGGACGTCTTGTCTGGGATCTGTGATGGCCTTCGTCCAGTCTTCTTCTTGGTTAAAATCCTGTAACACAGGGCACTGCCAGAGCATGTGATTTAATGAGCAAAATTCAGTGCCACAATCTGGGCAGAATGGATCGATGTCGGGGTGAAGTTTGTTCAGAAAGCCCCTAGAGGGGTAGGACCCCGTCTGGAGCATGCGGAGCGTGCTAGATTGTGATCTGTTGAGCTTATTATGGGGGGAGGGAAAACTCTGCCTATCCCCTCTGTAATGTGATGTGATTTCTTGAAAAGTAACTAGAGGATCACTGTGGAAGAACTCTCCCGAACTCACCCGAGACACCATCCCGTCACGGCATATGAAACCTCGCGCACGGTCGTGGGCTATCTCATTGGGGTTCAGGTGACCCGGTAATACGTCTGATCCCATGTGTGCTGGGAACCAGACTATGTGATGAATAGTGTCTGAGGGGGGTCTGCCGTCGAGAATCCTGGCTGCCTGTTTGGCTATCAATCCCGATGCGAACGCTCTAATTGCCGCTCGGGAGTCCGTGTAAACTGTAGTGCGTGTTGTATCAAGTAATGCGAGAGCTATAGCAGCCTGCTCCGCCACGTCGACCAATGAGGTCTTTAGCGAAGCTGCCGAGAGGAGATCTCCCCTGTCATTGACTATAGCTACGGAAAACTTGTCGGAGCTCGTGTGTCGCGCCGCGTCAACAAAGGTCTCTGTTCCGGATAAGTTCTTTAGGAAAGCCCTAGCCCTTGCCAATCTTCGACCTTTATTGTGTTGTGGGTGGACGTTTCGTGGAAAAGGGTCTACAATAAAGGAATTCATCGTTTGAATATCTAGTTGCGTGGTTTCTCCCTGATTAAAACTAGGACGGAGGCCTGCCGCATCCAACAGTCTTCTGCCTGCTTTGGAGTTCGATAATCTAATAATTTGTGCTGATCTTTGCGCTTCAATTAACTCCGAAGTGGTGTTGTGTACTCCCAACTTCATGAGTTTCTCTGTGCTAGCCGTGATTGGAATACCAAGCACCTTTTTGACACTTTTGCGCATGAGCGTATCTAATTTATCTTTCTCTGTTTTTGTCCAATTGAGGGCCGCAACTATGTAAATGACATGGCTCATGAGGAAAGCATGGTGAGCCCTAAGGAGTATATCCTCGCCTATGCCGCCTTTCTTGTTGGACACTCTCATAATTAATCTGAGAATGTTCTCTGTTTTCGTGGTGAGATGAGCTATAGACTTTGCGTTGCAGCCCTTCGAGTCTAATAAAAGCCCTAGAATTTTGATAGAGTCTACTCTAGGGATGGTATACCCATCCCTGGTACGAACGCTAATGGGCACCTGATCGAGTGGGGTGAGTCCCCTAGCACCTCGTCTAGCCTGTCTGTACAGCAGGAGTTCCGACTTTCCAGGCGATAGTGCAAGTCCCGTACCGTCCAGGAAAGACTCTGTAACGTCTAGAGCCTCCTGTAGAGCTTGTTCGACCGTCGCCTCCGATCCTCCGGGACACCAGATTGTAATGTCGTCAGCATATAATGCATGGCCAACATTAGCAATTGTTGCAAGGCTTTCCGACAATTTGCGCATTGCTATGTTAAACAGAAGTGGTGAGATAACTGCCCCTTGGGGTGTGCCCCTTCTTCCGAGTGTGAAAGACTCCGACACTGATTGCCTCAACTTTATGACCGCCGTCCTGCTCTCAAGGAAAGATTCAACGAAGGAGAAGAATTTAACTCCTAAGTTCAAGGCCGATATCTCCTTAAGGATGTAGTCATGTCTAATTGTGTCGAAGGCCTTGGAGAGATCTAGTGCGAGTACCCCTTTTACATCTTTGTTTTGAGAGTCTATGATCTGCGTTTTGAGCAGGAGCATGACATCCTGCGTGGAAAGCCAGGGCCTGAAACCCACCATATTGTACGGGAATAGCTCATTCCGCTCGATATGTCTCGATATCCTGTTATGCACTGCATGTTCCGCTACTTTGCTAATGCAAGAAGTAAGGGAGATAGGACGGAGGTTCTCCAAGCTAGGTGATTTACCTGGCTTGGGGATTAGGACCACTGTGGCCTTTTTCCAACTGTCCGGTACGACACCCTCCTCCCATACCCTGTTTATCTCATTCACTAAGGAATGAATGGCTTTGTCGTCCAAATTTCTTAAGAGGCGGTTTGTGACTCCATCGGGGCCTGGGGCAGACCTTCCGTTAAGATTATGCAGCACTTCCCTGATCTCAGCTTCCGAGAAGGGAGCGTCCAGCTCTGGGGCAGGCGCGCCATCATATCGTTGGTGGGAAGAGCTTGAGCTTTGGTCAAGTGGAAGGTATTTGTTGGCTAGTTTCCTAAATATGGAGGCTTCTGAGATGCCGTCCATTAGCTCCTTATTAATAAGTCGGTCTATGGCTAGTCTCTGATTACCTTTCGATTGTCCATCGTCTAGGAGATGTTTGAAGAGGCTCCATTTACCTCCTTTTCGCATTTTCCTGTCCGCTGCCGAGCAGGCGTCCCTCCATTGCTGCTTATTTAATTCGGAGCAATGCTCCTCAATGTGCCTATTGAGTTCGGCGATCTTTTTCCGCAGTCTCCGATTGAGTCTTTGTGTTTTCCATCTCTCGAGGAGAGAGCGTTTGGCTTCCAGGAGGTGCGCTAACCTTGCATCCATCCCTGGGGCATTAAATTCTGTGACTATTTCCTTGGTGGCCTTCTCGACATCCTTCTGGATCTGTACAAAAAGTTCACTGAAGGTGTCGTATACTGCCTCATCTTCACCTCTTATTTTCCTAAAGAGGTCCCAGTCTGTGTATTTGTAGGTTTTGGGGGGAGGTGCTATTATTTCCATCCTGAGTTCTATTATGTAGTGGTCGGAGCCCAAGTTCTCCTGTAAGTTGGACCATTTCGCCTCCGCATTTCTAGTGAAGCTGAGATCTGGCGTCGTGTCTCTGGCGACCGAATTTCCCAGCCTCGTTGGGAAACGTGGGTCCGAGATTAGCGTTAGGTTTAGGTCTGTACTAGCTGCAACTAGATTGGCCCCTTTCTTTGTTCGTGCTACATAACCCCAAGCCGGGTGGGGAGCGTTGAAATCTCCAGCCACTATTAAGGGGTGCGATCTCGCGGTGGTTACGACTCTATTTAGGAGTGAGCGGAGGTTATGCTTATAAGCCGAAGGAGAGCTGTACAAGTTGAGAATGAAAATGTTACGCCGGATTTTGCCATTGGGGATGATTTCAATTAATTGTGCCTCGAGACCGGATCTCTTATCCGAGTTACAAATTTTGACTTCATGCTCTTGAAAAGAGATGTCTTTCTTGACAAACGTGGCGATACCTCTGCCATTTTCTCCCTTTTGGCTAACCGAACGGTAGCCCGATAGATTTACATTATCGCTGAGAGTTTCCTGCAAGAGCAGGACGTGCGGCATTGACGCTTGTGATTTGATGAGCTGCAGTAGAGCAGCTTTTCGCCTTAAGAAGCTTGCACAATTCCACTGCCAAATAATTATGTTTCCGGTTTGTCCCGCCATTTTGAAATCTATTAAATTAGCAAAGCCTGCAGCGAACTCGTCTTATCCGGATCCTGCTGTACTTTCTTGGCTTTTCTTATGGTGCTAGCGGTGGTTGTCTTGATTTTGCTAGAGTCTATCATTTTCATTTTAGACTCGAGGATTCCTACTCTACGTGTCAGGTGGGATATGTTCCCGTCCATGTGCTCGATAGTGCTTGATTGAATGGTTAAGGCCTCTCTCATCTGCTTGAGGGATTGCTCAATCGCCGCTAAAGACGCGAGTACGTTTGGCTCTGGCTTAGGGACCTGAGCGGGGGTCTGGTCAGTTTGCATGGCCTCTCTTTCCGTAGTCACGGGGGGAGAGAGAGCTTTGCGCTTATTCGACCCTTCTGCTTGAATCGGGATGGGTGAGTCTATTTCGGGGGGTTCACGTGAGTTACGGAAGAGCTCGAACTCGGACCTCAACGTTCGTAGTGCCTCTTTAAGTTCTGCATTTTCTTTCTTAAGCATTAAAATCTCAGATTGTTCTTTCTTATGCTCCGGCGAGATGCCCTGTGTTACCTTTTTGCCGTTTTGGATGTTCAGCCTGGCCTTGTCCGCCCAGGACATTGGTTCCTGGATTCGGACCCTGGAGCCTGAACGTCCTCTCGAACGGGATCGTCTGCTGCTATTGTCGCGCCCTCTGGAGCGTGAGCGCGATCTGCTGCCGGGGCGCCCCCTGGAACGAGAGCGGGAGCGCCCTCTAGATGCCGATCTATTGCGGCGGGGGGAGGAGAGTGTCTTGTCTCCCGCCATTGCTTCTCCGCCTGCAGATGTGTCGGAGCCACGTGGACCTGACGCCAGCTGTTTGTGCTGTGCGCGCCTGCGGCGCCGCAGTCTTTGGCGCACAATGTACGGCACCTGAAAGCGCTGTCTGCACTTGCGGTCAGCCGTTTGGTGTGCGCCACCACAAATTGCGCACTTGGGATTGCATTGATGATCCTCTGATGGTGCCCGCATTCCGCATCCGCGGCATTTTTTCTGATCTTCGCCCTTCGGGCAAACATCGGCCCTGTGGCCCAATTCTCCACACGCGTAACAAACGTCCATTTGCCTGCGATACAAGGAACAAGGGTAGCGAACACCTTCACACAGGACGTTTTGGGGGACCTTTTGTCCGTCGAACAACACGATCACTGTTGGTGTCTTCTTGATTCTTCGAACACCCAGAGCGCCGGGGTTCCTCCGGTTGACGATCATCTCCGTCAGTTCTGCATCACTGAGATCCAGGTTGATTCCGCGGATCACTCCTTTACATGTGTCGTCGGACGCAGCCACGTAGGCCGCTACTGCTATGACGATATTACCCATACAGATCTGTTGGACCCTGGCGTAGGCGCGCGCGTTCGCCTCGAATGGCGTGGCAACCACAAGAATGTTCTGGAAGGGGTTCGTGCACAACGTGTCGTCGAACACCTGCTCCGCTGTTAGGGAAGCCGCCTTGGCGAGCGCACGCTTGAACATAATAAGGTCTGTCTTCTTAACATCCAACCCTCCACGAGGCCGTATGATGGTCTTAAAGTCATCCCTAGGAAGGTTCGGGATTCTGGAAGCTTCCACGACTCGTCTAAATACGTTCTGTGGGGCAGTGCGGCAGCCGCCACTACCGCTTCCTTTCGCTGACGTGGGCACGTTAGAATCAGCCCGCTCGGTGTGTTTCTTCTTCTTGCTCACGACTTGGATCCAGCCTGAGCACTCCGCTTCCTCCGGATTGATTTCCATGCCTTCTACAACTGATGTGTTGGAGGCCATTCTCTAGCTCGACGACGCGTTGGGCCTAGGCTCGCCGCCCGCCCGACCGCACCGTCTGGTTTGGCACGTTAGGCGTAGCTGCGCGCCAACGTGGCGTGGGGTAAAAGGTCTCGGGGAAGACCGAAAAATCCACCCACCGGTATGATTCTGGTATCCGCTTGTTCCTTGCAACAAACTGTGTCGAATGATGGACAATTCTTGCGGGTTGAGGCAAAAAATCCGATCCAGAACGTTTGTAGAGACGGGAGCCGATGTGCTCGCACATGTGCGTTCGTAGTCGTCGTCCTGTCTTGAGAAGTAAATAAAAAATAAGCTTTCTTTCATTGTCATTTTTTTTTCATTCCCGCAGTACATACAAATGTTTCTCCCCTATTTCAGTTGTCTACGACTACATGGTCAAGGCAATCGACCAAGATGGGAAGCCTGCACAGGACTACAGGGGGTTTGCAGAGGGCATCAACCTTTTTGACAGTGGCAATGTTGGGAAAGCTTTGTGTTAATCCAAGGATGGCATCTGCAGCATAAAGCTGTGTTCCAAGCTGCAGTGTTGGGTAGGGATAGTCCTTGGTTGGACGCCCATCAACAAAGTGAATAGAACATACCTGAAAGAAAAGGGTGATTCATGTAATATTTACAATGGTTTGCTTTTATTTGAACGTAAGAATAAAGGAGTCCACATAAATAAAAAGTACGCACATGGGTAACGCATGCAGTTCTTATTGAAAACTGCCACAAATGTGGCAAAAAAAGGCAATAGGAATGTGCTGCCAATGTCTTTTCCATAATCACAAATAATGTCATAATTTCATAGTGTCAAATAATGCCACAATTTCGCGATGTCGAAAGAGGCTATGAATATTAAAGTAAATAGTATATATATTCAGCATGCGCTTTGGGGAACCCTGAAAGACACAAGGCAGAAGGAAACAGCTGATTTGTAGTTACCACTACTTTAATACGCAGCTAATCAAATAATGTCAAACTGCTGAGTTTGAAGTTATTTACTTTTATTTTCATCGTTTCTCTTGACATATACAATAAACGATACGATAAACACGCAACGATCGCTTCTAGCGTTGGTTGCATGTAAACAATAATTTTGTGCTACAGCGTCAACACAGCTAGCTTTCGCGCACCTGTTGCTGGCCACAAACAACGCCAGGTCTACGTTCTGATCACACCGTGCATCTGATACAGCAGCGAAACCAACATATGTAAAATCAGACGCGCAGGCAGGAATTCGTCAAGCTTAGCGATTTAAAAATGCGATTCAGATAGCACTTTTCCAATCTTTTTTGCAGGAGTTCTCACCGCGACAACTAGTACGCCTTAATTGGCACCGATCCCGGCGCATATACGCACGTGGCGTGTAATTTCACTTAACGATAAACATCACTGATAGCAGGCGACTGTTCCAATACGATATCGCTAATGCTTGTGTTCTGCCACGGAAACACCGCACGGTGACCTTAATGTACAGCAAGCGCAAGATGGGAAGTTTATACACCATTCCGCAAGCCGAGCGCGTTCGCTTATTCGGTACTATGATCTGCCACTTACTCTTGCCGATGTGCCTTAATTGAAGTTCTTTCTCTGTAGGTTCGCTATCCAGCATTGTCGGGTGAGCTTGTTTTTCTCTCCTTGAGGAAATCGGCGCATGGAAAACGGCCTCGGGCACGGGCAGTCTTGATGCAGCTGTGGCGCGTGTATTTCATACACCGACGTGTTCCACAGCTTAATTTCGCCATCACAGTTTTTGCATCCGACCACAGCACACGTTTTCCCTCTTAATCTCCACATGGAGCAGAATATTGTTCGACGTTTGACAAACTGCGCTTGTTAAACGCCGCTGGCTACGCTTTCGCGACTGAGAAATGGTAGTTTCGTTTGCGCGCCCAAGGCCAGAGATGTCCAACACGCGCGGCGCTCCGGTGGCGCCATCTGATTTCAGTTGCACAAACCGGCTGCTGCAAATCGTCTATAGAAATCAAAGGAGATGCGCTCTCTGTGAGCAGCGAGCATAAGTTTCTAAGCATTATTATAGATTCCAAGCTTACATTTATTCCTCATATTAAGTATCTGAGGGCAAAATGCCTGAAGACAATGAACCTCTTAAAGCTTCTGTCGCGTACGACTTGGGGTAGTGATCGAAAGTGTCTGCTTAAACTCTATAAAAGTCTTGTCCGCTCACGCCTCGATTACGGAGCTATAGTATACAATTCCGCAACGCCAAGTGCATTAAAAATACTAGACCCCGTTCACCATCTGGGTATCCGCCTCGCGATCGGTGCTTTCCGAACAAGTCCTATCCAGAGCCTCTATGTAGAGTCGTCAGTGGTCACTCCATCTGCAGCGTTCATATAGCAGTTTAACGTGTTTTCTGAGCATACGCGTGAACACTGAACATCCTTCTTTATCAACTATAAATGAGGTGACCGCTACCACACTCTTCCATAATCGACCGGCAGCGAGAAAGCCCTTCTCTTTGCGCGTGAGGAACCTCAGTGATGAAATGGGTGTTCCAGTTCTTGAACATTGTCTTGTGGCTCCAGCAAAACTGTTACCACCGTGGCAGTGGCAACTCATAGATTGCGATACATCATTTGTAGAGGTCACGAAAAACGCACCAGAGGCACACATTAAAATGCACTTCCTAGAGCTTCAATCCAAGTACTCATGCGCAGAGTTTTACACAGACGCTTCTAGGTCACATACCGGCGTGTCATAGGCAGCCGTCGGCCCATCCTTCTCGGAATCCGGTGTACTGCACCCGGAAACGAGTATCTTTACGGCTGAGGCCCATGCACTATTGCCGGCCGTGAACCATATAAGGAAATATAAACGTCAAAAAGCAATCATATTTACGGACTCCCTAAGGGTGGTGAAAGCCCTGATGTCACTCTGCAAACACAAAAATCATGTACTAACTGAGCTCTATTCCATCCTATGCAGAGCGTATATATCAAACCGGCATGTAATTATATGCTGGGTGCCGGGTCATAGAGGAATTGAGGGTAATGTTCGAGTAGATGAAATGGCCACATCTGTTACATCTCAGGCTATTAACCCTACCACTGCTGTTCCTGCAACAGATTTGAAGCCTTTCCTGCTAAAGAAACTGCGAAGCCACTGGCAACGTTTGTGGGACGCTGAAATAAATAATAAGCTTCACTTCATTAAACCACAGTTAAGTTTCTGGCCTTCCATAACGAAAACACGACGAACTGATGGCCTATTCTGTCGCCTCAGAATGGGACATACATATGGCACCCACAATTTTTTGCTTACTGGTGATGAACCACCAACCTGTGGTAGATGTGGTGAGAGGCTGACGGTCCTCCATGTCCTCGTGGAGTGCCGGGAAGCCGAAACAGAAAGAAAGAAATATTTTCCACAAGCGTACCAATAACATGTCCCGCTTCACCCCATTATGTTCCTTGGTGAAGAACCACTGTTTAATGCCAAAGCAGTCGTCAAACTTTTGAACGATGTGGTCTTGCATGTTATTAGCCCAAGTAGTTCGTAGCGCATCTTCTCTCCAGAGGATGCCGCTGTGATAGTAGTTTTTTATAGCACATGCCTCCAGGCCCTTGTGGTTCAAGGGCTCTGTTTAGGCAGTAGTGCTTCTTGCCAATTACTGCATTTTAATATTTTGAATATAGTATTCTTCTTTCTCAATGCATTCTCAATTTCATAGTACACCACATTAGTCATTGCCATGATTTTAGTACACGTATATTTTACGCACTATACTGCGATTATTTTAGGTCCCTTTACAGCCACGCCTCATCTACTTCTCAGAATTCATTGCTCCACTGCAAACTCACAAACACTGGCATGGCGCTCTTTGGTCATACTTGGCCCTTGCGCCATTAAACACCATACATTATCATCACATTGTGAGGCAAGTGTCTAAGCACACCACAAAGCCAATGAAGCCTGTCTTTATATTTTTCCCTGTCATTAGTTTACCAGCTGCAGACTCCCTAAGTAGGCCTTCAGTTCTTTGACATACGCAGTGACAGGAGCCAGATTTTCAGGACACAGCGGCCTTTTCTATTCTTCTTGCCTTGGATGTCTTGAATTTAATAGGTCAAATGCGTTGTTGACATGTCTGATAAATGTTCTGTTGGCAAGGCATTTGAAAATTATTGAATTTTTCGAGCTCTGCAGTCACTGAGAGCATCTGCTACCGATTGACTAAACGTTTGAGCCAACAATGAGACTTTCATGGGCTGGTTTTTCCAATTATATGTGCCTGTCTAAGTTTGTTTGCCAAATGTAGGCCCTCTGTGTACTGGATTTAATGCGGCTCAATGGCTCATCAATGTGTTTCCACAATATGAGCTGTTTGTTCATATCACAATAACTATTTTATCAAACAGGGTGTGCCGCAGTAGCTTCGACATGTGACAGGGATGCAACATGGCAAAGAGAGGCTTTTTTGTCACTGGATGCAGAAAAGCACCCAGCTCAGTCAGGTCCATCTTGCAGCAAAGGCTGCACAGCAATGACAAATTCGCTCCAGCGCAATCGCAGGTCAAAGTCACAATGTGGGCACCTTTTTCTTGAGCCAATCTAGCAGCTTGCAGCAACAAATTACGCCTCTGCTCACCACCAAGACCATCTACTAGAAAGTAGCCAATTGGCAGCTTCCATCTACCATTGATTGCAACAAGCATTAAAACAAATGCATCTTTGCCAACTGGAAAGCTGTCATTATTGACATCAATGCTCATGTCAAGATATCCATGGAACCTTTCTCCATCCCACTCCACATATCTACGAATGGCCATCTCATCCACAACCAGATTGCATAATGTGGAGTGGCAGTTTTGTGAATTTGGCTCTACCTTCATAGCCTTCATTCTCAGTGAATGCGTCAGTGAGTGCCTCTTTTGAAAAGCCAGCCGCCCCATCAATGGATTGATACCATTTACACGGTGCCTTTGGATGCGGAAGGCATGTGTCAAAAACAGCTCGTACATATCTCTATGCCCTAGGGGTATCAAAATGCAAAGCCAGCTAATGCCCTGAGCTCTGGCAAGTAAGCGGGTGACACTGCTGCACGCGACTTACGTGGCACTTGATGAATTATCAAGCCGTTTTTTGCCCCACAAAGACTCTGCAACATGACGACGTCCTCATTTCCTAGAATGCGGTTGTCAGATAAATCTTCTATAACATCTTGGAGATGAGCAACCTTTTGCAAAAGCCGGTGATGGGACTGCTGTAGAGTCTTGATCTTCTTCTTGGTCGCAGTTTGTAATTGTGAGTAACGTCATACTTCAAGCCTCACAAAGGCCTTTTCAGGCGTGTCTCCTGCGGGCTGTGGCTGCGAAATATCACACGCTGTAACAGGCGCATGAACAACCAGCATGACACAAATGACGTATGCAGAACAAAGTACTTAATTGTTGTGTCATACACTCTTGCGCAAGCTATGAAGAATATAATGCTATACTCTAGGTCATTACTCTGCTCACGACGGTTTCCGTTTACACTTTTGTGAACTTAAAAACTGTGAAGGCATAAAACTGCCATCCACACGAACTTGCTAGTGCCACCTAATTTTATTTGTTTATTTATTTGCAAAATACTCCAGGCCCCTCAGGGCCCAGGCAGGAAAGGTAAAAGTACAAAGAACTAACACAGAAGAGGCTGATGTAGCATAGTTCAGCATGGGATGCTTCACAGCAACCTTTTAGTTTGAGTAGCCAAAATATACTGAGCACATATTCCTACACAAAAGACCACTTTTGTCTGCCTGTATCACGGCTCATCGTGACCAATCGAACGAATAAAAAGCATAGAAAATTGTGAAAACCTGCTGGTCTTCTAGTTCATTGTGTCATTTGAATGGGACAGAGAAACTGAAAAAGGATTATTGGCCGCCAATTGGTGTTTTATGAAAACCCTGAGGAAACTCATACCGCTGCGGGCGAATATGAATGTTTCAGCTTTTAATTACATAGTTGCCATGATCATAAGTGTTAGTGTCCAAGTGCAGTTCACCGAGTGAGGTCTATTATGCGTCAGCTATTAAAAAACTACCATGATAATAAATGCTACTTCACTTTCAGTTACCTAAAGAAACAAGTATGTAAAAATTGTAGTGGTCGAGTACTTTTCTTACCATAGTATGCCTTGCTGTTCGAGGTGTCGCTGGGTTGTGCGTAGGCAGCGCTGCAGAAGCTTCACCAATGAGCGTGCTGGTAAGCCTTGGACTGGGAGACTGGACAAAATACACCAAGTGCAATGATAAGGGACTGCTTACTGCAACATAGCTTGAAATTGCTGACCGTGCAAACGAAATACCAGATGCACAGTTGAAGCTAAAACGCAGGACTATAGCGACACCATTGGCTTCATTTAAAATTTAAGCTCAGTAATGACCAGCAAGCAAGACATTGTTAGGCAGATCAGTGGCTATGGTTATGTAGTGTATTTTTTATCTACTGTCCCCTAAAATTATGTTGATGAAGCTTATCAGCGCAGTTGGCATGTTATAAATTTTATTACTGCAGTAATTGTTGGAGCCTAGCAAGGGTGTTAATTACGCATGCACTGAGAGGACATGGCTGAAGTCTAATTCAGAGAAGGGGTGTGTTTTCCTTATTCCAACTTCACTGAAAAAAAGCTGTTTTTCATCTTGCATAACACTGCTTTGCTGCACTTTGTTTTATTTTCTGTGTCTTGTACTTATCTTAGATTGACTAAAATGAGGTTGTGATGTAGCATATATGGCTTTCATTCATTAGCACTTGCTTTTTGCCAGTGTTAACAATGAAATTTGAATGCAGTATGCTTGTCACCTGTGTCCAAAAAGGGCTGTAATGTAGCTGATGATAGGTTCAATAGTTCTTTCTCTTCAACCTGAGCATTACTAATAGATGTTTTAAAACTGTCGAAAAAATCTTACAAAAACCTGTATGAGAGTCTCATATGTATTTTTGAAACTGCAATATTTTCTTTAAAGGTGAAATCCAAAGTGAAACACCAGATTTTTGCAAAGCAGATTAGAACATGAATAAACCAAGGCACACATATGAGAAAATGTCGTAAGCAAGCCCTGTGATCATTGCGACAATCAAACTTGCCAGGACATCTTGAATTTCGGAAGGCCTTTCGGAAGGGGTTCTGAATCAGTGGAGGACGAGCTAGCAGATGTAGCAGTACCCTCTGCTAGCACATCAGAGAAGCCCTCAGAGATGTCCGTGTCCATTGTGGCTTGAGAGAGATCTGCCTGAATATAAGAAAAGCATACTTCACTGCAGGAATGGTGGGGGACATCTACCACAGTCATGAAAAAAGCATGATCAAACTGGAAACATGCATTATGGCTGTATACAGCTGTGCATCACCTTACTGGCTCATCTTGATACTGTGATGTGCTCGTGGATGTAGCTGCTTCACTTTAAGTTTGCTTCATTGTTGTGGCATCGTCCTTTGCAAGCGTCTGTAGTTAAATAACCCACCAGATATTTTAAAGCTCCGACAATAACATTTGCTGTGGAACGAATTTACACAACCCAGATATTTTAAAGGTCCGACAATAACATTTGCTGTGTAATGAATTTACACAACCTTTGCAGAGTCATGCAAAAGGCTTCGCATGATCTGTGCATGCTTTCCCTACACACCGCATCCCCTTGTGTCGAAAACTATGTTCGATCTAACTGTGCTTGTAAAATACACATACAACTAATTGAATCTCGGGGAAAATGGAGCTGTAGTAACTTCGCAGTGCATGTTTCGCACAAAAATATCATAGACATAGCTGTAACACATACTTAATGTAATGTAAGGCCCCCTCTGTAATGCCTCCAGGCCTTCAGGATACTACCAATAAATGAATGAAAATGATGTCCAGTCCTGCAGTTTAAAGTAAAGTGTGTTATTTCATCTCAACTGTCATTTGCCGGTTGTTTAAAATATGTCAACCAACACCATATTTTCTGAAAACAAAAAAAAAATGTATTTAGCCTGAACATGGGAAGTGATTGAACATTGCAACATGATAATTGAACTTTGCATTCACAAGCAGAGTTACTATGTGCAGAATATTCTCACCGAGATTATTGCTCTTATTGACTATTGCAAAACTTAGTTTGTTACGTCAAGACTAATCTTTCATTGTTTCTTCAATTAATTAGTTTTATTGCAATTTTGATTGTTTTGAGCCACAAGAAATACATGAAAAATTCAGTAAATCATAATTTTTATAGCAGAAAGTGTAAATGTTCGACAATAAATAGTTTCACATCGTGGACTCTTTAGGAATGTACGCTAGCCGATAAATGTACTTCAAGGAGAAATAAATGTTTAACACTTTGTGGGAATTATGACAAAGTTGGAAAAAAATGACTGGACTTGCACATTGCACCACTATTTCGTCAGTTCTAATTCACACGAGCACGTAGTCACTAGGGAATATTGCAGTTCCATTTTCATAAATAAAAGAAACGTTCATTGTGCTTACCTACGGAATAATGATTTTCTGTTCGATTAGGGCATCCTGGCACACAACACTTCATCACGCAGGTGCGCCTACTGCTGACGGGAGTTCTCGCCGGTCTGCTGAGAGGTCGAAGACTTTGAGCAGAGCAAGAGTGTCGACTGCACTACCGTAACTACGGGCCGGCACGGTCCTAAATACGTTTGGAGTCTCCGGCTCGCCAGTACATCCTTCGGCACAAGACAGGACGAATGTTTTTTTTTTTTTTTCGTGGGAAAACAACTACTTTGGACCCTGTACGTTCGCTTAATCGCCTGCACATTTTTGCGAGGGTGAAAGGCATCATTGTTTCCCAGAAGACGTCCGCAAACGCAACGAATCGTCGTCGGAAAGGCGGCTTGGTTGCCTTCACACGTTTGCGGGGCGAAAGGTTTCCTCGTTTTCCTGAAACTGCCCCGAAACGCAACCAGCCGTCCTTGAGGTGGTCGTCAAGCGTTGTTGGGCGCAATGCTGGTTAACCGACGCCTTCGTTCATAATAGCCTTGGCGCCTGTCTGCTAATTAAGCGGCGAGACTCAACTGCTTGACACACTTGAATTCCTTCACTAACCGCGGCGCGCGTTTGCCATGCCGACTATGTGCACATATCCCGAAACCCCCGCTGCAGACGAAACCGAAGCCACCGAAGCGAGCCGAGTAAAATGTACCGCTTGCCGATCACCTGAGGGCCTATTTCCCATCATCCCATCCCTCCATTTTTTTTATGACTAGGCTTCAAGATTGTCACGTGACGCTCCCTGCTAGTTTTTTTTCCTTCCTCCATGGTAGCAGACAACGCGCCCATGGTAGCAGCCTGGGCGCGTCTCGAACGCTAGGTCATTTTCCTTCGCTAGCCAAAGGGGCACCGGGATCGGATTTCCCCTCGTGCGCGGGGGCCCGGGGTTCCCATTCTTGGCCGTGCGGTGCAGAACAGCGCGGCCGGGCGCACGAGTACGGGTCGAGAGCACGGTCAGAAAGGTCGAGCGCATCTCGGAACTCTCTCGTGGCCTGGTATTTCGGGGGATTACGAGGTGACGAGTCACCACCAGCCCACGCGCAACTAGGTACGAGAGAGCGGACGGCGGTGGCGGCGGGCAGTAGGCTCTCGCAGCCAGCATATCGCCCTGAATGCGCTTCGCATCGGAGGCCAACTCGTTTAGGTCACGATAACGGGCGCTCCGCAGGAAAACGGCGAAGGTTGGGTGGGCTTAACAAATGGCCCGCTCTACCTTCTCGGTGTCAGATGCCAAAGGGTTAGCAAGAAGATAGAGCTCCTGCATAGCCCTGACGTACTCGAGCAGAGATTCGTCGGGGCGTTGGGTCCGAAGCTCTAGCTCGCGACGCATGCGGCGTTCATAGTCAGGAGGGAGGAATTCGCTGCGGAAAAGCGTCCTAAACTCCTCCATAGAACGAGCTTAGTGGCCGACAATTCGGTACCACCATTCCGCGTTGGCTGTTAGCGAGACGGGCAATACAGTGCCTAGCATCGCGCTCGCGTCCAGCCGCATTGCCTCTTGATAGTGGTGCAATGCCTCGAGGCACTCCGTAACACTCATGCGGTCCAAATAACCACCGTACTCCGGAAGAGGTACCCGTAGGCTGCTCGGCACGCATCACCGAGGGGACTGGAGGTCTCCCTTTAGAGCACTAGGCTGCGAGCGCGCCGCTTCCACCAGGACAAGCTGAGCTGCTGCGGTGTGCAGCGGCGTTTGCTCCGTGAAAGGCGCGGCGGTCTGAGAAAGGCCAACCTGAGCCTGTTCTCCAAAATGCACGCTCGAACCTAAGGGGCCAGTAAACGGCAAGGAGGAGAGCTGGGTTGCCGCTCCGACCTTTGCATGAGGCTTCACGTGATCGGCGAACGGATCGACAACCTAGCGGGGATGCTCACGCACGTCGCTCGGCTATGCATGAAGCAAGCGGCAGTCGGAAAGCGCGGCGACTTTCTCGGCTGAGCGGGGCGACTTGCGCTCGACATTGTTCTCAGCTGCGCTCGGGACAAGGAGAGGCCAGCGAGCGGTTTTGTGCCAGCACCTAAGCAGTGTGGCTCCGGTGCGACAGCAGCCTGTGCTCGGGGCAGGGAAAGGCCCGCGAACGCACCGGCAGAGCGGTGTGGCTCCGACGCAGCACATGGCGCCGTGAACGACGCTCGGGCAAAGGGAGGCCGGCGAGCATATTCGTGCCGGCATCTAAGCGGGGTGGCTCCGGTGCGACACAAGGGGTACTCCCCAGTCAAAAAATCTGACAGGCTGTCGGCTTTATGTTATTTTGGCCTGTAAGCCTGTCGGTTCGGCAGCCTGTCGGTGTCAGCCTGTCGGCGTCCGCCTGTCGGTGTCGGCCTGTCGGCGTCCGCCTGTCGGCGTCAGCCTGTCGGTTTGCAAGCCTGTCGGAATATTTTATTCCGACATGCCGCAATTGCGGCAGTATTCTCTGGCAATCACTTTCAGCGATAGTTTCACTTTCGCGAGAGTTCATGGCTCGGCCCACGAAAGCTCTTGCATTTTCCCGACGCTTGTGCGCAGGCATACAGTGCCGATTCTCGCGTAAGTGAAACTACTTCCGAATGTGATTTTCCGAGAATTCGATCCCTAGTGGCGTCATCAAGCATGTTTGATTATGCTGTCCGACAGTTCCTAAATAGAAAATACACCTTTGATTGATGGTTTCAAAGTTTTATTGCACAGTAATTCACACGCAGCCATCATATACATGCAAACAAAAATACCGTATTTACTGTACATAGGTCCTTTTTCTCGAAATTAATGAAGCTACCCAATCTATGTTACCAACGAATTTCTACCTATATTCATGAAAAAAAGCTAGCAAAAGTACCGAGGCAATGGCATTCCTCTGCCACGCCTGGGTTCAAGCAGCACATGGGTGCCTGCTTTACTAGTACATTATTTGTAACCTGTAGTAAATATATACAACAAAGTAGAAAGCAAAACTAATATTGAGAAATCTAACAAAGTATGTTTGGGGACCATCATGGAGACAAGCAAAGTCTCAACATGGGTTAAGAATGTGCGAGGGGGCCTGCCAGCTGAGATTCAGACTGGTTTTAAATGATGCTGCATATACAGCACACTCGATAGCATTAAAGACATCGTCATTTGGGGTGCCGAGGACGCCTGTGCAGCATCCATCAAGGATGACTTCTCTGACAAGTACGAAGAGGATCTAGCTTGCAGCATTGACTCGCCTCCCTTTTCAAAAGCTAAAAAGGCCAAGACGACCAAAGTGAGCGCCATCATCAGGGCAGCATACGAGGCTTCTCCGGAGCTACCAAAACACACGAGCATCAAGAAGTGGAAGCTCTTGGTATTTACGTCACATATGAATATACCACGGTGGTGGTCGTGGCACACCGAGAGCATATGAATTCAACAGAACTAGGAAGGGTCCTGCTGTAAAAGGTGGGATGCCCCTGAGTGGGCAGTACAGCAGGGAAGAAACAGTTTTGCTGCTTAACATACAGAAGAGCGAAAAGTTGTTTCAGCAATCCCAAAGAACATGAGCACGGAGCACAACCAAAGCAGAAGAAAAGCACGATCAAAGACCTTACAAAACAAACATGGAAGAAATCCAGACGTATACTACACGGACTTGCGTAGAGTGGCAACAAATTCACAATACTAGCCACAATAGTCCACAGTGATAACTGGCTTCATTCGGACCCCTTTGGCCTGCACGGAGGAGGCAGCAGCCATAATGCTGGCCTTTCAAGATGCAGAGGCAGAAGAACAATCTCTATTGGTTCTGACGGGCTCCCAGGCAGCTGTCCATTCATATATAACGGGCACCATTCCACACAAAATCCACAGCATGCTAGGCACCACCGTAGAATGGCACCACCCAATGATGTAGTGCCCGGCACACACTGGGCTCAAGGGAAATGAGAAGGCCGACCAAACTGCTCGAGGATCCCTACGAGGAACCCCTGATCCACCAGCACGACATCCTCGAAGACCAAAGAGACAAAAATACAGCCACCTACACCCAGACCGTACAGGAAAACAGGCCAGGTACTGGCACTTCTTACGAACACACATCATCATCAACCTATATTTATGTCCACTGCAGGACGAAGGCCTCTCCCTGCAATCTCCATTACCCCGGTCTTGCGCTAGCCGATTCCAACTTGCGCCTGCTAATGTCCTAACTTCATCCCCCCACCTAGTTTTCTACCGTCCTTGACTGCGCTTCCCTTTCTTGGTATCCATTTTGTAACCAATGATCCACCGGTTATCCATCCTACGCATTACATGGCCTGCCCAGTTCCATTTCCCCTCTTAA
Organism: Dermacentor silvarum; assembly: GCF_013339745.2. Classification (NCBI taxonomy): domain Eukaryota; kingdom Metazoa; phylum Arthropoda; class Arachnida; order Ixodida; family Ixodidae; genus Dermacentor; species Dermacentor silvarum. Next base: position 98,918,469 of record NC_051163.1, on the reverse strand, counting down.
TGTCAACAAGAACATCGGCTATCGCCATTTGCTGTCTGATCCACACTCTCTTCCCGTCTCTTAAAGATAGACCTAATATTTTTTGTTCCATCGGTATTTGTGTGGTTCTCCACGCATATCCATACATCCAAATACTTCGAAAGATGCATACACCCTGCCACTTCCCTTGGTGTAGGGAGCGGCCAAGTCTCGCCCATGTAATGTGGATATGTAAGCAACGACTTCCAAACTCTAAATTCACCCCCTAAGGGCGCAAATTCTAAGTAACAGGCAGCGAGACGTTTGGCTTGCTAGCAAAAATCTAGAGAGCTCTTCTCGATCAAGCCCAGCGAGCCACAGAGATCAATGGAGCTCTAAATTGAGGCACCCACCCACCACCCAAGACCCTTAAGAGAAATAATTTAAGTTTACACTACTACTGCTAAAGAAAGATATTGGTCGACTTAATTCAAACTAAAAATTTCTAAATTTCTCAACTAATTCAATATATAGTGGTCGACCTATACTCATCTTGGACCTATTTTTTAGTAAGTACGGTAAGCACTAACTCCACAAAGAAAGGTAGAAGTGCTAAGCTGGTAAGGTCAATATACAAAGTCTGCCCCAGAAGTTTGAGCAGTTCATGTCACTACATTCTCTGCCGCGTTTTTGCTAGTTCACTGCACAAAGTTTTGAGACAAGCCCCGTAGCTATCAGTACCAGTAGCACTACCTTCTTTGCACGTCAGTGAGTTTCTGCGCCAATTGTCTGCGCACTTTCAATCTTTTTTTTCTCGTCTTCCGGCGTGACACTGTTGCCCATGAAGATCTGGAGGAGGCCTGCGCAAGAAAAGCAATCACGAGTACAAAAGTAATGAAAGCATCTAAACAATTATTTCCAGCATGCACATTGCAAGCTCCCAACAATACGCCCACGGTTGAATGAAATATTTTTGCAAAGCTCCATTTTCAATAACCAAACTGCAGGTTACTTTTTGCATGTTCACTCACATGCCTCAAATTCTTTCTACAGTTTTAACATGAAATATTTCAGTAGCAGATGATCGCAACACAGTGCTTTAGCACTAGCTTTGCTTTTACTGTGGCTATTTGCATGTGCTATCTATACATGAGTAGATCAGTTAATGCGCACAGCTAGCACCCATCAGAACCAGTAAGGATAAAAGCTAATGATAGACTAAAGCATTCTGATCAGCACTGGGGCTCTGAACTGTTAACACTTAGGCTTGCTCGTTTATCATCTTCCAGAAATTGAAGCGAAATTGCACCGTAGTAGTGCTCCTACAAATCCGCATTCTCCTTTGCTGATGTAATTTCACTGCACTTACCGTTGTCAAGGAATTCTCAGGCACACTGGATAGTGCTGCTATGCTTGTGCTCACAGTACATCAAGACAGCATAAAATTGTAATTTCTTCTGAATGAAACAGACCACAACTGTATGTAGATTAATAGCAGACATGTTTTTAAATGTCTCCTTTATATGAAATTTGGTTGATACGAGCCACTAGTTTGGACGTTTTCTATAGCAATATTACATTCAATAGTAAAAAGCCCACTACTCTGAGAAGTTATCATTAAGGATGGCACATCAATACAGGTTAAGTGCACTGTTTTGTCGAGCATAGCAGCACCTTCAGTAGTTGTAACAGTTCAGTGCTGCTACATTTGAAAAATTATTTTCATTGGAACAGTATGTTCATATACTTTTCAAGGATGACAACTTTTATGGTGTCACGGCTGGTGTGGCCTCAGTCCTTCCCTTGAATCGCGACTTGACGGACAAAGTCCCGGTCACGCTTCTGTTCTTAAGCTCATCTGGCATCCAATACATTGTGGACGCCATACGGCAGAACATAGTCAGACGTACACCGCAACAATGTCCCCCAAGCAGCCTTTTCTATCCATTGCCCGGATCCAGCATACACCTGCAATATATAATAACACATACATAGCTTGTAGCTCACAGGTTTTATACTGGACGATATACATTATGCATTTTCTCAACTCTACTGTTTTCTGGCATTCTGGCACACTTATTAGTTGTAGTGGGCTGACCTGCATGAGCAGAACTAAATTATACAGTAAAATTTCAACAAATCTTTTAGACACTCCTACATAAAAATCTCCCAAGCATAAATAGCAATCACTAAATTTGTTAAATTGACAATGATCTGCAAGAATATTCAGTGCTATCTATAGCTAGATGAACTCACTAACATCTACCTTGACATTGGGTAGCCGAATTTCAAATACATGTGTTGTCTGTACGACCACTCTTTTTTTTCGTTGGTCTGTGCGGTCACTAGATGCAATATAGAAATGTGCACAAGCATTGCGTTCCAAGGACTGCATGATTACATAATTATGCCATCAACATTAATGTACACATACAAAAAACCTTCACACAAGTGACATGGCTGAATAAACGTACACTCGACAACTGAAGAACACACGTAGCACACCTGTCTGGCAGTCCTGGCAAGGAATTTTGTAGATGATGCCGGGATATTTTTCTTTTTCGAGGCAGTCTTTGACTCGGACGAGTTGTTGTTTTAGCTTGCTTGAAGGGACGTGGCAGATTTGTACATCATAATCTTTGAAAATTCTTGACTTTGACTCGCTCATGCCTCGTGCATAGGGGAGAGCCGCCCGTTTCCTTGTTCTCATCGGCCTGATAGGGGGTTCAGGGGTTCAGCGACACGCTTTTCTTCAGTCTTTATAAACTGGCCGTGGTAGCCATTACTGACCAAATCTTGCGTCACTCTCTTCAACTCAGCTCTGCGTGCATCAGTAGTCGAGCACAATCGGAATGCACGGGTGAACAGTGTAGAGGCAACAGATCGTTGTGTCCAACGGGATGGGCCGAATCAAAGTGCAGATATTTCCCTGTGTGGGTAGGCTTCCGATAAACGCTTGTTGAAAGGCCGGATGCAGTACGCATGACTTCAACGTCAAGGAAAGCCAGGCAACCATTAACGTCTTCTTCAATGGTGAATTCTATTGTGCTTTGGAAAGAGTTCAGGTGCTGCAGAGAAGGTACGACGTCTTTGCGGCGGATGATGGAAAAACAATCGTCGACATACCGCAGGCACAATTTTGGAGCGGGCTGGAACGTCGTGAGGGCTTTATCTTCAAGGGCTTTCCAAAGCACAATAAAATTCACCGTTGAAAAAGAAGTTAAAGGTCGCCTGGCTTTACTTGACGTTGAAGTCATGCGTACTGCATCCGGCCATTCAACAAGCGTTTATCGGAAGCCTACCCACACAGGGAAATATCTGCACTTTGATTCGGCCCATCCCGTTGGACACAAACGATCTGTTGCCTCTACACTGTTCACCCGTGCATTCCGATTGTGCTCGACTACTGACGCACGCAGAGCTGAGGTGAGAGTAATGCAGGATTTGGTCAGTAATGGCTAACCTGGCCAGTTTATAAAGACTGAAGAAAAGCGTGCCGCTGAACCCCCTATCAAACCGATGAGAACAAGGAAACGGGCGGCTCTCCCCTATGCACGAGGCGTGAACGAGTCAATGTCAAGAGTTTTCAAAGATGATGTACAAATCTGCCACGTCCCTTCAAGCAAGCTAAAACAACTCGTCCGAGTCGAAGACTGCCTCGAAAAAGAAAAATATCCCGGCATCATCTACAACATTCCATGCCAGGACTGCCAAGCGTGCTACGTAGGCGAGACGGGAAACTTTAAAAGAAGGCTACAGCACCACCGCAATGATGTAGCCAAAGGACACACGGTTTCCAGCGCCCTAGTAGAGCATCATGAGAAGACTGGTCACAGTATTAACTGGCATTCGGCTTTCATCATCGAAAGAGAGAAGAAATTATCATCCGGATTGATTCTTGAATCATTTTGCATACTACAATCTACGACTAACACAATAAACCGGACACGGGGCCCCCTCCCTGAGTTGTACGCAAGGGCCTTATGTCTTCCGACGCATATATAATAAAGATCACCATGCATTCGTTCATTTTGAACAAGGCACCCGTAGTGGGTGCCAAAACGTCAATCTGTTGTTTTTGTGTACTTCAGTTGGCGAGTGTACGTTTATTCAGCCATGTTCTTTCCTCGCCAGACGAGCTTTCGTCAAACCCTAGATTTTATCACACAAGTGACCATTACCATAAAAAAAGATTAGTCCACCAATTATGTTTTCTAGCGCCGTTTTGGAGACCTGCATCACTACGAGCGCAGTGCACCATCTAACTTATAGTAGAAGTACAATTTCATTTTCTATAGTTATTTCTTCCTTGTGGCGACAATTTTTTATGAGCTTGGAAGACGCAGTGAAAATGGCCATCTCCACAGGCATCGAGATCGCTTTATGGCGGCTTAGTTAAAGGAGCCATCAAGCTAGTCTCGCACACAGCTGTTTCTTTATGCCCACTATCCCACTGCTGTCATTTCTGCACACTCTTAATTTTACTACCACCAGCAAATGCAGATAATCTGCAAACACTTCTCGTACATTTGTATGCATTGAGAGCAAGCATAGTTGTGCTTCATGGGACACTGTTCTACACAGGAAATTGTGGCAATAGTGTTAAGCAACAATAAACCCAACTAAAACATTTATGTGAGACAAAAATACCACAGCAAGCATATTACGAGGGTCAGATTTTCTACTTGGCCACTCCAGCCAACCAAAAGTGGCTGCAGTAGAGTGCTGTAAACTGACCCCATTTTTTAGAGTGCTGTAAACTGACCCCTTTTCATTTATTTTGGTTTGCCTGGGGTGTAGCAAGCCAATGACAACAGCACCAAAGGGGCGCCATGTGCTCGGCCACTTCCGGAAAGCAACATGCGATCATGATGCTGCATGGCACAGCTGACTGACATAAGCTGCCTGCATACATAATTTATAAGAGAAAGCCACTGCCGGCTTAAGAAGCCTTTCCCAGAAATGCTGCCACACAGGCAAATGCGAACAGGCGGGTGACGAGTTCCACGTTTGACTAGTGGATTAGGATCACATGGCAACGTTATCCAAGAACTGTCTCCTTGTCCTTGATATGTACTGTGGGCACCTTACTGACAGCATGAAGGCTGTGCTCTCCCAAGCTTGAATGGACATCGCTATTATGCCAGGTGGCATGACGGACCAGCCTCAGCCACTTGACGTCTGTATCAACACGCATTTTGAGGATGGATTGCCTGCGGAAATACTTCGCGATCTGGCGGAGTCATAAAGCGTATAAGCGAACAGCAACTAAGTATAACAGCAATCAGTATAACAGTATAACAGCGAACAGCAAATAAGTATAAGCGAACAGTTGTACTAAATGCACATAACTAACGCAAGTGGCGAGCTGGGTCCAGTGACCCAGCTCGCCACTTGCGTTAGTTATGTACATTATAAGCATGGGACACACCAGGAAGCTTGATTGCATGCTTTCAAGGAGTGCAGCACCTAAAGTGCACTAAATGGCGCCAAAATTGTCTGCTCTTTTATGCTGACAATGATAAGAAGGTAAGCAACAAGGCTAGCAGCAACGACAACACTGCATGGGCTGGGACGGGTCGTGACTAATAAATGCTGTTCGCGTTTTGTGTCTGTTGCCCTAACTTGTCCGGCTTACATTCAAGAAAAACACTTCTTTCACCGGCTTCAGACCTTCAGGTGCTGGCTTAGGAGTGAGACCAGCCTAGATTTCAATAAATATGGCACTCGGCCATAAATATAGTTCGTGGATCATACACAGCTACTTACATCCATAAAGGAAAAACAAATAGGAGATAACTCAGTTTCTTTCCCCACTCTGAAATGTATGAGCCCTTTCCGCGCGAAATGTAACATCGATCCTTAAAAAAACAGTTGTATGACTTTTAAAGTTACCTTTCCGTCATCTCTTGAGGATCCGATGACAACATCGATGGCCTCTCCAGTGAATATGTCCATGTCAGCTACAAAAGAAAATGTACAACTTTTCGCTTGAATTGCCAGGTCTCATAAAAGGTAAGGATTTAAGACTTCAAAAGCAATATAGGAGTCCCATGCTATCGAAAGAGCATAATGTAACCATTACACATTGCCGGGGTATATAAACCAAAAATGTCTGTCAGGAACATTATGTGGGACATACCACACACTGGTACCTTGCAAACATGACCTGTACAATGACGCTGCAGTAATACATAGGTAATTACTTCTACCTACACTCAAGGGACTCGGGTACAGTCAAGCCTCGTTAATACGTACCCGCTTAATGTGTAATTGCAGTTTAAATGTAGTCGCGAAGATTCCCCCACCCAGCCCCCATTGAACCCCATGCCTGACCGCTTAAGCCATAGTCACACATTTACCATCAAATGGTTATTGCATACTATTTTCTTTCTAGTTCTACACGCACAGGCACAAATTCGGCAAAATTTCATGTGCGGAGATGTTCGATTCTCGAGTTGCGACACCCGGACAACAGCTGCCAGCAATAGGGACCTTAAAACATGGCCATCATGACGCATTTCCTGCTCATACAGCTGTTGCCGAATGCAGCGCACAGGAGCATGGCCTTCGAGATTGGCTTCTGGTAACGCAAAAAAGCTGCCGGTAGGAGGTGTGAACTCACTGTCGCAGCCGAATGCAATCCAATTCAAGTAGTAATCGCGGAGAAGCACATTTTGTTGCGATACATTCTTATGGACGCTCCATTTCTGCCGTGGTCCTCGCTTTAAGGTTTCGTATAAAGTCCAAACACGCTAACATCGTCGCCGCGTGCCATACGCTGTATGTGTGAGTGAAAGCTTGCAAGTGTCAGCCGACGTTTGCTGCTCAATCCAATCTCACGCGCGCGAGGGAGAAAGGCGGGCAGAAGCATGCTTCTGACGCGCGTGAGGCACAGCGGAGGAGGCGAGAAAGTGGGGGGTGTTTAGCGGCGGCGGCGGCACGTTTGCCTATCTTGAAGCAATCTGCGACATAGAGAAAGTGCGCGTCCGCACGGGCTTCGTCTTCAAAGCAATCTGCAATGTGAATAAAGTGCAACTAGTGCTGGTAGCTTCATGTGCGCTGTGCTTTCAACCTTTAGTTCGTAATAACGGCAAGAAGGTCAATTCACTGGCTGCTCTTGCTGCACCTCCTCACTCCAGCGTTATGACATCCGAGTTTCCACGGTCATCGAGAGAGATGTGTCCATGTTTAACTGTGCACGCTTTAAACCGTGCTTGTTAACTTAGTTGGTAAGCGATTGTTTAAAACTTTATATGACTGATAAAACTACTATCCTTAGTTCATATAGTTGTCTACTAATTTGAAATCGCAATCGATGCTTCGCCTATCGGGTGAAACTGACATTTTTTTTCTTCACTCCGCCAGTGTGCTTGCAGTCGCGGTGTTGTCTTAGTATTCTGTTTGAAAGATGCCGTCATCGCAGCAAGTTAAGATATTTCTGTGGTTTTACGTGCAAAAACCAGTTCCGATTATGAGGTACACCGTAGTGGAGGGCTCCGGATTAATTTTGCCCCCCTGGGGTTCTTTAACGTGCGCTACAACGCAAGCACACGGGCATTTTGCATTTCGCCTCCATCGAAATGCGGCTGCCGAGGCCGGGATTCGATACCGCAACCTCGTGCTCAGCAGCGCAACGCCTTAGCTAACTGAGCAACCACGACGGGTGGCAAGTAAAGATAACCAATTTCTTGCTGCCTACCCAAAAATAAAGCCTGTCCGAGAGTGTATGTTTGAGAGCATCGCGACGTAGTTCTTTTCCGGCCAGTAAGTAGCTGCTGAAGTGACATTGGCTGCTAATCCGTACATCATTTAGTGCATACCTAAACACCATTAACGGTTGACTACGTATTAACGAGGTTTGACTGTATGAGTAGCAATCAGCAAAGGCAATGACTGTGAAAAAACAATCTAAGTACAATGTTTGAACTGCCATACAAGCAGCCAAACAGAACCACTACATGTAACACAAATCAAGGAACACTGTGGCTTTGTGCAACCCTATTTATAAAATAATCTATAATATCATAGTGTGAGGTTTTTCCAAAGGTAAGGTGCAGGACACCAGGCACATGCTGCAACTGTGTCATGCACTGACAGCAAAGCCTAACGATGCGTGATCAAAATGTTTCCGAGTTGTGCAATGCCCGGCATACCAGAAGTGGTGCTTGACTATAAATTTTATGAACAGTCAAGAGTGTGAACTGCATTTCAAAAAGATCTCCCCAAGAAAAGTTTACTCCGTGCCTATAAATTTTCTACTAAAAGGGAAAATATGGTCCAAGATAAAAAATGTCAAAAATAAGTTTTTCGCATAGAATTATGAATTGAACCATTTAATTAGTGTTTCTTTGAATTTGTTCTACAGTTTCAAAAATAGGTGCATTTTCTAAAAATTTAAGTTATAAAATCTATTCCTTTTCTGGAATAATTTGTCTTAAGCAAAAAAAAGTTATGACTGCTCTGCACTGTCTTCACTGCACTGCACACAACAGCATGCACAGAACTGGCGATACAGTGTCTGAGCTCTTTCGGTTATGGACTGAATATGGCACGTGGGCCCTCAGCAAGGCAATCCATTAAGTTAGCTACAGATAGGGTGATGCATTCTCTATATATGTATTGTTACTGGGTGCACATTGTATTTGGATGTACTGCACACTTAAGATATCTGGGTTCAGCATTTGACACAGTACTGTTTGCTCTCAAAACAGCATTAAATATTTCAAACAGAGGTCTTGATCCTGGTGAGCAGAAAATATGATGCAACTTCTAAACCACTACATGTAAGGCAGTGTTTATATGGATGTCAGACTTCTTTCTATGGAATCGCGCATGCTTTGAGTAGTCAAAGTTGCAATATCAGCTTGTCCAGATGCAAATGTACTAAGCCAAACTGGCTCAGATCTGGGCCGCTATTTTGTAGCGATGACTTTAATGTCATAATGCCTTTTCGCGCTTATCGCGCTTTGTAAGTGGTCAGAGCGATGGTCGGCTCACGATATCAACGTTGATAACGTGAGCGGACGGTCGCTCTGACCACTGACAAAGCGCGATAAGCGCGAAAAGGCATTATGACATTAAAGTCATCACTACAAAATACCGGCCCTGAAAGGGCATATTTTGTCAGAGAGACACTTCACCACTTTGAACCCTCACCACCCTCTTATATTCTTGCTGGGCTGACATTCTGCTTGCAGATTCAACAGCTTCCACTGGCTAAGTACCCGTAACATTAATAGCCCGACTGTAAGCATGACACCCTGCCACGACTTAGCGCTCTCACCACACAGGAAAGCACTGCGGCATTGTACTGCCAGTTCTGTGTGAAGCATCGCATGCAGTGTAATGAGAAACATTACACGGACCACACATTGGGGGTGTGCAACCCTACTAAAAATCCTATTTAAATTCAAACAGGGTTATACAGGTTTAAACGGGTTTTAACGGGGTCCTGTTTGGCAACATACAGGTGTAAACAGGACCCGTTTACACACAAACGGGTCTGAACGGGGTCCTGTTTGGCTTGCAAATAGGTTTAAACGGGACCCTCCCACACAGAAATAGGTCTAAACAGGGGCCCCGTTTAGCGAACAAACTGGTTCATACTGGGCACTGGTACCAAACAGTGGCCTATTTGGCCCGCAGGCAGGTTTTAACAGGAATCTCCGACACAGAAATGGGTCTAAACGGGGACCCGTTTGGTAGTTAAACCAGTTAAACTGGCTCATACTGGTCCCACTGGCACCAAAAAGGTCTACATGTAGCTGTCATTCTCGATGAAGTCATACCATGCAATTTAATGCTTGAACAGATTTACGGAAAAATTCGATTTGAAATTGGTACACACGAGCGAGCGCACCGCAACACCCCAACGACAGCCGTTTCGCGTCGGCGCCGGGGCACAACCGACGGCGCTGCCAAACACAGAGGAAAAAAAATAAAGAAAAGGTTAATAAATAACAAGAAAAAAAAAACAGATAAGCCAAAGCGGGATTCGAACCCGCCAGATCCCAAAGCAAGCGTCGTAACCACTCGGCCACACAGCCCCGCAGCTCCGTAGATTGCTGTCCTCACTGTTGAAAGGAACGTGGCTGGAACCCGCCGTATAATACGCATAATATCGAAATACTACCACAGAACACCCATACAAACTACCACATACTACGCCGTCACGATACATGCGGTCACCAAAAGGCCGAAAGTGGGCAAAAGCACGAAAGCATGGTCGCTTTCGGTGCCCCCAGGAGGCGCTGCCACTGCCCCAGGGGCAGTGGCAGCGGTTCCGAGAACAAAGAAGGTTAGAAGATAATCTGTTCTCATTGACACAGTGTATTGAAATAGCAGAAAAGGAACACAGGCCCCTATGGCTTGCCTTTCTGGATATCAAGGGAGCCTATGACAGTGTAATCCAAAAGGATTTGTGGGACATACTGGGCACTCTAGAGGTGGAAGATGGAGTAAGAAATCTTTTAAAAGATATCTATAAAAGTAACAGGGTGCTTATAAAATGGGAAAACAAGGTATCTGGGCCTATAGAGATACAGCAGGGGCTTAGGCAGGGGTGCCCTCTGTCACCTCTGTTGTTCATGCTGTATTTACAAGGATTAGAGAAAAAATTAGAGAGGAGCGGACTTGGCTTCAACCTTTCCTATTCCAAGCAGGGAGAATGGATTAAACAGTCATTACCAGGACAGATGTATGCAGATGACATTGTACTTATGGCTGACAGCAAGGAAGACTTGCAGAGATTAATGGACATCTGTGGTAAAGAGGGAGATAGCTTAGGTTTGAAGTTTAGTAAAGAAAAATCGGCAGTCATGACTTTTAATGATAATCAGGGCAGCGAGCATAGGATACAGGAGGTTACGCTGGAGGTGGTGGATAAGTACAAATATCTTGGAGTGTGGATAAACAATGGGGCTGAGTACCTAACGGAACATGAAAAATATGTGACGGCTAAAGGTAGCAGAAATGCAGCTGTGATGAAAAATAGGGCACTGTGGAATTACAATAGGTACGAAGTGGTGAGAGGGATTTGGAAAGGGGTGATGGTCCCTAGTTTGACTTTCGGCAATGCGGTCCTGTGCATGGGATCAGAGGTTCGAGCAAGGTTGGAAGTTAAGCAGCGAGGGGTAGGTAGACTGGCTCTGGGAGCACACGGAAATACACCAAATCAGGGGGTACAGGGTGACATGGGATGGACGTCATTCGAGGGCAAGGAAGCCAGCAGCAAGATAGAATTTGAGGAGCGATTGAGAGAGATGGCAGAAAAGCGGTGGGCAAGGAGAGTTTTCAGTTATTTGTACATGAGGAATGTTGATACAAAATGGAGGAAGCTGACCAGAAAACTGTCAATCAAATATTTGGACTGCAGGAGGGGTGCAAACCAGGAAACAGCGGTTAAGAAAAAGGTTAAGGAAACAGAGAGGGGTCTGTGGAAAACAGGGATGCAGACGAAATCAGCACTGGGCACATACCGAACTTTCAAGCAAGAAATTGCCAAAGAAAATATCTACGATAATTCTAGGGGAAGCTCTTTGTTGTTTGAAGCCAGGACGGGAGTATTGCGGACTAAGATGTACCGAGTCAAGTACCAAGGTATAGACACATTGTGCTGTGCGTGTGGAGAAGAAGAGGAAACGGCTGAACACCTCATACTTTTCTGTAAGGGGCTTAACCCTACAGTGCAAGGCAACGGGGCTGATTTTTTCAAAGCATTGGGGTTTAGGGACAGTGAAAGCAAAATAGACTTTAAGCGGGTAGAAATAACCAAACAGAGGTTATCTGATTGGTGGATAAAATTAAGGCAGGGGTGAAATTTCACCCACCACAAAGTACAAATTATCTTAATAGTCATGGCTAGGTGGCGTATGTCACCGCCCGATTTAAAGGGTTCAGCCTCATCCATCCATAGGTGGCGTATGCCACCGCCCGATTTAAAGGGTTCAGCCTCATCCATCCATCCATCCTTCTTGCCATTATCGTGCTAGACATCTGAAGGATGCTTTGTTACCCTTTGAATTGGGAGGGTCCTTTGCATGACGGTTGTAGTGGTGGTGGCTGTCTCACAAACAGACTCTACGCGAGAGCAATGCTCACATACTTGCTTACACCATAAAAAAAAAAAACCTTCATCCATGGGTTATGCCAAATGGCACCTAGCTACGTAGCTAAACGCGTGAGACAGTTTATTTCTAAACGAGTCCCGTACGGCACGCGTACGTGCGGTCTGTGCACTGTTGAAGCCCGCTTGTTTGCGGGAATTACTGATGATATATAATTTAGTGGGGAATTGTATATAACAAATCTAGCTAGGAGCGATGCTGTAAGAACAAACTTCAGCGCATGTAGCAGATTTTTCATGGCCTGCATTTCTGTGTCTGCCAAGTATATTACAGAACGATCTGATACAAGCTTGCTACGAAATTTGAGCTAGAACGGAGCTGCGTTCTAGCTCAAACGGAGCTGCAGATAGACAGGGGAAAACGCACATCTCTACACTTTGACGAGGCGGCAAAGACATGGGCAAAGAACATGAATTTTTTCTATAACCTCCTAGGCAAAATTCTGCCTCTATGGACATGTTGTGGTTGGTCCTTTGGAGCCTTCGTCTGTGCCAACGTTTTCTGTGCCTTGGTATCTTTGGCAACAGCACTGACATCATCATCATCGCTCGCTAAGGTTTTCACTCTAGGGTTATAGTACAGTGGCTTATAGGTTTCTACCAATTTAGGAGGCGTATACGTTTATTCTATGCACGAGCCAGCGCGCGCTACACGTGTTCGCAGCTGTAACGTTCGCAGGTGTTCTGTGGCGTTCGTTGTTCGTTTTTAGTTCTGCGGTTCATATATAGGTCTGCTTGCTGCCGTTCCTAGTGGGCTCTCTCTTCTGTGCTGTTGCTGAGCAGATTTCATCTTGCGCGCGATGCACAAACAAAGAGCAGAGGCGCCCAAGGATGACGATGAGTTGCTCATTCCGCTGCAGTGTTGTGGCCGAGGTCGCCAACTTGTTCCTGTGAATGAGTTGACCAGGTTACAGTTCCCCAAGAAGCAAGCAGCAGAAAAACCTGGACAGTCCATTGTAAGTCTTTCGCTTAACTTAACGGTTTAACTTAACGGTTTAACTTAACGGTTTAACTTAACGGTTTAACTTAACGGTTTAACTTAACGGTTTCCATACGTGTGCGTCATCGCGCGTGCATGACAGCCTGTTCGTAAGCCATGGCGCAAACGCGTCCATGTACTGCGAACTGCAGTGGGCGGCAGTTATGAATTGTTTAGCAGCGCAAAATAGAGAGGATATAGAGAGGCGGGGCTAGCTCCTGGTCTTAGCTATTAAACCGCTTCGCTGTATACGGTGCAAGTCGTTTTAAACGCTTCCATAAAATTCGAGCACAGCACTTGTTTCTGCATGCTGCGCCGGCTCTACCAACACCTGCGTCCCGCAGCGCGTTCCGACGACAGGGCTGCGTTGCGGCTGTTATATAGTGATCACCCGCATCACGACATTCGGTGCAAGTCTTTTCAAACGCTTCACCATAATCATAGCACCCTACCGCCGCATATATTCCTGTATATATACTTATTTGCGCCAGCATATATGCCAGCGTCTGCGTCTGGCTGCGCGTTCTTTTACGGTAGGGCTGCGTTAATTGCAACTGTACCCATATTTAGCCTGTTTCTTTGCAATCATCAACGCCTGCTTCCAACTGCGCGTTCTATGGCTAGTACGACGCTGCGCAAAAAAAAATCGCAGAACTGGTAATTGCTTGTATATATACTTTTATTATTGACAGCATTTAAGCAATACCCCAGCTAACGTTCTAGTAACGTTGACCCCAGCTAGCGATCGACGCGTGCACCTGGCGGTTTGCGGATGTGACAAGTTCGCGGATGTAACAGGGCCACGCCAAATGCGCGAGCCTCTGCCGTCTCCAGCTGATCGCGACCGACGAAGCGGCAACGCGGTTGGTAGGGACATGGGACGCGGGGGACGCGCCCACCTGACTAGAGTGTACTAGAATATGGTCCATTGTCTAGTCAACGCCTCCTATTTTTATAGGAGGCGTTGACCGGACCAATGCCTCCAGGCATTGACCGGACTAACCGGACGGGGACACTTTTGCGGCGTCCACTATCGCGAGATTTCGCGTGACGCCGGACGCGTCAGCGTCTACCCGGACGATATATTATATATATCGTTCCTGGCACATGTATGCCGAACGCACCGCAGCTTCTTGGCGCAGTGCCATGGAATATGCCGATGCGTCCGGTGTTAGCATGGGTGTTAGTAATGGCAGCGCCTCCTAAAAGTCTTTATAGGAGGCGTTGGTAATGTTTAGTAACGTACCGAGTCAAGTACCAAGGTATAGACACGTTGTGCTGTGCGTGTGGAGAAGAAGAGGAAACGGCTGAACACCTCATACTTTTCTGTAAGGGGCTTAACCCTACAGTGCAAGGCAACGGGGCTGATTTTTTCAAAGCATTGGGGTTTAGGGACAGTGAAGGCAAAATAGACTTTAAGCGGGTAGAAATAACCAAACAGAGGTTATCTGATTGGTGGATAAAATTAAGGCAGGGGTGAAATTTCACCCACCACAAAGTACAAATTATCTTAATAGTCATGGCTAGGTGGCGTATGTCACCGCCCGATTTAAAGGGTTCAGCCTCATCCATCCATCCAACCCAGGCATGACCGTGCTGTTGCTCCCTGTTGCTGTGCGTGCGCGCTGCATTAAGGCAGGTCGATGTGGATGTTTAATCGTGTGTATGCTGTGCCGAGAGAAAATGTCGTGTCCCTTGTGTGCTTTGATGATCACCTAACCCCTGGGACCGCGTAACGTAGCTCGCAGTACCTTTCGCGTGGTTCGCCGATGTCGATTATCGTAGTTATGGCCCGCTTGCGCTTTCTTTGTTCCCGGCCTCTGATAATATCGCATCGGATCACAGTGCACGGAAGAATTTGTTGAGCTATTACGTGCTGTAGTTCATCCGCAATTCAACAGTGTTTACGTCGGAAGGATCGTCGTGCAGTCGACGCCGCGACCTGACATGAAGGAGCGTTTGCCGACTACGCCTATAAAGGTAAGTCCGGCGCTTGCCCGCAGTTTTGTAGTCAATGGTTCGTGAGGTGTGAATTGTTATACGGATCACGAGATGATTAGTAAAGCGACCACAATGATAAATGTGTTTTTCGAATGTTCGTTCATGTCGCAGTGCACATTTAGCGAACAGTCTCACAAAAAATGTCCTGAAACGTATTGGACGTTGCCAGGAGCTTTATCATGTATTTGCTTTCTGCTATAACGTATGCGAATGGTAATTGTTAGACCTGAATGGTAAAGAAAAAAAATCAAGCAGGGAAAGTTACTGCTTGTGTACGTAATTGCTGTATAGGTATTTCTAGAAGTACAGCCTTCCGCATTTGTAACTATATTGCGCGAGCGTCAATCATGGGCCATTTTAGCGCTTTCAACGGCGATACTTAGCGAGACCGACAAAAGTAAGCAGAGGCGCATAAAGCACTCTCCAGTGCAAGCGTCATCTACTAAGCTGCTATTCTCAGGACGACGCAAACCCACTTCATAGTATGCTGTGCGACATAGTTAAAAATGCGGGAGGCTGTACGTCAGCTAACGGCTGCGCGAGTGGTACTAGATTGTTGTGTCTGACGCATGGCTATAGTTTAGCTTGTATGCGAATTCTACTACATATGGTGTCGCCAGACAGGCTGTATTTCTTGTGTTGGGTGTCCTGTGTGTTTTCGTTTGCTTGTAAATGTTTATTTCAGAGAATCCGAGATTACTACAGCCGTGTTTCTTTTTCATCGAATTTTTTTTCTGCTGAAAAATAGGGCGTTTGTTCTTGTAATTTCCAGTGCATCGTCCTTCGAGACAATTCTTTGTTCCACCGCATAAAGAAATTCGATTTTGGAACACTTTTCATGTGCTAAGGAATTTTCTTCGTAGTACAATTCACATTTCACTTCCTACAGATGTGCGTTTGTGTGAAGCTTTTGATAGTAGATTTATGTTTGCTGCAGTTTCATTTCATGTTAAATAACCGCTTGTGAGGTAACAATCAGATGTTTGCACAACCAGATGCAGCTTCGTGTAGTTTGGTAGTATGAGACTTTTCAGAATGTGACATGATCTTGTTAACTTGCAAGCTTGCAGTTTCAGCAGGGATTACAGTAAATTCAACATTTCTTATTGTTTAGGGATGTCAAGATTTCGTGAACCAGAGGCATCTCTACACCGCATAGGAACCTAAGAGATTTCTGCAGCCGGAACAGTACGGCAAAGCATCTGATCTGCATGCTGCGACAAGGTGTGTACAAAATGGTCCCTGCCACTAACACAAGCTGTAGGTTTTGTTGGTATAATTCACACCTGTCAACTCTCCTGAATTTTTCGTATTTTTCGTGAAGATCTCTAACGAGCATACCAGAGGGGGCACTTGCTTTAGGCCAGTTTGTTCAGATAAATTTCTTAAACAGGCTAAATCGGCAGCAGCAAGAACACTGCAAATGTGCTCTGGTGATATAAAACAGTGTTGTCAGTTCTGGTGTTTCAGTTCGCTGCTGCTTTGTGTGCTGTTAAATAATGGTTAATTATGTGTGCATCAATGTAATAGTGTGGGTTCTGAGAGGAAGCTTTAAAGAAATGTGTGCTGTCTCGCCAATAAAAAATTTTTGTCTGCAGAATTTTTACAATATATAAAGTTCACAGGTTGGCATGTATGACATAATGTACAGCACTTTTGCTATTAATACGCTATATTCATACCTTGCAGTTTCGGTATACTTGAATTGCATATTTTGAATCTGGCCTACCTTCAGTTTAATCAATTCATTTAAGTAGCCTCCTCTGAGATAAATGTAATTGGAGGCTATTGTAGAAATGCATGATGTGCTCCCTACTGACTGCATTGTGGCAATTCTTTTAGGGACCATCTTGTGAGGCATGCATATCCTTGCATGTCTTGCTATGATTTGCCCAACAAAAGCAGCAGGGCTTTGGTTACCTTTGTTATTACGCATTCTTGTAGACTTCCGTTTCTCTCTCTTCTAACATATGTGCATGCGCAAATTCTGTGTTCTTAATTATATTCTGTAAGTTCACCTAATTGTGTATTACATTTTTCAAAAATTCGGGGGGGAGCGGGGTTATTGATTCCCATAATACTAGGGATAACGGGACCTCAGACCAAAAGGCCACAAAAGGTGGCTTAAATTGTTCGAAGCTCAGAATTTAACATTCTGTCTCCTAAAGCACTACCAGTATGAAACTGTTTCTAATTGCTTTGTTTTTATAAGCTAGCTGCCCGATTTGCAGCCACATTGTGAGAGAGTATGTTTTTTTCTTCTTTTGTTTGAGTTCTTTTGTTGAATGTGCTCCTTTTTAGTTCACAAATTTTTTCCTACCACCTCACGCAATACTCCAACTGGAGCCTATGAGGCATGTTTATAAATAAATAAGCAAATTCCTGAGGCATGCAACAAACCATGCAAATCAGTCCCTAAAAAGCGATAAGGAGGATATATTATTTTCAGCAGCTGCCTCAGTCGTACTGTGCTCACTGGCGCACTGACAAAAACCATTGCAGCAGCAAAGCACTACTCTAAATATTTCCCTTTCAACATTTTTAACCCTCATATGCTGTCTTCTCCAAATCGTGTTGAGTGCATCTGGAATGTTTCGGCGATTGTTTTTACCTCAACCATTATGCAAAGCAATCATGCAAAGGTTCAACTTGTTGACTGTTGCTTATTTATACCTAGCCTGATCTGTGGAGTTGACTGTATGCTTTCTTTTTTTTTGCATACCTGCCAAGGTTGCTTAGTGGCTATGGCGTTGAGCTTCTAAGCACGAGGTCTCGGGATGAAATCGTGACCATGGCGGCTGCCTTTCCAAGGGGGTGAAATGCGAAAACACCTGTGTACTTGGATTTAGGCGCACGCTAAAGAACCCCAGGTGGTCCAAATTATTCCGGAGTCCCTCACTACGGCGTGCTTCATGATCAAACTGTGGTTCTGGCATGTAAAACCTCATAATGTAATTTAATTTTTTTACACAAGAACTAAGGTGGCTTTTAATGATGCCACCTTTTCACATTACTGCATAACCACAAGTTTGTCGAAATAATTGAACAAATGTCATCAGTCTTCTGTAAAAGCAAACTTGTCTTGTACAGCAGCTCGAATAAGCCACTTTCAGTGCAATAGCAGGCTTAGGATGTTGCCAGAAAATTGTGTCGCATAAGGATGTGCTACATCAAAAGGCACGTTTCTTGTTCGTTGTATTCTTTCTAGCATTATCTCATATCTATGTTCCTTTCAATGGTATTCACTGTGAACACATACTAAATAGATAAGGAACATCCACAGTGCACGCATACCAAGGAAGTTACAGACAGAGAGCGATAGAGCACAGCACGCTTTCACTCTCTGTCTGTCGCTTATTTCCCTCACATGTGTTCATTGTGAGCACCACCAAAATGAAGTTACCGACTTGCCCAAGCTTCAACTCTTGTGCTTGGTGTTTTTTGTCTACAAAATGCCCATAAGCAAGTCATAGTGGTGGTGATTTTCGCATGTATGGAAAAGGCTTATTCAAGTCCAGAACAGCTTCATTTGTTCTAGGCATAGTAAAGAACTTGCCAGTGTTTATTTTAAAGGCTGAATTGGTAGAAAACTATTGTGGTATTCCTAATGGCACCCTTTTGCATTAAGTTTGTGCAGATGCTTGAAGCTTGTACTATGTTGATGAAAATAGAGTTGAAGCTATAGAAGCATATTTGTCAAAATGTAGTGAATGCTTCCCAGTAGAAATCCAGAGTTATGCTTCTTAGGACACTTATTGGTTAGCCTTATCGGGTAATGCGATTAGCCTTATCGATGCTATAATGTTGCAGGGTCTGCAGGATGGCCAGCGTTACAAAAAAATTAACATCATTGTAAGAATACATGTTCTGCAATAATATTAGGATTGGCCCCCCCAAGTGACAACTCTTGCTTACACTATATCTGGGATAAACCAGGTTTACTCAGCCAGACAGCCATCCGTGCATGAGGGGGAGGGGGGGGGGGCGGCAAAAAAGGGGCTTTCGAGTAATCTTCAAGTAGATGGCTCATACATCAGATCTTTCTTACTGTGCATGCTATGTTGCTCAAAGTCAAGTTAGCTATGGGTACAATGTCTGCATTTTATTACTGTTTATGCCTAATGAAGGTTGCTTTGTTCACAGTGTCCCTTTCTATATTGTTTCTCTTACGGCACTAAGCTCACTTGTTTTAATGCTGCTATAGGTATGGCTGGGCCTGGTGATGAAGTGTAAGCAGAACATGCTATGCTGCGAATTGGTGCCAATCTTCACATCCGAGTTGTTCCCACGACAGTCAAGCACCACTGTAATTTGCTTCATTGGCAAGGTAATATACTATGGTGAGCTTGCACCTCAATATTGGTATTAAAAAATATGACAAGTAAAAGACACAAGAGTTGGCCTTTATGACAGATACATTCATGTTCTTTTTTTAAAGAGCTTTTTTAGCACTGTTCTTCATGGGCATGTTTTCAGAGGATGCTTATACTCCTTCATTACAAACTGCCATGGAGCTAGTTTGTGTGTTAAACTAACACTCTTTCACTAAGAAAAAGTCCAGTTTTTACTCGCACAGCGATATGGTGCCAAGGACGAAAGGGGTGGAATGGATCAATCTGAATGCATGTTGCTCACACCAATACAAAAAGGGCGCATGGCATGGCTAGCGCGATTTGTTTT
This sequence comes from Dermacentor silvarum, assembly GCF_013339745.2. Lineage (NCBI taxonomy): Eukaryota > Metazoa > Arthropoda > Arachnida > Ixodida > Ixodidae > Dermacentor > Dermacentor silvarum. Next base: position 98,898,724 of record NC_051163.1, on the reverse strand, counting down.
ACAGTGATGATAAGCAGTCTCAATGTCTAATAATTCTATTGATAGGGAGCTAACACACTGGTTCCCCGTCATTTGAATAAGGAAAGATTCACATATCTCTGAAGCACTCTGGTCTTTATATTTTGCCACAATCAAGTGGTTTTAAATATTGGTGCACATTGCACTGAGAGCAGTGCAATACTAATGCCAACTGACCCACACATCAAGCTTGCGTGGTTACGCAGCCTGTCATTTATACATTGGGCTTGTTTAGCCAATGTAGCATCTACTGCACAATAATGGTATGTGATAGACACTGCACCTGTGTACTCTATGCTTTTTTTTTGCATTCTATTTTTTTCACCGGTAGTGATGCATGCTTTTTCATTATTTATGTGCCTACACAACAAGCCAAGCTTGTTCTTGGCCGAGAAAGAATTCTAGGAAAGGCCTACGTGCTGCAACTTTTCTCGGAACGAAACTAGCTTGGCTCGTTGGGTTGGGTTAAATGGTTCGATGGGTTTTGGAGCCCATACGGGTTCCTTGCTCACACTGAGACACATAAGCTTGTAGGCTGTGCTTCTGTAATTTGTACAGCTCACTGACAGTGCAGGTGCGGGCCTCATCTTCTCAAAGAAGCTGGCTGACTGCACCTTCCACGGAGCAGGTGACTCGGGTTGAGTCAGGCACCAGTGTTGGTGTTTGTTCCCTTGTGCAAAACAGCAGCTTTAGGTTCACTGTAGTTGTAGGAAGACAAGTTACACATAACTTCCATGGTTTCAGTGGGCGCATTTCTCGTGGGGCATCAAGCTTTTTTTTCAACTGTCTGCATGGGTGCTTCAGTAGCATTGGTGTGAAGTTGGCATAGAGTTGTGCATTCAAGAACTTCTGAACAATGACCTGCTGTAGTTAGCGCTGTGAAGATTGCATCGTCTACCAAGCCTTTGGTTTTCTGTTGGTGTACTTGTAATCGTGCTGTCAGTAATTTCTCGGCTTGCCGAATTATCTTGAGGCCCCACACTGACACTATGTCTTCAAGTGCAGACTTTTTAGGATAAGGTTCTTCGCTTTGCAAATGTGGTTGTAGGAAAGGTGGCACTTACAGGTGCCTATTCTAGACATTATTGAAACAAGCCAGCGAATCTTGGTTACGTCTTGTCCATAGTGTATAGCAGTTAGTCAAGGGTTGAGAAAATTGCTCTCAGTGGTAGCATGCTGGCAGTAACTTGGTCATTGACCACATCCTCATCATCATGTTACCTGATTAGATGAATTTTCGTTGAAGCTTTGACAAAATTTCCTACAGAAGTTATGGATAACACATTTTAGCCAAGGCACATTGGTTCGTCTTACTCGTGTCCAGATTAGAAATCTATATGTGCCACCTTTCCTTCAACCAGACTTACAAAGCTAAGAACCTTGTCCTGAAAAGTCGGCACTTTAAGACATCAGTAGCGTCAGTGTGGAGCCTCCGGATAATTCGGCCAGCCGGGCAGAAATTACTAATAGCAAGAGTTCAAGAATGCTGACAGAAAATCAAGGGCTTGAAAACTGACACATTTGCAAGATGCCAACTAGAGCAGCTCTATGTCCACTTCATAGCGACGCTAAGGGACCACCTGTGCAAACTGTCGCAAGAAAGCTTGACATATTAAAACAACAAAAGCCTGTTTAAACCAAGAAGTTAACTTTAGCTTGCCTTCCTGCAAGCCCACTAAACCTGGAACTGCCATTTTGTGCAAAGGACTGAACTTCAACACTGCAGGATACTTCACGATATCCTGGCGAGAGTAACCTGCACCGTCGAACATGCCTGCAGTCAGCTCCTTCTGAACTAAAAGAAAAGGTCCACGTGCGTAGCTGCCATGGTGTAACCCTGGAATCTGTTTCTGATCCGCAACTTGAGCTTCTTTTTTTCAGTGACCACAATTGCATTATTATGAAACGGAATGCATTAACAGGTTCAAACTCAGGGTAATGTTTTTATCTGCATGACTTTGTGGCCAAAAACTGATGAAAGGAGGCGCAATGCGACTATTGAACCTGTCCAGGGTACAGGGACGTCAAGAAGTTTTAAATCCATTTGCATAGGCTAACAATCGCAAGGCAAACTGCTGCTATTGCGTGAAAAAGTACCATGCACTTCTTACTTCAAGGAATAGTGCCAATCTTTTTCAGCTGTAGTTAGAACCATGTGTGTACACTGCACATATAATTTGAGTTAAATGTAAGGAAGGTATTGCAGAATAGGCCATTTATAACTAATGGCCATAATTTTGGCATTAGTAGATCTTTGCTCAGACCATCTGATAATTTCTTGAAAGTATGAAATTTTTGTTTATGTAGCTGCTGTGAGCATATTCTATATTATCATTTGGTCTTATGCATAAACTGTTTGCTCTAAAAAAATTAAATTCTTGAGTTTCACATGCTAAAACCATGATATGATTATGAGGCATGGTGTAGTATGGGACTCCGGATTATCCCTTGAACCCTTGTTAACTCAAACTCTGATATCTGAACATATCAGTTAAGTAGAAAATTTTTTCGTGGCTCGGTATCGACTTTATGTATATTTGACCTCTTATCTAGCAAAGCTTCTGTGCTGTGCTCCGGGTATCTCGAAATCTTGACTGCAACACTGTAGGGAAAATGTTATCACCTAAAGGTTTCCATACGTTGTACGCAGCTGTGATATCTCCAAAAGTTGCAAGATCGCAAGTTTGTAGCAAATTCTGCTGCATTCCATGCCGCTCTTGTCATCCACTGTTCACGACCGGCAGAGATCTCATTGGTAATCCGGGCAGAGTGTTTCTCTGACCCCTGACAAAATGCAATGAGCATGATAAGGCCTCCCGCTTTTTAACTATATTACATGAGAACACTATAATATGGTTGTGCATCCTGAACGGGACATCGCATTAGACGACTTTTTCACAGGATAGTGCTTGGTGCACCTGAGAGTACTTCTACATGTCTCGCTGATTATTGCGCCTTAGAGGTGCTAAAATGATGCGGGATGGACGCTCGCACAATATGGATAAAAATTCGGGAGGCTGTACACCTGAGCACCACAACATACATGCTCATGTGTACGCATAGAGTTGTCAGCTTGCTTATTTCCTGTGCGGATCTGCTCGCTAGGCCATACCGTGTGCTGCGCCGAATGTTTGGCACGTTATTGGTATTTTTTTCATTAACAAGTTCAGGGCCATGATCTTGTAGCAATGCGTTGTCTGATGCGATTTCTAATCGTGCTTCGTCAGTTGTCATAGTGACACTGTGCCCACGTTATCAGTACGGGTTTGATGGAACATCGTATAACGGCGCTGTGTGAGAACGGATCACAGAAAGAATGCACAGAGGACAATCGCCGAACTTCAGCTGAGGTTTACAGCAGAAAAATTGCACAAGCAGCAGTTTCTGCGCAGAAACATTGGACAAAATACCGCCATGGCGCACATTGTGTCGGCGCGATCACAACAGATGGTCATGCCATACAACTCTACGGAACATCCTGATCTGCGCAAGATCAAAGACACATTTGTACTACATGTTATACAATCAAGTTACGCTCTTCAAGCCCACCAACTTGGAAACCTTTTGCAAATATATCTCTTCTCTTTTTGACAAATTAAGTGATGCGGTGCTAATGCAACCTTCTCCTTCCTTTTTTCATGTGAAATGCCTCAAGCAATTCTCTCTCTTTTTGATCCTTAAAACTTCCTAGTATACAAGTGTCGTCGTACACTGGAGTGCAAGGACACCTTTGCAATGGTCAGCCGAGTGACCCCCTGCTACGAAAGCCTGCACGGATGCTCGATGCTCCCTCAAATGGTCATTAAAACATCTACCAGTTTGGGTGACATAACACCTGCCACAAGAGAGCGGGTTGTGGTAAACCACCTCCGTCTGGCAGCGTACGAAGCCCTTAGCATGCTGTTTCGCACACTTATGTGAAGTGCGTGCACTGTTCACTGCACGGCAAATTCACCCCAGTTTTTCTGAGCGGAGAAAACTATGGTAAGGCTGCACTTGCCGGCCACTTTCTTCAAGTGGTGGGAGAGGTTGTGCAAATAAGGCACCATTAACGGCTTCCTTGACCATTCTTTATCGGCTCCCCTGCTCCCCACACCAGACCTTACTTCACCAAATAGGCTTTCAACAACAGAAGCGATTGTTTCACCAGGGAAACCCGCCTGCTTGAGCCCCTTGGTTGTTTGCACTCCGAGCTTTCTGATGCTCGCATCACCATTCGAGCGCGGATCTGATACTGTTCAATGCGATGTCTCGCTTAACAAGTTTTGAGTTCCAATAGTCCCATAGTCTCCTCCGCTCGGAAAAACTGGCACGAATGTGCTATGCTGTGAACAGTACACGCACTTCACAAAAGAGTGCAAAACAGCATGTTAAGGGCTTCGTACACTGCGAGACGGAGGTGGTTTACCACATCCCACTCTCCTGTGGCAGTTATGTCAGCCAAACTGGTAGATGCCTTAATGACCATTTGAGGGAGCATCGAGCATCCGTGCAGGCTTTTGTAGCGGGGGGGCCGCTTGGCTGACCATTGCAAAGGTGTATTTGCACTCCATTGTACGACGACACTTGTATACTTGGAAGTTTTAAGGATCAAATAGAGAGAGAATTGTTTGGGGCATTTCATATAAAAAAGAATGGAGAAAGTTGCATTAACATCGCGTCATTTAATTTATCAAAAAGAAAAGACATATATTTGCAAGAAAAGGTTTTCAATTTCGCGGGTTTGAAGAGGGTAAATTGATGATGGGGTATAACGTGTAGTACAAATGTGTCTTTAATCTTGTGCAGATGAGAACGTTTGTAGTGCTGTATGACATGATGACTTTCTGTTATGATCGCGCTGACAATGTGCGCCATGGCGGTGTTTTGTCCAATGTTTCTGTGCAGGAACTGCTGCAGTAAACCTCAGTTGAAGCTCGGCGATTGTCCTTAGTGCACTCTTTCTATGTCCCGTCCTCACATGCACCGTTATAACATGTTCCATCAAATCCATACTGACAACATGGGCACAGTGTCACTATGACAACTGACGAAGCACTATTAGAAACGGCATCAGAAAATGCTTTGCTACAAGATCGTGGCCCTGAACTTGTTAATGAATAAAGTACCAATAACATACCAAACATCCGGCACAGTCCGTGGCATGGCCTAGCACGCAGGTCCACACAGAAACACAGAGCATGGGAAATAAGCAAGCTGACAACTATATGCGTACACATGAACATGTATGTTTTGGAGGCCGGGTGTACAGCCTCCCCCATTTCTAGCTATATCGTGCGAGCGTCCATCACGCGTCATTTTAGTGCCTTCAAGGGGCAATAATCAGTGAGACCGGCAGAAGTACTCAGGTGCACCAAGCACCCTCCTGTGCAAGAGTCGTCTAAGGTGATGTTCCCTTCAGGACGACGCACGACCATATTATAGTGTTCTCGTGCAATATAGTTAAAAAGCAGGAGGCGGTACCTTCTCATGCTCATTGCACTTTGTCAGGGGTCAGAGGAACACTCTGTCCGGATTACCAATGAGATCGTGGCGTAGAAAGAAGCAGAATTTACTACAAACACCATTGTAACATGTTCTATCAAGCCAGCAACCAACTAGCCCATCTGAGTCTCATAATTATCAGTATGGAATAAACCAGCCAAACACGGATGCTAAAGCCACTATTCCACAACGGTATTTACTTTGCTGGCAGAAAGGTAGCTTCCAAGTAATTTATTAGCGTGACATGTCCATGCTGCTTTTTAAATGTGTATTTTATGCTTGTACTACTTCTGTTGCTTCAATACTATTGTTAATCGAATAAGTGATGTCTTTTTGATTATAACACTTGTTTCAGTGGCCCGCTAATTGTGACAGTTTATTCTACCACAGTAATGCATGTTCCCTTAGAATCATAGCCAAATTGCCTGAAACCAGTTACCTTTGAATGAGATTTGTTAGTATCTCCTATATTCTGAATGCTTACCCATTCTTATCTGTGTGAACATACGAAAAACTGCTTTTGCCTTTGTGTGAACCTGTTGCATAAGTAAAAAGAAATTGTTGGCTTTTCTTTACTTTTTCAGGTGCCCTGCAAGCTCTCACCAAAGCAACACACTCCACTGGTTTTCTGTCGGAGTACCAATATAGAATTTCTAATAAACTATGCTTCTCAGATGTGCGACATGCCCCGTCTTAAAATCAGAGCACTACAGTAATAATGTTTGAATGGTTTGTACATAAAAACACACGTAAAGTATACTTATGTCTTTCTTTTACAAGTCCTCTTCACCCGACGTTTTTCCAACTTAAAATTACGCTTTGCTGTACATTTGTTTTATGCACAAACCATTACAGCAACACAACACTGCAGTAAAATGAGTACAAATGATAAAGCATGCAGTAAACCTGCAAGAATTACATTTGCATACTTGTAGCACATATGAAAATGAGCTACCGATCTTTTTCAGGTTGCATACTCTTATAGGTCATACATGCCAAGCGCACTCATAGGTCACACAAAACTCGTTCAAGGCTGATCTCAAATCCATAAGTGCACCAAATAGATTTAAAGAGTGACTTATGTTAAGTGACATCGGACCAGTCTAAAGAAACCTGGCTTAAATAGGGAAATAAATAGGTTCGAACAGGGTTAAACGGGAGTGGACTAAACGGGGACAAACAGGTCTAGGCTAATTGGGTTCAAACGGGGACAAACAGGTCTGGGCTAAATGGGTTCAAACGGGGACAAACAGGTCTGGGCTAAATGGGTTCAAACGGGGTCCCGTTCCATAATCCTATTTGATGAAACCCGTTTGAAATCAAATAGGATTTTTTAGTAGGGAAACAGTGACTTTTGACACCAAGTCGAATACGAATCAAATAGCATCAATACTTCTTTTTGGGCGAATTGGTACATCTTGAAACTTCGGGTAACAGCGCAAAACAGACGACCACAAGAAGGAAGACACGTACGTACAAGCGCTGTGTGTCAGCGCTTGTGTGACAGCGCTTGTGTGTACGTGTCTCCCTTCTTGTGGTCGTCTGTTTTGCGCTGTTACCCAAAGAATCGAATAGCGCTAGAGCAAATCGAACCGAATAGTTTTAGAATAGTTTGTGAATTGAACACTCGTTATCACGATTAATGTAAAACGGTGTTCACATTCTATTAGCGTGTTTCTATCATTATATAGTACATTATGAAGCGTTTATTAAATGCAGAAATGGAGCATTATCTTCACATGCACAGGACTCTGCAGAGTGCAAATCATCGCTGTATAGCCTGTAAAGTACGGCTACCTAAGTGGCGTAGCCTGCTCTACTATGCAAGTTCTTATGCTTTGCCTATAGTATGCCCGCGGGGGTGAGAATTGACCATACTTTTGCTCCAATTTGGGCATAGCTGACGTTTTGATATACTTAAAAAGCATTAATAAAATATTCACATTTACAAATAGTGACAATTTGATTCGATTCATTATTTGAAAGTTGCGAATTTTAGCACACCCCTAATTACAATTAAGGTGAAACAAAACAATTTCCTACCAAGGTCTTTCGGCATCATACTTTTCATATGGCTACATAAGCCATCTTCAGGCACTGAAAAATGAAAGGTGAAATCGGTTTTACAATATTGTATAATGTACCATTTCTCAAATTTTTAGAAGGCATTTTTTCTCTTAAAAAGGGAAACCATACAACCTATATTCTTTATGTTTGTATATACTATATAATAATAGTTATGTGTCCATGTTCCGTTTATGTTGCTTCACAGATACTTTCGAATTTGAGAAAAAGCACTCCGCATGAAAATGTAGCCTTTACCAGTTGGTCTTTGGTAGCATTTTCTGGTAAACTGTTAGGTTCTGTTAAAAACAAAATTCAGTTGCATGCTTTTGAATGGCGTGCCCACCATATCTATTTGGTCAAGGAAAAAAAGTGAAATATACAACTCGCTTCGATCTCGTGAAATTTCTGACATGACCGGGCATGAATCAATGTTAGCATGAGTAGGCGTCAGTGACATCATAAGAGCAAATGTGAAAAAGTGAAAACGGTTGCAAATCTATGATGATGAGTGCCTACAGGCTCAAATGAATGGACCTTTTTTCAATTCAGCTATGCTCATGCGCATGCCCCAGCTGCATTCCATGCTGTGCCGCCATTATCGCAGGGCAGGTGTGCCAAATGAGTGCGTGAACTCTAGCATGATCCGCGGCAATTTCCTGAGCTTGAGTTGCTGATCAATAATTTTTCTCGTGCTCTGGGCAAGAATATTGGTTAAAGGAAACACTTAGCTGTTCATGGGAAAGACTGCAAGCAATTTTGTCGATGAAAAAGACTCTGAACTAACGCTCGAGCGATAGGCGCAGCGTTTGCGACAAATCTCATGCAGGCACTTTCTGTACCGTCGATTGCACAAACCGGCGTGGAATGGTGAACATTGTACTGGAGTGGAGAGCACGGTCAAATTTAAAAAGATACTCCATGTTATCAGCGAGTTATCACGCAATTCTTGCTGAGTGAGGTAAGCCTGCGTTCTGGTAACAGCATGATGCTGGCGCTGTGATTATTGGACTTCTCGCCTTACGACCGACTCGGAAGTCACGGCGATGTTTTAATCTACGGGTATGTATACCACACGGATTTTGCCATTGGCTTAAGAACGTGCTACCGCATGCAAGCGGAAATAGCTGTACGGTTACATGGGGTCAAACGAAAAGAATCTCGCCACACAGCCGATCAGAATGTCGTTCGAGGCCAAAGCGACACACCCGCGGTGCCACATTATACAAAACTTGAGTCCTACTTTTTGCAGGCAAATGAAGCTTTACGCACCTGACAAAACAACGTGTTGCATCCATTTACATTCTGCTTACCCCCCGTACTGTGTTGCGTCCACTTAGTCCCCAGTACCATCCATATACGATACATATCTCGATATAAAACAACACTTGCCCTGCAGTACACTCGTAGTACGTGTGCAGAAGTTCTGCATGTTGTTTGTTCATCATGGTGAACTGCTTGCATGCCCGCTCTTGAGGGCAAGCACGTACGCACATGCATGCGTCTGTTGACCGCCTCCTTCAAGTCGAGCCAATCAAAACGACGGTCGAGTTTATCCTGAAGAAAGTCCTTCCATGGCGCGTTTGACGTTCACACATGCCTTCGCCAGTTGAGTCAAAGTACTGACCAAGGTGCTGAAGAACAAAAGCCGGCGCATCTCTCAAATCTTGGTTACAAATGGCCTGCACATCGCATCAGCATGCTGCCATTGTGTCGGTAAATGTAAAATGTGTTATTGCTACATGTGAGCAAATACACGCGCGCTAGAGCAGGACCATGAGAAGCTACTTCAGCAACAAAAACGACAGAAGGAAAAAAAAAAAGCAGGGACAGCCGTCGCAAGAGACTGCTTGGTCAAACGCTACCATGCCTTGCGTAGAGGAGAGAAGCGGCGGGAGGGTGTGTGTCTTGCCCGTCAAATTTAGTTGAAGTGGCGGCCGCAAGAGGGGTCCCTTACTGGAAAAAGGTCCATTTGTAAGGTAGTGGCAGTGAGTAAGCACTGCTGAGCATGGACGAATATCAGTGAGTGTGAAGTACTGCACAATTAGAAAAAATTGGTGCTTGAAACTGAACATTGCTGTACAAAAATATACTCTTCAAATGCTCCTAAGACAAAGGTGCCATAGAGGCCATGGCAGTTATAATTCCTGTAAAAATTACGCAATAATATGAACACAGACATGGAAGTGCAATTTGAAGTCATAGAAAGCCACACACAAATGTCTTCGTGCACAAATATGCACTACATTGTGTCCACTGCAGAGCTCACTTCCTTTGCAAAGAGATGCAATGCTCTTGTAAGGCCTTCAACAAGCCTTAAGTATAAACCGCATGCATGCGATCTTGCGCGCGACAGCGACAAGTGACGTGACGGAGATGGCTGTCGCGTTCGGTCGTCGCCTGCAAGTCGTACCACACGCGAGCGATGACTTTGAGCGCTGTCTCCCCGGTGTTGCTGGTATGAGGGCAGCAAATACGTGCCGTAACTGGTGTGACGCAAGCTCTATTAGTGGTTTTTACTGTAAAGAGCACCATAAATATTTCTTAAGGTCTTGCACTATGTTGTTATCTTTGTGCGTATCAAAATTGAGTCATTCGCTTGTTCCGTGTGACAATCGGTTGTACTTGACTGATGTACATCCTGTTCTGGCTTCGCGCTATTGGCTAGTCGCTCCGGGCGACGAATTGTAGATTTCCAGAACCGAGCGATCAAGCGACAAGAACGAGCGATCAGTTTGCGCGAAGGCTTGTTGCGTCGCTCAAAGCCGTCGCTCGTCGTCGTCGTGCATACAATCGCTCTCATGCGGTTTGGGCTTGGGTAAAAAATGCTAGCATGTAGCGCCATTTTTAAAATATAAAATACAGCCACATGACACAAATCAGTAACAACATATAAATTTAAAATCTTGTCAACGTTCAGTTGCCATACCTTTCCTTTGGTGCTCTTCTTGCCCTTTTCTAAGGACAATACTGGCTTCCTGAGCCTTTTCGACGTGTGCAGCACCATTTCTTCAGTTTCTGCATTGCATTTAACAAAGCAGTACAAAGCTGACACTGCCGACAGGCAGCAATGTTAGGTGATAAAAATTCAAGTGTCATAATAACAAATCAGGCCAGAATATCAGTTACTCTGGTCTCCCCCTGGCATTACTCTCGTTTCATCCTTTCATGAATGCAAAGCATTTGCAAGCGTGGCTCTCACGTCCACTACACGACAGATACCCGTTCATGCAGTAGACAGGTTCTCATGTGGCATATGTCATTCCATCAGACTAAATATGGTGGCACTGAACATTTACGCCCAAAATTGTGTCCAAAACCAAAATTCTGCTGATAACTGCCAAAAGCACACATTTGCGCCGATGGCTCCTCCTGCGAAGCAGCGTCCACCTTGAGCGTCCGCGGCAGTGCGTGCTGCAGCCCCTCCCCATTTAATAACGCCGACCCTTCCACACATGTCGCAGACTGCCCGAGACTCTAATCAAAGGAGATACGTCTCGAGCAGCCAGGCATAAACGCCAAAGTCACGCTACGAGATTGCGTCGGCCATATGCTTACTGCACAATGAGCGGGACAAAGCACATGCCGGTGAAGATTAAATTGTTCGAAATGTTAGTCTTATAAACATTTAAGTTGCGCTTATTAACGAATGAGTGGAACTTACCAGCCATGTGCAGCACTCCGTCGCATCGCCGTTCCACCACACGTCGTAGGGGACAATTGGATCGAAATCCACGACATGCTCTGGGTTAAAGTTTTGCACTGCGGTGTGCCTCACAACCGCAGTGGTCATGTCCACTTCATATTTAACGAATACAAGCATCTCGAGCTTAACACAGTGCAACGCAATCGTTCTCGCTAAGATGACAGCTGTGGCTATGACCGTGGACTCTATGGATGCGGATTGGCATGCGACTTCGACCGGACCACTGCATCACCCAAACCAAACCAAAACAGAAAAGAAAAATACTACTAAAGCAATGCCGTACAACAGTAGTGGGTGGAAGCATGGAGGAAGGAAAAAAACCTTTTTTTTAGTTTTTTCCTTCCTCCATGGGTGGAAGCCACAAAGTTGTACAGTTGTACAGAAGCTTAATGATAAAAAATGTTGAGAACTGCATTAGGCTTAAGCATTCTTAAAATTACATCCTAACTCATGAGAGTAATTATGAATTTGACATCGATCGTTTGTGTGTTTTGTATACGTGGTCAATGAACACGATTGTTGGCGTTCATTCATTTTGCCCACCGCGTCCATGTAGAGGGGCATGATCAGATTTCTCTGAGCGCAATAAAAAAATTTTCAGCGCACGCAAACTCGCACAACACAGACACAGATGCACATGCGCGCGGGCTGCGATTTTGTAGTGATTCCGTCTCCGATGATATTCCTTTTCGCACTTTTCGCGCCTTGTCAGGGGGTCAGAGCGACGACCCGCCCGCGTTATCAAAGCGATCAAGGCCGCGATTTTGTATCAGGGCATTATGACTTATTCTACTTTAGTCTTATCATCCACCGCTCACGGCCGGCTGATCCCGTTCATAATGCGAGCGGACCGTCGCTCCAACCACTGACAAAGCGCGTAAAGGCATTATTATATTAAAGGCATCGCTACAAAATACCGGCCTAGCCGGCCATGAGCGGCGGATGATAAGAGGGGCATATGATCGAGCGGAAGGCATCGCTACAAAAACGTGGCCCTGCAGTAATAAAAAAATCAAAGCATATCCACGGGGTGAATGATGAGGAGTGGGCGAAGCTCCGGAGGGAATCATAGGATCTCCCGCTTAAGGGGACGCTAGCACAAACGCGTTAGAAACGTGCAGTACTCTCTAGTAAGGGGGAGCGGCCACAGCGTCTTACGCAGCCATTTACACATGCCGGAACGTGCACCGCGTTTGCCGACGCCATCACATGACTGCTGAGAGAGTATACCCCCCTGTATTCATAAACGCTCCTCGACTTGAACTTGACTTGCCACCGCTTTGGGCAGCGCGTTCGAAACGCGTTAAAGGTAAGGCGGAGAGGCCACAGCGTCTTACACCAGCTTCTTACACGGGCCGTAACGCGCTAGCACAAACGCGTTAGAAACGCGCTAGAAACGCGGCCTTTTGTTAATAGACAGTTTTAGTTTAGCGTGGTTACCGGAATAGCGGGCGTACCGGAATAGCGGGATCGAAGTGCGCATGCGCACAACGCTAACCGACCCATACCGTTTACCGTGCGCACGCTATTTCTCAGAGTTAACGTTACTGTGTTAGCGTGGTAACGCTTCGAACTGAATTTGGCGTTGTTTTTGTAGAATTAATTTCGTTCGTAGCAAATGACAGCGTAAACGGCTTTTGCTTAGTCTCATGCCGCTTCGCCAAGAGAGTATTATGGCTAATCTTGAGGAATTTTCGAGATCGCTTCTCGTTTCGAGCGCACCTAAGCCTAACGAGAGAAATTTTTTCTGAGATGCGAGCGCCATCTGTCGCGAAAGTCGGGAGATAGGCGCGACGACGGCATATGGCCTCTGAGATGAGAGGATTTCGGAGGCTATGGTAGACAGCTTGTACTGCTTGTCTGTTTCGTTGCAGATCGACGGATATGTGTAGTAAAAATACAACGCGCTCCTGGCTTCCATTGCGCTGCCTATCGCACATTCCGGACGCACACAAACATAAAATTAGGTGCGCTGTGTATGCGAAATTCAAAGCGTAATGGAATAGCGTCCCGCACGTAAAATACGCTATCACGCTATACTAAAACTCTCTTTCTGCAAAGTTCGTTTGCGGAACGGTAACGCTATTTCCCGTAACCCCGCTATTACACTAACGCTAAACTAAAACTGTCTAATGTTGGGTATTTATTGCCATCGTGGTGCGTGTGTCCCTGTCCGCTTCGTGGCGTAGTGGGCTGACGCCGCGCGCTCGGAAGCGAGGGGTCCCTGGTTCGATTCCGCGCTACGGACACAACTTCGGAATTTTTTTTCTCATTTTTCTCAGACTGGTTACACACTACTACTACGACGACGGGGACGAACGGGTGCCGCTATAAGGAGCTTCGCCCCTAAAAGAGTTTTGGAAGTGAGCGTTTGCGTTGTAACTTCTCTGCCTGGGCATGCACGTTAGGTTCATCGCTCTGTCATGCATTGTCAAGCAGCTGACCGCGTCTATTAGCCCGGAATATATATATATATACGAAAGCCAAGAGCGCGCGTCCAATGCGGCTTACAGAAAAAAAAAGACATACTTTTCATGCCGCAGCAATGCAGCACACGCATCGTTAACGTAGGAGCTGATCAATTACATATATGCACATGGATATTATGCAAAATGACACCGCCGAAACAAGGAAACCTTAAACAGCTTGTTTATATTTAGAAACAGTGATCATGCATACAAACTAATTAGCAAAAGACTGCGTGCACATTTCTGCTCAAGTAATAAATGAAGAGGAATTACAAGCTTAATTGTAATTGCACCGAAGCTGCCTGCGACACATTGGGCACTGAAATACATTTCATATATAAGCACAAGATTTCTCAACAACCAGAATCATACAAAAGTAATTGTTCTAGTAGCAACAGGTGCACTCCAAACAGATCATTTTAGCGGGGATTAATTGGCCGCGGTGGGGCAGAACTCAGCATAGCAAGTTAGTGGTGGCTGGATATTTCTTTAATAGTTTTTTTATTTACTAGTTGTAACAACGTACCATTATTTCTTATTATATCGGAGTGCAGTTGCCGCGACACCACACGCCTCAAGAACACGGAAGCGGCAATGGGGACACCAAAACCACAACCCAGACTGGTCCATGGGTTGGGGCTCGCCGAGGCCCCTACTCACAGACTTACTTGCTTCCAACTTTGATCCCCCCGCTGCCCCTTGGGTGCCCTAGAGATGCTGCGCTGCCTGCTTTATATAATGTCAGGTGTTCTCCTAAGGCCTCCATTTGCCATTTACATGTGTGCCCTCTTGGAGCAGTACTTGTAAAAAAATCCAGTCTATTGTTGCGACGAAAAGAGCACCCCGCAACGAAAAAAGCTGCCCACGACTTCTGCAACACCACACAGATCCTTGCCGAGTAATAGCATAGGTACGGCGCGGTTTACTGAACGTGTAGATCGTGCGTGCCGCTTTTAGGAATGTGCTGCCACACGAAATTATGGTAGCATTGCCACTAAATATGCAATGACATCGATCATGGTTGACTCTATGGTAGGATCAGTTCACATGGCACAAAAATTCATCTAGCCATTTTCTTGTCTGGCATGTGTGTGTGCTTCTTAATTGATGAGCAAGCATGAGTAAAATTAAGATATAGTATCTTTCTCTATTTCAGTATCCGAAAACCATCTTCTCCGCTGTTGTGTTTCTTTAGCTTGTTTAGATCGCATCTTGTGCTAGCAAAATAAGACTTACGAAGAAACAGAAACACAAAGCACATTTCCCTTTTGCCATCCCATAAGCAAAAACATTTAATCAATCAATAAATCAATCGTACATGCATACATTCCTTGTTTCTTGATATGTATGCCTCCGCACTCCATGTCAGTTTTCTAAATCCTTTATTTATAAGGTTATTTAAACTGAACAACTTATCAGTTCGTCATTTTTCTTAATGCTTTCACGGCTTTCTGCAACTTTACAAGCTTTCACGGCAACCGATGTACAATAGCATCCTCGCGTATGAGGCATTTGGGTGTAATCACGCCAAACAAATAAATTACAACATTTTTTTCGCATTTTTAGTGATAACCTTTATAATCTAACCCGTTATAATTTGCCATTGCCCTAGCATTATGTGATTTCGTCAGTAATACCGTGATTCTGATCACAAACGCGAGGCGAAGCCAAGCTTACTAAAGCTTACTAAAAGCTTGCAGTTAACGTGATCGCGACTAGGTATTGCTTACATCTTTATATTAATATAGTCCATATAGTCACATTGGACTGCCCCGCAGTGTTCGACCCAGTGAAAAATTTGGGCTTCGAACGTAGTAATGTCCCAAAATCAGAGGAAGCATTATAGGCAGTACCTGCAGCCGGACTCGAACGTTCAAGTGCCACAGCAAACTCGAGAGTACATGCTGAAAAGACCAAGGTCATCCACTGCTGCAAGTCAGGTACGTGTCAGTATTTCATACTGCGAATAACAAAAAGCAGCTACAAGACATACTGCGTGAGGGGCAAACTATAACGCGTCAAAGCCGCCGGTGTGCTTCCCGAGCCAAGAAACGCGTAGTCTTGAGTGCTGCCTCGCGCATCGATCGGTCACGACGCGGGGAAAGCGGGAATTGTTTCGTGCTAGCACTCGATCGTGACGCGCACGTTTCTTCGGAGTGCAGTTACAACCAACGTTGCTTGCAACCAAGGATCACTAGGGTTGCAATGTGGGCTTTTTGGTAACGCATCTTGGAGGGTTTATGGTAACGCGATTTATTTTGGAAGGACGTGCCATAAAATTAATTGAATCATTCACGTGTAACAGCAACGATCTTAGCCTGGAACAATGCAACGTACAGGATCTACCATTGTAAGAGGGAACAATCGAGCATGTGACCAATGCTCCATAAGGTGCCATCTGCTGGTGCCTGGCACCCGCTTCGTGCAGAAAGCCACTGACGCTCTGTGCTCCGTGTGCCGTCTGCTACTACCAATCACTGGGTGGTGTAATTGCAGACAATGCATGGAGCGTACTGCCTCAGCCGCACTCTGTGCCTATGCCGAGCGGGTGCCAGCAGATGGCACTTTACAGAACAACAGCCACACGTGTGCATGTTCCCTCTAATAGAGGTACCTCAGCTGACCTACGTCCTTGTGTCAACGCTGCTTCTATGTACAAGGCAGGGTATTTGCAAAAGGACACAGCCGGATGTGGCTAATGGCAGAATAATAGCCGACTCCCTAGGGAGCGCATTTTATCAGGGTCCTGTTCATTACCGGAGACAGAGTTGGTAAACCTGCACCTTCCTGCACCATTGTGAAGTTAGCACGTGGGACATACACTGTCGCACCCATAATTCAATTCAATATATATAGAGCAACACAGTCCTTTTTGTGCTACATATTAATCAGTGAACTGGCTTTGCGCAAGAGTGGTAATCTCACCGTTGCTTTCCTATGCCCTATGTATGTTTCTTGTGTATGTGACACTTGCTTTGTCGTTGGTATCCCTAGAAGAAAAAATTTCTTAGTTGTTTGCTCTTTCAGATGAACCTGGAAAACCTGAACAGCCCTTCCACGAATGTCCGTAGTGTTGAATCGAGCGAGAATGAAGGTGATAATCTTAGGCACATCAACTCCAACCTTGCTTCAGAAATGTATGCTTCTGCAAGCACGAGTGCACATGTCAGCGACGTAGAAGACACTAACCAAGCTGCAAGTGAAATAGGCACTGCGTATGAAGGTACAGTGAACTTCAGTTGCGATGAATTCAGTTCTGCCTTTGAGTTGAGTGATGATGGTTCGGAAGTGGATGGATGAAGGGCACAAGGGTGATGCAGACAGTGAACCAGAGAATGGTGCTGAAGAAAGTGAGCATGCAGTACATGTACTTCACAAAGCTCTCGGAGGAGTACCTTCCAAACCAGAAAACAACAAGGGCACAGGCTATGCTACTCATACTGGCATATGTTGTTACTTCAGGTCTTACGTGGGCACAACTACAAGGACTTCTCACTTTAATAAATGCTCTGTTTGGGGAGAAAGTTGTGCCATGCACTACATATGCTGTGAGGAGGCTGTGCAAAAACAGAAAAGCACTGAGGATCCATCTATACTGCCAGACCTGTCATCAATATCTGGGAAGATAAAATGATGCCAAAGACGAAGACACCATCAATTGTGCTTCTTGTGGCAGTGAGAAGCTGCAACATTTAATTATTACTGCAAGTTTTTTTCCGATATTTCACATTAAGCAGCAGCTTCTGGTACTGCTAAAACAGGTTGGCAGTACCTTGCTTTTTTATTTGCAGAAGATTGCATCTGCTCCTCGTGTGTCAGGTGTTTTTGCTGACATCACGGATGGCATTCTCTACCAGTGTTAGAAAGCAGAGGAACATGACATGGAGCGACATCACTTTGACCATGAACACAGATGGAGCACCTGTGTTTGATGCGAGCAAAAACTCCATATGGCCAATTCAAGTGATGATTAATGAACTTCCAGTTTTAACTCGGTGGCAAAATGTGCTAGCTTCAGGTGTGTGGTATTCAAATGCTCTCCCTGAAGCTTTTTGTCGAAGAGATCAACAGCGTTGGAAAGCTGGTGTGGTCACACACTGGAAGAACTGTTCAGTCAGCAGTGCACGTTGTCTGTTGTGTTGACTCCCCAGCAAGAGCAGCTATCCTAAACAGGAAGCAGTATAATGGGTACTTTGGATACAGCTAGTGCTTAGGGCAAAGTATGCTTATAGATGGTAAGTGAGCTCAAACAGCATTTTGCCATTAATTGTAATGGCTATTGTCAAGTCTATGAGAGAAGGAATGTGGGCTCTTTGCTTATGCATCCTGGTATTATTTGAATGTGATGTGCACACACTAAAGCACAGGCTGTCAAAAAAGCTTTATGTCTCATGTTTCTCTGATCCGTGTTTTAGTATATGTGCTGCAGATTTGAAGAATACCAAATAACTTGTCAAACCTATTTACTGGATTTTACATACACAGGAAAGTTTGTAGTGATTAACAATTAAAGCTATCCACATACTGCTTTTCGTTTTAATTGTTTGGTGCATCAGCGGTTTTGGTTGACCATGCCTGATGTATTTTTATATTGACTGCATACTTTCCACACTATTTCATGATGCAATATTATGTCATCACTTTCAGTGGCCTGCTATCTAATTGTTTTAACATTTGTTGCAAATCTGACAAAACATGTAATACTTAATGATATCGTGTTTGGCTTTGGCAGACATCTAGCCAATGCCAAACACGAGCCTATAGCTGAGCTGCTGTCTGCAGCTCAGCTATAGGCTGCAGACAGCAGCCTATGGTCATAGTTAAATGGTGTGCCTGGATGTAACGACTCAGATTTGTGCAGAAAGTGCCCCTAGCTAGCAGCTGATACTGTAGAAGAAGCGCAGAATTAGCTTTTGCACTTTCCAGTTTGACCGACTGCTGTATTTCCGAATCTAGGAAACAGCAATACAATGCTGAAAACCAGCAAAACTATTTGAAGCACTATATTAATTATCGCACATCACTTTTTAGTGCAATTTTTTCTATCGCTGAAAAACTTGCAAAAGTTTCTGTTGTATGGTGGGAAGGGAAAAATATGGAAACAGTGATTTTAGTGTCGCCATGAGGTGAGTGATGTTAATAAAGACGTATGAATTCAGGATACAGTACACGCAGCAGCTGCATTGCAATAACTTGTTTTCCATTCTTCTTGGAATTTGACAGTTTGCATTTCTTTTACCATTCAGATGTGTCGTTTCTAAGTAGCATTTGGCCCAAGGCACAGATGCTGACCTCTTAGTTGCTCGTCTAACAGAAACTGCATGGCAATGCCACTATAGACCTTGCGTGCATCATATTATATAGGACTGTACCCATCACAAAGCTGATAGAACCTGACTAGGACTGTCCAAGACGTGCGGTATTTGTGAGCCATGCGAAATAGCCTTAACAACACCTCTTGCACTGGAGTGATTGTGTTTGTTGAAAATTGAAATTATTGAATCAATGCTCACGGGCCACTCGAAACATTACAGTGCACTGATGTTGACATTGCAATTCACACCTCAGTTGAGTGTAGTTCAGGATGTCGTGCAACTGTAAGTTTCAAAGAAACTTGTCAGAATCACAGATGGAAAAAATAGCAAGCGTTCACTCCCTTGCATAAAATGCATAATGTAGTTAAATCAATCATATTTTACTTCAACAGTAGCTATACTTCTAGAAAATCTGGCAAAATAGGCTGTGATGAAATGCTGCTCATGCTGGTTGTTTTGAGGCATATATGCGCAAGCAAAAAATATGTGTCCTTCGTTTCTAGCTGGTATCTGAAATTTATCTTTCGTTGCCCTTTTTGTCGCGGTAAAAGATGAACCCGGGGAATGTTAGGAATATTTTGCATGGCTCATGCAATCTGCAGGTCTTGGACAGTCCTAGGCAGGTTCTTTCTCTTTGTGGCGGGTGCAGTCTTGCAACATGGCGTCTTTTCCCCACTTATGCTGTGCTGTCGAGAGATGCCATCAATTTTGCATGAGGGCCATCTGTGAAATGTTTGACCACTGGAAATGTTTTAAAATCTTGCATATTTTCACTGCAGTGTCCACCTGAACATTCTAAATGCAGATATCATTCTGATGTTTAGTACAATGGATGCTTTGCCTGCAGGCACAATGAAGTACCCTTTCAACAGCCAGAATGCACCTGACAGGACACACAGTGGTGGGCTCAAAGGAATGGTTCAAGCAGCTCAGCTTAAGGAACCTGTTTGTGGCATCAAGGAACCATCAACTCTTATCAAGTTGCAAGGCCTTGATCTTGTTTGAGGGCTGCCACCTGACTATATGAATTGTGTTTGGGAACGCATGCCAAAGAAAGTGACTGAATTGCGGCTATCATGTACTGGTTCTTCGTGGTACTTAGGCAGGCACTTGAAGTTTAATTGTGGATGCAAGATTACGTTCAGTAAGGCCACCCATAATTTTGTCAAGGTCGGGACAGCCCTTGTCAGATCGGTCATATTGGAAGGCTGCTGAATGGCGCTCTCGGCTTTTATTTTAGTATTGTCTGTCATGATGCATACTTCCTCGAGCATACGTGGCACATTTTGTGCTACTTACATAAGCAGTCTTTTTTTTTTTGTTGAAAGATATTGTCACAGAAGCTCAAATCTGTGCCGCTGAAAAGTTGCTCTTAGCATTTGTTCAGCAGACTGCAAAGCTGTACGGAGAAAGTGCAATGACATTTAGCATGCATTAGTTGTTGCATCTTTCAAAGTGCGCACAGATGCTTCATCCCTCTTTGAGGTACCTCAACATTTCCATTTGAAGATGGCATTGGTAAGGCACTCCAGCTTGTAACAGCTGCCAAGCATGGGCCTGTTCAAATTGCTGAACAGTGCATCATGCACCAGGCCCACCGGACTGCTTCAGCACAAGTGGAACTTTCGTCTTGTCTGTTCTCTGCAAAGAAAGAGCTGGAGCACACGTATAAGAGGTGCTTTCAAACATGTGCTCTTGGACAAGCACGACCAATTCATGGTATTCCACAAAATGTGAAAAGGCTTTTCGTATCATGATTTGGTACCCTCCCACAAATGTGCAAGTGTTTGAGGTGCCAGGATGGCCCGATTGTCTTCACAGTTCTGAGTACTCTCTTCCAAGAAAAACGTGCTCTTCCAATGTAAAAATGTCCGATGGCATGTACTGTTATATCTTAGCCATTTATGTTGTTTCGGGTACT
Source organism: Dermacentor silvarum (assembly GCF_013339745.2). Lineage (NCBI taxonomy): Eukaryota > Metazoa > Arthropoda > Arachnida > Ixodida > Ixodidae > Dermacentor > Dermacentor silvarum. The sequence continues at coordinate 98,877,748 of NC_051163.1, read as the reverse complement.
ATGCACTTTCACTGCCAGCAGCTGCTCACTGCACCCGGTGCATTGGATGTGCCGCCGTCATCCGCCTCCATCCGAGAACCACGTCTTGTATTGTGTTGGCGACATAACGTTGCAGTGTGTTTTCTTAAATGTTGGCAACGTATCATATTGGTGTGAGTTACTTAATAAGGTGGAAAAGAACTAATCGGATTTTGAATGTTTATTTCATATTTCAAGATTGCAGGTACAATTGACTCTGGAAAGTGAGTTATAGAGTCAATATTAAGGTAGAGTAGTTGTATTTATGAATTCCGAATTGTGTCATCCGTCGAACTGTAGCAGGCTGCTATAATTGAACCGTATGTACTTTCTTCAAAATATAGGCTTGTAACTGAAAAATTATGATCCATCTTTCTGGGGCAACTGCTTTATGTCTGAGCGAAGTCCATGGCTATCACCAAAAGTGTTGCAGTGGACTGAAGCTCAAACTCATTCACCAAGTCACGAAGACTAACTCATCAGTTGATCTAATTTTGTTGTTGAGCGCATGAGAGGTGCTCAAGTCAAGCTTGGACTTTTTATTTTTTAGGATTATGAAACATGTTTACATGCATGGAAGTGATCTCATTTTTCGAGGTAATCCCTTTTCATTTTGGCAGTACAAGGATGCCAGAAGCGTAGAAAGATTTCTTTTATGTTGCAGCCATGCATGGACAGCCTACTGTATTTCATTATCCTAGTGGCAAAAAGAAATGAGTCTTGAGGTGAAGTTGGGCTTTTATAGCAAATGCTGCAGCACCTTTATCCAAGATTATTTGTAAAGGGCCCATTGTGTGGTGCACTGTATGTGCACACATATTTTCCTGGATGAAGAGAACCCCCATGGTATTTAAGCAGGGCCGTTTCTTCCTAAGTGCACTATCTACACGTTGGAGAACCTCACAGATGTACTTGCTCACTACTCGTGTACTTGCTCAGCTAGTCTCGCTACTAGGGAGGAAATCAAGATGATGCTACATTTATCCGCGCAAAAATTAACCCATGACCTTGAGTTCACCTGCCGACTGGGTTGCTCGAAACTTCTTGTGTTGGGAAGCTTCCATATGTGTTCATTGTTTAGGCAGGTGTAACTTTTATAAATGATTCACCCACATCTTGTCATAGGTGATGACCTGGCAAATAAACCTGTCACAAAACCTTTCCTGTCACAACATTCTTCAAGCTTTATGCTAGTTTGCAGTCTACTGTGCCAATCAAAGACTGCCAGTTGTCTTGAAATCCAGTATGCACTGACATTGCGGAACACCAGGTGAATGATAGTATTCAGTGTCCCTTAAGAGAGATACATCTGTTCCCCAGTTGAAGCATCAGTTGGTGGTTTTCAAGGATTTGACACTTGACTTCACAGATCCTCACAGGATTCTTGGAACTTGACTCGGCTTGGGGTCGCTTCCCGTTTCTGCTGCACTGGTGAAACTTCCTCCAGCTGAGGAGCAGTGGTGCGTTGCTTGTACACACTTCCCTCCCTTCTAGGATGGAGTCGCGGTAGTGATTTCGAGGGCGTCATTCCCACTGTGGTCATGACGCTGCAGTCGTGTTCCGCTCTGTATCCACAATTGCAGGATAAGGGACAGTACCGCGATGTCTAGCTTGGTCACTGGTGTTCCAGCTTCCTGAGAGGCTCCAGTGTTCCTGAGCGGCTTCCAATGACGTGGGGTTATCCGCTCGTATCCCAAATGTACATGGGAGTGGCACGCTGCTCATGATTAGCATACAGCTGTTATCCTATATCGCTCAATCTTCTATGTTGTGTCTCAAAGTGCTGTGCTTGATGTGCTCGCAATGTTGTCGTACTAACTTGTTAGGACCTTTAATGAGCCGCAATCTGTGCCCTAGCTTTCTCAAAACTGTTTCCTCCGTCCAGATAGGATTCCCTCCGAAGTTTCAAAAGAAAACTGCTTGTCCGACAGTGAGTGCTCTCTACACTGTGTCCCTGTGGCAGTTTGTATAGGTTTTGTTGTTGCTTTGGGCTGAATGTGCAGCTGGTGTTTGACCGCGGTGTGAAAGGAACAGTGTGAAAGGGTTAAGTGGCCTTAGCTCTTGCTTTATGTCTACTGGTTGTTCCACTCATTGGTTGCTAACCACGGGCCACTTGTGCTCTCGGCCTTGGCAAATACAGCATAGCTTTGTTGCATTGGTGGACAAAAGCAGCTGCTTGAAAAAAAATTCAAGATGCCTTTTGTCAGTTTTGCTGCTTTTGTGGTATGAAAGTTTAATAGGCCATGACTGGATACTGTGTAAATGACAGTGAGGAAGAATCTTAAAAAATAATTATTAAGAGAATAGTACTGCTTCATTTTTGTAACATGCATTTGTGAGCCTCGACTTGCTTAGAGCATGCGTGGCAGAAAACCAAGATGGTTGACTCCTATTAGAAGCGTTTGTAGTGTTAGAAAGGGCGATCCAAATAGCAGCGATCCAAATTGACTTCTGTTAGTCAGTTATTTTAATGTTGGCTTCCTGTATACTACGCATTTTTTTCGGTTTGTTTTTTCATGGTGCCGTCCACTGTGTCTTGCACACTAGCACAAAGGGAACTTTTGCTGCAAGTATGTATGGTTGCAATACTAAGTCATGCAAGTCTTAGCACTGTGCTTCACTTGGTGGCTATTGTGCACAGTGCTAGGAAGTGACATTGTCATTTTACAAGCACTTTTTTCCTATGCATTTGCTTTTGTGCAATGTCGTCAAACTTTTTCATGTCTGTAATCAACGAGGAACATATATGGCATAAATCTATGCTGTTCCAGCAGCAAACATTTGGGCAGTGTTGTGTGATGCTTTCTACAGCTGCTTCTACGTGTTGCAGTCTTTTACATTGAGACCCTGGTGTAATTAACCTATGATGCACCAATAACGTGTTTGATTTATTATATGACAAAAAATGAAATTAAATTTGTATTCACTCTTACAAGAGGGGGAATATCCATACACAAAAAAGATATGTGTAAAATAGCTTGAATGTGCTGCCACCGTACACGCAGAGTGGGCACGACAGCTACGCACGAAGTCAAAGTTAAGCCCAAACCGCATTCACGCTATTTTGTGCGCGACGGCGACGAGCGACGGCTTCGAGCGACGAAACGGGCCGTCGCGCGAACAGATCGCTCGGTCTTTTCGCTCAATCGCTCGGTTCTAGAAATCTAGAATTCGTCGCTCGTCGCCCGGAAGTGCTATGAACGACTAGCCAATAGCACGAAGCCGGAACTGGATACACATCAGTTAAGCAATACCGATTGTCGCACGGAACGAGCAAACGACTAGATTTTGATACGTGCAAGGATAATAACGTAGTGCAAGACCTTTAGAAATATTTATGCTGCTCTTTACACTAACACACATCAACTTAATTTAATAAAGCAAGCGTCACGCCAGTTTCGGCGAGTATTTGCTGCCCTCATACCAGCAACACCGGGGAGACGTCGCTCAAAGTCGTCGGTGGCATGCGGTTCGACTTGTAGGCGACGAGCGACCATCTCCATCGCCATCTCCATCGCGTCGCTTGTCGCTGTCGCGCGCAAGATCGCGTGCATGCGGTTTATACTTTAAGCATAATACAATCTCCCTGCGGTGATCGACTTGCACCGAACGAAACATTGATACGCTTCCGATAACATCGAGCGCGCATACGATCAGCTGTTTTAGCTGAGCGCTTGCTGTCCGCCCCGCTCAGACCGGCATATGCAAGCAAATGCCACACAACCGCTTAGCGGGGACGATATAATTGCGCTTGCGCACGACGCTCATACCGGCAGCGGAACGAAGACCGCATCCCTCGCTCCGCTACAAAGCCGACTGAGCGGAGCGTGATAGCGTGTCCAAGGTAAAATTGGCGTGTCTACTTGGCCTCTTCGTCGTTTTGCAGCCGAGTTGATAGCGCGTCGCTAGCGTCTCGGCAAGATGCGCTTATCAAATGCGAAATCTACGCAGTTCCCTGCAGTATCTCAGAGCGTGAAGTCTTAGCGGCGCGGAGCGTAAGCAGCGCTCTTTACCGGGGTTCGCATATAGTTGCCGCGCGCGTAGCTCAAATCTTCTGAAATACGCCGGCATGCAGGCCAACTGAGAAGGCAACTTTGGACATGTGCGCATGCACCCGTAGACTCGCTCTTGTCTTCACGCAGCTGACAAGCGTGGACGACTGTTTTCAGCGTTTCGAAATAATGCCGGAGCCATGCCGAAGAGAGGGCTTCCTTGGCAACTCATCGCGACGTCTTTCCTTCTTCATTGATGGTTCACCATACCAATCTACTTGCATCGATCTTTCATGAAGATACACTTTATCGAATACCTGTGGTTTGGTGTCGCCTCGTGCCTTCATAAATGCGTGCATTAGCTAACATGCGTCGACGCCGCGACGCATTTCGCAGTGCTCATCTAATCGCGGGCGACATATTGGCGCTCCGTCTTTAGTATCGATCTGCTAGTTAATCGTGCACACAGCATTGCTGTCGGTGTTGTAAGGCAGCAAACAGGCTTGCTGTCGTTGCAAACAGCATTGCTGTCGATGTCGGAAGGCAGCAAACAGGAATGCTGTCGTTGCAAACAGCATCGCTGTCGGAAGGCAGCAAACAGGCATGCTGTCGTTGCAAACCGCATTGCTGTCGGTGTCGGAAGGCTGCAAACAGACATGCTGTCGTTGCAAACAGCATTGCTGTCGGTGTCGGAAGGCAGCAAACAGGAATTCTGTCGTTGCAAACAAGAATCTTGTCGTTGCCGACAAGAATGCTGTCGTTCCGACAAGAACGCTTTGACGGATTTTTTGACTGGGTCGTCTGCACTCGGGACAAATAGGGGCCAGCGAATGAAAACAGCACGTCGGGGGGCTAGTAGACACCTGCTGCGCGCGCGTCTCAAACAGCTGAGGAAACCCGAAACTGGCATGGATAGGACTAGCGTACCCATCCGAGCGGTCGTCACCAAAGGGCTGTGCAAAGAAGGAATCACCCCCGGTGGCCGAAAGCAGAGGGTCGCAAAGGCGAACCTACCTCATGCTGTCAGTGTCGTTCGCGTCGAAGGACATTAAGTCCGTAGCCAGGGGGTCAGGCAGGAACGAGGGCCGTGAAGGGGTCTGCTCTGATGCCATGCCGAAAGCGCGTTGGGCGCCAGTTATGTGGAGATGGGTTTGCACAAGGCTTACCCTACGAGCGGCGGTCAGGAAAAGCCACGACGTTCCTCCACTCCGCAACGCACAGTGCGCTACGGCAGGGTTCGTCGACTCTCCGACACGGCGCAGAAAAGGCTCCGGAGTCAGATCACCAACAAACACGGGTTTATTCACCCAAGATACAGCACAGTGCAACAGTCACGGCTATTACGGGCCAAGGCTCACCGCAAGACCGATCGAGTACGCGCGCCCGCTGCGCTAGGGCTAACCGGGTAGCGGTCCGCCAAGCGCGAGAACGAGGAGTCGCGAGAACAAAGGTCTCATGTAACCACCTCGTTGCGGGCCTAGCATAGAATAAAGAACCAAGTGCCGCGGCGTCTGCCGCGGCGAGGAAGCGCTCAGCGGACGAGAGCTCTAAAACCCCTTGATGTTAGAAAGTAGCGACACGCTTTGATCTACGCCGCAACACCCTCGCCGGCGCGGTCAACCTCCTCTTTTTCTCCCCCTCTTTCGCGGAGGCAGCGCATCCGCCACGCTGAATGGCTGCGGCGCTCGAGACTACCCCGTCAGGTGACCCTGACGTCGCGAAAACGGCGCGAAACTTGCTTTCGCGCGCCTTAGTTTCTCCCGCTCGCCATGAGCAGTCCAAGTGGTGGTCGCCCTGCCGCTCCGAACGTGTGTTTCCCAAGTTTTTCCATCCTGAGATTCGTTCTCCGTGAAAATGCTTTGCTGCTGCGCGTTTCAATGCAGCAGCAGGCCAGAGAAAGGGCAAGCCTTATTTCATACCCCCCGAGGTGAACGGAATGTCGTGCGTCGGAAGCAGTGGCTCCATAACATCGGGAGAAGGGATTTCGCCCCTTCTAAGCACGCCGTGCTTTGCGAAGTGAATGTTGCAGCTTTCCTCATATTTGTGGATGAAGTTGCATGGAGATTTTAATGCTCTTCGCATAGCCGGACTCTTCGTTCAGTTTATTACAGAGCACCGATAACTGTGCATATAGTTTTTTTTAAGTGAGTCGGCTGAAATTTTCGTTGACTCTTCGAGCCGTGACAAAGCTTTTTGTGTTTTCGCGCGCGCGTTAGTTTTCAAATGTATGTAATTTGTGAGTTAATGCCTGTAACTCATATTTTGTAGTTGTGTGAGTGTGTGTGCTTGTGTATGTGCGTGCTTGTGTGCGTGTATGTGTGTGCATGTATGTGTGTGCGCGTGTGTGCGTGTGATCCTTGCGCCTGGTACTTGTGAAGCCAAGGAACTATGTTACTCTTATTGCGTGCTTATTGTATCTTTGCAAATTTTCAATAATGACAGCATTTTTTTTCTTTATGTACTTTATGTTGCGAAGGCATGAACAGCAATATATAGGTAGATAAGTGGTATTATGTATTATTCGCGCATGCTCATTAAGTACAAGCCACGCGCTTCTGATAATCTCCCTCAATTCTGATAAACTTGACATCTTGAAGTCTGTAAGTTAATTATCAAGTGCCAGTATTAGCAGTTTCCGTGTAAGCAATCAGCATTTTTTTTTTAGAGAGAGACTTAGGTTACTCCCAGAGGTGATGGAATGTAATTTCTCGTCGTGTCATAGTGATGGAATACAGGCGCGTGTGTAAAGTTCTATGTTGGCTGTTTCGCAAACACAGCACGTATTTCGCACAGTGGCATTGGTACAAAGGCTTTTGGCCCACTCATTTTGGCGAATTCACTTTAAGTAAACTATCACATTTCTTCTTGGTTACGTTCTCTGAGCCTTTTAAGAGCGAAGATAGTGAACCAAATTCTCGTTTATACTCTACGCTGCTTATATTGTATGCACCCAATACACCTCCGCGTTACGGACAACCCAAGTGGCGACGTAGAGGTAAACAGCTCAGCCACTGCTTGCTACTCATTTTTTCGGAGCGCTTCCGCTTGTATTTATCGAAGCGTCCTAAAAGAATGGCACGACGTTCTATCGGAAACGTACTTTCGTCATGACAGTTTCACAAGGGATAAATTCCTATACAACGCTTCAAAGGGCCGAATAAACAAGCGCGCGCATTGATTCTAATGCGGCTGCAGCGAGCCACTGGAGGGTTCAGCGCCGCGCCGGCCCGGTGAGGGGTAGAAATCCGAGGATAATTGAGGAGGAAAGCGCGCGCGTGGGGGAGAGTGTCGCTACTTTCTAACATCAAGGGGCTTTAGAGAGCTCGGGTTCGCGTGGAGAGGGTACCCCGAGGCCGCCACTCGGGAGGCCAATCAGGGCGCGTCCCGGCGATGTTTTCTCGAGGGGCAAGTCCAATTCCGCGGGGGGGGGGGGGGGGAGAAGCACGGTTTGCGCCGGAAAGTAGGTCCGGCGCGCTAGCCCCGTCCTCCATGTTGCCGTTACGGCGGCGGATCTCGGAGATCGAGCTAAGCGCCACGCGCGAGCTGGGGGATGACGTGTGGGAAGGCACCTCGATTCTCACATTCTAAAGGACAAAGTTGAGCTTCAGTAGTTAATTTTGCGTACTTAATTTCTAACGCAGGCCTTCATAGACGTTCAAGCCAAAGAAAGCGCAAGCAGCACTATACACACCAAGGACTAAGTTAACTTTTATACCTGTATTCGTTAACTTCGATTGAATAAATCTGGGAAAGAACACTATATTTCTAAGGCATTGCTGAAAACATAGTCACTTCTTTTAATTATCTGTGTTGAGTTCTTTTCACTATTTAGATTACTTGTTTATTATAAACTGCTGCGTTATTCTATAAAAATAAGACTTGCTTTAGGTTGGAATCCGTAACGAGGGCAGTTCTTTTTCTTCGCCGAAATCTGAAATGCCCATGAAAAATTCTTCCTAATATAAACAGTTGTAAGCGCCTAGGATTGCTGCCTAAATTTCACTCATCACCTATACCATTTACATGATTGTGATGTAATTATAATATTTACATCGTTTTTTCATGCCTTAAGTGATTTGGCCGTCCCCACAAGTTGCAAAATAACTTTATTAGAAAAATTCAGCTGGTGAGTTTCATCTTCTATATAGAAGGTACCAGCACTGAGATATATGTACAGACGCAGAACGTTACTGATGGCCACACCAATATTAGTTGCCTGAGGGTCCAACGTTACCTGCTTTCTCCACATATTAATAACTGCAGGCACTCTGAAATAAACAAAAAAACATAAATTTTATCCAAAAGGGCGAGAGATTGAAGATTTAATAAGGATTTGTGGCTGTGCCTCTGCTCAGGTTACCGAGGCGCTACGTGACAAATAAAACAAAGCTATTGTGGATTATTTTCGTGTACAGGCTCAGTTTTCTTTACTTTATTCGAGTTGGGCGCAAGCCACTGTAACACTGCCTAGAAATAGGCTCAATTTACGCGGCGAGAAGCTGCCAGAAGCAAAACACCCGCGGGTGGAATACCGAGAAATGTTCGATTTCAATAGGATTTTTACGGGCCTAAATATTATATTGGTTGCAGGGAGTATGTTCTGGCACCATTTATTGTTTCATTCGGTAATAATAAAAGCACACAGCAAGTCACCGGCATATCTCCAGATGTTGTATTGGTCTCTGCTGATACCGATTGATTGAATAATTGATTGATTATTGAATTTTCTTGAAAGTTCATGGGGATGTGAGGACTAAAGTCGAGCATGCCTGACAGAACTCCCCATTCGCACGTGCAATTTAAGCAAGGGTTTTCACACACCAGTAAATACAAATCCGTTCCATCTCAAAAAAGGATTTGAAAAAATGAAGGAAAGAAAATAAAAAAAACGTTGATCAAGCTTTACAGTTATAGACATACATGAAATCTTCAACTTAAGAAAATCACGTACACCGGTAACTTAAACCAGTGTATCGCTAATTGTAAAGGTACACTCATTAAAAGAATACAAAATCGACATAAATACATACGCTAATAAATATAGCCGAAATGTAAATGAACGGGTAAACATTAATATGCAACCCTGTATATAGGAGAAAAAACGGTCAGCCCTTCCACTGGGGTGCAGGTGGAAGACCTGCGAAGCTGTACTTTGGTGGGAAATATGTATTTCCAAGTATGACTATTAAGATGTGATGGGGTAATTGATTATTTCAACTACTAAAGAATGAGAACTATATATATATATGATCTGGTGGGTTTCGGTTATTTAGTGACCACAGGGACCGTGGCCTTATGGTCGCTATGGTACACTGCTATAAGGTGTACGGCAAATGTTGGCACGTTCATCATAAACACGTCACCAACGCCGCGCACGTTCGGTGCTAACGCGGGAAAAACGCCCCCGCCATCGACAGCAGTTCCGCGTGTTGTTTGTGTGACCGCACACAAGCGCTGTCAAAACGCTGGCGTGAACAAGCGCGCCAGCATCAGCCGGCGAAGGTTCATGCGGTCTATCGCTTCAACAGAAACTGAGCGGCGAAAGCACAGCGCATACAAAGGTAGGAGCCGTGTTGCAGATCGCTTTCAATATACGGTGCGCACGACCGTCTGGCGCCGCACAAAGCAAAAGTTGCTCGCAGAGCAGCAGCCGCAAACCCTCCCTCCCGCCCTGCCTTCCCGCTGTCCTCCTTTGGCGTGGAAGATTGAGTCGCCTGTTCCCCGTCGCTCGTTGTGTTGTTCCTCCGAACGAACGGCACGTGGCCGTGCTATGGCGAGTGGTGAGGGCAACTGGTAAGAGCGCTAGCACGATGTTTTTGTGACGGAACGGGTAAACGCCGTTGCGGACTCTGTTATCGGAGAGCCAGCCGAGAGCCCAGAGAGAGTCGGCGGCAGAGGCCGGCAGGGCTGCGCGCATGCGCCGCAGTGGGAGAGCGGGCGAGCACACGCACAGTCTAGGGTGTCTCGATGCCCTCCTCGTCCATCGTTGCCCTTCCACTGGGAAGTCGTGTTTGCTCTCCGCCGTGCGTTCGCTCCCCGTGAAAGCGCGCGTATGTCGCCCTCGCGCGCTTTCACTCGCTCATCAGCATATGGCCAATGAGAGTATTTTTCTACATCCGGAAGAGACCATCCAAGAGGGAGCCCTTAACAGCTTCGCTGTAAAATACAGGTTCGTCTTACAAAATATTACCCTTTATACGCGAAATAAAACAGTATTGCAGTTGTTCCCTGAGTGGTAGTGCTACAGAACACCTTATATTTGGAGATGGGAAACTATCTTTCACAGTGCAGCAGAAATAAGAGTAGCGGTGGCGTCCTAAACTAAAGTATACAAGCGAGAGATGACACTGTCAAAATCAAAACTAGCGTCATTATCATTAAGTAGCGCGCGATATGGCCGCTGCGGAAGGGGCTGGTAAGGCTGTTGGCGCCGCTCAATCGGTCGTTTTGGACGTTCCGTTACCGCTGTAGGGGCGGTAATCGTGTGTACTGTGCTCTAACAAGACTACAGATATATTTATTATGTTGTCAGCTGACCGAGAGGCCTAAACTGAAAAAAAAAACACTTCAAACAAGTACGCTCACATTACATTGTGTGTAAGCTTATTACTTGTGTAAGCTTTCATTACAACAAGTAAGCTTACACAATTTTCGTACAGGTCAGGTGGATGTAATGCTGTCAGTCAGTGAATTCCCAACTTATGGAAGCACAGACAGCCATCTATTTAATGCTTTGCAAATCTGAAATCGAGCGTGTTGGGACTCGGGTAGCGTTTAGGCCGGTGATCCTTCAGCCAGAGGGATGAGTGCGTCCAGGAGTAAGACCGAGATAAAAAAGGGTTTATTCTACATATTTACAGTGGCTCCAAATATGGAAGCCCACACCATAGGGGAGCACTTTGAAAGTATCAGATCACTACATGTCTGAGCACATATCATAACACGTCAGGACACACCACTGCGCGCAAGGTGTCTCCCTATAAAGCATTGGTCTTCCCTAGTTGACCCGACTAGGGAATCAGATGACCTTGATGCGGCCAATCAGAGGGGTCGTATTGTTCACCGTACTCCACCTCTACTGTTGCACCTTCGAAGCAAGAACGAGGCAATCCGGAAACAGGGGGCTCACATTCCTTCCACGAAAGTCGGTGACTTAGTTTCCTGCCCTCCGACGGTCATCCTGCCAGGGTCGGGAGAATGGCCTTCACGCTAATCCCCGCTTCTAACGAAGTGTGACGGTTGTGGTCGGTCGCTTCTAAGTGAGTTTCTTTGTCATCGCGTCCCTGCCGGTGTCGGGTACTGTCTCCGTCTGGGCGACGCTGATGAAAGGGGTGGCATCGGGGGAAGCACTCAAAGAATGGACACTGCCGAGTTGGGGCGCTTGTTTGCCCGTCTCGTCGGTGTCGGGCACTGTCGCCGTCTGGGCGACGCTGATGAAAGGGCCTGCCTAGATGGGAAACAATCAAAGAATGCGCCCGGCCGATTCGGGACGCAACAAACTGGATGGCAGCGCTGAGATAAATCCTAACCCCGGAGCCGCGAGCAACTGGATGACCACGGTGAGATCGACCCTTCAGCCAGCGCCAGTCACCGGCATCTCGTTCGCGACCAACTGGATGGCCGTGGTGAGATGGACCCTGCAGCCAACGCCAGTCAGCAACAACTTATTCACGAGCGACTGGATGACAGCGGCAAGATGGAACCTGCAGCCAACGCCAATCGCCAACTGGTTCGCGAGCGGCTGGGTGAACGCAGCGCATCATGACTGCACGGTACAGGGTGAGTGCTTGGCTTTGCGCTTGAGTTATCGGATCGTTTAGCCTCGACTTTCTAAAAACCGATGGAGCGTGTACAACTGCCCATTTTGATACTGTGGTTGTTGCGCATCCAAGCAGAAAGCAGCTTTCAGCATAGATCTGAACCAGCTACTAAAGCCAGACCTCATACTTTTGTGGGATTAATTGGGACGTAGCGACCTACCGAGATTATAATCAGTTAAAAGGCGACCTAGGATTTACGTCTTCTTGCAATTGATTCGATGCGGTGGAGAACTTGGGGACTTGGTGCTACTTCTGTGTATAGGCGTTTGGTTTCTGCCATATTTTCCAGGCTTCAATTTCTCTTGGGAAAACAGGATTGAACCACTGGTAGTTTTTTTACTTGCATTGCATTTTTGCGGGTTTCGCAGCAAGTATTGTGAATAGCTGAGCCAAAGCCTAAAGTAGTGACCATGGACCTCGTGAGTTTGACGAGAGCTAACCTGTTGCAGTTGTGTGAAGAGCTCGACGTAGATGTAGAGAATGACATGTCAGAAGCCGAAGACAGAGCCATTTTAGAATGCAACCGTGATCAGAAATACTTTGAATACTTCGGCAACTTAATTCTAAAAGAACAGGAACAGGAAGCAATTGAGCATGAACAGGAATTGAAAAGAGAGGAATGGATTAAGCAACAAAACGAAAAGATCGAAGCTCTAAGACAAGAGATTGAAATAATGGAACATGGTTTTGAAGTGGAGGAACAGATATGTCAGGCACCCGTGGAAGTAGCGCATGGAAAGTGCAAACAAGCAGCACGCACAGTTCTACCGATGGTAGAAAGAGAGGCTGATCCCCGTGAGCCTAATGGCACGTTCACAGGTGACGCCAGATCCGTAGACAGTGACGTAGTTCTTGAGGAGTCCGTTAATGGGGCGCGACGAGATATTGTGCCAATGGAATACTAGAGAAGCAGCTAGGCCAGCTGTGGACGATTTGGCACAGTTATCCAGGGAGTACGTCCGAAGTGGCCCCGATTCGTCAGACAAGAGCGCCAGTGTAGAGTCCAATCCGTCAGAAAAGTGCGCTGAGGCACAATGTAGGCAGGGCAGTGCGGTTGTGGACAGCTCCCAGGTATACGAGCTACGTTGCACAAAGGAAAATAGCTGCATTGGCACTGAGTGTTTGAAGCTCTCCTCCAGTCGAGATAGCATTGAGAGGAATGATTTACCCGCAATTCATTCAGACTGTGCGGTTCAGATGGAAATAGTGACCGATGAAATAAGTGCTGGTCAGCACGAGATTCCAGCGGAAGGCTTGAAAATGAGCACTAGTAAACGTGCTAGGATAAAACGGCGTCGCAAAGTCGGGAATGTGCCAGACGGCAGCGCGGTCGAACAAAGGCGCTAAACCCAGTGAGGAGCGCAGTCAAAGAGTTCGAACGGCGCGTTTGTCACTTGGAATGTTTTCAGACAGAGCGCGTCCGAACCGCCGAAGGAGGAAGAAAAGAAAGGGCCGTTCGGCGCAAAAGTGGATAAAAGCGAAAGTGGCGTGGAGGGGGCAATTATATTCCACCTCTTTGGGTTCCTTTCGTGGCATGCTAGGCGTGACACAGGGGAGCGAGTCGGTAAGCCGACGCGAATTGGCCACACGCTGCAGTAAAATCGCAGTCCGATGCCCAGAAGGCATGTTGCCTGCATGTAAAGTGTCATCGGTCGGCAGCGAAGACAATGGCCTACGTGCCCTTTGTATTTCCTTGTTGACAAAAGAAGTTTTCAGACCGCGCCCGCCTCGAGTACGGCTTAAAGATATGGCGCCACCTTAGGATATACTCGGAATGAAAAGCGACGCAGGTCTTGTGGAAACATAATTTTGTTTGTTTGTTTCTTTATTTTAGTGTTTGGTTATACGTTTTAAGATCTCGGGAATACAGATCATTTCGATGGGCAAGTTTTGAGCTTTGTTTAGTTTGTTTATTTTAAAAACTCAGCAATATTCCGAAAGAGATGGTTTGCGCGCGTTTAAATTTTTGAAATTTTTTTCAACGTGTCATTCTTTTTTAAGCAGTCTTCTTTTTTGTGTGTGAGCTACGCTTGCAGCGTCAGGTCAAGGTTATTTGTTTAAAGCCTGTAGTGGCGCGCTTGATTATCAGTTTACTTTTCGGTAGTGTTAGCGCGTAATTTACGCAATCTTTTTTTTTGTTTTTGTAGTGTGTGTCCTTTGTGGACCGGAGAAAAAAATTGTTAGTGCGTGAGTCGCACTTATTACATGTGAATTTTTTCTGCAAAGTTAAAGCGACTCTAACAGTACATCCATGATGCAAATGTGGCTCTCAGTGGCACTAGTACGTGCGATACTAGCGGATGTAAGACTGTTTATGGCGGTTGCGCTGCGTATGATATTTCATTTATAATTTATTTAGAGAATTTTCGAGTATTCTACCTTTGCTCTCTGCAGCACGACGATCTGGTTTTGGTGAACTCAGAGGTTCATGAGAGCTCGCTTTGGCGGCACAATCTTTTGGGTCCAAATTATTGGGTCAAGCGAAGCCTGGTGGATTTAGCGGATTTCGGGCGCTTCAGCGCTATGTTGTGCTTTGTCACTAGGAATGCTCTTCTCTATTAGATGTTGGGAGAAAGTTGTGAATCCTGGTCTCATCTAAAAACTGTGGGCTTCCACAGTGATTTGATGGTTGTTCAGTGATTTGATGGCTGCTTTGGTGCTATTGTAAGATAAGGGCAGGTGCGTTGATTTGTTCGCTAGACCCGATGGCTCTTGGTGCGAGCAAGGCGCTTTCCTGTGCCCTGTGGTTCGTGTGTGTGCTTGTGTATTCTCAGGGAGAAGGTTACAACGAGGTTAATGCTGGGACCTTATACTCGAGTGTGTCATCGGCCATCATTTGAAGAAGAAACCCCGAGTTCTCGACAGACCACCGACGCTTCGGGCAACCTGACAGCTGGTCACCCTCAGGTCGGATCTTCCGGCGGGGGAGGAGCCTGTTGCGCCCCGAATCGGCCGGGCGCATTCTTTGATTATTTCCCATCGAAGCAGGCCTTTTCATCGGCGTCGCCCAGACGGCGACAGTCCCCGACACCGACGAGACGGGCAAACAAGCGCCCCAACTCAGCAGTGCGCACTCTTTGTTTGTTTCCCCCGATTCCACCTCCTTCATCAGCGGCTGCCTACCTGGCAACGCGGCACGACAGCGGTAGTGACGTTCGGACAAAGAAGCTCACTTAGAAGCGACCGACCACAACCGCCACCCTTCGTTAGAAGCGGGGATTAGCGTGACGGCCATTCTCCCGACCCAGGCAAGATGACCGTCGGAGGGCAAGAAACTAAGCCACCGACTTTCGTGGAAGGAGTGTCAACCCCCTGTTTCCGGATTGCCTCGTCCTTGCTTCGAACGTGCAACATTAGAGGCGGAGTTCAGTGAACAATACGACCCCTCTGATTGGCCGCATCAAGGTCATCTGATTCCCTAGTCGGGTCAACTAGGGAAGAGGAATGTTTTATAAGGAGACACCTTGCGTGCAGTAGTGTGTCCAGACGTGTTCTGATATGTGCTCAGACATGTAGTGAGCTGATACTTTTAAAGTGCTCCCCTATGGAGTGGGCGTCCATATTTGGAGCCACTGTAAATATGTAGAATAAACCCTTTTTTCTCTCGCTCTTACTCCCGGACGTACTCATCTCTTTGGCTGAAGGATCAGCGGCCTGAACGCTACCCGAGTCTCAACAAGCGAAATTTCCTGATCGTGGTCGGCGTGGCGCTTAAAGCAGGGAGAACGAAGCTTCTCACAACGATATTTATGCTAGGGTACCCTCGTACTGTAGTTGTGTACAGTGCCGCTCGCGGTGTTTAACGCTGTGCGTATATTGTCTTACCTTGACGATTTCCGCTAGATTAAAAAAATGAAAGATAGAACGTACTCGGCAAAGTGTAGTGTCAACCTCATAAGCTCGAGCTACAATATCCCATTCTTTTCATACCACATTGGCGAGAGGTACGCAGTATAGGAAAAAAGAATCAGGAAACGTTGTCCAGCACATATTGTTGTGTGCTGCTGGTATTTCTGCTGCAGTTTTGTGTTCAGGTGCTGCAATTAAGGCTTTGACACAAGTAGAGTACTCACAGGAAAGCAAGGACAGTTATAGGGACCACTGTGCTTACAAGGATTTCTTCAAAGATTTTGTGAATAAACAAGGACACTAAACAAACTTACAACCAAACCCAAATAATGATCGCAGATTCTTGGAAAATGCAACTTATGATTTCATGTTGAGAAATGTCAGTTTATGTATTGAAACAAGGTAAAGAGGTTGCAAGGAGGTACCAAAGGTGATCAAAGGAAGCCGCAGCCTGGGGCCAACGTTTCAACAAGCCAAAATATTTGTCAGGACCGTTATGACGAAAAGTTCCCACGCCGAGGTTACCCTTGCTCGTCTACTGTTAATTGGGTAAGTGTTAAGCCGAACTTGCTATTGTCTGAGTATGTTTCAAAAACGTTTGGGAACATACTGTGCTTAGGTGTCTAATCTGCTGTGTGAAGAAATTTTTTTTTCTAAATTCTCATTTTTATGAAATGTGGAGAAGGCTGATTGTGTGAGCTTGCCTTATTTAGCATCTCTTACTTTATTGTGGAGGGCTAACCTGGTTACTGATTTTATGCTAACGGTTGAAGAACCGTGTTGCTGGTTTAATGTTCACCAGATCACATTGGATTACCACAAACACGACCTTACAGCACACACGGACCAGTCTTCGGTGTCACACACACAGCGTTGGTCCCTTCTAGGTACCCAGTTACCACACCAATGGCAGCTGTATCGCTATATGTGCCGGATCAGCACAGGCATTGAGGCACAACAGCAGGAAGGGGTTCAACGGGCATCAGACCTGACATCCAACCCCTCTTAAAAGGAGCTCCCCCACGCTTTGACGTCAATGCTCGTAGTCCTCAAGCCATCTCGGCTGATGAATAAGACGACGCGGTCGAGTGCGAGCATCAGGGTCATCTGCTATGGTGGTGGACTGAGCAGAGTCCGAGATTACCTCAGGTGCTTTGGGAGACGGTGTTCAATTGCATTTATTTTGCACAGATTCAGTTGGTGGCGTAGCGGACCGTTCTATGTCGCCATTCTCACCTTGTGGTGCGTGCTCAAGCTGCACGGTAGGAGGCGTTGCTTGTATGTTTTAAGACCTTCGTCGACGTACGGTGGACGAAATGACTTGATTTGGCTCGAGTGAACAATTCTGTCGTCCCTTGGTGATGTGCTGGCAGGGTGGGAGGTGGCTCGACGAGCCACAGAGGTGCGGGTGTATTTTGGTTGACAATCCTATACAGGCCCTTGAACGTGGGGGCGAGCTGGGATGTGCCATCTATGATGGGCTCTTGGCGCTGAAGCCAGACGTAGTGGCCAATTTTGAACTTGGCATTATGATGTGACTCATTCTAGCGACGTGTTCGCTCCTGCTAGACTTGCACCGAGTTTTCTTGGGCTTCTGAACGACATTCTTTGAGATCCAATAACCTTGCCTCAAAGCTAGTTGTTGGTGGATGGCGCAATTCCACTGTGGGTAATTTTGGAACATACCAATGCAGTAGTTGGAAGGGCGAAAATCATAAGCTCGTGTTCATCGTTGTGTTCATGGTAAAGGCGGCTGCGACGAGTTTTTGTTCCCAAAGTGAAGGTTCAATGCCACAAATTTTCTTGTGCACCGAGGCAAGATTTGCGTAGCTTCGCTCTACGAGACCGTTGCTCGATGCGCGGTATCGAATGGAGAAGTGCTGCTGAATTCTGTGAAGTCTGAGGAAGCGCATAAATTCATGGCAACCGAAACCACGGCCATGATCTGACAAACAGTTATCAGGGACCTCATAGATGTAGAATAATGAATGCATGTGCTGAATTGCGTCATTTGTACTCGTGTGGACACAGCACCAGGTACTACGAAGTGCTTAGCAAAGTCGATTACATTAAGGATATACTTATAACTGTTGCCAAGGGGTATTGTAATGTAATCCATTGCAAACAGCAGTAAATGGAACCTCCGTCGTTGGTATAAAGCACATCTTTCCCATGTTTCTTATTGTTGGGCGGTGGTGCGCTTAGCATATGTGACTGCCCTGCACATATTGAGTCCCAGTAGTGTCATGTTGTGACCACCAATAGCGGTCTTGTAGGTTTTTAAGTGTACGCTTTCCGTTCGCATGTCTGCTGTTGTGAGCCATTTCAAGAAATGGCTGGCGTAGGAAGGTACCACAATGGTGTTCAAGCTGGAAGGCGTGCGATGATACAGGATGTCATCCACAATAAGTCAGTACTTCCTTCGCTGCCAGTTAACAGCGATTTACGTATAGATAAGCACTCTTGGTCTTCCTGGTGAAGTTGCTGTGTCAGTTCTTTTCAGCAGCTGAGGGGGCATGAATCAGCGGTAAAAATTTGTTCTGCGTAGCCAGCATATTATAGCTTTTTAGATGTTGCAGCGTTCGTTGGTGCAGGCATCTTTAAGATCACTTCCACTTTTGACGGGGTCCGTAGTTTGCCTTCTTGGGAGGTATGTCACAGGTATGTCAACGACGGCACTGTAAACTCGCACTTGGCCAGTGTGACTTTCAAGTCGCTTTTCAGAAAGCCCCCGAACTCGGTGAAGTTGGTGTCAAAGGATAGGACATCGTCCAGATATACATGGACAAAACACTTTGCATATCGGGGCCTCAGTTGTCGAAAGATTTTCTGTCTAACGTTTTGGTTGCAGGGTGTTCTTAAGTCCAAACGGCAATCTAGCCCACTGAAAGGTGCCATGGTAAATTATGAATAGGGTTCTTGACTGATCTTCCTCTCTTACTGGAATTTGCCAGTAGGCGAACTTGAGGTCTAAGCATCCGAAGAGGCAGCAGCGAGCGATGTCGTCCATAACGTCCTCGGCACTGGGCAGCGGCTGTGCCATACTGACAGTCTACTTATTTAGAGGGATATAATTTACACAAAGCCTCTTTTAGGGGCGAAGCTTCTTAGGGTGTGTGTCTGTCCCTCCTCTGTAGTATGTAGTAGTAGTATGTAGCCACGTCTACTTTTATGAAAAAAAATTGCGAAAGTTGTGTCCGTAGCGCGGAAACGAACCAGGGACCCCTCGCTTCCGAACGCGCGGCGCTAACCACTACGCCACGAAGCGCACATGGACACACGCACCACGATGACAATAAATACCCAACATTAACGAAAGACTGCGCGTTTCTAACGCGTTTGTGCTAGCGCGTTACGACCCGTGTAAGAAGCTGGTGTAAGACGCTGTGGCCTCTCCGCCTTATCATAGAGAAAGAAATTCAACAAGAGGGGACACTCGGCAAAAACTGGCAACAGGAAACACGTCACCCTACGTCACGCTATACTTTTGACACCGAACGTTAGCTGCCGCGAGCATCGAAAAAAAAGAAATTGAACTTAAGTTAACAGGCATTTATTTATATCTTAAATTCTTTCCCGCGAAAACTAAAACGTTTTGCGTATAAATGAACTTAAGCTTTGCGACTTATTTTCCTCGCCTTACCTAGCCACAGGTCAGTGACGCGCCAGATACATGCGTCATCCGCCAGACACTCCCCCGAAGCCAGCGAGGATGGCTGCCCGCGCGTTTGAGCGCTCGCGCGCGACGACCCGTCTGTCTCCTTCTTTTTTTCTTTTTTAAATGTAGCCTGGTTTATTGGGCTCTCGGCGTATTCTTGCGTTCCTTCTGCACTGGGACAAGACACCACTGCACTATTGGACTACGGCAAGGTGAGAAATCTTGTTTCACAGTCTACGACGCAATTAGAGGCTTACGGCACGGGACCGAGACTTAAGACGCAGTTAGCGAAAAACAGCTCGGCCATCCTGGCGCAGTTAATTTGAGTTAATGAATCGTGCTGAGACATGTTTCCGACGCTTCCTATGGGACTATTGTAACTTATTTCGGTTTTTGAGCCACACTGGCCGCACAGGGCGCCGTGTCGCAGTTAGCGAGAACTCAGCCGTGGTGTGCAGTCTAGTTCATCTTGCTAGGAGAAGTTTGTGCCGCTTTCTCTGACGCCAGGCATTACTGAAAAGTAATTTCGTTACTTTCTGGGGTACTTTAGAGGCACGCTGGCCGCACAGCCCGCTGTGACGCAGTTAGCGATAAGCAGCTCGGCCGTGGTGATAAAGTTTGGCGTGTAATGAATCTTAGAGGGACAAGTCTGTGACGTTTTTTGTGGCTCCGCAACAATATACCTTCTTTCGGTACTCACGCCTGTTGAAAACGCGATGGCTGATTGCCAAGAGTGATAACATGGGGTGTTCTGCTGGCGCCGGCAGAACGCGCGTGCGACGAACATATCAGAAACTTGTAATTCGAAAATTACGTCTTCTAAAGGACTGAAAAAAGGCATTGCACCCACGCATTTGTCTTGAGAGCCTGTTGCGTCCGTCTCTATGTACAGTCGAGTGCAAAATATTAGAGACCACGGGAGCGGCGACTAAACTGCATGGCTGCGCCTTCTGACGGCTGCGCGCCGAAGCTCGAGGGCGGGTACTGCGCACGCTCGCCCTTTCTTACCTGCCAGCCTGCTCGTTCGCTCGCTTCAACCACGCGCGCACCGGAACGCGTGAGAGAGCGCAAGGTGTCACTTCTGCAGTCGCCGTCGAATCGCCCGAGTGATGATGTCGTCATATCGTGACGAAACCACTTCATTTGCACTGGCAGCGCTCGGAACGCGCCACTCTCTGCGCCTTGCCTCTTGACGCTCCGCGGCGCTAAATACATGCTTTGCGTCTCTTTTTCTGAAATCGAGTTTTGTGATAAGGGCAGAAAGCAGCGATGTCTTTTGCATTCCACTTCCGGAGACTTAAGCACGATGCAATTATTTGTGGTACTCAGTCCAAATATCATGTGCCCAGACACATGCGTGATACCATCGAATATCGAGCAGCTGGAAAGAAGAGCCACGGAAGAGAACGGGGAATCATCGCAGATTTGTTCTCACAAACAGTAAATAAAGAAAAATCCCCGACGATTACGATAATTCCTAATGCGGAATTTGAGCGCACCTCTATACGTGTTTTCATTTCGCGGTATATTGGATTGCGGGGACAATCTGCCTCATGCGGCGCGTTGCAAACAATCGAAGTGTGGCGCGACTGCCTCGCATAATTTGGAGATCGCGAGGGCCCGCGCGTGGGTGACGCGTGGGTGCGATTGAGACGTGCTGCCGCCGAGTGACCTCCCAGACGACGCGCGCTACTCTGCCCATACCTACTTCACAGTAGCCTCCTGCGCTTTCCTCCTCGCGTCTTTCATTACCCCGCGGCGCTCCGCGTTCGCTCTTTCATACTTCGCTCGTTCTCTCGGTTACGCCGGCGGAATACGCCGACGCTGGCCGCAGGAACGGGCGCCTAATCAAGAGCTGTGCTCTCAAGAAAGTGGATGATGGAAATGCTAGGTGGTTTAGCGCTTTCAATTAATCGTCAGATGTCCATTTTCCCCATTGAATCGTTGAGACCTGTTCCATTGAATCGTTGCGAGAGGTTTACAAGCATCATCGTGTTTTTCGCTTCCCTTGTCCTGTAATATAGCGTACCGAATTCCATGCAAACATAATTCAATTCAAAGTGCTCGATTAAATTGAAGTCCCGTGTAAAATAAAACAAATTTAAAAAACCCCTTAATTAGACTAATACATTGCGACATTTGTGTTGCGGCACAAAGCGTGTCTGGCGTTCCACAGCCCCGTAGCTGAGCAGGACAGTGACTCTTTATTCTTCCCAATAAACTATGCATTGCATTGAAGTCAATCCGGCAGATCGGACACTCGGTACTTGCCCGTCTGCCTTCTGCGATGATTCCCCGTTCTCTTCCCTGGCTCTTCTCTCCAGCTGCTCGATGTTCGGTGGTCTCACGCATGTCTCTGGGCACATGATGTTTGGACTGAGGGCCACAAATAATTGCATCATGCTTAAGTTTCCCGAAGTGGAGCGCAAAAGACATCGCTGCTTTCTGCCCTTATCACAAAACTCGATTTCAGAAAAAGTGACGCAAAGCATGTTTTTCGCGCCGCGGAGCGTCAAGAAGCAAAGCCCAGAGAGTGGCGCGCTCCAAGCGCTGCCAGTGCAAATGAAGTGGTTTCGTCACGATATGACGACATCATCACTCGGGCGATTCGACGGCGACTGCAGAAGTGACACCTTGCGCTCTCTCACGCGTTCCGGTGCGCGCGCGGTTGAAGCTAACGAACGAGCAGGCTGGCAGGTAAGAAAGGACGAGCGTGCGCAGTACGCGCCCTCGAGCTTCGGCGCGCCACCGTCAGAAGGCGCAGCCATGCAGTTTAGTAACCGCTCCCGTGGTCTCTAATATTTTGCACTCGACTGTATGTAGCGTACCGTCGCGTCGCCCGAGGCCAAGTTTTGGAAACGCGAAGTCGCTCGTGTATTTGTGCTGCCAAAGTGTAGGAAATAGTTCCCGGAAATGGGGGAACGCTTGGAAATCAGATGTTTTCATATATGTTTGGGATGAGTCGGGTATTTTCTACGCCATGTATGTAAAAGCGAATTGCTTTTTGTAAGGCCGCCCATTCACCGCTTTCGCACGTTTCGCCTCTACACGCAGTATTCCTATGTCTAAATACCAAAATGACTCACGCTTGTAACATGCTGTTACTTGCTTGCAAATGCAACATGCTTGTAATTTACTTTATTTTTCAGCTGGTGGCGTCCGGTGGAGCTTCATACAGGAACTACTGCCTTATCTGCTGGTGTCACAACGTTGGATGAACGCACAAAAAGCAAGGAACGAGCTTTTATATAGAGCAAAATAAATATTTCCTCATTGCACAAAAGGTCTTGCGTCTACTTTGTGAAATTGCACGTGGCACCACAGATTCGATGGGACTTTACGAGATCGTTCGCAATCATTTTTACTAAATAATAAACCGATTCTGCGCCAAGAGCAAAAAAAAAAGGGGGGGGGGGGAAGGGGGGGGGGGCGCCGCCGGCGTGCTAGCTTGCGTTCAAAATGCGCGCGCTCAAAACCGAAACCGGAAGTGATCGACACCGACCGCTTGGCACGCTGCAGTCAATTCGGCCGCTGGGCCCTATGGGAGTGTCTCCTCTTGTTGAATTCCTTTCTCTATGGCCTTACCCCCGTATTCATAAACGCTCCTAGACTTGAACTTGACTTGCCACCGCCTTGGGCAGCGCGTTCGAAACGCGTTGAAGGCGGTGGCAAGTCAAGTTCAAGTCGAGGAGCGTTTATGAATACGGGAGTTATACTCTCTCAGCAGTCATGTGATGGCGTCGGCAAACGCGGTGCACGTTCCGGCATGTGTAAACGGCTGCGTAAGACGCTGTGGCCTCTCCCCCTTACTAGAGAGTACTGCACGTTTCTAACGCGTTTGTGCTAGCGTCCCCTTAAGCGGGAGATGGGGCAATTATAATGAAGGGCGCTGTTATAAAATAGAAATGACGTCACATATAGCGCGTGTCATTGGTGGAAGTCAATCGTTCGATTTAGTGCGGCGAGACTGGGCGAATTACACGGAAGATTCACGGTTTACCGATGATTCCCTCCGGAGCTTCACCCACTCATCATCATTCACCCCGTGGATATGCGGTGTTTTTTTTTTTTTTGTGCCTCTTGAAACCACGACTGCACGAACGGCCCATGGGTTTGAGGATGGCAAGATGATACCTCTTTTAAAGAGCTCGTCGGTTTGCTGCTGAATGAATTCTCTATCATCAGCAGCATAATGGTATGGTTATCGCTTATACAGCGTGGCTCCAGGGGCAAGATAGATGGCGTGTTCAGCTCCCCTGTAGAGATCCAGATCATTGTCGTAGCTGGCAGAGAGCTTTATATGCTGTTGAAGGACATCTCGGACGATGGCTGACTGTTTTTTTTTCAGCTGATTCCGACCTGTTCCTCACGCAGTAAGGAAATTTTTTCTTTCATTGCTGATTTGCCACAATAGCCGGGTGACTCCGCTGTCTTTTCATCGATGCTATTTTCCCGAAGGTCTGTTTCCTCGCACGCCTGTGAAAGTCACGGTGACTGGTTGACATATAGAAGTGGTTTGAGTTGTAGGCCTCCAGTGGCAAAGTGAGTCGAGGTAAACGGGGACTGGGTCGCTGTGTAAAGCAGGTGCAGTATTCGACATCCTCGGGAAAATTTTTTTATGGCAGAGCAGAACGGTGCCTGCGTTCGGGTGGTGCACTTCTATCGGTATTGGTGGCTTCACGACGAGTTCTGCATGATCAGCTCTCAACCAGTCCTCGCCTCAGGGGCAGTGGGTTACGAGAGAACTGTCACATCTGTTAACGTGGAGCCGGCCCCGATGCAAATGCAAGTCGATATTGTACCTGCGGGTGTCACTGTAGCTCCCCCAAACGACGGAGATGGGTGGATTTGTCTAAGACGACAAGGCAAAGGACATAACAATTAAGGTCTTCAGTCAATATTGTCATCTTAGAGCCACTGTCTGGGAAGGCGTCGACTTTTCCGACACCTGCGACATGAGCTTCTATGACGGCACACTGCACAAGTCATCCTTCGGGGCAAGACTTGGCAGTTGCATGCAGTTTCGCGTTGCCTGGATGTTGTTGACGCGGTGCTCTGGGCTCAGTCCACTTGGCAGCCAGGTGACCTAATGTCGGCAAATAAAGTACGTCACTCTATTTAGGTCCTGGCCTCGGCAGTGTGCAGGGGCACTGTGTTTAGAAGAAATTGTCTTATATCTGGGGCGGCTTGAACGAACATTTAATCACGAAAATAATAAAGAATTTAGGAACGCGTTCTAGTGCGGACTAGAAGAGGAAGGTTTAGGTTGGTTGCTCCTATCTAAATTCGTTTTCTCGGCAGCCATTGCAGCACATTTGACGAGGTGTGTTGCATTTAAAAGAAGAACTTATAATCTGGTAACTGTTTGTTTTGAAATTTTTTTATTTAGTTATTTAGGTTGTCAATGTTTTATTCAAAATAGGCGAAAATCGCAAACTTTCACAAAACAACCCTATCAAGTTTACGACTCTGTAACTCAGAAATGAAAAATGACATCACAATTCTGTGCATTACGTCTACTGGTACATCTAAAGCAGAGAAAATTGATATATTACGCATGAATCTCAAGAAATTTAGTGATATGGAAATACAGCTTTTGCAGAACCCTTGTGCACAACGTAACGAGTTCACATAAGATATAAATTACATATCGAATTCGTGGTCTTTGAATGATCTAATGACTCCCGTTTAGGAAACCACAACAGCTGTTCCTGATGCATAGCTATTAATTTGTAAATTTCGTGCTTCGATTTCTTTCTCAGACTTTTGAATTTTCGAAAATACTTTCAAAAGTTTCAGGCCTAAATCAAAATTTTGCTTCCAACAGTCGCTAGAAGTTAGCTTTCTCAAATGCGACAAATTACATTAAAATCGGTCTAGGGGTTATCTCAGAAAAGCGTTGCTGCGTTTCACATATATTTGAATAGGCCACATCGGAGTTGGGCCCGAGCAAAAGCTTCCTCTTAAAAACGTGTTCTTAAAATCGTTACTATTTTCGTTATTAAATGTTCGTGCATCCGCCCCTACACTCTAAAATTGTTCACGCTTAGCAAGCGTGAGTGTCGACGATTTTTTGCACGCTTGTTGCAAGCGTGGTGTGCTTTCACACTGAAAATTTACGCTTCCTAAGCATGACTCGCGGAATGCGTAACGCTTGCGAAGCGTGAGTGAAGGCTATTTTTACACGCTTGTTTTAGGCGTGGTGCGCTTTCACGCTAAGGGCTCACGCTTGCCCTCCGTGACTCGCGATCTTCCTAACGCTTAGTAAAGGTTAGAGAGAGGATTTTTACTTGATGCGGCATTCTCCTGCTCTGTAAGATGCCTTTATGACCGTCAGAAATTATTTAAAATAAGAGAGCTGAAAGAACATAATATTTGTTGTGCCTTTTTCGTGGGCTTGGCGGCTGCGTGGAGAGTTTATCTGCCTACCATAAGATAGATAATTACAAAAATCAACTTTCAATTTTCATCTTGCACATGTGCAAACTAGAAAACTGCACTGCGACAGCGTAACATGAGCTTGATAGGTGTACTATCAATACGGAATGCGATCTATAGTACAAGTAGTAAGCCAGAAATAAGAGACAAGCTTTTAATAATTCATTGGCTACTCTCTCCATGTTGTACCTAACGACACATATTGCGTGCTTACGCACAGCTCAAGACCGGCAATGGGTCATTGTACGGTGTCTTGCTAGAAGCGACTATGCCTTCACAACAATGCGTTTTCTCAAGTATATGCTGAAGAACATGTAGCTTTCCAAACGCTAAAGAAGTGGCCTGTCTACGCTTATTGCTAGTTCTCGCTTTTACGACCTTCGCATAGGCCTGAAAGTTGTACGAAAAAAGTTAATTTGTTTTCGTTAAAACGTTGTAATTTCATATTAACGTCTTTCTACATTTGAACTGTCTAGCCAGCGAAAACAGTGGTAGACGTGATAATCTCATTTTAACACCGTTTAAGGGCTGCATCATGAAAGATCACTGATTCCGTTAAGTCGATAGGTACAATGACGCATGGCGGATCTTGAGTTCTGCGTAAGCATGCAATATGTGCCGTAAAGGTGCAACATGGAGAGAGTAGCCAGTGAATTAATGAAAACTTGTCTCTTATTTTTTGCTTACTACCTGTACTATAAACCGCATTCCATATTTATAACACAGCTAGCAAGCTCATGTTACGCTGTCGCAGTGCAGTGTTCTAGTTTGCACATGTACAAGATGAAAATGGAAAGTTGAATTTACCTATTTTATGGCAGGCATATAAACTCTCCAAGCAGCCTCCAAGCTCATAAGTACGACACAACAAATACTATCTTCTTTCAGCTTTCTTTTCGAAATGATTTCTGACCACCAGAAAGGCATCTTATAGAGCAGGAGAATGCGGGCATCAAGTAAGTAAAGATACTGTCTTTCACCTTCATTAAGCGTTAGGAAGGTCGCCGGTGACGGATCGACAAGCCTCACATTGACATTGCGGCGTTAAATCTTCGTTATACACGGGTCAAAACTGAGTAGTCTTAGCAGAATGAAGGCGTTTTGGATTGCCTCTAAAGCTTCGATTGCGACAAACCCAAGTGCCGTTGAAGGCAGCGCAAGAAAAACTTTCATAAAGCATATTGCACAAGTGCATCTAGCGAATCCTACAACTAAGCCTTCGACGTGCATTCTTGCGGCGCCATCACCTATATATACGTGTGGCAAGAAAATTAATTGAGGAATTCTGTGAGGATTGCTGTGAGGCTTTACATTTTGAATCAAAGCTGAGGAGCAAAATAGAACGAGAAATTGAAACAAATTTTAGATTTGAGTGAAACTTTTTATTCACAATAACTTACCCGAACGCATCCCTATATAGAACAATGCAAGAAAAGGGCACAGGAACTATAACATAGCGTCCAGATGAACGCCTGATGTCGCTTTAACGCAGCACTTAAACTTTGCTATGTACTTGACTAAACCAAGTGTAGTTTTGTCAAGAAATCGCGTAGCCTTTTTTGCGCCCATGTAATTTCGTCGCTGCCGGCACATCTTGCCACTGCTTGAACGAAGCCCGATAGCAGCCGGATGCGTAACGTCCTTTGCGTAATACACACACAAACAAAGCACCAAGGATTTTTCCACTGATGTGTCCGGTTGCAGCTTCACGATTTCTCTGGGCTCTTTGCCGCATACCAGCTGCTTCACGTCGCCCCATACAATGCACGGGCCAACGATGTCCGCAGGTGAAACCTGGCAAAGATAAAATTAACAAAATAAAGGGGTACCTGATGGAATGAACCGTTGACAAATTTCACTACGTGGGGAACTAGAAATACATAAAATTATTTTATCCACAAGCCCCGCATTGCGATTGCGGCGTTAAATCTTCGTTAAAGCTCGAACTGTAAATACCGCTTTATAAAGAAGATAACTTCTGCCAACACCACAAATCAAGTTCAAGGATCAATAGCCGGGCCCTCTAACAACCCCATCACTCGACGGAGCCCGGTCCGCCTGGGCAGTAGCAGCACCTCCCACAGCCGCTCAACCTCCCGTAACCGGTCAACCTCCTTCCCACCGCTGTCCCGAGGGGGCGACGGAGGGACGCCGCAACGGCGAGCCAGCAGGTCCCGGTCCCGCACCCGGTGCTCAAAACGTCACTCGAGATCTCGCTCAACCCTCGTCTTCGAGCGTCTTCGTGGTGACTCCCTCGTCTTCGAGAGCAGTCACCACGAAGGAGTGGTCCCAGTCGTCCAGCAGAGCTCCACCCACTGAGGCGGCCTACCAACATCCTCCCAGGAAGGTGGCCTGGGATCAAGGACCCCCGGCCTCCATCATGGCGTCGTCATCGGCCATTTCACAGGTGAGGGAGCTGGCCAGGGAGAACTCTTTACTTAACGCTCAAATCTCTTCCCAACAGTCCCAGATTGCAAAATTAATGAACTACATTCAAACCCTCGAGACTAAAATTGACAGGGCACTTTCCACTAACCACCACACACAAACACCTCCAACACCTACGCAAACACAAGAAGTACACTCTTCCCCTGCAGCCAGCAATACGGCGCCAATGACGGAAACACCACCACAACCAGTACAGAGCGCCGGCAAGCGCAAGGCTGCCACATCCACTGCATCCCTTCATGCCGAAGCTGACATCACCACGGCAGTTACTGCAGCGGTGTCTGCGGCCGTATCTACACTAGCGACAAGATTAGAAGCCCAATTTGATGCACGCTTTAACGCGATGCAACAGGTCATTATAGATACAAACAACTTGTTTGCCACACTCAAGAGCTTTACAGAGGCCACGCTAGCCGATTTCGGCGTGCAGCTGGCCAAGAAACGCACCTCATCAGCAAGCCGTACAGCCATTTCAAAGCCATTTCAGCATTTCAAGTGCAGGGGGTCACTCAAGAGCAGCCGACGACAGATTCCCGCCTCCTCCACATGTGGGAAGCGCACGAAGGCCTCCACATCAATGACCACGTAATCCATTATGGCTCCCCGTCACTCCAAGTTAGCAATTTGGCAATTGAACTGCAGGGGGTACCGTAAAAAAAGGAGCCACCTGCAGCAAATTATCCAGCATATTCAGAATAATCCCCAGCAAAAAGATGACGTCCCTGACGTCATAGCTCTACAAGAAACGAACGGCCACGTGAAACTCCCTAGCTACAAGGAGTATAATCAATTAGGCACACACAACACCCCCAGTACGGCCATCCTAATACACAACAATCGAACGGCCGTGCAGCACGAAATTGAAAGCACTAGCATACAACACACGCTCATTGAAGTGCTACCGAAGTAGACTCAAAAAACTCTTCATATTAAACATATACAGCTCACCGAGAGAAAGGGGAGCAGACTTCCCACACATCTTTCGAAAAACATCTGCGCTAGCCAAAGATGCGCAAATACTAATCATTGGAGATTTCAACTCTAAACACCCAGACTGGGGCCAAATCAGACCCAAAGGGCGTCCGGTTATGGGAAGCCATCCAAGACTTAAAGCTAACCATCCTGAACGACGCCCAACAGCAGCCAACGCGGATCGGAAACAGCGTGTGCAAGGATACCTCGCCAGACTTGACGCTGTGCAGAAATATACCGTGCGCTCGATGGGAAAACACGGGCCTCTCGGCAGGCAGTGATCACTGCATCCTCTCCACTACCATTGCAACATCCACCAACAAAAGAGCCAAGACCACTGCGCGAATCACGGAGTGGAACAATTTCCGACAAATGCACGAAGAATCGGCACCCGACACCATTTCGGACATAAACAAATGGGTCGAGTCGCTAAAGCAGGACGTGACCACCGCGACGCGCGAAATGGAGGTCACTCAAGACCAGCCGACGGCAGATTCCCGCCTCCTCCACATGTGGGAAGCGCACGAAGCCTCATGCGTAGGTGGCGGCGTCAACGGCACAACAAGAAGCTTCGCCGTCGCATCGCGAAACTCGAACGAGACATTGAAGCCCACAGCGCCACACTCGAACGCCAGCAATGGGGCCAAATTTGCAACAGCCTGAATGGCCAGATGGGCTGTAAGAAAACTTGGCATCTGCTGCGACACCTCATTGACCCCGGTAGTTCCAAGTCAGCAGTACGCAAGCAATTCGAGCGTATAATCCACCAATATCCGGGTACCGACGAAGAGCTGCTGGAGGAGCTCGCCAACCGGTACATGAATACCTCCCACCAGAATCAGAAGAGCAGCAGCGCTAATGCAACAACAGTACAACTTCCACAATACACTCGAATCCCCAACCAAGAACTGGACGCCGACATCTCGGAGGCAAAGGTCGGCGCCGCGCTCCACAAGCTGCGTACAACATCAGCGCCCGGCCCCGACGGTGTGACCAACAAGACGCTGCGAAACCTCGCTTCAAAGTCGGTAAGGGCCATCACCAAGTACATGAACGAATGCTGGAAATCCTGACAATTACCCTCGGAATGGAAACACGCCAGAGTCACCTTTATACAGAAACCGGGCAAGAAACTCGACCTCGGAAATCTTCGACCCATATCCCTGACTTCTAGCTTGGGCAAGCTAATGGAACACGTCGTGTTCTGCCGTCTACAAAACTACACGGAAGAGCACAACCTACTTCCCCCCACTACGCTAGGCTTCCGAGCTCACCTATCCACCCAGGATGCCCTCATCCAACTGCACCATGATCTCCTAAGACCAGAGAGTGGTACAAGCACCAAAGCCTTACTCGGCCTAGACCTTCACAAAGCATTTGATAACGTGAAGCACACTGCCATAGTAAACAGCTTGGCCGAGTTGCAACCGGGAGAACGCACGTACAATTCCATATGCGCTTTTCTATCCAACCGTACGGTCGAACTCTCGGTGGGCAATCTAGTCTCCAAACTCGGAGATTGCGGCACTCCTCAAGGAGCAGTTTTATCACCTTTCTTATTTAATCTCGCAATGAAGTCGCTACCATCCAAACTCGACAAGATACCCGGCCTGTGACACACTCTCTATGCCGACGACATTACGCTCTGGACGACCACGGGATCCGACGGACAAGTCGAGAGACCCTGCAGAAGGCAGCCGACACAGTCGTCCAGCATGTGAGTGACGCGGGTTTAGAGTGCTCGCAGAGCAAATCGGAGATACTAATACTGCGACCCCCAGACCGGCGCAGAATAAAAACCTCACTACCAAACATTAACGTGTACGTCAACAACACTGCAATACCTCACGTGGCTTATATGAGGGTCCTGGACCTTTTTGTACAAAAGAATCGCCACAACAACTTCACCATTGATCGTCTCACCATAGCAGTGAATCAGACGGTCCATTTAATCACCCGAGTGACGGCACGCAAGCAAGGTATGAAGGAGAAGGAGCTACTTCAAATTATCCACTCATTTGTCATCTCAAGGCTCACCTACGCCCTTCCATACCTACATCTACTCCAAACTGAAAAAGCAAAAATGGACCGCCTCATTCGCAAAGTGTACAAATCTGCGCTGGGGCTCATCCGTACCACCCCTACCGAGCACCTCCTAAGCCTCGGGTTGCACAATACCGTGGAAGAACTTCTAGAAGCACACCGCATGGCGCACATTCACCGACTACAGGGAAGCAAGACAGGCCGTTGGATCCTAGACCGCATCGGGCACAGAGTGTCTCCAACGCACAACGATCCTGCCACCGTTCCCCCCAACATCAGAAAGAGGTTCATCATCAAGCCACAGCCAAAGAACATGTTGGCAGGTCATCACGACGGCAGACGAAAAGCAAGAGCTCAAGCCCTGCACAAAACCCCCTGGTCCAACTCCGAAGCAGCATACGTTGACGCTGCTCAATATTTTTGCCACATAACACGTACGCAATTAGCGTAATTAGCCTCCCCAAGATAATCAACAACAATAACAACAACCAATTTACTCCCCGAGCAACACCAATACGGACGGCCTGTTCTGTGCGTGCCCTCAACTCGGCGGAGGCAGAAGAGGCGGCCATTGCCCTCGCTGCAGCAGCCGGATTTACAACCATAATCAGCGACTCAAAGACCGCCATATCCAACTTTGCACGTGGAATCGTGGCCCCAGCCACACTACGACTACTGCATCCCCTACTCTCCCCTAAACAACAAGATAGTGAAGAACCCACCCCAATTGAATTGATATGGGTCCCGGCTCACGCAGGGAACCCGGGGAACAAGGCGGCCCACCAGTGTGCTCGAGGATTTGTCAGCCGAGCGGTGGGTCCCGTCTCCGACCCAGGGGACCTGGTCAGCGAGCTACTGACCACATACCACGAAATTGCCCAATACTACCGCCTCGCAAGACGGACAAAACCCCCACCTCATCCCAAGCTCACCAAGGGCCAAGAAGTCACCTGGCGCCGACTTCAAACGCACTCTTTTCCCAGCCCACAAATATACGAACACTTTTACCCTGACTTGACAGACCCACACTGCTCATTATGTGGGTCCATAGCCTCCTTAACTAATATTCTCTGGGACTGCAGAGAAGATCTCCCCCCACCAGATCTCCTGGCCGCTCCCTCGCCTGAAGCGTGGGAAGCGATACTCATGAACCCGAACCTGGAGGTTCAACTTCGGGCCATCAAAAGAGCTGAGGAGGTGGCTGTAAGGCACCACCTGGTAGCCACCCCTCACTAAGCAAATTAACAAAATAAAGTTGTTTCCTCCTCCTTAAATCTTCGTTATGCACGGCTCAAAACTGAGTGAGTAGTATTAGCAGAATGAAGGCCTTTTGATTGCCTCTGAAACTTCCGTTGTGACAAAACATATTACTTACCGCTAAAATTAGGGCGATTTTTGCGAGCCTTGGCCGTCGGTACGCGTTGACGCCCGCGTACGATGCCGGTGTCGCCGCTGCTGGTAGGAATTTGTTGAGCAGTTTTACATTATCGTCGACAGTGTTTGAAAATCCCAACTCAGTTTCAAAGGCAAGCTGAAAGAGAAAACACGGAATTAAACTTCGCGAAGACACATTACGGCCCATAAAAAGAAAAACTTCGTTGCTCTTTCTTGGTTTAACTATAGCAGCATAGTGGGCCAGCAAGAACAGTAGACCAGAGTATGTAAGTCCTAAATTTATGTATAAGCACACCGGCAACAAGGCGCTCTGTCTTGAGCAGAAACAAAAAAAAATCAATGCTCAGATTAGACTGGGCACCAATAAAACCTTCTCAAATATTGCAATCTCAAGAAATAAAAAGGGACATAAGAAGGTGCAGTTGTCTGGACGAAGGACTGGGGTCCTTCGTCCAGCAGCAGTACAACATGCGAACTTAAGCCGCGATGTGAAGCACAAACATGCACATTTTTATTGTGGCCTTAACGCGGTGGTTTTGTAGAATGCGACACAATTTTCAACGCTTTGTAATGTATGTGTCGACTGTGTGAATTTACGGCATCCATTTTTTTTTCATTTTCGAGGCGCTCTGCGGAGGACGGAGGGAGGAGGCGCTTTTTGCCCCCACACACTAGGAGCCAGACGGCTCCTTAACCGGCGGTGTTGCGCCTCCTCGCCCGAAAATGGCCACCGACACGAACCGCGACGTGGCCGCGAAATTTGGCGCCAACGAGCCAAAGCTAACGAGCGCAAGACGCCGAGACCGGCGGAGACCGGACGGCGAACGAGAGAAACGATTCACAGCCACAGCAACAAGAGCAACACTCCTTCCTTCTTTATTGTGATCTTTCCCGGTCGACCGCACGACTCAAGTCAAACAGAAGCTACATAGAGAACTTGTCCTGACACTAATGCGAAGTTCGGAGGTCAACAGGCAGATCTACACAATACACAAAAAACGTCGCTGTTCGGAAAATAGATCTAAAACATATATTGAGGAAAGACATTGGGAAATAATTTGCTTACCTAGATATTCCAAGCGACCGTGAATGGTAGGCGAATGCCCACAGTACAAGAATATCATCCGGCAGGAATAGGGGGAGTTCGTAGAGAGCGGCGCCGTGTCGCGCGAGCACTCCGTGCAGCCACACTCGGTGTTCTTGCATCTACCGCGCGGCACACCACGCAGGTCAATCGATGTCAAATCACTCACCACGTTGTTCCTTCGCCACTTTTTACCATCACAAAGCGAGCACGCCGCGCCGTACACACTGGAAAGGCAGGCAGACAAGGCTCCGTACAGTGAACAGGCGGCGCTGCTGCGCAGCAGTGGTGCCGCGATGCTCAGCGCCGCATGTGGCGGGCGACGTGAAACTGGGAAGGTGGGAAGACCGCAAGATTTAGAAACAACGTATACACGTCTCCGAAAGCCGCACGTGTATCCGCGATCCGCCGCCTTTTTTTTTTTTTGTGCGTGTGTGTACGTGAAAATGCAAGCGTGGCCCTCTGTGATTCCACAGATAGTTTTTTTGCGGGGTTCAGGCCTATTAAAGGAATAGACGAGTACTTTCATGGTGCAGCGTTAAGGCTGTTTCACATGGTGCGATTTTCGCAGCTGCGATTTCCGCAGATGCGAAATTCGCAACGGCCGTTTCACATGGTGCGATGTCAACAATGCGACTGACGCGACGCCCAGGGTTGCTTGCTGACAGATTTTGTCCTTCACGCCGCCTACATTTTTTAATGTATTGAAAAAGACGTGCGCGTTATAATATCATTGACCTCTCTTAATTAGGACCAAATAATACGTGCGTTTTGTTATTTAAAAACGCTTCAAAGTTTAATTTGTTTTGGAGTGCGCAACAGCGGTTTGTGAAGTTCTATACGAGGAGAAATGACGGACGTAAACACCTGTTCGCAGGTTACGCTAGCCACCGTACGCAGGTGGTAGTTCAGCGTTGTGAACTGTCTCGTGTGTGTTTTATGCCTGTGTCGTTCTTCCTGCGGTTAAACAAATTACAAGAGGACCTATCAACAAGCCCCTATAGCTGTTGTCATCGCATATGCAGTATTCGGAATTCGGCTGCAGCGAAGTCGTCATGTCAACGCAGAGACCCTCGCGCTACCCGTGCTTAACGTCATCTTCTGAAAAAAGGATGTGTGTGTATTGCTCGTGATTGCGCATAAGCGGTTCCTGCTCCTAGCAATATTCTCGCACCAAACTTAGCAGCAAGCACCAACCCAAAAGCTCACGTCTGCCCCTGAAGGAAGCCACAAATGATCTGTGAGTAATTACTGAACGTGCAATGGAGTTTGTGTTGTGAACCGTAATCTTAGCGCCAGCCTGGTTCGTCAGTCTCGGCGCGTGTGCTGTAATTATTCATTCAAGTGCTCTCTGAATATTTCGAAAGGCGTAAAAGCCGACACCGCATTTTTTTAGGAGCTGCAGTCACTTGTGTACGTAGTATCGTATCATTCTGACAGACATGGGCGTCGTCTATTTTCTCGTCCTGTTTCTTGCGCTGTTAGTGTGCTGTGAATCTGTATCAAGAAGCTTAAGTTAATATGCTGCAGTACGTAGCGCAGCCGCGTAGCCCCACGGCTAACATTAAAATACCTTGTTAGGAGTACGTCTGTTTGTTTAATAACAAAATCGAACGCTAAAATTTCATGTTCATAGTGACAAGTCTAAAGTAAGAAGCTATCGAAACTATTCGCTGATAGCATACGTGTGCTTCTACCTGCTTGAGCACAATATCTTAAAAGCGAGGCTGAAAAACCCAGATAACCAAAAACATATGCAACTGGAGCAGGCAATATGGTTCCTTTCTTGGAAATGAAAGCTAGCATCCCAGTCTCTTAAGCTAGTCAGGTACTTAACCTATATTAGACCAATGCTAGAGCATGCTAACTGGAGCCATTTCAAATTAGCTTATTTGACCAAAATAAGAAAGTGCAAGGAAATCGTCAAGGTACAACCTAATCTGGTATTCCCGAACTCATTGTATTAGCAAAACTTTATGCCTCCCTGAATTGCCTGCGTTAACTCAATGCTGAAAACAGGGGAAGCTGATTCCCTGTCTTGCTGTTGAAAAGCTGCTATAATCTCAATAACAGACTACTTATGTTCTGAGGGAAGTGCGGGGCACTGACAATATCTATAAGCTTTTGTATGAGCTTTCACCTTGAACGAGAATGGAATAAAAATATTTACTGTTGCAAGCCTCAGAATCCAAACATTCTCAAAATTTTGAGGAGCCACATTAAATTTTGAGATATAGACAATAAAAAGTGTGCCTAAGTACAAGTACACACTGAACACACTTGAGTGGTTGAGTCGCCAGCTGCGAATGCAAAAGCGTCCATAGCTGCTACCTCGAGGTAACTGCTAGGTTGCACGTGTTTCTCTCCTATATCCCATGTACCTGGCAAGGAGAATGGTTATACGTAGTCCCATTGCAGCATTGGCCTGTGCTTTTTTTTTATTTCAATAGGTGGTGGCTAGCTAATTCCGTCTGTTTATGTAATTATCTTTTGTGTGCATCTTATATGCATGTGTTTGTATCATGTTCTGATTGTTATACGTGCACTGATGCAAGCATCTTTTTTTTAATATCTTGCACCACAGTCATTTATTGAAGTTTGTGTTGAAATGTACAAAATATGGCCACCCAGTAATGGCCAGGACAGCCAGCAGGATTGGCAAAAATATGATGCAGATCTTGAATCGACATGAGGCGAAGCTTTCATGCAACGGTCAATTAAACTCTAGAAAACTAACTGCAGTGTGTACAGTTGTCCTTATTTCACCCGATGCAACACGTACTCATAGGCAATGTTTGCTTATTCACCGCACAGGTCACATAATCTATTGTATACATACCAGGGTGAACTCACTCAAATGTCGGCTCACTAAGACTTCGAACTAATTATGAGTCTGAGTTCGTTTGAGCCTGACTGAGTGGAATTTTGGTGAATACGAGTAATAGCAAGCTTGGTTGAGTAAACTTTTAGTGAATATTGTCATGTGGTAGTCAGGGAAAGCTCATCTGAGTATAATTTTAGTGAATATGAGTCAAAGCAAGCTCGGCAAGTAGATTTTTGGTGAGTATGACTCAGTGCAAGCTCGCCTGATGAATTTTGATGAATATGAGTCAGAGCAAGCTCGGATAAGTAGAATTTTGGTGAATATGACTCTGAGCAAACTCGACTGAGTAATGATGGGATACGAGATTATGCAGTAATACATGTAAGTGCAGACTCATAGCAACATTGCCTCCATCTTGATGGGCAATACCTACGCCTCGTGATGAGTCTGCACACGTTATGAGCTGTGGACATGCAAGACCCACCCACACTTGAAAAGATGATATCATTCAGACGAATAAATGCAACCGGCTGACTTCACTGCACAATTTTGATCTGCTTTTGTTTAATGAGTTATCTACTGTTTATAAAAACAAGGTGTTTGCCTCATTTTTGCATTATTGCAGGTGTTTTACAGGAAGTAGCGACAGAGAAGCAATAAAAGGCAAGCATGTTTATGGCTAAGTAGTTTTTTAGAGTACTGCGATATGTTACAACCTGCATAAACAAAAGTAATACTTTGCACTGAAGTAAGCGAAATGTGCAATTACCTTTTAATGTGAGGGTTAATACAGATGCCGTAAGGATACAAAGTGTGCCACACACTGAAGGTTTGTTTATTGATTTTTTTTCAGCAGAAAAATGATAATCAGAAAAATGAGAAAAAACTGTTTAAATATTGCTTCGAAAACAAATTGGCAATACTGTTTATTCCCAATCAAAGCGTTATATATGCTATTGTATAACATTCATTACGATATATAGTTTGCACCTTCGCTTTGCAAGCTTGATAAGCAATCGCGTCTTGCAGCGGAAGTAACAGAACCTTGAAATAAGATAATTAATTGGGGAAAATGCGCATGAAAGCCCAAACCAACCAAATGCAACTAAACGGTCGCGCGTAGAACGTGACCTATTGACCGTAGCATTTGTCCGTAGTTGCATATTTTTTAAATTGCTCCGTCCGTAAAACCTACCGCGATAAAACTGTGGCATTTTCGTATATCGCGAGTTGTCTCCAGAACCAGAAAATTGGGACGACATCCGAAGGTCATGCATGCATGCTTCCCGTGAGGGACACCAACTCACAGCGCGTGTGAATAACGGAAAATCACGCAAAAGTACGTACTATCAGCACCCGAAGCGAACCTAAAAAACAGCGTCGCCAGATTAGCAACGTAGCGTGTCAACAAACCCATAGAAATCACAGAACCGAATCTGACCTACGAGTTTTTATCTGCACTGTTCGCGTGTCGGTGCTGATGTTACGTACCGATTGCGCAATCCAAGGCTCCACTCAATTAGTTGCACTGTTCGAGGCTTGTTGAGCCAATATTTATAGACAAAAAAGTATCTATAAACGTTGTGTTGAGCGACCGCCGCGATTTTCCAAAACAGACCGCGAAATACCTCTCGGCGCAATTTCGACGGAAAATCGCAGCGATTGCTGCGACGTTGCGACGCTGCGACATCGCCGAATCGGCCCTGCGACTGCGATTTTCGTCGCATGCGACGGAAATCGCACTTCCGGTTCGAAAATCGCAGTGCAAAATCGCACCATGTGAAACGGCCTTTAACAAGCGGAGACAAGCTCTACGCTGCTTCGCATGTTACCTCTGTGAAAGAAGTGGACGCTTACGCGAAGTGCCGTTCGCAGCAGGGAAAGCAACTATATGAAATCATCCTTCACGTGAGTAAAGCCTACTGTTACATTAAAGTTGAAGTCACTAAACTGGCACTCTGAAAACGTTGTAACTATGCTGTCGTCAGCACAGTTATGTCGAGTGAGCTAAACTAACTCGATTCGGATTGTTGGACCGTGTGGCAGTGACCATGCTTGATCTAAATTGGGAAATGTGATCCGAATCGGGCGCGATATTGATTGACATTGACTGTGTGACACCGCAGTGCTATAACGTTGTGTACTTCGTCGCCGTCTGGCACACCGCCAAACGAAAACTTATGCGGTAAACCGGTTGTAAGCGGTCTGTCATATGGCTCACTGCTGAACACGGAACCGGGACTTAGTTGCCGACGTAATCCGCGCAACTACGAGTCGCTTTGAGCGGCAAGTGAGAGAAACGAGCCCTTATTTACCCAGTCTTTTTAATGCGTAAACAATCTTTGGCGAGTAGCCCAGCACAATCTGTCCGTCACGCGAAAAGTGTATTATATTGTATCTGCTGAAGAAATGCGTAATTTTCGAAGATATTTATCGTTATAATATTGTAAATTTAATTATTAGCAGCTTTATAATGATAATGAACCATTAAAAAGTTCATCAAAATTCATCGCAGAACGAGCTGCGAAACGTGCATGTGTAGCACGGTTTACAAAACAAGCCCTTCTCACAAATATGAAAGAAGCTGACTTACTTTACTCTCCTCACAGCTGTGATTCATTTCCTTCGCCGTTCGATTTCGTAAGACTTGCCAGGAAACCTGTACAACTTTATTCCGGGCTGGCCTTCGTGGTTGTGACAGTCCTTTGGGTAGCAGTATCGCCGGTTCCACTGGCCTTTTTTTTTTCACCTCCGTCAATTTCGACGCTTGCGATGAAGCGCAAGCCATTGCACCGTCGCAAGACATATAAAAAAATAATAATAAGGGAGGCTGGTGAACAAAGCAAAACGCCCAAAAGCAAAACTTCCCAATAGTGTCGTGTCGCTGCGGCAGATGGCGCCAGAGCAGCCGCAAACTCGACTGTACGGAGCCTATTAGCTCTAACCCCGTTTTCCCGCCAAAATTATATACCGAAGCGAGCGCCACCATTCAATGCCTCTGCATAAAAAAAATGTCGCAGTTTCGCCCGAAAGGCGAAGCATCGATTGCGATAGCAAATTAGTAGAGCGCTACTCGGAGTAGGGATAGAAGTTTTATCGGCTGCATAAACTTGGACACATTGGCTTACTAACTGAATTAACAATCGAGGTGTCAGCGCGCACAAGCAAACATGAATAGATCACACTGAATGACCGCAGCCAACGACTGTCAAAACGCTCGCAGCAAGCGCAAGTTCGCGCGGTCTATCGCTTCAACGGAAACTGAGCGGCAAATGCTCAGCCCATACAAAGGTCAGAGCCGTGTGGAGATAAGAGACTGTGCGGACGACCGCCGGGCAGAGAAGTTGTTGGCAGAGGAGAAGCTGCCCCCCCCCCCCTCCCCCCCATCTTCCCGTTTCTTGCTTTCGCGTGGGAGATTGAGTGGTAAGATACGCCTTTGGCGCCAGAGCACAGCGCCGCCCCGCCTCCCTCCCTCCCATACCCCAACGGCCTTTCCCGGGACGGTCGCGTTTGCTTTCCGCCGTGCGTGCGCCCTCTGTGATAGCGCGCGTCCCCCGCGCGCTTTCGCTCGCGCATACGGCGCGCGGCGACAATTTTATCGCCCTTGGAATCTATACGGAACCTCACGGCGACGGCAGAAATCTGGTTGAAGTGTCCATATAATGGCGATCGCAATAAAAAAAGAGAAAGAAAGGAAGCGCAAGTCACAGCAGCAAATCAGAAGCGAGTAACCGCCGCGTCGCACGGCTCTCTTCGGGATATGTATCAGGAGATGTATACGCGTGATGAGGAGAAGTGCGATTGGCGGCACGGGCTTTTCCTTAGGGTGAGTTTTCCGGTTCTCCTGCATGAAATCTTGCATCACGCGTAAAAGAAAGCAAATGTGGGTTTTCTCGAACCGCGTCACGCTTGGGTGGTGGAAAACAACGCGTATTTTGAGTCACGTGGTGCTCAAAACTAATGTAATGAAGAAGAGTAACCATGTGCCTCAGCAGCATCGCCACCGGCATGAGCTCGTGGTTGCTGTCCTTGGCCGAATGCTTGTGACTGCTACCAGTTCGCCTGCATCCGTTGCTAATAAACATCTTAGCAAGTGGTGGAGGTGCTAAGTTTCATCCACCCTGGAACTTCGGAGTCGCACTCTACCCCCCCCCCCCCCACCATGCCCGAGGGCGCAAGCGGCACTCCTCCAACTCCTCCAACAGCGCCACCCACCCTGGTTTGTGCCGGCGCCTGGCGTCTGCGAGATCCCCCTAGCTTCTCCGGCACAGATGAAAAAGACGTTGAAGATTTGATCTCCTCATACCAGCGAGTGAATGCCCATAACCATTGGGACGATGCTACCAAGCTGAGAACCGTAGCATTCTATCTCTCGGACGTTGCGAAACTATGGTTTCTAAACCATGCAGGCGACCTCACTACGTGGTTGGTCTTCAAGA
This sequence comes from Dermacentor silvarum, assembly GCF_013339745.2. Taxonomy (NCBI): domain Eukaryota; kingdom Metazoa; phylum Arthropoda; class Arachnida; order Ixodida; family Ixodidae; genus Dermacentor; species Dermacentor silvarum. Next base: position 98,836,768 of record NC_051163.1, on the reverse strand, counting down.
CCATGTTTACCCAGGTTTTCGGTCGGCCAGCAGTAAGAAAGCTTCGTGCAGAACGCCGTTTGCGCACACGATCCCAAGAGATCGGAGAGAATTTCACGAGCTACATTGAGGACATTGTTGACCTTTGCAAACGGGTGAACGCGTCGATGTCAGAGGAGGAGAAGATCAAACATATAATGAAGGGTATTGAGGACGACGCCTTCCAAATATTATTATTGAAGAGTCCTCGCACTTCGTTGAAGTGATAGAATTGTGTCAAAGTTACGACGAGTTGCACAGGCAATGGCTTCACACCAAACGTCCCCCTGCGCCCGCCGACTCTGTGTCTAGCCTTGGTGTCAGCGACGACCATGCTACCCGGTTTCTGAAGATTCAGGAATTCGTTCGCGCAGAGGTCGCTCGCCAGCTATCATTGATGTCTTGCGTCCTGGAACCACCACCCGCTTTGGCACCTACGATCCCCGACTTTATCCAGGAGCAAGTTTCGCAAGCCATTCCTCCAGCACGTGATCCGACGCCAGTCACTGCACCTCTCACGTACGCAGAAGCAGTTGCCCGACCTCGGCCGTGCACAAACGCTCTCGCCGCCCGCTATGCATCGACCAGCGACCTTTTCGCCGCCTTCTATGGACACCGACGCCTTCTATGGGACACCGCCGCTTTTCGCCGCCTTCTATGGCCTTCTATGGACCAGATCGACAGCATTTTCCGACTTCTCAGCCACGAGTCGGAGCTTACCCCCAACAATGGCGCACCTTCGATCACCGTCCAATATGTTTTGCTTGTGGTGCTGCTGGTCATGTGGCGCGCCATTGCCGTCGTCGCATGCTTCCTTTCCCGAAAATCTGGCGAGCGCCACCTTTCCCCGCTCAGTTTTCCTCTTCGCCTTCCAGCCTTCCTTCCTCTTCCTTTTGACCCGATCGCTCACCCGCGCCAACCCGCCTCTCACCTTCTCCACGTCGTCGCTCGCTTTCTCCGGTGCGTCGCCGTGCCGAACCCACCGAGCAGGAAAACTGATGGCCGCAGTTCCCGCGGCACGAACTGCGTCTACGTCGAAATGCTGAAGTCCTCGTCCCTCTCCAGCCAACGTAATTGAAGTGTATGTCGAAGGAGTCGCCGTCCTGGCACTTGTCGATACAGGAGCCGCAGTATCTGTAATTTCCGCCAAACTCTGTCGCATACTAAAAAAATTTCTGACGCCTTTATCCGACCTCTCCCTTCGAACCGCGACCTCTCAATAAATTATGAATCTCGCTGCCTGTACTGCTCGAGTCTTCATTCAAGGAGTTCTGTATACCGTAGAATTCGTCGTGCTGCCTTCGTGTTCCCATGACATTATATTAGGCTGGGACTTCCTTGTAAATAACAACGCCGTTATTGACTGTTGCCACGCTGAACTTGAACTTTCCGCGCTTCACGATTTTGAGACAATCGATGACCGCCCTTCTAGTGATAAACTGTTTGTGTCCGAAGACAATAAACTGTTTGTGTCCGTGCTCTTCCCTGCTTGTCCCTGTGTCGTGCGCAGCTATTTCTGAGGGCACTGTTCTGTTTACGCCCTCTAAAGTGTTCCTTCGCCGGAAATGCTCTCCGCTGCCCTTTGCTCTCCTTACTCTTTGCAGTGGCGCCACGAAGATGCTCGTCGACAATCGCACGGCGTGCCCTTTACCTTTATTTTATGGCGAATGCCTAGGCCTTGTTCAGCCGGTCGACACCTTTTGCATCTTTGACGCTCCTGCGGCTTCTACTCCTGCGGACCTTAGCGCACTTTCTTGTGACCCTGCGGTTGATCAGTCCCTCCTCGACGCTTTCAACCGCTCCATCGACGATGAAACGTCATCTTCACAAAGAAGCCAGCTGCTCACTCTGCTGCAGAAGATCCGCGCCTCTTTTGAGAGCCCGGTTTCCTGTTTGGGTCGCACATCAACCGTTTTTCACCAGATAGATACCTGCAGTCATGCACCTCTACGGCAACGCCCTTATCGGGTATCCGCCTCGGAGCGCCGTTTAATTGATGACCAGGTTGATGACATGCTCAAGCGCGGCGTTGTACAGCCTTCGAACAATCCCTGGGCCTCACCGGTCGTTCTTGTTAAGAAAAAGGATGGCTCTATTCGGTTCTGCGTCGACTACCGACGTCTGAACAAGATGACGCGCAAGGACGCCCTCGACTGTTTGCAGGGAGCGGAGTTATTTTCTTCGCTGGATTTACGTTCCGGATACTGGCAAGTCCCTATGGCACCATCTGATCGACATAAAACAGCATTTTTGACACCTTACGGATTATATGAATTTACCGTGATGCCTTTCGGCCTGTGTAACGCTCCAGCCACTTTTGAGAGGACGATGGACAATATTTTACGCGGCCTCAAATGAAACACATGTCTCTGTTACCTGGACGACGTCGTTGTCTTTTCCGCTAATTTCCATACACATCTCAGCCGTCTCGAGCACGTTCTGAAATGTCTCACTGACGCGGGTCTTCAACACAACTTAAAAAATGTCGTTTTGGTGCCCGAAAGCTCACCATTCTTGGCCATGTTGTCTCGCGTGACGGCGTTCTTCTGGACCCAGCTAAGCTCCCCGCCGTCGCTGACTTTCTAAAACCGAAGAAGTTAAAGGAGCTTCGAAGTTTCGTTGGTTTATGCTCGTATTTCCGACGTTTCATTCGAAATTTCGCATCCATAATTGCACCCCTGACAGACCTTCTAAGCCGCGACAACAAACTTGCAGCTTGGTCGCACGCCTGCGATGACGCCTTCACGAATTTAGGCCGCCTGCTAACCTCGCCACCTATCCTCCACCACTTCGACCCTGCCGCCCCCACCTAGGTCCACACCGATGCCAGCGGCGTCGGACTCGGTGCCGTACTCGCGCAACGGAAGGTGGGCTTCGATGAATATGTCGTCGCCTACGTGAGCCGAACTCTGACAAAAGCCGAGGCTAATTACTCGGTTACAAAGAAAGAGTGTTTAGCCATTATTTGGGCCTTTGGGAAATTCCGCCCTTATTTGTATGGTCACACTTTCGACGTCATCACTGACCACCACGCCCTTTGTTGGATGTCCACCCTCAAGGACCCATCTGGCCGACTTGCTCACTGGGCCCTTAAGCTACAGGAGTACGACATCCGCGTTCTTTACCGTTCTTTATTTTACCGTTATTTACGTTCTTTACCGTTCTTTACGTTACGGACGCTGACGCCCTTTCTTGCTCACCGGTCGCAGCTGACAACGCTTGCCTATCCGCCCTTGAGCCCGCACTTACATCGCATACACTGCACAACTTGCCGTCGGAGCAGCGCAAGTGTCCCTTGATCAGTGCTCTCATCACCATCCTTTCTGATCCATCCACCTCTTCACCATCTCGCGCTCTTCGCCGCCAGGCTACCCACTTCTGCATTGGCGATGGCTTTCTTTATCGTCGTAATTACATTTCTGACGGACTCAAGTGGCTTCTTGTGATACCCCGACATCTCCGTGACCTCATCTGCGACGCTTTCCACGCCGACCCACAGTGCGCGTATGCCGGCCTCTTCACGACCTACGCTTGATTACGCCACCGATTTTATTGGCGCGGCATGTATAACTACGTGCGAAAGTTCCTTCGCTCCGGTACTAAGTGCCAACGCCAAAAATTACCTCCCGGACAAGTCTACCCGTCACAACCCATTCCCTGCCCTAGTCGTCCCTTTGATCGTGCTGGTATTGACATATACGAACCGCTACCATCCACTCCAGCAGGGAACCGCTGGATTATTGTTGCCGTGGATCACCTGACCCGTCGTGCTGAAACCTCCGCTCTGCCGATTGACACCGCCCGCGACATTGCATCGTTTCTGTTACACCATTTCGTTCTGCGCCACGGTGCCCCTCGCGAACTTCTGAGCGATAGAGGCCGAGCCTTTCTTGCCGATGCTTTGAAGGCACTACTCGACGAATGCCGAATCATTCAAGGCACAAGTACAGCGTACCATCAGCAAACTAGCGGCATGACAGAACGCTTCAACCGTACTCTTGGTGATTTGCTATCAATGTACGTCGCCTCTGATCATTCAAATTGAGACCAAGTTCTCCCTTTCGTGACGTATGCGTAAATACTGCTGCCCAAGCTACTACTGGATTTTCCCCGTACTTTTTCCTACATGGCCGAGAACCATCTAATACGTTCGATACATTTTTTTCATATAAACCTGATGAGTTCGAAAGTACTCCGCTGTCTGAAGCTGCTCGACATGCTGAGGAATGCCACCAGCTTGTCCGCTCTTTTTCCACCGAGGACCAGTGGCAGCAGCAATCCCGTCAACCTGCCGACCGTTCTGCACCAACATTTTCCCCTGGCTCTCTGGTCTGGCTTCGGGTACCCGCTACCATACCCGGCCACTCCGCAAAACTTGGCGCGAAATACCTCGGACCCTACCGCGTTCTGGAGCAAACGTCCTCCGTCAATTACCCCGTGGAGCCCCTCAAGCCACCGACAGACCTGCGCAATCGCGGCCGCGAACTTGTCCATGTCTGTCGCATTAAGCCGTACTACGATCCAATAGTGGTGTCTTCGCCTTAAGCCGCCAGGATGGCGCCTTTTTCGGCGGAGGGCGATTGTAATGAAGAAGAGTAACCTGTGCCTCAGCAGCATCGCCACCAGCATGACCTCGTGGTTGCTGTCCTTGGCCGAACGGTTGTGACTGCTACTCGTTCGCCTGCATCCGTTGCTAATAAACCTCTTAGCACCAAGTTTACCACGCTGAGGAGCGCCTTTCACGCTTACTACGCGTGAAAATATTTAGTATGTAGACTCTGTTCCGCTGGGCGGTAAGCTGGCAATGCGAGTGGGCTGTGGTGCTGGCGTGGTTTGTCGGACAGTGGTTGGCTGGGATAAGCCCGGGCTGTGGAGAGGACCAGACGCTGAGTGTCTTTCAGATTGTCCTGCATGTCGTGAGAAGTGGGCTAGGCTGTCATGGTCACAAGTACGATCATCCGCGGTCACAACGCTTACGAACTCAGCAACAGTTTTCGGTCGCTACACTGAAATGGTCAGAGCCGCCTGGTCGTCGTGTATCCCGGGCATGGGATACTCGACGCATTCTTTGTTGGCGAGAGTCACTGGGCAGCAGTTATTAATCCCGAGTTTGGCAAGGGTGTAGTTTACTAAGGTTTCGCCTTTGTTTTTTGCCAGCTCGGCTACTCGTTCTTTCCACTGTATAAGCGAAAGTTGCTCACTAAACTAGGCGAGGAACACGGACTTCCATTCCGGCCATGTTGTAAGTTGGCTGCTCGATGTCACTTTTCAATCCGCTGCAGGATCACGTAGTTTTTAAGCAGCGATTGCTAAAAGCTTTGGTGCCCGGGACGCGAGCTGCTGTGTGCGTTCGAGATCATGGATCCACCGGTGAGCGTGCTAGCCAGCGGCACCGGTGAATGCGGGTACGGTAGTGGATAAGTCGGGCAGCGTGTTGAAGCTGATTGGTCGGGTGGGCGCAAGAGACGCGGTGAACGCCAACTGTTGTTGTAGAAACACTGTGAATAGTGGCACATTTTGCACTGCGTCCGCTGTAAAGGCTGGCATGGTAGGAGTCGTTGGTTGGGCTGTAGCGGAACCATGTGCCGGCTCGAAATGAGCAGAATTAGCGTCAGATGACGCACTTACTCTTTTCTCCGCGATGTCGGCGATCAGACGCTGGCTATGCTCGTCTTTTGAATGAATTAATGAACTTTTATTTCCCTTTTTAAGAAAGGGGAGGGGCCGGGGGAGAGAGAGGAAGGCCTGTGTGCTCCAGTCTTAGCACCTTCTGCTGCCAAACGTCCACCTACCAGTCGTGGTAGGCCTCCGCTACCTCCTCAGCCCACCTCAGGACTCGGTCCTGCAGGGTGGGATCGAAGCTGCGCAGGGCAGTCTCCCACAGCTCCTCGCTACTAATTAATGGTTTGAGGTTGCGGGGGGGGGGGATATTTCATGAGGCATTTCCACATTATATGGGAGAGATCTGCTGTTTGGACAGGGCAGAAGTAACATTTGGGTGTCGGGTATGTGTATGGAAAGAATAAATGCAATGTGCGTAGGGTAAGAAAAGTGCGAGTTTGTAATTGGCGCCACAATATTTCTCTCTGGCGCGTGCTCGACACAGAGAGAGATGGATACGTTAGGCGTTGGTGTTCGTAATGTGTGCAAATTTCATGGAATGTGATGAGTGCGTCTTTATGGGTCTGTTGTTGGGAGTCATTGGCTTCTGGGGTAATTAAGGCCCACATTTCCGTCCATTCGGTCCGTGAATCCTCGAGCAGCGGCAAGAGCCATTTCGTTGCCTGGTAGTCCTTGATGTGCTGGAGTCCAGATGAGAGCGATGTAGTTTTTCGGCGGGTGAGCGACTAGTAGAGAGTGCGCGAGGTTTGTAATGTAGCCGCTACTGAAGTTCCGGATAGCAGTCTTCGAGTCACTGATGATGACATCACAATCAGGTACCCCGATGCGAGTGCAATGGCGGCCTCTTCTGCGTCGCCCGCCGAGGTGGTCCTGACTGATGCTGAACGAACAGTGTTGCCCTGCTTGTCTACGACCGCTAAAGCATAACGATGTTTAGTTTTATAGGCTGCGTCGTCCACGTAGTAAACTCCTTCCGCCTGTCCATAGCTGCGTTGTAGCCCCTTGGCTCGAAGTTTCCGGCGTTCGACGTGAAATTCGGGCTGCATGTTTCTGGGTAGGGGTTGGATGTGGTATTGGCCGTGTATGTTCGGAGGAAGTTGATGTCGCTTGTTCTCGTTGAGTGGTGGAGCGTAGTGAAGTTGTCTCAGGATCTCACGCCCAGCTTCAATGGTGAAGAGTCTGTGATATTGCGATGATAGATGTGCTTCGGTTAATTCTTCAAATGTATTCATTGTGGCTGTGGCCATCACCCTCTGTGTAGATGCTCTAATCGGAACACCAAGAGCGACTTTGTGTATCTTGCGGATCAAGCAGTTTACAGTGTCCGCTTCCTTCCTAGAGAGTGAGAGATATGGTAGGGCGAAGGTGATTTTACTTAGGACAAAATCTTGGATGAGCTGAATCAGTTCCTTCTCTCGAAGCCCTCCGTGTTTATTGTAGATCCTTCCTATGAGGCGTAGGGTGTTATCTGCTGTTGTTTGTAGTGCTTGCAAGGTACGCTGATTTGCTCGGTTGCTTTGAAAGTGAAGTCCTAGCACCCTTATCCTGTCTACCTGGGGTATGGAGTGCCCTTCAACTGTGAGGTCGATATTCGGGGGCGATGTCCTGAAGCGTCTCGTGGGGGGCAGAAGGAGAAGCTCTGATTTGGTGGGGGAGCACCTAAGGTTCAAGTTGTGACCTAATTGTTCGATCTGGTCAATGGCTCCTTGGATGTGCCCGTCCGAACCTCCGGTCATCCACAGCGTAATATCGTCCGCGTACAGTGACAATCGGAGGTCGGAAATCTTCTTTACAGTGAAAGCTAAAGGTCGCATAGCCAAATATAAGAGGAGGGGGAGAGTACTGCCCCTTGGGGCGTACCAGTGCTTCCTAAACGTACCTGACCTGATTGTTCGCTGCCTAATTGGAGCGTTGCAGTGCGCTTCGTGAGGAAGCTGCATATATAGTGGTAAATTCGCTCTCCACAGTTTATACTGTTAAGTTCGCGCAGAATGGCCAAGTGGGACACATTATTGAAGGCTCCCTTCAGGTCGAGGCCGAGCAACGCTTTTGTGTCACGTGCGTCGCTCGGTTCAATGATATCTTGTTTGAGCCTTAGCATGACATCCTGGCAAGAAAGAGACTTGCGAAATCCAGTCATTTCCGAGGGGAACAAGCGATGATCTTCGATGTATTTGGAAAGGCGTAGGTGGATTATACGTGCTCCAAGATTTTCCCTATGCATGAGGTGAGAGAGATGGGGCGGAAGTTATCGATGTGAATTGGCTTATTCGGCTTGGGAATGAAGATCACCTTGGCTGCTTTCCATTGTTGGGGTATCTCGCCCTCTTCGAGACAGTGGTTGTAATACTCGGTGAGTTTGCGTATGGATTGCTCATCCAGGTTGCGAAGCGTCTTATTTGTCCCAGAGTCTGGACCTGGTGCCGTGGTAGTTCGCACTTAGTTGAGGGCATGTCTAACCTCCGCTTCTGTGATGGGGCTGCAAAGTTCCTCATTGGGTTCACCAGTATAGTCAGGCATGGGGATTTGCGTAGGAGGGGGCATATGTTTGGAAGCCAAGTTACTGAACATTGTCGGCAGGTCCGCTGCATGTTCATGTAGCAGTTTATTCATCTGGTGGTTCTTATGCGTCCTAGATGTGGTGGGGTCGAGCAGGTGCCGGAGCAATTGCCAGGTCTTTTTAGTGCTAAGTTGACCATGCGCTCCTTCGCAAACCTGAGTCCATTGCTGTGCCCTCAATTTGATAGCGTATTTTTCAATCTGAGAGTCCAATCTGGCGATTCTGAGTCAGAGTTTGTGATTGTAACGGGCTGTTAGCCATTTTCTGAGTAAGGCTTGCTTCGCTTCCCACATGTGTAGGAGCTTCGAATCCATTGTTGCCAAGGGTGTATCTAACGGGAGAGTGGTGGTATGGGCCTCTACATCTGCTTGTAAAGCGTTCGCCCATTGCTCTATGTCGGGAATGTCTTCTTCGTTGGTGTTGGAGCGAGATTTTCTGAATTCCGTCTGAATTGCTCGTCTTTTGAGTCAGATGTGTTGAGCTCGCGCTGTGGCAATTCTTGTCTGATGAATCCGCTTTGAATCCGGCGAAATCGGCGGCTGTAGCCTCTTCCCAGTTGATAAGCAGCATGGCGATGGCGTGGAGTTGGGTAGGTTGCTTGGGCTAGGTGGATGAAGGCGCAAATACTGGGCTTGGCTGAAGAGACATGGCGAGATAGCTATCGTACTGTTCGTAGGGTCGACCGCGCCTTATATGATCGGAAAGAGGTTTAGTGTTCACTGGATCACATCGGATCACCACAAACGTGACATAACACACATGCTGGTGACTAAGCTTCGGCGTCACACACTCAGCGTCTGACCCTTCTAGGTCCCCAGCTGCTGGACCACTGGCCGCTGTATAACTATATGTGTCGGAGCTCCACAGGCGGTGAGATGCAACAGTAGGAAGGAGTTCGGCGGGCAGCAGACCTCAGAGTGTGACAGCGACTGCCAGAGGTCAGTGACCATTAAGTGTAATTCCCTGAAATTTGCATTGATCGCTCTTGATCTTTTGAAAGTTCTTTGCATTTTCATGTCACAAATTATAGTTTTGAGGTAGTATGTGGTACTTAGTGGTATTGCCCATCAAGCTGAAAAGAGCGGATGACAATGTGTATTGGCAAGTACCTTCTGTCTACCTGGTCGTCATGCTTGTAGTGCCCATAAAAGAAACAAGTCGGGACTAAACTTGTTAGTTCTGCCATTATTACGAAGTGACCTTAAAAGGAAGTAAGCTTGTATTCCGAATTTAGGCATTCCTGCTCGGTGTAATACAAAACTGTAGACTGCTGCTTTCGTGTATAGAGCACGTCCTCCATCTGGTAAAAGTACAAACATTTAATAGAGAGGCATGAAGTTCAAAATTACCTATTATAGTTACCGTTGAGCTTTTGTGGGTTGGCGTGAGCAGCTTGCAGGCAAATAATCTCTCTTGCCCGACTTCTTGTAAAGAGGAATGATTGAGCTATGACAAAGATGCAAGTAAAAATTGTTAAAACAAAAGTTAGTCCTATAAATTAACAAATCACGGTTCTAAGTGTTCAGAAACATATCTTGTGATGATTCTGGCCTTTGTTGTTACTTCTAGTAGTCACACATTCACTGCTCACTGGCACGTTTAGAGACACTAGAGTCCAAAGGGATAAACAAATATGAACAGCGCCTTGGAGGTTGGAGTTAAAAACAGTTCAACTTCTATGGTCAAAGCGTGGGTGAGTTTTATTGCGATAGCAACTTATGGACACTCCAAGCGCATTTTTGCCGTCGCAGTCGTCGTAGCCGTGAGGTTCCCTATAAAGTCTAACGGCGATAAAACCGTCGCCGCGCGCCGGACGCCGTGTGTGCGAGTGAAAGCGTAAGAAAGTGAGCCGGCAACCGCAGCTTCGTCGAGTGAAAGCGTGCGAGAGTGAGCCGGCAACTGCAGCTTCGTCTCGCGCACCCGAGAGAGGAAGGTGGCCGGAAGCGCGCGTGGTCTTGCTTCGCGCGCGAGGCATCGGGAGGCACCCGCGCACTCAGCACTCACTCACACTCACTCGCACTCATCTCAAAGGCGCGAGTGCGAGTGAGTGCCAGAGTGTGTGAGTGGAGGTGAGTGCGAGTGAGTGCCAGTGAGTGTGAGTGCAGGTGAGTGCGAGTAAGTGCCAGTGAGTGCGAGTGCAGGTGAGTGCGAGTAAGTGCCAGTGAGTGCGAGTGCAGGTGAGTGCGAGTGAGTGCTAGTGAGTGTGAGTGAAAGTGAGTGCGAGTGTTAGTGAGTGCCAGTAAGTGTGAATGCAGGTGAGTGCGAGTGCGAGATAGTGCCAGTAAGTGTGAGTGGAAGTGAGTGCGAGTGTGAACGAGTGCCTGTGAGTGTAAGTGGAGGTGAGTGCGAGTGCAGGTTAGTGCGAGTGTGTGCCCAATGTGTGCGAGTGCAGGTGAGTGCGAGTGAGTGCTAGTGAGTGTGAGTGGAAGTGAGTGTAAGTGTGAGTGAGTGCCGGTGAGTGTGAGTGAAGGTGAGTGCGAGTGAGTGTAAGTGTAGGTGAGCGCGAGTGAGTGCCCGTGTGTGTGAGAGCAGGTGAGTGCGAGTGAGTGCTAGTGAGTGTGAGTGGAAGTGAGTGCGAGTGTGAGTGAGTGCCGGTGAGTGGAGGTGAGTGCGAGTGCGAGTGAGTGTAAGTGTAGGTGAGTGCGAGTGAGTGCCAGTGCGTGTAAGAGCAGGTGAGTGCGAGTGCAAGTGAGTGCTAGTGAGTGTGAGTGGAGGTGAGTGCGAGTCAGTGCCAGTGATTGTGAGTGGAGGTGAATGCGAGTGAGCGCTAGCGAATGTGAGTGGAAGTGAGTGCGAGTGTGAGTGAGTGCCAGTGTGTGTGAGAGCAGGTGAGTGCGAGTGCTAGTGAGTTCCAGTGAGTGTGAGTGCAGGTGAGTGCGAGTGAGTGAGTGCAGGTGAGTGAAGGTGAATCCGAATGAGTGCCAGTGAGTGTGAGTGCAGGTGAGTGCGAGTGGAAGTGAGTGCGGTGAGTGCCAGTGAGTGTGAACGTGAGTGCCTGTGAGTGCGAGTTCAGGTAAGTGTGAACGTGAGCGGAGTGAGTGTGAGTGAAGGTGAGTGTGAACTTGCCTGAGTGCTGTGAGTGTGAGTGGAGATTAGTGTGAACGTGGTGAGTGCTTGTGAGTGAGTGGAGGTGAGTGTGAACGTGAACGAGTTTGAGTGCAGGTGAGCACGAACCATAGTTAGTGTGCGTGCAGGTGAGTGCTTGTGAGTGGAACTGAGTGTGAATGTGGTGAATGCTTAAACGATAAGAGCGGTGACATCGGTTCACCTTGCTTGCGGAAAATGGAAGCACTTTGTGTGTACAAGCTCGCTAGCGCTGATGACCTATCGCGCAAGCCGATTGTGCACACCAAGATTGAAACCACTCAATAAGGTCGTAATAATCCAAGGTTCCGGCATGAGTAAAACAATGTACAGTGAAGTGAGGGGTTACATTATATTCCGATAGCAATTACATGGACACTCGAAGCGCACTTCTGCCGTGCTCGTGGACGTCGCTGTGAGGTTCCGTATAAAGTCCAAAGACAATAACATCGTGTCGGCGGTACGCTGTATGTGTGAGTAAAAATTTGGGAGGGTCAACGGACGCTTGCTGCGCGATCTCGCGCGCGCGAGGGAAGAAGGCGGGGCGGAAGTGCGCTTCTTCTGTCCCGCGCGAGGCACGGCGGGTCGTCGCCGGTCGCTTTCTTGAATGCGACCTGCGACGTGGAAAAAGAGCGCGCCCGCGTGGGCCTCATCTTCAAAGCAATTTGCGACGTGAACAAAGTTCAACTAGTGCCAGTAACTTCGTATGCGCTGTGTTTTGGACGTTTAGTTCGCGTTGAAGCGAAAGGTGGCACGAAAGTCAATTCGTTCGCGGCGTTTTCGGCGGCTTTTTCCGCGCTTCCTCTCTCCAAAGGGAAGGGCGCCACCATAGCGGGATGATCGGAAGCGCAACACATCGGCTCCGCCGATTTTCGGCCAGGAGCCGCGAAACTTTCCATCCGACCCCGGCAACACCGCTTTCATTCGACGCCGCAAGTTACCTGGAGACAGTGGATACCACTTTTTCAAGGTGGGCCCCAGTAGTCTCCTCCTGGAGCAATTTGGCCGGCGACGCGAGCACCACTGCTAGGCCTAACGGTGGCGGCCGCGCCTGGCGAGTCGGGGCACCCGACCCGAGCCACCGGCGACAGGATGGCAGGACAGCAAGCTAGAATGCGGGCATACGACGCAGATGCTATGATTTATACCAACGTATCGACCCCCGACAACGGTGAACCGGCACTGCCGTCAACCTTCAAGCGCACCGCGCTCGCTGCCGCGGTGGCACGCCGAACGAGGGACCGCGTCCTGACGGCAGCGGTCTGAGACGCAGCCTCCTCGGGCGCTCCCGCCACCGGCGTTTGCCATGGCAAGCCGCCGTCAAACGCTTCGCGCGCAGCGGGGAACAAGCGGATGCATTCCGTGGCCTGGAAACCGTTACCCCTGCCCAAACCGGCTCCAGGGGACTTTGTTGTCGTCATGAAACCGAAGACACGGGTCTCCCTCAGCGAAGCCTTTCAAGAGCATGGACTCGGCCAGGCTTTCATTGCCTATCTGGGTCCGGCCTCAGTGCAAGTCGTCACCGTGCTTCTGGCAAGGGAGCAAAATATAATCCTCGTTTATACATAGAAACCGGAGATCGCCGACAATATCATCGAGGATTTCGACCTCAACTCGGTGGGCACCTGCGGCAGGACCGTGGCAACGTATGTTACGGCATTGTCACCGTACGGAACACGGATACGGAAGAGACTCTCCGCTCCAATCTCCAGTGGCGGCAAGGCGAGATACTGGGAATCCGCAAGTTCGGGACGTCTAACAAAGCCCGGCTCACCTTCTCCGGGAAAGAGAATCCGAGGTACGTTCACTATGAGGCAATGCTTATCCAAGTGCGCCCATATCAACACACCATCCCGGCATGCGGTCATTGCGGTGTTGTCGGACACCACATCAACGCATGCCCCGGCCCACGACCCGACAAATGCGGCGTCTGTGGGCAAGCCGCCCAACTCCTCGATGGGGCCCGTGCATCTCATGAGTGCACCCCCAAGTGCTCGCTGTGCGGTGGAGCTCATGCCACGGGAGATAGCACGTTTACAGCTAAGTAGCACCCCCTGCAACCCAAGCGCTTGGACTCAACCTCGAAGTGCACAAAATGTCGACGCAATAGTGCAAACCGTCCACCACCCCAACCCAAGAACCCCGGCGATCCGCAAACCTGTGGCGCATCCCAGCAGCCGGGCCACTCCCAGGATCCTGGCAAACCTGCTGCACTATCTGTCGACACGTCGGAGAAACAACCGGCAGCACCCCCGCCATCCCGCAGGACAGCGGCGAAACAACACGCCAACCCGTCCGACACAGCGCGGACGTGGGTGAACGCAGTCCTTCAGGGCTCACAGGTGAGCCGCGAGGGCAGGGCAGCCCCCTCTCATACCGCACCCCCGCCCAAATCTAAAGCACCGCAGAAAACGGCCGAGCAAATCGATATTGCAGCATTAAAAGAGGAAATTGCTAGTTTGCAAAAGCGTCTTTCACGTACCGAGGCGTGCCAAAACTCACATTCTCAAACATCTGCTCCCCCTCCTGCAGAGGAAATGGACAGCAGCTCATCAGTGCCTGAGATGCCCACTCAGGGGCACTCAACCACAGACGCGAGATTAAGCGTCATGGAAGCCCACATGATGACGCGCTTTAACGCCCTAAAGGCGCAAGTCACCGCTGCTCTTAAGGCAGCCATTGACAAAATTCCGTGCCTCCTAGCAGCGCCCATAATCAAACCGACAACTTCAACCAGACGGTCCGGGTCACTCAAGAGTATAGTGAGCCCCATTATCAAAGTCGACCGACCACAGATGACTCTGGCCGAGAAGGAACCCACCCCCGGTACGCTTAATATGGAGGCCCTCATGGGCATCGGGTCACCCGGCTCTACCATTCTCCTCCCGTCATCGAATCAAAATCAAAGTGAACACCATGGCGGGCAACCCTAAGCTACGCAGGCACTTATGAAGCAAATCCCTTTCAGTTTCAATTCTACAGTGGAACTGCAGGGGCTTTAAGGCGCGCACTAAGCGTGCAGACCTGCGGCTCCTCTTGACGACCCTCCCAGACTTGCCCGCTATGCTGGCCCTCCAGGAGTCAGGGGACAGCGCCACGCTTCCTAGTTATTCGGTATATCGGCGGGACGCACAGAGTTGCCTACGTGTACATAAGAACTATACGGCTTCCCCAGTAGATCTGGATTACAACGCGGCTTTTTCATACGTGATGGTGACGCTCCTTCCTCTTCGGAAACAGGACCCCCCACTACACGTACTCAATGTGTACAGTTCCCCCAAACTGCCCAACGTCACTTTGGCCAATCATTTTAGTTGTGCGCTTAAGGTGGCCAAAAGGGAACCCCTAGTCGCCGCCCTCTCTTCTACGCCACAGTCCTCAATCATAGCCCGCTTAGAGTCCCGGATCGACCAGCTCGCCGTTTCCATCGACGCCCTTCGGACGTCCTCCCATGCCCAGCGCGGCTCTACCTCATGTCCCAGCCGCCGTCCCTCTTCCCCGACCAGTCGCCGCTCGCACAGTCCTCGACGCTCGCCTATCTGCTGGTACCATCGCACTTTCCAGCACCGCGCCCGTCGGTGCAAGTCCCCATGCGAATGGTCGGGAAACGCACCGCGAGATCACTGACGGCGGCATGTGACCTCGCTTTACAACCCGGCCGCCTTTTCATAGTCACGGATCGCATTTCCGGCCTGCGGTTCCTTGTAGACACGGGTGCCGAGGTCAGTGTACTGCCGTCCTCCAAGCGTGACCGCGTTTCTAAGTCACCTGGACCTACGCTACGCGCGGCAAACTCTACCTCCATCGTCACGTATGGTCTGCGGTCCCTCACTCTCGACCTTGGCCTGCGGCGCACGTTCCGGTGGGTCTTCATCGTGGCCGACGTTCATCAGCCTATCCTCGGCTCCGACTTCCTGACCCATTTCGACCTCGACGTCAGCATGCGCCGCCATCGCCTGATTGACAGCAAGACGCGCCTCTCCATCGCTGGCGTTCTGTCGGCTGTCGCTCCCACTGGCATCCGCACGCTGATCCCTTCATGCCCGTACGCTCGAATCCTCGCAGATTTCCCTGAAGTGACGAGGCCCTGCAATTTAAATCAGCCACCCAAGCACAGCGTCACCCACCATATTGTCACGCGTGGTCCGCCCGTCGCAGCTCGTCCACGCCGCCTCTTCGGTGAGCGTCTGGCCATTGCTAAACGGGAATTCGAGCACATGCTCCAGCTAGGTATTATTCGCCCTTCCTCCAGCAGTTGGGCCTCCCCACTGCATCTGGTGCCCAAGAAAGAACCGGGTGACTGGCGTCCGTGCGGTGACTACCGGGCGCTCAACGCTCACACGGTCCATGATAGCTATCCCCTTCCACACATCCAAGATTTCATAGGCCATTTGGAAGGATGCAAAATCTTTAGTAAAGTGGACCTTGTCAAGGCCTATCACCAAATCCCCGTTGAGCCTGCCGATATCCCGAAGACAGCCATTACTACACCCTTCGGCTTGTTTGAGTATGTGCGCATGCCCTTTGGGTTACGCAACGCAGCTCAAACGTTCCAGCGATTCATCGCCGAGGTAACGCGTGGCCTCCCGGCTGTATTTGCCTACATCGACGACATCCTCGTCGCGAGTCCCAATCCACAAGATCACGAGCGTCACCTCCGGGAACTCTTTCAACGCCTTCAACAATTTGGCCTGGTTGTAAACCCCCAGCAATGTGTATTTGGGTCTTCCGAGCTCGAGTTCCTGGGACACCACATCTCGGCGCTGGGAATACGCCCTTTGCCCTCTCACGTCCAGGCCGTGAAAGACTTCCCAGCACCCACTACCCTACGCCAGCTGCGTGAGTTCCTCGGCCTAGTGAATTTCTCCCGACGTTTTATTCCGCACTGCGCTGAGCTTCTACACCCACTGACTGACCTTCTTCGCACGACCAAGGGCTCCTCATCTGCGATTTCCTTGTCTCCCGAAGCGGCCGCTGCTTTCAGGGCTGCTAAACAAGCCGTCGCCGATGCGGTACTTCTCGTACACCCGATAACTAACGTGCCAACCCGCATCATGGTGGATGCTTCCAGTGTGGCAATCGGCGCTGTTCTCCAGCAGAAAATCAACTCCGAGTGGCGCCCACTGGGTTTTTTCTCTCGAAAGCTCCAACCTGCCGAGACTCGCTACAGCGTTTTTGGCCGCGAGCTGCTCGCCATCTACACCACCATCCAGCACTTCCGACACTTCTTGGAGGGCCAGCCATTTTATGTTCTCACGGATCATAAACCTCTCGTTTATGTCTTCCGTACAAACTCTTCCAAGTACGTCGCTCGTGAACTTCGTCAACTGGCTTATATATCGGAGTTCACAACGGATATCCGGCACGTCAAAGGCACCGACAACGAGGCAGCTGATGCACTTTCACGCATCACCTCCCTTGGCACTTCTACATCGACTGTGGATTGGGAAGGTCTAGCTCGTGCGCAGATGGCAGACCCTGAGTTGCAAGCGCTGCGTGACCATCCCCGTTCCCTCCGTCTACAACTCGTTCCTCACCCGTTTGTGCCTGGTTCCCTCTGGTGCGACATGTCAGCGGCGGCACCTCGACCCTTCGTTCCGGCTGCCTTCCGTCGTGCGGTGTTCCAATCACTTCATGACATCTGTCATCCCAGCATCCGAGCCACGCAGCGCCTCGTTACAGAGCGGTATGTCTGGCCAAGCATTAACACCGATGTTCGCCAGTGGGCACGCTCGTGCCTCGCATGCCAGACCACCAAAGTGACCCGCCACACGAAGACTCCCACGCAGTCGTTCTTGCCACCTGGCTGCCGCTTTGACCACGTCCATCTCGATTTGGTTGGACCACTTCCTCACTCTCACGACTGCCGCTACATTCTAACAATGATCGACCGCTTCACACGTTGGCCCGAAGCCGTGCCCATTCCGGACATCACTGCGGAAACGGTCGCCAAAGCCTTCATTTCAGCATGGGTTTCCCGCTTCGGCTGCCCCACTATTGTGACAACTGATCGCGGCCGGCAATTTGACTGCACACTCTTCACTTCGCTCAGCCGCCTGCTTGGCACTAAGCACTGCCGTACCACTGCATACCATCCCTGTGCCAACGGCATGGTTGAGCGGCTCCATCGCCAGCTCAAGGCTGCCCTCACTGCGCGCCTTGATCGCAACCACTGGGTCGACCACCTTCCTATGGTGCTTCTCGGCTTACGTGCCGTCCTTCGTCGTGAGCTTGGCTGTTCAGCGGCCGAACTCGTCTACGGCGCTCCCCTGCGGCTTCCTGGAGACTTGTTCGTTCCTTCGACCCCCTCGCCCCAGCCGCTACAGTACCTCCAACGCCTGCAGGACTGCATTCAGCAACTGCGCCCCGTCCCGCCTCGATCATCGGACCACAGGATCTTTGTGCACCCGGACCTTGCGTCTTCGTCCCACGTGTTCCTCAGACGCGACGCTGTAAAGGCGCCTCTTACACCATCCTACGACGGACCGTACCGTGTCCTTCACAAGACGCAGAAGTCCGCCACCATCGTTTTGAATGGTCGCGAAGAGGTCGTTTCATTAGACCGCCTCAAACCGGCCTACGTCGAGACGCCTCCCAAGGAGCTCCTCGTGGATGTCGCCGGCGCACCCGTCGATATGCTTGCAACTACGACAGCTCCTTCTCCGCCTCGTCGACGAGTACATTTCGCCGTTCCGTCTGGGAGGGGGGCCCTGTAGCGCCCACCGACGCTGCTAAGCGGGGACGCTTAGGTCGGCGCTCTTCGCCAGCGCTTTGGGGCTGGCTGCGAATGACGACGACAATAAAGTTGGGCGGCGCGTGCTATCGGCGCAAGCACCGCACGCGCCAGTCGGTTCTAAAAGCCTGCCGAGCTGGTCTCCTTGTTCTGGCGCTCCGCTGCGACCCCTCGGTTCCCGTCACCCTCATAATTGTTGGAGACTTTAACGCCCCCAGCCCGTTATGGGGATATAAGCGAGAAGAGAAACGCGGACGCAAGCTGGTGGAACTTGTATCAACGCTGGGCCTTACTCTTCATACTGACCCTGTGCAACCTACACGCATAGGTAACTCCGTGGCACGGGACACGTGACCGGACCTTACCTTCACTAAAAACATTCGTTATGCAGATTGGCACAATACCGAGGAAGCACCAACCGCTGCATATTAGTAACCACAATCAGAACCAAACCCCTCACGCGTTCCTTTCACAAAGCAATCCTCCCAGACTGGACTCGTTTTCGTTCAACGTATGAGAACCCTGCATCTATTGTCGACCAAGGATATGCCACCTGGTCACAGCATCTCATTTCTCAGCTTCATGCCGTTGAACAACATGTTCAGCCGTCGGAGGCGAACCCGGCGGTGGATAACCACCTCCTGCACCTCTGGGAAACCCGGCATAGCCTTGTACGCCGATGGCGCCGGCAGAAGCACAATCGCAAACTGAAAATTCGCATCGCAAAGCTTATGCAGCCGGCGGCAGAGTATGCGGCCCAACTCGCCGACTCAGACTGGGTAGACCGATGCAACACCATAGCTCGACAAATGACGCACCGGAATACGTGGCGCCTTTTCCGCGCCCTCATTGACCCGGCCCAAACTCGCACTGAGACCCAAAAGCATCTTCAGAGAGCGATTCATGCGTTCGATGGAGACACAGCCAAAATGGCTGAAGTTCTCCATTCCAAGTACCTCTGCACGCACCAGGGTTCCCGCGGGTCGGCGTACTCGTATGCATGCTCCGAGAACACGGAGCTAGATCGCCCGTTCCAACTTCACGACCTCAAAGCGGCCCTGGCAACAATGAAGAGATGGACAGCTCCAGGCAGGGATAAGGTGACGGTAAAGCTATTTGCTAACCTCCCTGATCCCGCGTACATGCAGCTGCTTGAGTATTTTAATATCATCTGGGAGGGAGGAGCGCCTCTCCCGGTGGATTGGACAACAGCACTCGTTACCTTCATTCCCAAACCAGGTAAAGCAATAATATAAACAATCTCCCGCCCATCTCCCTTACCTCTTGTGTGGGAAAGTTAATGGAGACCATGGTCCGCGACCGATTGTCTACCCACCTCGAAATACAGAACACCTTCGCAGACATCATGTACGGCTTCCGGCCACACCGTTCCGCATAAGGTGTTCTGCTCTAACTCCATCGGGAGATCGTGGCTCCGGTCAAACACCCCAGTGACGATAAGGTAGTTCTTCCCTTAGACTTAAAGGGGGCATTTGACAACGTGACCCACGAGATCATCCTTACACACCTGTCCCAAACAGACTGTGGATACAACACATTTCGCTACATTCGTCAATTCCTGACGGATCGGCAATCCTACATTCGTCTGTAACATTCAGAACATTGCCCGTACCAGCTTGGTACGCGAGGGACGCCACACGGAGCGGTTCTCTCGCCATTCCTCTTCAACTTGGCCATGTTCAGGCTCCCCACCCTACTGAGTGCGGTCCCCGGCGTGCAGCACGCTCTGTACGCCGACGACATCACTCTGTGGGCAACACATGGTTCGGTAGGAGACATCGAGACCAACCTGCAGCAAGCGGCGTCTATTGTGGACGAATACGCATGCCGCTGCGGTCTTGAATGCTCCCCGAGCAAATCGTAATTCGTGCACCTTCGGCCCAATCCAACATGCACAACCAAACTCGCCCTCTCCCTGCTTAGCGGTCCAATCGCCAAACACGAGGAGACACGAGTATTGGGACTCTTTATTCACCGGAACCGCAAGATTGATACAATTCTCCAAAAGCTCCGCAAGGTGGAGGACCAAGTGGGCCACATGGTCCGCCGGGTTTCTAACAAACGGGGCGGTTTACGATGCAAAGACGCCCTGCGGCTGGTGAATGCGTTCGTGACCAGCCGGATCCTGTATTGGGCACCGTACTTCCACCTGCTCAAATGCGATGAGAACGCACTCGAAGTGATTCTCCGCAAACTATACAAGAGAGTCCTCGATCTCCCATCACTACGTCCAATCAACGTCTTCTCGAGTTAGAAATGACGAACACCTTTCGGGAGCTCCGTGAGGCGCATCTCAACAATCAATACTTGCGGTTAGGCAATACAGCAGCGGGTAGCCGCCTTCTGACCCGCTTACACATCGCTTACACAACTCAACGGGAGGAGTGGGTCTCCTTGCCTGAAGCCTGGCGCTTCGTACTAAAATACGACCCCTCCCCAACAACATGACCAAGGATACCCAGGATGGCCGCCGCCTCGCGGGCGCGGCGTCCATTTCCGAGCGGTACGGCACCCGGCCGGGGGTATTCTACACTGATGCAGCTGGCCCGCACCACGGGGGCTGCTATACGTTAGCTGTCATCTACCAAAACGAACCAGTACAGGGCCTCACTTTCCATGCCCCTAACATAACACACGCGGAGGAAGTCGCCATCGCGCTAGCCGCTGCAGATCCAGCTTCCTGTGTCATCATCACCGACTCTAGGGAAGCCTGTCGTAACCTGGAGCAGGGACGCATTCCGTATCGTAGCTTTAAAATTCTTCACCGATGTGAGTACCAGGGTTACCCGACCCGGCGAACCGTCATCCGGGCCCCAGAACATGCAGGGATCGAGGGAAATGAGGTAGCAGATGCTACCGCCCGCGCGCTTAACTACCGGGCATCGCCTCATGCGTCGCATATAGAGGACCAGGATTTCAATTCGGCTATTAATTTCTGGCAAATTTCTATTTTCTACCAATCTTCTCACAGCCGGTATCCACCCCCGTGTAAAGGCCTCACGAAGGCAGAGGAGCGCTGGCTCCTGCGCCTCCATACCAACACAGTACTGTCTCGTACTGGTTCGTCTCAAACTATCTCTTTGTATATAGCGACAATAAATGTTTTTCACTCACTCACACTCCTCACTCCAGCGTTCTGACAGCGAGTCTCCGCGGTCATCGAGCGAGATGTGCCCATATTTACCTGTGCACGCGTTACACCATGATCGTGAATTTAGCTAGTAAGGAATGCCTACAAGTTTATACGATCGATAAAACTGCCATTGTTATCGCAATCGAGGCTTCGCCTTTCGGGCAAAACTGAAACATTTTTTTTCTATACGCTTGAGAATATGGATGGGCTGGAGCGCTCATAGCAGACGTATCAAAGTCATGAGCTTGAAATTTTTCCATGACTTCCACTGAGTGAAGACGCTTAATCCTGTGTGATTTGCTACAGCTACCCTGGTCATCCGCGTTCAGAGGGTGGAATAGGTCCTCATTTTTTTTCTCCCTCCCTCTTAAACGTACACGTACATGCTCCGATAAACAGGCCGAGCGGAAGAGGGACTATCCAAGTTAGCACACAGTAACAGACACGCACGCTCGCATACACGCGAAAACGCGAAAATGCAATGACAGATACCGCTTTATTCTCCCTTTTTTGTGCTTGTGTTTCGGCGTTAAGTGGGTTGCTAAGTATACGGACCGGGGATCGGACCCGTGTCCTCAAGCCTAGCATTGCTACTTTTCAAATGTAATGGCGCTTGGTAGAACCTCAAGAAAAGTCTCAAAAGATAGCACAAACATTATAGCCAATAGCCAGCGGATTTTATTATGCTCAATTTACCGTGTCTACTGGTGTAAATTCTAGGATTACAGGTATTCTGGGCTATTAACCATGTTTGTGATATCCCCCCCCCCCCCCAAAAAAAAAAGACTGCTTTCGTAGCAAAGTAGCAAAGTAAAATAAAATCTGCAAAATAGCACAATTCACTAGTTTCTTGAGGGCTGAAAAAAAAAATGTCACAGTTTCGCCCTAAGGGCGAAGCAATGAATGCGATAGCAACACAGCAATGTCCTACAATGTAAGGTGAGCGGCTTTGGTAGCAATATGAATTGTAGTAAACATGAGCTGATTAAGTAAGCAGGTGTGCTGCGGCGTAAGTAGACGGACATGAAGAGAGACTTGATGACCACGAGAAGGCGCGTGTGAAACGGTGGTGTTGATGAGAAGCGCTTCCCGTGGGCAGTGCGCGTGCGAAGGGACACACCTGTAGCGCTGTACTGCCGATCCGGGCAGCATTACATGTGTAGCGTGCGTTGGAAAATGTGGCCCGACTATTACTAACTGAATGAACAAGCGTGGTGTGAGCGCGCACAAACAAACATGAATAGATCACACTGAATGACTGCAGACAACGACTGTTAAAACGCTGGCAGCAAGCAGCGGGCGAAGGTACGTGCGGTCTATCGCTTCAACGGAAACTGAGCGTGCATAAAGGTCAGAGCCGTGTGGAGATAAGAGACGGTGCGGCGAGCGACGAGCGCGGTTGCTGGCAGAGGAAAAGTGCGCCCCCCCCCCCCCCCCCCCCGCTCCCTCCGGCGCTGGCTGCCCGCTTCCTTGCTTGCGCGTGGGAGAGATAAGAGACCGTGCGGTCGAGCGACGAGCGCGGTTGTTGGCACGGTAGAAGTGCTCCCCCCCGCGCCCTCCGGAGCTCGCTTCCCGCTTCGTTGCTTGCGCTTGGGAGATTGGCGTCCCCGCACGCTTCCGCTCGGGCATACGGCGCGCGGTGAAGATTTTATCTATACGGAACCTCACGGCGACGGCGACGACGACGGCGACGGCTACGGCGACGGCTACGGCGACGGCGACGCCGACGGCAGAAATCCCGTTGAAGTGTCCATATAATTGCTATCGCAATAAAAAAACTAAGCACAGAGACATATCTCCTCATCCTAAACTCCTCGCGGCCCCGCTTCCTCGTCACTTGAGACTCGCTCTCCCCGTTTCGGCACTTGCTCGGGAGGCGTGCAGCCTCTTCCAGAGTTGAGACATTAAATAACAAGTTCTGCTGTTTGCGCATAGGTTTTCACCATGGCTAAGGTTGCATACATCCACGCGGTGGTTTCCAAGAACCTTTCAGGTCTCTCTAATGATTTTGGCGTTGATTACAGTTTATATTGTGTGATACTTTAGAAACAACGAGAGAGCGCTGTTGACCTGCGGGAAGCAAGTGATGTTACTGTATTTCAGCGGAATATCAGCTCTCTTTTTTTCTTTTTTAGCGTTGTGCGCGCTCTCTGCTGCCAGTCGGAAGTGTTTTGACGTCAGGTTGCTTTCTCCAGCCCTGTCAAACTTTTGCGTACTTCATTGCTGTAATTTATAGTTTTGTCGTGTTCTCGGCATTTATTGTGCGAATGGCTCTTCCGCAGAATCCTTCTCGTTGCTAGGCGGGCCAAGGGTAGAAAAATGTTTCTTTTCCTGCAGCGAAAAGAATGCGGGTGAAAGGTCCTCAAGCAGGCGAACGGAAGTCGCGTAGCCTTTATTTTTAAGGAATACAACCGATCTCTTTCTTTCTGGGGTTTTACGTGCCAAAACCAGTCCTGATTATGAGGCACGCCGTAGTAAAGGACTCCGGATTAATTTTGACCACCTGGGGCTCAAAGGTGCACTACAACGCAAGCACACGGGCGTTTTAGATGCGGAGCATCTTATAGCGGCGGCTGTCCCGTGGCGTCGTTGGCGTCGGCGTCGGCGTCCGTCCACACCTCTCCTCATTCTCTCCACGCCAGCTGTGCGATAACGCCTCTCACCTCCCCTCCCCCTCTCCACGCCATCTGTTCGATAACGCGCTTCTCCCTCCGTGTCTTTATCCGCCACCTGTGCGATAGCGCGCGCATGCGCGCCTCTCTCTCTCCTCCTCCTCTCCGCGCCAGCTGCTTACACAAACCCGGTGCATGCGCCGCTGCCTCAGTTGCTGCTTCGGTTTAGTCACGCTGCGCTGTCCTATGCGCTGAATGGACGCCAACGAATGTGCCAACGAACTGTCTGGCACATCTTCAAACAGCAGCAGCCATTAACAGAACCGCGAGCACCTCTGAAGACAAGGCTGCGCAGAGAAGAGCTCGCGACGCAGAACGTAAACGTCGGCGACGTGCAGCGGATCCAGATTCAGTTCGCCAACGCGAAGCCGCTTAGAAACGTCAGCGTCGAGCAGCGGATTCCACACTTCGAAAACGCGAAGCCGCTTCGAAACGTCAGCGTCGAGCAGCGGATCCTGCGCTTCGAGAACGGGAAGCCGCGTTGGTTCGTGAACGTCGAGCAGCAGAACCTGAGGTTCGGGACCATGAAGTTCAACGTAAACGTACGAAGTGAGCGACGGAACCCGACCTTCGAGAACGTGAAGCCGCGTTGGTTCGTGAACGTCGAGCAGCGGATCCTGAGCTTCGGCAACGTGAAGCAGCGTCGGTTCGAGAACGTCGAGCACGGCGTTCACGCGATGTGATGGTGACCAACGCAAGTTAACACGTAATAAAAACGTAATAACACCAAGTGCACAACGTTAATAACACCGTAATAACAACGTAATTAACGCCGTTATAACGACCGCGATGCTCTCCACATCAGCCCATGGTTCCCCTCTGGAAGATGGTGTATTTTTTTTGCATTTCGCCTCCATAGAAATGTAATACTGCTGGTCTCGAGATCGTTGCAGGGAAGGCATACATATAAATACAAAACAAGCACAGTCAAGTAATTTATACATTGAAAGCACAAAAACAGTAGCAGAATACATTAAATTATTAGCAGCAATAAGCTTGGTACGAGTAAAAAAGTAGAAATCACGGAAAATACAATGACAGGATGCGCATTGTTGGGATCAGATTATTCAACCAAAATCCCGATACAGGTTCTAAAAAAATTCTTCAGAGAAACTGCCCAGCATGTATATGGTGGCAAAAATATGCCACCATAGCCACCATAACATTTACATTCATTCGCATCATTGCTGATGTTACGCTTAGCTTCTGTAGCAACCGATAGTCCGAGCACAAAGCGCAGACATTCAATATTAGACCCAAACGACCGTGAGGCATAAGGCTCCTCGGCTTTAGGGAGGCGCCGACGAGTCGGCGAGACATAACTGTTGAAAGTTACGCGAGCTCTGTGTGTGCGTGCGTACTTGTACCAACGGACCAACGGCGCCTACTCTTCCTTCGGACGCTCACCCCTTCTCCTCGTCTGCCGATGCGACAGGTTGGCGCCGGGAGCACGGTGTAAGAATCATAAAGAGAGGTGCTGACACTCTACCCCATAGGTCGGCAGTGTGGGAGAAAACTCACACGCACTCACCAAAATTTTTCCAGGCCCCGCACTCTCTCACGTTCACGCTCACCTGCACTCACACTCACTGGCACTCACTCGCACTCGTACTCACCTGCACTCACACTCACTGGCACTCACTCGCACTCGTACTCACCTGCACTCACACTCACAGGCGCTCACTCGCACTCACACTCACCTGCACTCACACACTGGCTCTCACTCGCACTCACAGGCACTGTGAGTGCGAGTGGAACCTCACAGCGACGTCCACGACCACGGAAGAAGTGCGCTTGAAGTGTCCTTATCATTGCTATCGCAATATAATGTAACCGCTCACTTCACTATATATACATTGTCTCACTTATGCCTGAACCTTGGATTATTACGACCTTATTGAGTGGTTTTTATCTTGGTGCGCACAGCTTGCTAGCGCGATAAGTCATCAGCGCGAGTGAGCTGATGACTTATGATGATGACCCACACCCCCCCCCCCCTCTCCATTAATTGTCGCGCGCACAGGGTTTTTTTTTTTTCTTTGCCTTTGCTGGGCGCGTTGTTGTTCTTATGCGCGTGCGCTATGCCGCGCAGCAGCATTTTTTCTCTATTCTTTTTGTAAATTCAAATACACAACGAATGCGCAAGTACGCAAATAATGTCAGTGCGTTCTTAACAGCATATAGACTCATTCACATTGTTTGTTCCAGCCTCAGTGCTGTGAAGACAGAACCCCGGACGGGAGATTAAGAGAGCGCGCGCTGTGCTATAGATAAGAACTCAGCTTCTAAATTTTGTACGCGCTGCACTAGGTTGCTCTGTTTCTCGATATTCGCTCGTCCGTAGAGATGTATTAAACCAGTTTGTTTTACGTCATCTTGTCTGCCTGCAGTTCCCTTCTCGATAATCAACGAGGGGCAAGCTCCGAGCGAACGCTGTTCAAGTTGGCGGCCGCTTCAAGTTATGAACAAGTTATTTAAAAATAAAGCGTTAGTAACGAGCGGACGAAATTATCTCTAGTTTTTTTAAAAATAAATATGAACATTTAAAGAAATTTCAGCTAAAGGTGTATTCTTTAAGTGTTCGTGAGTGCTTCTGGCGTGCTGACCTAGAACGATTCGAAGTACTTTGTACGGATACGTTAATGTTTATGTAAAACAAGAACTTTAGTCGTGCTAGTTCTGCCTTACGTTGCAGTGTTATTCAACCAGCTCTCTTTAACAATTCAGTCAATGAATCCACGAACTTGTAGTTATTAAAAAAGAACCTTATTGCCTTCCTCTGCACCCCCTCCATTCCTGCAATGAATGCTTTTGTGTACGGAAACCAAACAACATTGGCGTACTCAAGCACTGGTCGAACAAGCTTTTTGTAGGCCAGCAGATTTGCATCTGCTGGGCGCAAGACGAAGGCGTCTTCTCAGAAAGAGGAATCGCTTTAGTGCTCAGCATGTACATTAATTTCCACTTGAGGTTATTTTGTTAACATGGCTTTCCCGTCAGAGAGCGTGTGTTAAAATGAAGCCTAAATATTTACGCTGAAATACACAAGTGAGAAGTGATTCATTCATAAGGTAAGTAAAGTTTAACATCTGTTTCTTTGTACTTACTGTTAGCGTTACAGAGTTTTGGGCATTTAGAGTCATCTGCCACTCGTGATTCTAAGAAATGGCTCAATTTTAACAGCGGAGATGTTTAAGCCGGCCGTTAGTCCGTCCGTCACGTACAAAAAATGTGGGCCGATCCTGGTGGTTGTGCAGAAAATACCCCTGGGAACTAGCGAAGCTGAGCCTGGCTAAATCAGCTATGCATGGTTGGGACTACTAAAGCTTAGTCAGTCATCAATAGCCAATCAATAGCTAATCGATCACTAATCAATAAATTCTGGAAAATGCTGGGGATGATTTGTTAGCCCTATACCAAGCCTAGCCCAATACGTGGCCAATACTTTGCGATAGCCAATCAATAGGTAATCGATAGTCGACCAATAATCAATAAATTCTGGGAAATGCTGGGGATGAGTTGTTAGTGCTTAGCCCAGCCCAAAAGCCAGGATTCGCTAGGTGCCCATCAGATCCCCTGTGTCTTAAGCATTGTGCCTCCAGTGCATTGTGCATTGTGCCTACGCTAATTTTGAGATATGGTGATCATCACTGCAATTAATTTCGCGGTACGAAATACAATAATCAGCGAAAAGACGGATGTTCCCGTGTATTGGGGAAGGCAAATCGTTTATGTGTATTAAAAAATGTCACAGTTTCGCCCTAAGGGCGAAGCAATGAATGCGATAGCAACACATAAATGTCATACGATGTAAGGTGAGCGGCTTTGGTAGCAATAAGAATTGTAGTAAACATGAGCTGATTAAGTAAGCAGGTGTGCTGCGGCGTAAGTAGACGGACATGAAGAGAGACTCGATGACCACGAGAAGGCGCGTGTGAAACGGTGGTGTTGATGAGAAGCGCTTCACCTGGGGAGCGCGCGTGCGAAGGGACACACCTGTAGCGCTGCACTGCCGATCCGGGCAGCATTACATGTGTAGCGTGCGTTGGAAAATGTGGCCCGACTATTACTAAGTGAATGAACAAGCGTGGTGTGAGCGCGCACAAACAAACATGAATAGATCACACTGAATGACTGCAGACAACGACTGTCAAAACGCTGGCAGCAAGCAGCGGGCGAAGGTACAGGGTCGTCCACTCTTTGGGTGAACACGGCTCCGCGTGGCCGCGCTCCGCGCAGCGCCGGTGCCTCCGGCGCGGCCGCGCATCGAAGCAAATCGGCGCAGGCGCACGGGGGCCTAGGGGAGGTTCTTCGCGTCGTCTGCTACAACGCTGGCGCGCGCCACTCTGATTTGCAGTGGAATACACGGCGCTAAACGCAGGCGGCCGAGCGCCCGAGGTGGCGTCGCGGGAACGCGCGCTTCACTAACTGCATCATTTTCCGGCTGGTTTTGTCTAGAGCTTGTGAACAGGCTGCTTAATCAATTTGCATCAACAGAAGCAAGCTTCTCAGCACATAAACGAGTTTTTTTTTTGTAATTGACGAGGGTAAACGAACAAAGTTACTGCTTGCGCGCTCTTTATTAGGCCGGGCCCATTTTATTTTATTGCCACAACTATTGGTGCCGTGCATCCGGAGAAGCCCATCAGGCGCGCTTTTCAGGATTTGTGTCATGACGTGATGAGACTAGCCCGCTGTTTCCTGCATCTCTTGATGCTACACCGGATTTGGTTAATTGACACCAGCCATAAATTTCGCAGAGAATTGGAGAGCGATTGTTCAATCGTGCTAATATATTTGATCATGTTTGTTAAAGCGTTTTTATCGGCGAGATGCCATGGCACCCAGCAATCGAATAAAAAGCAATCCATTTTTGAAAGCTGATAACGTGATGTTCATGCAAGCCGACAGAAATGCGTTCAATGAAAGCACATCTGTTGTCTCCCTTTAACGAGTCATCCCAGAATCTGTCACTTGTGAGCGACCAGCCACTTAGTTGAGCAGGCGTTGGCAGCAGCATATCAGCATCGTAAGCTGATTAGAGATGGTAGCATGACCAAAGCAAAAAAAAAAAAAAAATGTGCACGGTGGCAAATCGGGCTGACGCCCATGGCCAGTGAAAGAGTAGATGGCCCGACCGCAGCAATCTAGGTCGGGCCGGGCTTGGCTTTAGCGAAAGACCAGCCCGTTTGCCGACCACCGGCAGGCGGTCGACAGAGGACACCGGGCCGGTGTCATGACCGCCGCTTAAATAACCTTGGCCGCTTTCGCCCGACGCACGAGCCGGCTACTTCCCCACGACGGCAGCAGCATGGCTTGTGCGCTCCTGGCGTTCGTTTGACGGTATTCTTAATTAGGTTTCACCCACTCAGCCTACCTCACCCCCCCCCTCTCCCACATCACAAAAAAATATAAATAAATTCATCATAGCAAATTTATACGCTGTCCACCTCTATGGCGTATATAGCGCAGAGGCCATGTGTCGCTTCGGCACGTATACCACACAATTACCAAATTATTAAATTTTAGTGAGAATATGCATTTGACGAATTCCGAGGTAATGGTGAAATGAAGTGGAAGCGAATAACGACTTAATTACCCTGAAAGACGTGATGTAAGCTGGAAAAGTGGTGCGTCGATTATAGATTTCCCACTCCAACCACCTATTCCCGCGCAATGTATGCGTCAAAGGACCGGCACCGCTTGGCGATATTACATGCAGTCTGACAACAAAAATATACTGTATTTTTTATTTATTTAGAAAGATGAAAATTGGGCGTAAGATTACTGCCAGATCAGTTTCCTACATTACGTAAAGCGATCCACGCCTACCTACAAGCGGCATTAACGCGGCCATAACAGAGCAGTGGATGCCACCCCTTAGTTAGTGTCACTCTTTTTTGCCAGCCTTAGTGGTAGAATCAATTACAAAAATGATCAAATATATAAGCACGATTGAACAATCGCTCTCTAAGTTTCTGCGAAATTTATGGCTGGTGTCAATTAACCAAATCCGGTGTAGCATCAAGAGATGCAGGAAACAGCGGGCTAGTCTCATCACGTCATGACACAAATCCTGAAAAGCGCGCCTGATGGGCTTCTCCGGATGCACGGCACCAATAGTTGTGGCAATAAAATAAAATGGGCCCGGCCTAATAAAGAGCGCGCAAGCAGTAACTTTGTTCGTTTACCCTCGTCAATTAAAAAAAAAACTCGTTTATGTGCTGAGAAGCTTGCTTCTGTTGATGCAAATTGATTAAGCAGCCTGTTCACAAGCTCTAGACAAAACCAGCCGGAAAATGATGCAGTTAGTGAAGCGCGCGTTCCCGCGACGCCACCTCGGGCGCTCGGCCGCCTGCGTTTAGCGCCGTGTATTCCACTGCGAAGACAGAGCGGTGCGCGCCAGCGCTGTAGCAGACGACGCGAAGCACCTCCCCTAGGCCCCCGTGCGCCTGCGCCGATTTGCTTCGATGCGCGGCCGCGCCGGAGGCACCGGCGCTGCGCGGAGCGCGGCCACGCGGAGCCGTGTTCACCCCAAGAGTGGACGACCCTGTACGTGCGGTCTATCGCTTCAACGGAAACTGAGCGTGCCTAAAGGTCAGAGCCGTGTGGAGATAATAGACGGTGCGGCGAGCGACGAGCGCGGTTGCTGGCAGAGGAAAAGTGCGCCCCCCCCCCCGCTCCCTCCTGCGCTGGCTGCCCGCTTCCTTGCTTGCGCGTGGGAGAGATAAGAGACCGTGCGGTCGAGCGACGAGCGCGGTTGTTGGCACAGTAGAAGTGCTCCCCGCCGCGCCCTCCGGCGCTCGCTTCCCGCTTCGTTGCTTGCGCGTGGGAGATTGAGTGCGTTCTCTCTCCGTGATAGCGCGCGTCCCCGCACGCTTCCGCTCGGGCATACGGCGCGCGGTGAAGATTTTATCTATACGGAACCTCACGGCGACGGCGACGGCGACGACGACGCCGACGGCAGAAATCCGGTTGAAGTGTCCAAATAATTGCTATCGCAATAAAAAAATAAAACTGGGCCCAACACAGCCTTAATTGGTGCACTCGCGATGTAACAAACAGGCACTAAATTCGAAGCTTTGTTATGCATATACACGAATTGTGAGCGATATAGATCGATCGGCACACTCACTCATGAGGGCACTCACTCACACTCGCATTCATTTCAATGGCGTGAGTGCGCATGCGAGTGAGTGCCAGTGAGTGGAGGTGAGTGCAAGTGATGATCGAGTGCCAGTGAGTGTGAGTGCAAGTGAGAGCCATTGAGTGTGAGTGGAGCTGAGTGCCAGTGAGGGGAGGTCAGTGCGAGTGAGTGTGAGTGGAGGTGAGTGCCAGTGAGTGGAGGTGAGCGCGAGTGAGTGCCAGTGAGTGTGGTTGAAGGAGAGTGTGAGTGGAGGTGAGTGCCAGTGAGTGGAGATGAGAGCGAGTGAGTGACAGTGAGTGTGAGTGCGAGTGCGTGCCAGTGAGTGAGTGGAAGTGAGTGAGAATGCGAGTGAGTGCCAGTAGTGTGAGTGGAGGTGAATGCGAGGGCGAATGAGTGCCAGTGAGTGTGAGTGCAGGTGAGGGTGAGTGAGTGCCAGTGAGTGTGAGTGGAGGTGAGTGTGAGTACCAGTGAGTGTGGGTGCAGGTGAGTGCGAGTGAGTGTCAGTGGTTGTGAGTGCAGGTCAGTGCGAGTGAGTGCCAGTGAGTGTGAGTGTAGGTGAGCGTGAACGTGAGTGAGTGCCGGGCCTGGTAAAAATTATGATGAGTGAGTGTTCTCCTACACTGCAGACCTATGTTGAGGAGGCGACGGAGACGGTGGGGGAGGGGGGTGTGTTCTGCTCTTGCGGCTGCTGCGCACGGAGCTTCCTTGCAGGCGCCTATCTTGAAAGCGATCTGCGATGCGGCCGAAGTGTGAGCCCGTGGGGGACTCATTTTCAAAGCGATCTGAGATTTGTACAAAGTGTACGCGCCGACAGCCGGCAGCTTCGATTGCGCTGTACTTTCGACGTTTAGCTTGCGTTGAAGCGAGAGCAAGCCCGAAGCTCAATTTGCTCGCTGCCGCTGGCGCTCTTTATCACTCCAGCATTTTGACGAGTTTCCGCGGTCATCGAACGAGATGTGTTCATATTTTCCTTTGCGCGCGTGACAGCGTGCTTGTTTATTTAGTTAGTAAGCGAATATTTACAACTTAATACGGTCGATAAAACTACTATCCTTACTTCGTATCGCTGTCTACTAATTTGCTATCGCAATCGATGCGTTGCTTTTCGGGCGATACTGTGACTTTTTTTTATTGATGTCTCACTACAAATTGTGCACATAATGCTCCATGACAGAAAAACACACATAAAACTGTTCTGCGTGTGCAGTTATTTCAAAGGTGTACTAAGCCTTACCCAGTCTAAGAGCTTGAATGTTTCTTGTAAGCATGCAGTGAATAGCATTGGAGAGGTTATGTATTCCTTCCAGACCCCTTTCATGATAGACAATTTTCTACTTTTCTTGCGAAGAACCAATGTAGTTGTGGAATCTTTGTAGACATGTCCTGAGATATTCAAGTATGACTCCTTGATTATGCAATGCCTCTATGACTGGTGGTATCTCTACTGAATCAAATGCATTTTCATAATCTATGAAAGCCATATGGAGGGTTTATTGCACTCCGGATATTTCTTGATTACCTGATTTATGACATGAATGTGATCCACTGTAGAATACCCCTTCCTGAAGCCAGCCTGTTCTCTTGGTTTATCGAAGTCAAGTGTTGCCCTGATTCTATTGGAAATTATCTTGGTGAATATTTTATACAATAGTGAAAGCAAGCTCATGGGCCTATAATTTTTCAGCTCTCTATAGTATCCCTTCTTATGGATTAGTATATGTTGGCATTCTTCGAGTTCTCTGGTACACTTGAAGTCGTGAGGCATTGCGTATAAAGGGCCGCAAGTGTTTCAAGCATGATATTGCCGTTGTTAATTAAGTCAACTGCTAATCGATCTTCTCCAGCCGCCTTCCCGGGGTCATGTCTTGCAAGGCTCTTGTAACTTAACGCTAGTTATGGAAGGAGAGTCTTTATCCGCTTCATCACTACTTCGAATGAAAGTAGCTTGACTGCTCTGGGAACTGTACAGGTCAGCGTAGAACTCTTCCGCTGCTTTTACTGTGTCATCGAAATTGCTGATGACATTTCCGTGCTTATCTTTCAGTACATACATCTTGTCTTGTCCAATGCCGAGTTTTCTTCTCACTGATTTCATGCTACGTCCATATTTTACGGCTTGCTAAATCTTTTCAACGTTATAATTTCGAATATTCCTTACTCTCTTCTTGTTGATCAGTTTTGATAGTTCAGCGAATTTTATGCGATCTCTTGAGTTGGACACTTTCATGCTTCGTCGTTTCTTTATGAGGTCTTTTGCTACTTGGGAGAGCTTACCTACTGGTTGCCTTGGTGCCTCAATTCCCACTTCAGTTGCTGCTCCTGACATCAGCCTAGTTGCGGTTTCATTCATTATCTGTATGGTATCTTAATCCTCCTGTTCTAAAACTGCATATTTGTTTGGAAGCACCAGCCTGAATAGGTCTGCTTTTACCCTTACTGTGTCTAAGTTGGCCTGTTTCTTCTTGACTAATGTTACTCTTTCTATCTTCAAATTGAGAGTAATCCTAGATCTCACTAACTTATGGTCACTGCACTTTATGCACTTATACATCCTGCACTGTGCTGGGATTGGCAGAGATTATGAAATCTATTTCATTTCTTGTTTCCATTAGAGGTTTTTCAGGTAGACTTCCTGTTGCTACGCTTCCCCAAGAAGCTATTCATTCACCCTACAGCACGCAAAGCATATGCCATCTGCGCCACAACTGGCCCAAGCTCCATCAACAGTGCGAAAATCGCCGTGGCAGCGACGATATGAACCAAACGGGCAGACGTGGTACACAATGCAGATATAGCTCTAGTCTCAGCAAGCTCTCGAATCATCATAACTGATTCCAAATTGGCCATAAGCAATTTGGCAAAACACCGAATCGCGACACCAACCATGCGAATCCTCCAAGAACAGCACTCCTACACGCAAGGAAGAACAATAGAACTGACATAAGATCTGGCACACGGGGAGAACCCGGGGAACGAAGCGGCACATCAACACGTTCGAGGATTCGTCAGCCGAGCGACGAGCCACTCAGAATCCGGACAACCCAAGCGAAAGCCTGTACACATACGCGACAGCACACAATATTATCGTCTTAACAGACAAACAATACCTCCACCACACGAGTCGCTCACCAAACACCAAGAAATCACATAGCGACTACAAACCAACTCAAAAGGGAAAACAGCGCGAAAAAACACGACACGAAGACAAGAAGGGGGACACACAAACCAACTCCAACAGCAAACCAACCAACCAACAAACCAAAATTAAAATGCGCACTTATATATGTATATATATATATATATATATATATATATATATATATATATATATATATACATATCCCGACCGAGTAAGCCCAGTATTCTGTGAGGAACTAGCAACACTGAATCACATAATATGGGACTGCGAGGAGGACAAGCCCCCTCCTAACCTCATGTCCTTTTCCTCACCTGAAGCATGGGAGGAGGCGCTGCTCAGTTATGGCCTCGAGACCCAACTCCAGGCAATAGAACAAGCTGAAGAGGGCGCCATCAAGAATCACTTGATGGCCATCTGGGCCGCCTGAAAAAGTCACGCCTAATAACCCCACCTAACGCTCACGACATAAAGTTTTTCCACCTAATAGCGAGAGTTACAGGCGCGTATCTTGCGGCAACCGGAAACGCCAAGCCCGCCCCGGAGAGCGGTGCTGAGACAAGGAGATTTCGTTTCTTGATCGGTCGCCTGGGATTGCTGAAACAGTGGCGCTATCACGCGCTTATTTTTGTATTTCGCGGGCTTTCTTTAAAGGCAAATACAAAAAGCTCCATCAATGGCACATAGTTGCAAACACTTCAGTCGGCCATTTTTAATGCGATATACAATTTTTGTAGTTAAAAAGTAAAGTAATGAGGTACGTGAATTATTTTACTTGGACAAATGGAAAAAAAATCACAGCATATCCAAGGGGTGAATGATGATGAGTGGGCGAAGCTCCGGAGGGAATCATCGGATCTCCCGCTTAAGGGGACGCTAGCACAAACGCCTTAGAAACGTGCAGTACTCTCTAGTAAAGGGGATCGTCCACAGCGTCTTACGCAGCCATTTACACATGCCAAAACGTGCACCGCGTTTGCCGACGCCATCACATGACTGCTGAGAGAGTATACCCCCTGTATT
The DNA here is from genome assembly GCF_013339745.2 of Dermacentor silvarum. Lineage (NCBI taxonomy): Eukaryota > Metazoa > Arthropoda > Arachnida > Ixodida > Ixodidae > Dermacentor > Dermacentor silvarum. Next base: position 98,801,619 of record NC_051163.1, on the reverse strand, counting down.
CATAAACGCTCCTCGACTTGAACTTGACTTGCCAGCGCTTGGGCAGCGCGTTCGAAACGCGTTGAAGGTAAGGCGGAGAGGCCACAGCGTCTTACACCAGCTTCTTACACGGGCCGTAACGCGCTAGCACAAACGCGTTAGAAACGCGCTAGAAACGCGGCCTTTCGTTAATGTTGGGTATTTATTGCCATCGTGGTGCGTGTGTCTATGTGCGCTTCGTGGCGTAGTGGTTAGCGCCGCGCGTTCGGAAGCGAGGAGTCCCTGGTTCGATTCCGCGCTACGGACACAACTTTCGGAATTTTTTTTTTCATAAAACGCCGGAAGCGTTCTCCGGAAGCCGGAAGCTGGCTTCCAGAAGCGGAACCGGAAGTGGAAACGGAAGCGGAAGTCGGCTTCCGGTTACACTATACGTATACATATATATGTATATATGGGTATACATACATATACGGACACACAACGCCATCTATTGAGCAATTCATAAAACTAGACGTGGCTACCTACTACGACGGGGACGAACGGGTGCCGCTATAAGGAGCTTCGCCCCTAAAATATCGCATACTGGGCCGCTCAATTCTCAACACCACAGAGTTGGTTTCAGCCGCCTAGGACGGTCCATCGTGTTTAAAACATTGGTTACCTTAGCAAGGACACCTGCATATGGTTTCAATGCCCCTATTGTATTGGTCTTGAATTCTTTTAGCGGTGCCTTGAATTAGAGTAAACATAGTTATGACTAGTAAATAAAAGAGAATGGAAATGGCCAGTGAAGCCTATCGTGCAAGATATTGTTACCTATATTGTAGTGACAGCGGTTATAAACAAAATTTTCAAGTTACTTTCCTGCGTAATAACAAGGCCATTCAGGTTCACATGTATGCTGATGTATTGTTTATATTGTTACGTAAAACGACACAAGGCGGGACTGATGAGGCCCGGCTTGATGACAGGAGAAGCAGATGGGCTGATCGTCGGGCGTTCTCCATTCCGCAGGGTTGCGGAAGGAGACAGGAGAGATGTAGGATCGTCGAGCAGGTCCAGAGGAATAACGCTGAGCGTCAGGACGAGTCAGTGGGCACGCCGATGGAAGGCCGAGATTGGCAAACTCCTGCCTTACTACAGTTTGAATGAGGGACACTGATGGCGGCGTTGGGTCACTGGCGTGGGATGCAAACACGGGTGGTGGAATAGGTGCAGGACAGGCAGCTTCAATCTCGCGACGAACAATACGCGTAACGTGGTCACAGGTTGGCGGCAGGCGAACGGCATCACACGATGAACTTGCAGCCGTATTGGGCAGCCGGGTGAATCTCTGGGTTATACGGCGGCTCTTGGCATGTTCAAACCGCCGACACTCTTTGATGATTATGTCGACAGTATCAACGTTGGTATACACGAGCAGGTTAAAGGCATCGTCAGCGATATCTTTGAGCACATGAGAAACCCTCTCGGACTCAGGCATGTGCTCGTCAACCTGGCGGCAAAGAGCGATAACGTCCTGCATGTAAGAGACGTATGACTCGGAGGATGTCTGTGCACGAGTCGCAAGTTCATTCCGCGCAGCATGCTGCCGGCCAGTGCTGTCACCGAAAAGGTCGCGTATCATCTCTTTGAAAGAGTCCCAGCTTGTAATGTCCGCCTCGTGTGTCTCGGACCACACCCGTGGTGGGCTATCGAGGTAAAAAAGCACGTTGGGGAGCATAAGGGTCGGGTCCCACCTGTAGCTGGCGCTGATCCGTTCGTAAAGGTTGAGCCATTTGTCGACGTCAACCCCATCCTGGCCGGAAAAGAAGCCAGGATCACGAGCAGGAGGCAGAACGATGTAGGTGGGAGCCACGGGAGGGGCAGCGGGTGAAGACGTTGTGCCTGCACCGACTGACATTGTCGGAAGCGTGATGAAGCGGCCGTTGCGGAGCTCCGTGATGAAAACAGGGAACTACCCAGCACCTCCACCACAAAGATGTTACGTAAAACGACACAAGGCGGGACTATTTACACTGTATTTACACTACACAGACACAGTAGCCAAGATGGTGGACAGCCACCAGCACCCGACAGAACCGTCTTCTTTGTCGTCTGCCCCTGGCAGAATGTGTCTCTCGTAGCAATATCATCTGACAAGGGGGGGCACAATGCTACGTATTTTGTACGAAACAATTGAAGTATTGAAATGGCAACACGGGAGTACTTGCAAGAGACATATTGAACGTCTGCTGGACGAGGAATTTTCACTAGTTCAAAGTTATCCTTAAGAAGAAGGATTACACTAGGAGCCTTGCCATGTGTGTGTTTCCGCAGGAACCTGTAGCCAATTTAAATACCCTCACTATCCTAAATTCGTCGCATATCCACGTAGTAATAATTATATAGATTATACCACTTAAGAATTCTGTGTAAATATTCATATGTTTTAGTCACACACCTTCAGGTTGCATAAGCTATTCATAAGGAACAAAGTTGGAACTTCAGTCGGTAATTTGGCGTATTTAATATGTAACGCACGCCTTCATAAACGCTGAAGCCAAAGAAAGCGCAAGCATCACTAAACACACCAAGGACTAAGTTAACTTTTATAACTATATTTGTTAACTTAGATTCACTAAATCTGGGAAAGAACACTGCACTTCTAAGGCATTGCCGAAAACTTAGTAACTTTTTTCATTATCTGTGTTGAGTTGTTTTCACTATTCAGATTACTTCTTTATTGTAAACTGCTGCGTCGTTCTATAAAAATAAGACTTGCTTTAGGTTGGTATCAGTAACGAGGGCATTTGGTTTTCTTCGCTGGAATCTGAAATGCCCATGAAAAACTCCTCCTATTATAAACAGTTGTACAGCGCCTTGGATAGCTGCTTAAATTTCACTCATCACATATAGTACTTACATAATAGTGACGTAATAATAATATTTACATCGTTGTTTCATGCCTTAGTGACTTGTCCGTGCCCACAACTTGCAAAACCACTTTATTAGAAAAATTTCAGCTTCTAAGTGTTGTCATCTAAATTGAAATTACCAGCACTAAGATATATGTACATTGGCAGAACGTTACTGATGGCCACACCAACATTAGTTGTCTGACGGCGTAACGTTGTACCCCTTCTCCACATATCAATAACTGCAGGCACCCTGAAATAAACAAAGAAACATAAATTTTATCCAAAAGGGCGAACATCCGAAAATGAAATTAAGATTTATGGCTGTGCCTGTGCTGAGGTTACCGAGGTGCCCCCACCACATGACACGTGAAACAAAGCTATTGCGGATCATTTTCGTGTACAGGCTCAGCTTGCTTTACTTTATTCGAGTTGGGCGCACGCCACTGTAACAGTGCCTAGAAATAGGCTCAATTTACATGGCGAGAAGCTGCCAGAAGCATTACACCCGCGGGTGGAACGCAGAGAAATCTTCGATTTCAATATAATGTTTACGGGCCTAAATATTGTATTGGTTGCAGGGAGTATGTTCTGGCACCATTTATTGTTTCATTCAGTAATAATTAAAGCACACAGCAAGTCACCGGCATATCTCCAGATGTTGTATTGGTCTCTGCTGATACCGATTGATTGAATAATTGACTATTAAATTTTCTTGAAAGTTCATAGGGATGTGAGGACTAAAGTCGAGCTTGCCTGACAGAACTCCCCATTCGCACGTGCAATTTAAGCAAGGGTTTCACACACCAGTAAATACAAATCCGTTCCATCTCAAAAAAGGATTTGAAAAAATAAAGGAAAGAAAACAAAAAAAACGTTGATCAAGCTTTACAGTTATAGACATACATGAAATCTTCAACTTAAGAAAATCATGTACACCGGTAACTTAAACCAGTGTATCGCTAATCGTACAGGTACACTCATTAAAAGAATACAAAATCAACATAAGTACATACGCTAATAAATATAACCGAAATATAAATGAACGGGTAAACACTATTATGCAACCCTGTATTTAGGAGAAAAAATTGTCAGCCCTTCCACTGCGGTGGAGATGGAAGACCAGCCAAGCTGTACTGTGGTGGGAATTATGTATTTCCAATTATGGCAGGTACGATGTGATGGTGTAATTGGTTATATTGAACTATTAACGAATAAGAAATATATGTGTGATCTGGTGTTTTTCATTTATTTAGTGACCGCAAGGACCATGGCCTTCTGGTCGCTATGGTACACCGCCATAGGGTGTATGACAAAGGTTGACACGTTCTTCAAAAACACGTCAACAACGCCGCGCGCGTTCGGTGCGAACGCGGGCAAAACGCCGCCGCCGTCGACAACAGATTTGCGTGTTGTTTGTGTGACCGAACACCACCGCTGTTAAAACGCTGACGTGAGCAAGCGCGCCAGCACCAGCGGGCGAAGGTTCATGCGGTCTTTCCCTTCAACGGAAACAGAGTGGTGAAAGCACAGCGCATACAACTGTAGGAGCCGTGTTGCAGATCGCTTTCAAGATACGGTGTGCGCGACCGCCTGGCGCCGCGCAAAGCACAAGTTGCTCGCAGAGCAGAATCCGCAAAACGTCCCTCCCGCGCTGCCTTCCCGCTGTCCTGCTTTCGCGTGGAAGATTGAGTCGCCGGTTCCCCGTCGCTAGTTGCGCTGTTCCTCCGAACGAACGGCACGTGGCCTGGCCATGGCGGGTCGTAAGGGCAACTGATAAGAGCGCTAGCGCGATGTCTACGTGACGGAACGGCTACACGCCGTTGTCGACAGTGTTACGGGAGAGACGGGCGATAGCCCAGAGATAGTCTGCGATACAGGCGGTAGAGGCCGGCAGGGCTGCGCGCATGCGCCGCAGTGGGAGAGCGGGCAAGCACACGCACAGTCTAGCGTGTCTCGATACCCTTGATGATAACACGTTGGCGAGAGGCACGTAGCGCAGGAAAAAAGAAACAGGAAACGTTTTGCTAAGTTTTCCAGCACATATTGTTGTGTGCTGCTGGTATTTATGCTGCAGTTTAGTGTTCAGGTGACTCGAAGACTGTTATCGGGAACTTCAGTAGCGGCTACATTACCAACCACGCGCAATCTCTACTTGTCACTCAGACAGCAAAAAACTACATCGCTCTCATCTGGACTCCAGCACATCAAGGACTACCAGGCAACAAAATGGCTCATGCTGCTGCTCGAGGATTCACGGACCGAGTGGACGGAAATGTGGGCCTTACTCTAGAACCCACTGACCATTACCAGGAATTAGGGACATTTGGTACAGTTTTCTTTCTTCGCCACCACGTGGCGTATCGACCTTAAAGAATTCGAAATTCCCGCTATGACGTATGCTATGACGCACAACTAAATAAAGCGCAATAAAAAGAAACGCACCCTGAAACTGTCGCTTCACCACGGTGCTTGGAAACGAGCGCGCTTGTGTATCAGCGTTATCTCGAAGACGGCCAGCTACTTGCTCTACTGACAATGAATCGACGGTTTTTCTAGAAACCTGGCCAGAAAGCTCGTCCGCATTCTGGAGAGATGTCTGGCCGAGATAACGGCTCCCGTGAAGCTTCCGTTGAATATATATATATATTTTTTCCTTGAGCAGACTCTATTTGTGCACAACTGTGGCCACGGTCTTGCGTATACGTCAGGGTTCTGTTTGATGGGTTTCCTATGGAACTGGCGGTATCCATTAAGAGGAAGCTTTAGCTCGGGCCACGGTGTAAGATATAGGCCCGGATTCTGAAACACTCCTTTCCTTACTAAAGACGTCTCACACGCTGTAAGGCGACCTGGCGTCAATTCTGGAACGCCCCTTGCTAAGTGGCACTAAGTTAGGGCCTCCTTGGTGCTTCCTCGCGCTTAGGGAGCCGGCAAGCTGCCTTCATGCTTCCTAACCACGCTCCTCTACCTGAACGCATGCTTTTCCGCAGGACATTGCACGCGGTACGCTCGGCTTGGATAGGTGCCGTGCGCAGCCAACGCCGCGTCAGCCAGCCGCCGTGTATTGACGTCCAGTTTGGTTAAGCAGACTGCGCTTTGGGCTATTTCTATTGTGATTCTGGTTTTATTGCGATAGCAATTATATGGACACTTCTACCGGATTTCTGCCGTCGCCGTCGCCGTCGTCGTCGCCGTCGCCGTCACCGTGAGGTTCCCTATAGATAAAATCTTCGCCGCGCGCCGTATGCCCGAGCGGAAGCGTGCGAGGACGCGCGCTTCACGGAGAGCGAACGCACTCAATCACCCACGCGCAAGCAAGGAAGCGGGAAGCCAGCGCCGGAGGGAGCGCGTGGGGGGGGGGGGGAGGGGGGCGCACTTCTACGTTGCCAATAACCGCGCTCGTCGCTCGTCCGCACCGTCTCTTATCTCCACACGGCTCTGACCTTTATGCGCCGTGCATTCGCCGCTCAGTTTCCGTTGAAGCGATAGACCGCACGTACCTTCACCCGCTGCGGCATATATACGCTCACTGCCAGCGTTTTGACAGTCGTTGTCTGCAGTCGTTCAGTGTGATTTATTCCTGTTTGTTTGTGCGCGCTCACACCACGCTTGTTCATTCAGTTAGTAATAGTCGGACCACATTTTCCAACGCACGCAACACATGCAATGCTGCCCCGATCGTCAGTGCAGCACTACAGGTGTGTCCCTTCGCACGCGCTGCCCACGGGAAGCGCTTCTCATCAACATCACGGTTCCACACGCGCCTTCTCGTGGTCATCGAGTCTCTCTTCATGTCGGTCTACTTACGCCGCAGCACACCTGCTTACTTAATCAGCTCATGTTTACTACAATTCATATTGCTACCAAAGCCGCTCACCTTACTTCGTATGACATTGCTATGTTGCTATCGCATTCATTGCTTCACCCTTAGGGCGAAACTGTGAGATTTTTTTGTGGAAAGCGAGCAGCGAGAATGACGGCCTTGTGATATTTATCCGAAGACGATAGCTTCGAAAGCCATACAAGGTTTTGTCGACGTGCGAATGAACTTTTTTTCGGGACTGTGTGCAAGCCTCCGCCGTTGACTCCAGTCCGGCATGTGATTGACAGGCAGTATCCACTGGAACACTACAATGAAGTGGAGTTTCTAGCCCGGTATCGTTTTTCCAAAGTAGTGGCGTGGAGCAAAGGTAGAATACCCGGCTTCAAATCTGAAGGTCGGAAGTTCGAATCCTACTCCAGTCCACCACACTTTAAGGCATGGAGTGGTGCCTGACACCGGCAAGAAAAATATATATTTATATATCGCAGAGAGCTAGTGGGGCTATACTAGTTCAGGTGCAACCAAACTAGGAAGGCCCACTAAGATTCATCAAAGTCACTCCCTCACCAAAACAGGAATTGGCCTCCCTGGTGCAGTATTCGACCACTACCTCACTCATGACTCCGACAATTAACCCATGGCCCTCAGTTCCCAGTCGCTGCGGAGCACCTGACCACGGCGGTGGTGAGACCTGCTACGCGGCAGAGGGTGCTAAGAATCTCTGGGTCAAAGCAGGCCGCCAATGGAAACTGAACCTGGCAACATTCAACACGCGCACCCTCTCGAGTGAGGCTAGCTTAGCAGGACTATTTGAAGAGTAATCAGGCATTTCCTGGGATATTCTTGGCCTTAGTGAGGATAGAACTGGTGAGGCTTACACAGTGCTGACTAACGGCCACGTCCTCTCCTACAGAGGTCTTCCAGATAAGAAAGAATCCGGGGTAGGATTTCTAGTGCATAACAACATAGCGGGCAACATTGATGAATTCTACAGCATTAATGAGAGGGTAGCAGTCGTCGTAATAAATCTGAATAGGACGTACAAAATGAAGGTAGTACAAGCCTATGCCCCAACCTCTAGTCACGATGATGAAGAAATAAAACAGTTTTATGAAGATGTTCAACTAGCAATGAGAAAGGTGCAAACTCAGTATACTTTGGTCATGGGCGACTTCAATGCAAAAGTGCGGAAAACGCAGGTTGGTGAGCAAGCAATTGGCAACTACGACATCGATTCTAGGAATGCAAGAGGAGAGATGTTAGTAGAATTCGCGGAAAGGAATAGGCTCCGAATAATGAATACCTTCTTCAGGAAGCGCAGCAGCAGGAAGTGGACCTGGAAAAGCCCTAATGGAGAAACAAGGAATGAAATAGATTTCATACTCTCTGCCGATCCAAGCATAGTGCAGGATGTAGAAGTGTTAGGTAAAGTGCAGTGACCATAGGTTAGTGAGGTCTAGGATTTCTCTCAATTTGGTGAGAGAGAGAGTGAAATTAGTCAAGAGGAAACAGGCCAACCTACAGGCAGTAAGGGTAAAAGCAGACCAATTCAGGCTAGTGCTTGCAAACATATATGCAGCTTTAGAAAAGGAAGATAACGACAACATAGAGGTAATGAATGAAACCGTAACTAGGTTGATCCCAGAAACAGCAATTGAAGTGGGAGGTAGGGCACCAAGGCAACCAGTAGGTAAGCTCTCCCAAGAAACAAAGGACCTAATAAAGAAACGACAGAAGATGAAAATGTCCAACTCAAGAGATCAGATAGAATTCGCTGAACTGTCAAAACTAATCAACAAGACAAAAGTAAGGGATATTCGAAATTATAACGTGGGAAAGATTGAGGAAGCCGTAAATTATGGACGCAGAATTAAATCAGTAAGAAACAAGCTTGGCATAGGACAAGGCAAGATGTATGCACTGAAAGATGAGCATGGTAATATCATCAGCAATTTCGATGACATAGTAAAAGCAGCGGAAGAATTCTATACTGACCTGTACAGTGCCCAATACAGCCAAGCTACTTTCATTCAAAATAGTAATGGACCGGATACAGAGGATCCTTCTATAACTAGCGCTGAAGTTAGAAGGGCCTTGAAAGACATGACCAGGGGAAAAGCTGCTGGAGAAGATCGAATAACAGTAGATTTAATCAAAGATGGAGGAGATATGCTTGAAAAGCTTGCGGCCCTTTATACGCAATGCCTCACAACTTCATGTGTACCAGAAAGCTGGAATAACGCCAACATTATACTAATCCATAAGAAGGGAGACGTTAAAGAACTGAAGAATTATAGACCCATTAGCTTGCTTTCAGTATTGTATAAAATATTCACCAAGATAATTTCCAATACAATCAGGGCAACACTTGACTTCAGCCAACCAAGAGAACAGGCTGGCTTCAGGAAGGGATATTCTACGATGGATCATATCCATGTCATAAATCAGGTAATCGAGAAATCTGCGGAGTACAATCAACATCTCTACATGGCTTCCATAGATTATGAAAAGGCATTTGATTCAGTAGAGATACCAGCAGTCATAGAGGCATTGCGTTATCAAGGAGTACAGGAGGCATACGTGAATATCGTAGCAAACATCTACAAGGATTCCACAGATACCTTGGTTCTCCACAAGAAAAGTAGAAAGTTACCTATCAAGAAAGAGGTCAGGCAAGGAGACACAATCTCTCCAATGCTCTCCAATGGGAAGGCTTAGGAGTGAGGATCAACGGCGAATATCTCAGCAACCTTCGGTTTGCAGATGACATTGTCCTATTCAGCAACAACGGAGACGAATTACAACAAATGATTGAGGACCTTAATCGCGAAAGTGTAAGAATTGGGTTGAAGATGAATATGCAGAAGACAAAGATAATGTTCAATATAGCCTGGCAAGGGAACGATAATTCAGGATCGCCAGTCAGCCTCTAGAGTCTATAAAGGAGGACGTTTATCTAGGTCAATTACTCACAGGGGACCCTGATCACGAGAAAGAAATTTACAGAAGAATAAAATTGGGTTGGAGTGCATACGGCAGGCATTACCAAATCCTGACTGGGAGCTTACCACTGTCGTTGAAAAGAAAAGTGTACAATCATTGCATTCTACCGGTGCTAACATATGGGGCAGAAACTTGGAGGTTAACAAAGAAGCTCGAGAACAAGTTAAGGACCGCACAAAGAGCGATGGAACGAAAAATCTTAGGACTAACGTTAAGGGACAGGAAGAGAGCGGTGTGCATCAGAGAACAAACGGGGATAGTCGATATTCTAGTTGACATTAAGCGGAAGAAATGGAGCTGGGCAGGCCATGTAATGCGTAGGATGGATAACCGGTGGACCATTAGGGTTACAGAATGGATACCAAGAGAAGGGAAGCGCAGTCGAGGTCGGCAGAAAACCAGATGGGATGATGAAGTTAGGAAATTTGCAGGCGCGAGTTGGAATCCGCTAGCGCAAGACAGGGGTAATTGGAGATCGCAGGGGGGAGAGGCCTTGGTCCTGCAGTGAACATAAAATATAGGCTGATGATGATGATGATGATGATGATCGTTGTTCCAAGCGAGCTGTTACAGCTATACTGGCAGAGCTGCAACTGCATTGTAACACTGACAACAGAGGGGCGCCGCTACCTGCTGTGTTGAAGGTCCTCATCGCACTGCGTTTTTACGGAACGGGTGCCATGCAAACTGTTGTGGCGACATTGTGTGTGTAACCCAACGCTCTATATGCCGATGCATTTGAGATAAGACACAGCTGATATGCCTAAGTCTGTATCCCAAGTACGTTCGGCTGCCAAACGCCAGTGCAGCGAGGTCAGTCATGACTAGGTTCTATGCCATTGGAGGATTCCCGGGTTACTGGGTGCATAGATCGTACTCATATACCGATTAAAAGCCCAGGTGTAGACGACGTTGAAGAGACGGAGGAAGAACGAGCTGCACGCCTCGAGAAGCGTTGTAAGTACGAAGTGGCCAGGCGAGTGGGTTCAGATGAGGATAGCACCCGAAACGTGTTCAAGTCACTGGACGACAACCCCTCATCCTCCCGCCTCACCGACCACCGGGTCGTCTTTGTGGCAATTGAGAAACAACAAGATGAAGACTTTCACAATAAATACGTTACACTTTAAAAAAGTCTAGTCTTTAATGCAACCATAACTTAACGAGAGGTAACAACCAAACCTAAACGGACAGACGTACGAAGCTAAACGATAAAGATGTAACCGTAGAGAGAACCAAGCTAAACAATAAGATTAACCGTACCTCTCGCTACGCACACCCAGGCATAACTGAGTTAATCCACAGCAATTTTTTCTTCCTCTGTGAAATAAGTTTTGCCCGACATGGCAAATTAGAGCACTACACGGGCCGATTTTTGCGGCCCGGGCCCGTTTTTACATTGGGCGGCCCGCCCGAGCCCGATCAAGGCTTTTATGGCGAGACCCGGGCCCGGCCCGGGCCCGGAAATAATCTACGTTACCCGCCCGGCCCGGCCCGCCACCCCTTTACCTTAAGCCCGAGCCCGGCCCGAGCCCGGCTCGAAACCGGCCCGAACCCGGCCCGAGACCGAAATATACATGTTTTTCAGAGTTGAGAAGCCCGAGAATACTTCGCAGAAAGCCCGAGCCCGGCCCGGGCCCGCGTCAAAAAACCCGAACACGGCCCGGGCCTGGGTCAAAAAGCACACGCCGTGCCCGAGCCCGGCCCGAGCCCGTGAAAAAACTGCTCTACCCGGCCCGGTCCGGCCCCGGGCTTTCGGGTAAGCCCGAGCCCGTGCAGTGCTGTATGGCAAATACACACACACACACACACGCACAGAAATAAACGCAGGCCAAAAAAGAAATAAAGAAAGCAACGCCTGCCCACCCAACTGTCAGATGCGGCCAAAGTTGCTAGACTGAGCTTGCTTTCCTGCCATGTGCATAATTTTTTAGCTATTTCTACGTCATTAACGAAATAAATGGAATTTATGCCCTGGTATAGAAGTAGAAATGCAAGTCTAGCAGCGCCGGAAGTTTCTTTTGGCAATTCATTACACATATTTTGCGTTTTTCGTAAGTAATCTCGAAACCAGAAGCCTGTAACGTTCCACTTCCTTTGGTGAGGCGCTCCTTCCGCAGGGAAGGTGAAAGGAAGCTTTTTAGAATTCGCGATGGCCTTCTGAAGGTGCCTAACGTTTAGGTAGCATGGACTCCTTGCGTAAGGTAGGGAAACGGTCTAAGGTTAGGAGCATTTCTGAATCCGGGCCATATACTCTATATCTTACACCGTGGCTCGGGCCTATCTTAGATGCCGGATACTCAAATACATACATGTAAAATGCTGGAATGCTTTTATGAGAAAACCGCAGAACTGATTTGAATGAAATGTGTTACATTTAAGAGGGACAGGTAAATTGCAAAGACTGCAGATAATAGAATTTTCGTTTAGATAGTGTAATGTTTTCAAAGAATTGCAGGATGTCCGTAAATTTGAAAAAAATAGAAGCATGAAGTTTACAAGTCCGCAACTGAGACATTAAAAACAAATATGGAATTTCTATAAACGGCACCCGTTGGAGCATCAAAAGCAAAAATAAAATTTTTTGCTATACTTTAAAACTTACGTGATTTTGTTATAATGTTTGGAACGGTTTCGCAAATGCAACATTCACAACATAGTGGTACATTTCAGGATGGTGTATGATATATGATTGCTATCCGCTTTGGATTTATTATTAGGTGCAGTTTACAGAATTCCGATATCATTTTTAGCTGCTGGGGTACATAGCTCTATACGTCAAGTTTTCTTTTTCGAAATTCGGCAATTCTTTAAAATTTTACGTAACAAAAATAGACAGCCTATAATAAAATATCCCTTTCTGAAATCACTACACTTTAACTTTCTTTTTTTCTAAATTCAACATAACTCATCAGATTTGGTGCATTGGTTGCTCCCAGAAACTATTGCCGATTTGCCATGTATTTCGATAGGAGCCGCCAAGCTCAATGTTCCCCCTAAGTTCGAGCTTGAATAACATACTAGTTGGCAAGATACGCTTGTAAACGTGTGATCGTGGCCTAATGAGCTAGAGCACCGGCGTACTGAGCTCAACGGCAGAGGATATGTTTGTACAGCGTCTTGGGAAGGAATAGGAGAAAAGAAAGGGAGAAGGCTGGTATGTTATTCAGAAGCGTGTCTGGTTGGCTAAAAATTACTAAATGCTTTGGTCGTCATACCACCTTACGTTTCATCAGCATAACTTCTATTTCATTCCGCTAGTATTGTGCTATTATTGTCAATCAATCGAGATTAGAACACCGGCGTCATGGCATTGTATTCCGTCGCGATTATTTATCGCCATCACTTCAGACTCATCTCATCGTCGTCATGCCGTCGTCCTCATATGCCTTCGTTGTTCTATCGACATCATTCCTTCTTCGCAATTCCATCGTCGTCACTGCATGCACCGTCGGCCTGCGGTCCTTGTTCTACCATCGTGAGGTGACATTGGCGAGCGATGGTCATAACAAAGCGGGTCAATCAGGGAGACAGTGTATGGCCGCATATCGCCGAATCACTTGAAACATCAGGAGAAACACTACGGATTCTAATTAAAGGTGCCTTAGGTAACACGGTGTGTCGCTTCTTGTTCGCTAGATTGTGTGAATGTTAATAGCATTAACTTCGATAGTAATCTTAACATGGGTTGTGCAGGAATTCTTTGTTTTCGCGACAGTACTAACAAACTCTTGTCCAGATTGTTCCCAGCCTACTAAGTTCTAACACCTCGAATTCCTAGAGGTGATCGTGCTCAGGCATGTGACGGACGACCCGAAGTTTGATGGAGGTAGCGGTATGATTTTGACAGCGGCGCCGCCTATCGACAAGGGGAAACACATTTTGACGGGTGGGAATAGCGGCAATAGGCACACTTCAAGAGTTGCTAGACATCATAGATTCGAATCAACCTGACAAAGAGTTAGAAATATATATGCATTGCAGTCACGCTAAAGAATTTGGAAACTATTGGATTGCTGCGAGACTCGCTGCAAAAACATTCATTAGACTGTCTCAGGTATCCGAGCTATCCTTAACGGGAATCAATGAGATCAGTTTCGATAGAGCTCGTTACATTTTACAACAGCGGAAGACGTGCCTAGAGGCAGAGTCGACTGCAATATTTTGTTGCTGCACAAAAATATCTAGATTTTCTGCGTGAACAAAAATAAATACGTTTTCAAGAAGTACTTAGAGTACTTCGATAAAATTGTAGCAAATAAATTCTGAAAAGTTCATTTGCATTTTTTTTTGTGTCTTAAGGCACAGGGCAACTAACTACTGGTTTCGATTGATTTTCTTCGTTATATTTTCAAACGAGTTGAATATTCTGGCGTAGGTTATTTCACATTTAGCCCAACTAATTAAACTGAGACTTTCAAGTGTATATTGTTCTTAGACAAATGCTTTAAGTCTACGCGGATGCTGCAAAATTTCTCAACATTTGGGAGGCGAATGTGAAAAACAAAATAGAAATGCAGAGCACTTTATTGCCTCAGTAATTTTTTTATTTTGTATGCTATTTCCACTCGTTAAGTGGCTCGACCCTCGTGTTCGCAGCCTTGTATATGTTTTTGTAGCACTAGGTGCGTTGTCTGCGAATTTACGTGAATAAGCAAGCAGATCATACTTTAATCTGGCGGAGAAAAAAAACAAGGAAAGCCTACGTGTAGATGCACTGTACTGAAGCACAATTAGACAGAGTATATTTATTTATTTATTTATTTATTTATTTATTTATTTATTTACAATACTGCCAGTCTCATATCGAGACCATAGCAGGTGGGCATATGATTGCACATACAATGCACATGTTATATAAAGAACGGCAAAAACATCCAAACATGTAAATAGAAATACATAAAACAGGTTCAAAGCGCAATTTTACAACAATAATACTATTAATAAAAAGAGTAAATGTTACAAAAACGAAGAAAGAAATAAAGGAGGTAAATTTCAAAAAGTGGGAGTTTTGATGATTATATGTGCATAAGGACTGTTTTTTTTTCCTAACTACTTATTTCATCTTCCAATAACTTAACAAAATTGGACTGCGATACTGTATTAGTTATAGATGCATCTAGCTTATTCCACTCGCGAACAACACGGGGGAAAAAGGAAGACTGAAAAGTATCGTTGTTACAAAGGAACTCGTTTAGCGTGTACGGATGATTATGACGAAGTATGCGGGATTTAGAAGAGGTAACGTATGCAGTAGCATCTATTTTTACTCGTTTGTGTAGTATTTGATGCAGAAATTTTAGACGAGCTCGTTTTGCTCGAACTGCCAAAGTTGCAAGCCCTGACTGTGTTAGGAGAAGAGTAGGTGAATCACTGCGCCGGTATTTTCGGTGGACAAACCTAATTGCCTTTCTCTGGATGCTTTCCAGTTTAGATATATTAGATTTAGTGGACGGGAACCATACGACATTAGCATACTCAAGGACAGGTCTCACAAATGTAGTGTAAGTTAAAAGTTTGACGTTAGTTGGTGCCATCCGCAGGCACCTTTTGAGAAAAAACAGTTTTCGTAATGCACAAGAAGTGATGTTGTTAATGTGTGATGTCCAGTTAAGGTCGGATGTTATCGTTAAACCAAGATACTTATGCTGTTGAACTCTAGTTACGAGGCTGCCGTTAAGTGTGTAGGGGAAAAGCGATAGGTGCTTTTTTCTCGTTACTGTCATACAAACCGTTTTGTTTTCATTAATGGTCATTTGCCAGTTATCACACCATTCGGTTATTTTTGCTAGTGTGTTATTCAGCAGAACTTGATCCTCGTGATTACGTATTTCTCTGTATATTATGCAGTCGTCTGCAAAGAGTTTAATTTTACAATCAATGTTGTTTGTAATGTCATTGATAAAAACCAGAAATAATAGAGGACCTATTACTGAGCCCTGTGGGACCCCTGATGTAACAGGCACTGGAGCAGATGGGATGTTTTCGATGACGACAAATTGTGATCGGTGAGATAGGAAATTGTTTATCCATGCAGTAATGGGTCCATTGCCAATCACAGCTGTAATTTTGGCAGTTAGTTTACTATGGCACACACAATCAAACGCTTTACTGAAATCTAGTAAAAGTAGGTCAGTTTGATTATGATTATTAATACTTGAAGCAAGATCGTGTACCACCTCTGTTAGCTGAGTGACTGTCGATAAACCTCTTCTAAAACCGTGTTGAACATCTACTAGAAAATGTTCTTCGAAGTATGCGGTTAAGTGTTTGAGAATAATGTGTTCCAAAATTTTACATGATGTGCTGGTAAGTGAAATTGGTCTGTAGTTAGATGGTAGGTTACGATCGCCTGACTTATGAATCGGTACAATTTTAGCAATTTTCCAATCTTCTGGTAAGTCTGATGTCGAAAGTGACTTGCGGTAAATAAGGCCAAGATATTTACTGTTACATTCAGCATATCTTTTCAGGAACTCATTGGGAATGTTATCTGGACCGTTTGCTTTCTTCACGTCTAGCTCAAGTAACTGCTTAAATATTCCTGAGTCGTTTATTCTTAATGTGTCAATAGTGGGGAATGATGGTGGTGGCAAATATGGAAGTGTGTCGTTATCTTTAGTAAAGACTGACTGAAAGTGTTGGTTAAATTTATCAGCGAGTGCCAATTTTTCCTCGCGTGGACGATCTGGTGTCGCTGCAGGGCGTGTGCGAAAAAAGTTCCAAAAGCGATTAGGGTTGTTGTTGATAAGGTTAGGCAATGTTTCATTGAAATACGCATGCTTCGCGAGCTTAGTCTTTAACTTGAGTTCGTCGGTAGCGCGAAATAGTTGCAATTTTTTTTGTGTACTTTCACCTTTAGTTTTCATATTACGGCGCAAGCGTTTTATTCTGCGTTTGACATGAATTATATCGCGCGTTATCCAAGGATTGTTTTTTTGCGATTTCTTGCGTTTTTTCGGGATGTAATGGCGCATGCAGTGCGAGACTATACGCTTGAAGTGAAGCCAGAGATCATTGACGTGAACAGAACTATCGCTGGCCATTTCGTAAAATTCTTGGTATTCGTGCGCTAAATAGGTTAGTATAGCGGAATCATCTGCTTTTAGAAAATTAGGGACAATAACTTCGGTAGTTTTGGCTGTTGCAGTGCATCCGAGGGGCAGCTGACACTTTGGTATGTTGTGATCCGAGATACCGTTTATGATCTCCGAGCTCAGTAGATCTAGGGGGAAGTTGTCACTAATTAGTATTAAGTCCAGGATGTTATCGCTTGTTCCCTGTGTCCGTGTAGGAGAGGTTACAACTTGATGAAGCCCGAAGTTTAGCATCAAATCAATGAGCGAATTTGATGAGAGTGAAGTGTGATGCATGGTATTCCAGTCAATATCAGGTAAATTGAAGTCTCCCATAAGAATAACTCGGTTTGTAGCATACTTCTGCATAAACTCCTGTACAGCAATAACACTTTCGTGACCAGAAAGAGGACTTCTGTAAAAGCAACCAGTAAGTATTGCAAAGTCATCGCACATAATCCTGCAGAACACAGCCTCAACATCTGGAACGTCGGGCATTAATACAAAGGGTAAGGACTTCTTAATAAGCAGAGCTACGCCACCACCTCGAGTTGGTCGATCTTTACGAATAACAGAGTAATTTGGAGGTGCTATTTCGTGGCTGGATATTTCTGGTGAAAGCCATGTTTCAGTAATAGCAACTATGTCAGGGCTGTGCTCGAGTAACAGGTTTTCTAATGCTTCAGTTTTATTGACAATACTTCTGGCGTTCACATTTAGTAATGTTATTTCTGTGAATGTTTGTGGCTTCGAGTTACTGGTCGACTTCTTTCGGCGTTTTTTGGAACTGCGACTCTCATGTTTCTTTCGTCATCCCAGACGAACATGCTGTCATTTATGTACAGTTTATCAAAAAATAGAGATACTTTTTCTCCCTTCTCACAGTTTGATTTAGTACTTTCCCAGAGTTTTCTTCTCTTTTCCCGGACTCTACAACTGAAGTCTTCACCTATAGAGTAGTTAGTCTTCTTGAGTTTGTAGCCTTTTTTTCAATATCGTTGATTTGTTTCTTGAGTCAAGTAGCTTTAATATGACCGGTCTGTTTTTATCTTTATTCGGCCTGCCTAAGCGATGTATTCGTTCCAAGGCAACTGGCTCTAAACCAAGGGTATCCTTGATGATCGTTTGATTGACGCTGTGCTCCAATGTAGAGCTGTTTTCGCCCTCAACCTCCGGTAGTCCGTAAACAATAAGATTTGATCTTCTGCTATGGTTTTCTAAATCATCAACCCTGCTTTCTAATCTTTTAAAGGCTCTTTCCAATTGCAATGTGTTGTTTTCGCATGAAACCACTTTTTCTTCGAGTTTGGAGAGGGCGTCTATCTTCTTTTCAATTTCGGTTAGCCGATGTTCTTTGATATCTTTTATGTCGGTTGCGATATCCTTTAGTTGTTTAGCAATCTGGCCTAACTCGGGGCCTGGGTTCTCTTCTATATCCCCAGCTACTAAAAGAAGTTTCCATAAAAACAAAACAACATCGGCAACTGCAACAACAAGCCGCTGGCACGGCAGCACCAACAAGAAGGGGTTACTAGATCTAAAACACTTATCGTGTCGCCTTCTCACCTGCATGAAGAAGGACAGTGGGTTAGACGTCTGCATTCTTGTGGTACTGCCGTGCCCAATGGCTCCTGGCATTGAAGGAAGATCATATATAGCCGGTAGAATAGGTGGCGCTCGATGCCGGTCATGTGTCCAGCAGGGCGCGTCGGTCGCCGAACCACGTGGCCAGTTGTCCCAAAACAGATAGTAGGAATCATCTGGCGCGTGGAAACCGGTGTTGTTGATATGCGTTACGCTGATCATCTCCGGCAGCAGCCCGGTGCGCGCATCCCCACCGATAAGGAGTATGCTGACAGCAAGCTGCATGAAGAAGGACAGTGGGTTAGACGTCTGCATTCTTGTGGTACTGCCGTGCCCAATGGCTCCTGGCATTGAAGGAAGATCATATATAGCCGGTAGAATAGGTGGCGCTCGATGCCGGTCATATTTGCATATATTTCTAAACAAGAATGCCTAAATTGTGGATTGAAAAATTGACGTCATTATAATGAAGCCGAATAAAGCAATAAAAATGGCATGTTCCGTGTGAAAATATGATTAGCGTAAGCCTTGTGGGTCAACAATTTCTGTTTAATGAAAAAAAGCTTCTAGTGGCCGTGTATTATCATATTCCTGAAAGCCAGTAACCAGCGTATCTAAATTTACATTCGCGCCAAAATTATTGGCTCGAGTTACATCACTGTAGGTACATCCAAATGACTATATGAGATTCAAAAGTGAGAATAAATGGCGGGCCGCGGCATGTATGGTAGTGTTCACCAATGCCTTCGCTATAGTCGGTTGCCGCACACTTCAAAGCGTGAGCATGGTGATCAACCGATGTGCTTTTCTACAACTCCATCCCTAAATGTAAGCCGGGGTTCTGCCACTTCCGGTGGTTGTTGCCAGCCTGATCCCTCCCTATTTTCCTAACTGTCGATTGTATGGTTTGTTTTCATACCAAATATTCACATAATAATCTGTGGGTGTTCGGATAGTAATAAAATGTTTATTTCTCTCACAGTTAAATTACCAAGTAACCAGCAAGAAAAGATACAGGGCAAAAACCTACTTTGATGCAGCTCGAAGACCGCCCGGCGGCCGTTGATCACATAACAGTATCTTCACAATAATCGAGAACTCGAGCTAGCTTCGTATAGGCAAAAGGAGTCGAACAGAACCGGGCCGGCCAAAGTATGGTACTTTGGGGCTCGGGTCAGGCCCGGACCTGAAAAACCGGCCCGTGCAGTGCTCTACTTTAGATAGTCTGACCAGCAGATTCCCATACTTTCACGTAGTAGTGACGCGGAAGCAAACAGTCGTAAAACTGTGCATGACGAAACTGATTCTTTATTGGGATAACATGTGCCCACAAAAGCAAGCTACACTCGAAGCACAACGAAAGCGGCGAACACAGTCGGCGATTGTCGAAATCTGATCAGCGGCGAAACCCGTCGGCTTTTATGCATGAGTCATCGAAGGTCCCAGAATAATCCCTGGTACCTGCATGTCTTTCAGAAAGTTCTAGATAATTCGCGACGCTCATACAGTCAGGTTACATGAGCGTCGGTGACAAGAGACAACGGATAGAAGCATCGATAACGTTCGAGAAACTTCCGATACATGCAGGCGCATTTTGGGCCTATCGATAACGTTTAACATTTGTTAGCCGGTGATAAGTGGTCACCGGTGAAAGATAAACACGTACACGTGTCAACACCCTCCCCTTAAAAAGCATCGTCCCGATGCTACAAACAAGAAAGCGAAAAGAAAACCACGCGTACAGAGAGAGAGAAAAAAACAACAACAAACAATAACAAAGTAACAAAGTACCGAAGTTCGTGAGCGGGCGTAGAAAGGCTTAAGACGCACCACGTGGATGACTTCAGGTCGTGCCAGGCGCCGCTGTGATTGCGAAATTCCGTCTGGCACGACCTCATAGTCCAGTGCGCCAATACGTCGGATGATCTCAAATTCCGAAATAGCGACCTAACAGTCGAGACGAAAACACGGTCGCCGGGCTGGTACTTGACGTAGCGTCGTCGAAGATTGTAGTGTCGGCTGCCGGTACTCTGCTGGTTTTTGATGCGCAGGCGGGCGAGCTGTCGACCTTCTTCGGCAAGCTGCAAATAGCTGGCAACGTCGAGATTTTCTTCGTCGGTGACGTCCGGTAGTATGGCATCAAGCGTCGTTGCCGGGTTCCTTCCGTAGACCAGGTTGAAAGGCGCCCCGTGTGTCGTTTCTTGCACGGCCGTGTTGTATGCGAAGGTGACGTGCGGAAGGACGGCATCCGACGTGTGGTGTTCGACGTCGACGTACATTGCCAACATGTCAGCGATCGGTGAGGCCATTCGTCTGCAAGTGGTAGGCGGTGGTCCGGTGATGGCTTGTGTGGGTGTATCGCAGGATGGCTTGAGTTAGTTCTGCCGTAAACGCCGTATCTCTGTCGGTGATGAGGACTTCTAGAGCACCGTGACGCAGGAGGATGTTCTCAACGAAGAATCGGGCTACCTCGGCGGCACTGCCTTTGGGCAAGGCTTTTGTTTCGGCGTAGCCGGTGATGTAGTCCGCAGCTACGACGATCCATTTATTCCTGGACGTCGACGTCGGAAAAGGCCCCAGTAAGTCCATCTCGATCAGCTGGAACGGTGGGCGAGCTAGCTCGATCGACTGTAGAAGTCCGGCTGGCCTTGTCGACGGTGTTTTGCGTCGCTGACAGTCTCGTCATGTCCTTGCGTAATGGGCGACGTCGGCAGACAGGCGAGACCAGTAGTATTTTTCTTGTATCCTCGCGAGCGTGCGGGAAAAACCGAGGTGTCCAGCCGTTCAATCATCATGGAGAGCTTGCGGAACCTCTGGACGCAATGCTGAGGGTACCACGAGGAGGTAGTTGGCTCGAAGAGGCGAGAAGTTCATCTTTAGGAGAATGTCGTTGTGCAAGAAAAACGACGCCAATCCTAGCCGAACACCTTGGGCACAATGACGGTCCTGCCTTCCAAGGCTCCTTAGTTCCGGGTCAGCTCGCTGTTGTTGGGTCCCAAGAAAGTGTCGTCGTCCTGTGGTGGCGGTTTGTCGGGGGCGCGAGACAAGCAGAAAAGGACTGATGGGTCCTGACAAAGTGTCGTCATCCTGGTCGTCCTGTAGTGGTGGTTCGACGGGGGCGCGAGACAAGCAGTCGGCGTCAGAGTGCTTTCGCCCGGACTTATAAACGGTGGTGATGTCGAATGCTTGAAGTCTCGGACTCCATCGTGCTAGGCGACCTGAAGGATCCTTCAAGTTAGCTAGCCAACACAAGGCGTGGTGGTCGCTCACAACTTTGAAGGGCCTGCCATAGAAGTAGGGCCGAAACTTTGATGTAGCCCACATGATGGCGAGGCACTCCGTTTCGGTTTTGGAATAATTTGTTTCCGCTTTCGACAGCGACCGGCTAGCGTAACTTACAACCCTTTGTAGTCCGTCAGTCCTCTGCACAAGCACGGCGCTGAGTCTATACACTGGTTGCGCAGGTGTGCACTTCGGTATCGGCGTTTTCGTCGAAATGTGCAAGTAATGGCGGCGATTGCAGGCGTCGATTCAGTTCTGCGAATGCTTCGACTTGCGGCGTCTCCCACTTGAACTCGACGTCTGCGTTCGTGAGGTACGTCAGTGGCTCAACGATCCGTGAAAAGTCCTTGACGAAGCCCCTGTAATAGGCGCGCAGTCCAAGAAATCTACGGACTGCCTTCTTGTCGGCGGGCGGACGAAAATCAGCGATGGTCGCAGTTTTCTGTGGGTCAGGGCACACTCCAGACCTGTTGATTACGTGGCCCAAAAACAAGAGCTCCTCGTATGCGAAGCGGCACTTTTCTGGCTTTAACGTGAGTCCGGATGTCTTGATTACTTGAACTGTTTGAAGGCACCGGAGGTGTTCCTCGGACCTTGAGCCAAACACAACAACGTCGTCCAAATAGACGAGGCAAGTTTGCCACTTCAAGCCTGCCAGTACGTTATCCATGAGGCGTTGGAAAGTCGCAGGTGCCGAGCAAAGCCCAAACGACATGACCTTGAACTCGAACAGTCGGTCTGGTGTTGTAAAGGCAGTCTTCTCCCGGTCCCTATCGTTGACTTCGACTTCCCAATAGCCGGTTCTGAGGTCCATTGACGAAAAATACTTTGCGTTGTGGAGTCGATCCAAGGCGTCGTTAATACGTGGGAAAGGGTATACGTCCTTCTTCGTGATTTTATTGCGGCGACGATAATCGAGGGAGAAACGTAGCGTTCCATCCTTATTCTTTACTAACACCACGGGAGACTCCCACGGACTCTTGGGCGGCTGGATGATGTCGCCGCGTAGCATTTCGTCGACTTGTTGCCTTATGGCCTCGCGTTCACGCGCCAAAACTCGGTACGGGCTCTGACGGAGTGGGCGGACATATTCGTCGGTTATGATGTGGTGCTTGGCGACAGCGGTTTGTCGAACTTTTGACGACGACGAGAAGCAGTCCTTGTATTGCAGGAGCATAGCCTTTAGCTGTTCTTTCCTATGATTGAGAGGTTCTGATTGACGTCGAAAGATGGTTCAGGTACTACAGTCGTCATTGCAGGTGCACTAGAATCCGTGAAGGCAAAAGCACCGATGGATTGTACTATTTCGTCGATGTAGGTGACCGTGGTGCCTTTGTTAATGTGCTTGTATTTGTGGCTGAAGTTCCTGAGCATCACTCTTGCTTTCCCTTCACGTAGCTCAGCTATGCCTCCAGCGACGCAAATTTCACGGTCGTGCAGTAAGTGATGATCGCCCTCGATGAGGCCATCCATGTCTGCAGGCACTTCGGTACCGACGGAAATCATCACGCTGGAGCGAGGCGGAACGGTGACTTGTTCTTCTAGCACATTCAAGACATGGTAACTGATGTTTGGATCTGGTGGTATCGCATTGGGCGTTGAAAGCGTTATCGACGTGGACCTTAAGTCGACGACTGCACGGTGTTGGTTTAAAAAGTCCATGCCGAGGATAACATCCCTGGAGCCGTGCTGCAGGATTACGAAGCACGCCGGGTAAGTGCGGTTGTTTAACGTGACTCGCGCTGTGCAGATTCCAGCCGGCGTTATTAGGTGGCCTCCCGCTGTCCGGATATCGGATACTTGCCAAGCCGTTTTCACCTTCTTCAACTTGGCGGCGAACTCCCCACTGCAGACGGAATAGTCGGCTCCTGTGTCGACGAGAGCGGTGACGTTATGACCATCGAATAGCACGTATAGATAGGTATACCATCGTCTGGCGTTATGGTTAAGTCGTGTCGTCGAATCACGGCTGCGTCGGCTTGCTCCGCTGCTGCTGCTACGTCGCGTTGGTAGGTCTACTTTCGGCGGCAAAGTTTTGTCGTCAAGGCTCCTGCCAGGCGCTATGCTGATTCTTCGTCATGATGATTCGCGAATCTAGTTCGTCGGCGGCGGTGTATCTTCAGCATTGCGTCGTACAGCAACCGCACCTCCATCGGTTTCTGCCCTTAGTTTCCCGTCTAAGGGCTGGGAGATCGGCCCCGGGTTGGGCTAAAGCCCCTGTATATAAAATGTAGCGACACGCTTTGAAGAATGCCGCCTACTCCTCGCACGCCCTGTCCGAGGCGGACGCCGCGTCGGTATTGGCCTAATGGCATCACGGGGGCCGTCGCGCCGCCGGGCCCTGGCTGCGTTTGCTCACGATCGCGCTCCATCGCCATTTTCGCCCGAGAAGCGACTACTGACTGGCGAGGAGCACAACGATAGCGGCGAACACAGTTGGTGATCGTCGAAATGTGATCAGCGGTGAAACGCATCGGCTTTTATACACAAGTCATCGAAGGTTCGACAGTAATCCCTGGTGCCCGCGTGTCTTCCAGAAGGTACTACACAATTTGCGACACTAAACAATCAGATTACATTAGCGTCGGTGACAGCAAAGAACGGATAGACGCAGGGATAACGTTCGAGAAACTTCCGATACATGCAGGCGCGTCCTGCAACAAGCGATAACGTTTAACATATGTTAGCCGGTGAAAAGCGGTCAATGGTGAAATATAAACAAGTGCACGTGTCTCAAGCGGTGTAGGAGGCGCCACGGTCGAGAAAGGAGCATAGAGTAACATACGGATTACAAGAGTGGCCACTCCAGCCTAAAAGCGGCCGAGCTGCAGCTTCATGCCGCCCGCTAGAGGGCAATACAACACTTCCTGTCACCAAGGGAACCCGCGTACTAGCTATCTACTGTAGTAACTTTCCTGTAGTCCACTATACGTCTACTTGTCTATGTGGCTGTAGACCACGGTGTAAGATATATACTCTTTAGGTGGGGACACTCGCGATGCGCGATCCACCAGATAAAAGTAGCAACAGCGCGCGTCAATCGGCCCGGTGCCGGCAGCGGATACCTATCGGCGGTACGAGGCAACTTCAAGACAGAAAATGTTTTATCTACCGTTGGCATAGCAACCGGCGATTGGCGGGAAATCCGAAATGGTTGCGCAACGCGCGAAAGTAGGTCACGGTGGTGAGGGGCGCGAGGGCATCGCCTCGACGGAGCAGATACGGCGGCGCGATCTCTGGTTGCTTGTATGATCCGCGCGCTCCTTGTCCACGCAAACTTTTGCCTGCGCTATAAATGTGCATCGGTAAGGCCCACCATGACGAGGCCAAATAAAAACGCGCCAAGCGGCGCTCAAACTCTTAAGACACGATTCGCAGCACGGGACGGATAGCCGGTTTAGTATTCGGACTAGCGTGACGTGGCTCTGTGCAGCCGAATCACGTCGCACAAAAGTAAGCCGCTGACGAAATGCTCGCTGCATGATTTGTTGAAGCTCAGCCATGTCTCTGATTAAGTGGTCTAACCCGTCGTGTGAATCCGGCTTAAGAAATGCTTAGAGGCCCTCGGATTTTGTGCTGTTGATATCTTTGTAGCTGTTCTTCGCTCGCCTTCCGTCCCATTGTTCCTTGCGTGCTGAGCCGCGTTCGCTGACCAGGAAATCAACATATTTTGAACACTGCCGTCTGCAAAATGAACTTTAAGTGGTGAGCAGCCATGTGCAAAATCTGGCGAAACAACAGGACTACACAGCAAGCGACGTTGGGCAGGAAATGTTTCGTTAGAGATTGCAAGTCAGGTTACCAGACCTGCAAAGAAAAACCAATTTTGTTCGATGTGCCGTCTGATCCAGAACGACTCAAAGCCTGGGCTCAAGCGATTCCTAGGAAAGACCGTACGTGCAGCACAAATGACGTATAGATTGCAGCAAACATTTCACAGACGATATGATTTTGAAGAAAAGATACTTCTCACAACTAGGAGGAGAGCTCTTGCTTGGCGTGCCAAAAAGAAGCGTTCTTTCGGAAGATGCACTTTCCTGCGTTTTCCCGTCCTCTCTCGCATAATGTTTGCCGGACCACCTTGCGCAGCATGTTGTTCACCCCACTGTTTTCCCCCCCAGTGCTGAACTTTCCGCCATGTATTACCCATTTGAACCACAAAAATGTAATTCGGGACAAGACGAAACGGTACCTAATTTATGTACGCACAGCAATTGGTCCCGGTACCGTAAGTGGTTGTTTCGCAACGGAAGAGCAATGCTTCTCGTTTACGAACAGTCACGCGCTCTCGTTCAAAGTTCTGCTTCGCTGCCAAACAAAAGCAGGCGTGTCCCCCTCCCTGTTAGTGCGCTCGGAGACCCCACAGCGACATCGCCGATGCGAAAGCACCGAGTACCGTCAGCGACCGTGCGTAAACCAAACTGCTTAAGAAATGGAGCCGCAAAACACTAAACATTGAAAAAGCTTCGGATCAAGCACGTCTCTGTTACACGCGAACAAATAGTAAGTTGGCAGGAAGCGCGAGAACCAGCTTCTAATACGAGCATGTTTCCCATAAATAAGCAGAGAGACCGTGCCTGCCGCATGGCTCAGAGCCATGCATGCCGCATAGAGACGAGTAATCCGTAGCAGTAAGAGCGCCCGTCATTGCATTCAAATTTCTCGCGAAGCGCCGGTTGCTATAGCAACATCAGATAAAACCTTTTCGGTCTTGAAGTTGCATCGTACCGCCGATAGGTACCGCTGCCGGCACCGGGCCGATCGGCGCGCGCCTTTGCTACTTTATCTGGTTGATCTCGCCTCGCAAGCAAGCCGAGAAGTGTCCCCGCCTAAAGAGTATATATCTTGCACCGTGCTGTAGGCGTAGACGTTATCAACGGGATCAGCCGGTCGTGAGCGGTGGATGATAAGACTAGTATATAGAATCAAGCATAACGCATCGCTACAAGATATCGGTCATGGTGTGACCAGGCAAGGTGACGCTACATAAGATGTGCGATAACGTCTGCGTGGTCTTTGCTGGGTTCGTCTGCCAGACGTCTGTCTGCTTCGCTGCTGCTTGGTAAGAAGGCCTTCATTACGTTCTTTTATCCCTTCATTACTTTGCAAATTGCTTATGTATTTGTCACCTAAGCCTTCAGTTGATATTTGTCACATTGTGCTGTTCGGCGCAGAGAGCTTTTTGTGTTCTTCACTTCGCGCATGATGTTCGTGGATTACTTCACATTATGTAAGAAACAGCAATTTGGAATGCTGCGCAGCACGTTTGCGAGAAAATCGTTTCTTGGCGCGAGAAAGTGAGTCGGCACACGCCGGTATACGTAGTGTGAATTCAATGCACGTGTATGCAATTTGTGAAAGAATGCAGTTATGCTTAGGATCGTTATTAGTGGCGTGCGCAGATTGCTTGAAGCCTTTGTTACGAGCGCAATTAGAGAGAACTTGTGAATTGAGAAGAATGTTTGTAAGCTGTGACTACGACGTATTCTGAACAAACACTCCTGCCTCAGTAGCGCATGCATGGCACCGAAGGTTGCTTTTTTTAGCTGCGACAATTGCACGTGACGCTTTTCGCGAAAGGGTGATCTGAAGTGCGTAGGTGAAAATTTGTGCGAAGGCGGGAGAGAAGACATAACCAATACTTCTTTTTTCGGGACATGCCGACCATAGTCAAGACTACGGGAATTACTGCTGTGTTGCGAGGTGCAGAAACAACGGCAGGACAGGGACAGCGTGGTTGGCTGACAACTGCAGTGAGCAGCCTTCATTCCTTGTTTGCTATGCAGCCCGAAACTACCACTTAATAAGAAAGATTAGGCTTCAAAGGACGAGCGTTGTTTTCCCCTTTAATGCCAATGCTGTCTTCTGCACTTTTACTGTTCTGTGGGGTTTTTCATAATATCGCCTGTTTACTCCTTTTGTGAAATTTATTCTCAACATATGGCACCTGTATTGGCATGTCTTGCACTTTGCGGTGCAACCATGTTTTTGTGCTTGCATTCATCGAACGTTGCGAAAAAAAAGTGTGCATGTGCTTACTGAGAATATGACTTGAAAATAAAATGTTTCGTCTCTTCCAACACTTGTCATGTTTATTCAAAATGCCTGAATAAACACAAACTGGGATCGTGTGCTTACTGCTCTGGCGATACAGCTTACACGAAGCTACTCGATGCATGCAAGCAACGCATTAAAAAAATCGAAATATAGCCTCCGGGACAAGCACTCGCACGGAAGCGATCTTGGAGGCCGTGAAATTTTGCTAATCATCAGAAGATAGCCTACGAGATTAGTATTTCGGTGGTCGCAATCTCTGAGTCTTTGTAGATTCCACACACCCGCTAGGTGCGCTGCGAACCAAAATCGGCCGCAGGGGCCTATGGAAGTGTCCTCTCTTATCCTTGTATGCTACTCTACGAAAGCGGCGCGAAAGAAAGGAGAAACGAGGAGGAGGGAAGGCGGAGGAGGAGAGTGTCTCTACTTTTTATATAGAGGAGCTTTAGGTTGGGCCGGCATACAGCCGGCGATGCGGCGAGATGTAGCGGCCTGGTGACGGTGAGCGTGAGGGTCATCGTGGTTGCCACTGGGCTCTGGAGAGGTAGTCGCGGATGTCACGTGGTCGCTCGCAGAGCTGTGGACGTGGCGCGTTGACGGCGAACCCTTGCGGGCCCACAAAAGCAAGCTACACTCGAAGCACAACGAAAGCGGCGAACACAGACGGCGATCGTCGAAATCTGATCAGCGGCGAAACGCGTCGGCTTTTATACATGAGTCATCGAAGGTCCCAGAATAATCCCTGGTACCCGCGTCTCTTCCATAAAGTTCTAGATAATTCGCATCGCTCATACAGTCAGATTACATGAGCGTCGGTGACAAGAGAGAACGGATAGAAGCATCGAGAACGTTCGAGAAACTTCCGATACATACAGGCGCGTCCTGTGCCTAGCGATGACGTTTAACATTTGTTAGCCGGTGAAAAGCGGTCACCGGTGAAAGATAAACATGTATACGTGTCAATATGATTATGAAGATTGAGTAAAACAGCTTAAGACGTAACCTGCTTTCCTGTTCAAGCAAAAGGATCCAGTCAAGTTATTTTTTCCTCTTACACTTAGAAAGCGGTTGTATATCCCCAGGTCGAACAGTGTCGCGACGGATTGGACTTTTTCTAGAGCATTATTACGCAAAAATTAATTGTTGGGATTTACGTGCAAAAACCACGATCTGATTATAAGGCACGCCATGGTGGGGAACTCCGGATTAATTTAGTCCACCTGGGGTTCTTTAACGTCCACCCAATGCTGCACCGGATTCAACACAGGGCATGCCTACACCAACATTGGTAAAACTTGTTTTTAGGGGCGAAGCTCCTTATAGCGGCACCCGTTCCGTCCCCGTCGTAGTAGTAGTAGTAGTAGTAGTGTGTAACCAGTCTCAGAAAAATGAGAAAAAAATTCCGAAGTTCTGTCCGTAGCGCGGAATCGAACCAGGGACCCCTCGCTTCCGAGCGCGCGGCGTTAGCCCACTACGCCACGAAGCGGACATGGACAAACGCACCACGATGGCTATAAATACCCAACATTAACGAAAGGCCGCGTTTCTAGCGCGTTTCTAACGCGTTTGTGCTAGCGCGTTACGGCCCGTTAAGAAGCTGGTGTAAGACGCAGTGGCCTCTCCACCTTACCTTCAACGCGTTTCGAACGCGCTGCCCAAGGCGGTGGCAAGTCAAGTTCAAGTCGACGAGCGTTTATGAATACGGGGGTTATACTCTCTCAGCAGTCATGTGATGGCGTCGGCAAACGCGGTGCACGTTCAGGCATGTGTAAATGGCTGCGTAAGACGTTGTGGCCGCTCCCCCTTACTAGAGAGTACTGCACGTTTCTAACGCGTTTGTGCTAGCGTCCCCTTAAGCGGGAGATCCGATGATTCCCTCCGGAGCTTCGCCCACTCATCATCATTCACCTCGTGGATCTGCTGTCATTTTTTTACGCTGCTCTTTTACGTTAATACTTATGTGTTTTAAACTTCGTTGCAAGAAGTGAAGGGCATGCCCTGCATTTCTAACTACGGTATTAACATGTTATGACCAAGAGCCATTCTCTGACAGCATAAGACCTAAATATTTCACTGGTGAATTATTTTTTTATTTCAACTGGCCACTTAACAAATACTTATATCTGATTTTGTTACATTTTTCTAGTGAAGCTAATGTCTACATAATTATTTACGTTTAGGGACATGCTATATTAGGCATACACCGTTTTTATACGCGCTTCAAGTCGGCCGCCAATAAAAACAATGACTCATTAGATGCCCTTGCACACAGTACACAATAATCCACAAAAATTGTATCCCGGTTCGATATTATCACACATATTGCTAAGAAAAAACCTTGCACTCGGCCGCGCAACGCTTGAAACAGCGAAGCTGTGTGATCGTAGCCCAGCATTTTCCGGAAGTGCGCGCGAACTTTTCATCTTATTACTCATGTAGGTGATAATTTCTTTTCGCTCGTCTCGGACTTACGGCCGACACTGCGCGTTGCACAGCGCAGCTTGCAACAACGACACCGCGTTCCATTTGCAACACTGCGTTCCGGGAGAGTAGTAGTAAGTGGTTCATGTGGAAAGGGGAAATGTTGACGCTATCTTCTGCAGCCCTTGAGGGAGCACGGCTCAGCGCCGGGAGACCCGCTCCGTCAACGCGTCGCTCTCTCTCTCGCTCTCATTGCACGCAAAACCTCTTCACCTCGCAGAGCACGAGCGTACTTGGCGCTGAGCCGTGCTCCCTCAAGGGCTGCAGAAGATAGCGTCAACCTTTCCCTTTCCTCTAGAACCACTTACTACGAGCGTACAAACACGCCAGCTGTGGACGAATACGACGGCCCTCGAACTTAATCATATGGTTCGCATAAATGCATGTTCTGGCAGCGTGGCTGTATTGCCTAGACGCCGGGAGGAAAAAAGTTGTCGCAGTTTCACCTGAAAGGCGAAGCATCAATTGCGATAGCAAATTTGTAGAGAGCTATACGGAGTAAATGATATTAGCTTTATCAGCTGTATAAACTTGGACATGCAGCAGCACCGGCAACACGCAGAACTGTTGTCGACGCCGTCCACGTTTCGCCCGCGTTCGCTCAAAATGCGTGCGGCGTTGGTGACTGTTGCTGGAGCCTCTGATATAAATAGGCATTTGGTGCCGCAGCTAAACGTCGCATCCCTTCCCTCCCCTGCCCCCCCCCCCTCACCCACGGCCTCTTGCGTGTAGGAAGAAGGCGCGTTTGCTCTACATACATGCTGATTGTGAAGGAGAACAGAGACGCCTACTTCTGCAGCCCTTCAGCGAGCACGGCGCAGAACGCGCGTTTGTTCTCCGCCGTGCGTTCACTCCCCGTGAAAGCGCGCGCCCCTCGCGCCCCTCGCGCCACAGCGTTCGGCGCGTGGCGACGATTTCATCTCCATTGACGTCATACGGAACCTCACGGCGACGGCGACGGCAGAAATCTGCTTTTGAGTGTCCATATAATTGCTATCGCAATAAAAGAAGAGAAAAAAAGTTACAATGCCAGCTTAACTTCTACCTAACTATGGAAGATTCTTGCCCAGGTATCTTTGCGAAAGGAATAAAAGAAGTAAAAGCTCAGTTAGAAAGCGTTGATCAAGAAAAGCATCGAGGGGCGGTTATACGTGCGCGCGCAGAAAGATTATGGTGCGGTGAAAATCCGACAAAAAGAGCGCTTTCGGGCGAAAAGAGCTACGCTTCACGCAACGAGATAAGAGCCATCACATATCGAAACGGAGTTGTCCGAGAGAACGAATACATTCAGCGGGCTTTTTATGAACTTTACAGCGAGTTGTTAGGCAGTGAACGAGAGCTTGCGGAAGGATTCGAAAATAACTTTTTGAAGCTTCTTCCAAAGTTGGATGACGATGTAAGGCTGCATCTCGAGCAGCCAATTACTGTCGCTGAAATAGAACACGCCATAAATGAGTTAGCGGCAGATCCACCAGGCCCTGACGGATTAGGCGCAGCTTTTTATAAGGCTTTTAAAAAGGATATGGCAATAATTTTACATAACTTAATTAATGAGGCATATGAGAAGAAAGTACTACCACCGTCCTTTCATGAGAGTCATGTAGTATTAATACCGAAGAGCGACGACCCTCAAATTTTACTTTCGGTGCGGGCATATCGCCCTATTAGCCTTACAAATACGGACTGCAAACTATACACAAAAGTTCTCGGGAGGCGATTGCAGTCGGTAATACAGAAGTTAGTAGGACCACATCAGACGTGTGGAATAAGTTGTCGCAGTTTCACCTGAAAGGCGAAGCATCAATTGCGATGGCAAATTTGTAGAGAGCTATACGGAGTAATGATAGTAGCTTTATCAGCTGTATAAACTTGGACATGCAGCAGCACCGGAAACGCGCAGATCTGTTGTCGACGCCGTCGGCGTTTTGCCCGCGTTCGCACAAAATGCGTGCGGCGTTGGTGACTGTTGCCGGAGCCTCTGATATAAATAGGCACTTGGTGCCGCAGCTAAACGTCGCCTCCCTTCCCCCCCCCCCCCCCCCAACGGTCTTTCACGCGTCTGAAGAAGGCGCGTTTGCTCTACATATTGTAAAGGAGGAAAGAGACGCCTACTTCTGCAGCCCTTAAGGGAGCACGGCGCAGAACGCGCGTTTGTTCGCCGTGCGTTCAGTCCCCGTGAAAGCGCGCGTCCCTTGCGCCCTTTCACTCGCACATACAGCGTTCGGCGGCGCGCGGCGACGATTTCATCTCTATTGACGTCATACGGAACCTCACGGCGACGGCGACGCCGACGGCAGAAATCTGCTTTGTAGTGTCCATATAATTGCTATCGCAATAATAAAAGGAAGGTCTGTTATGACTAACATTCACGTGGCACGAACGGTCCACGAGTGTTGCGATGCCTTTTCAGAGAAGGTCACAATACTACAGTTAGATTTGGAAAAGGCCTTCGATAGGGTGGCACATGAAATCCTTGTTCTTCTACTTGAACATGTGAATGTTGCATCTGTGTTGACAGAAGGTGTTAAAATGTGCTATGATCGAATGGTTTCTAAGATTATAGTTAATAAGACATTAACGGAGAGTATACAACTCAAATCTTCTGTGAGGCAGGGATGTTGTTTGTCGCCGTTGCTTTTTGAATTATACTTGGAGCCTTTCTATTTAAAGGTGCTTTCGTGTAGTGATATCGCAGGTTATAGGGTAGGTTCAAGTGAAATAAAGCTACTGGCATACGCAGATGATGTAGCAGTGTTTTGTAGCGATAAAGACAGCGTCACTAAAGCGGTCGACGTGGCAAGAAATTTCTGTAAAATGTCAGGGAGCGTTATTAATTGGGGAAAATCAGTAGGACTATTGCACGGGGCTTGGGAAGACATTCCCACAGAAATAGAAAGTGTACAATGGACCTCTTCGCCTATGAGGTACCTCGGTGTACCGCTACAGCATTTCAGGGACACGAAAGACTACTGGAAAGAGAAACGCGCAGAAGTGAAGGAAAAAACAAAAAAAGTTTGGTGGGAGGGACTTTTCCATGTTCACGAGAGCAATAGTATGCAACCTCTTTCTTGTCGCTGATTTGGTTCGTGCTACAGGCCCTCTGTGCATCTAGTACGAGCATACAAAAACTGCACCGGGAATTTGCCGTCTTTATCTGGGGATCTGTGTGGGAGCGTAAGAGCCGTACCAATTTGTTCACCTCAGTTAAGCGAGGTGGCCTTGGCCTAGGTCACTTGTTCTTGAGGCAAGTGGTTTCGCAATTTCTGTTTTTGCGCGATCAAAAAAAAAATGTTTTTCTATTAACTGTGTTTCAAGAACATCTGAGTGACGTTTTACCAAATTATATTGTGTCAGCGCAACTAGCGAGAACAAATGTTATCAAGGGCTTTCTGCGTGAAGTTGTATGGGCTTACCAATTTTTGTGCGCGCGTTTTTCTTTAGAGTATTTGTGTAGTGTTAAGCGCAAAAAGCTATACAAGGATGTTGTTGAGATATGTCTGCCTTTACCAATTTATAAGACCAAATTTTGTATAAACCTACACCACGGCGCTACGTCACGAAAATGCGGTGGCGCTGTCGTCGGAATTTAGTTTCGCTTGGTAGGCACTCCGCCGCCGAGCCGCCGCCCGTGTCGCGCCTACCACAGCAGCCGCTGGGTTTCGCGGGTGGTTGTGCGGTTCCATCTGTGAGGTCTTTATTCTACGATTTTACAATGAAAGAAACGCAGTATGTGGATGAGCTGAGTTGCGTCGAAATACGCAAGAGACTAAAGTTTTCATAGGTTTCCTGTTGATGAAAACAGCCGCAAGCAATGGGCCGCCGCGGTAAAAAGCGAAAGTTGGATTATGATACCAGATCATCCATTATGCGCAAAACATTTCGTAACTGTTAAGCTTCTCTTTTATTTTGATTGGCGTGCATTAGCCGAGCTTAGGATCGTTACGATCTTAGGATCATATACGATCTTAGGATCATTATTAGCGTGCCATTATAATTGCTTGCCGGACTGTGGGAAAGCTAGATTAGGATTAGCCTTGAATGTAGGTCGAGCGAGCAGATGCCCCACAAAACACGTCACATTCGAATTTGTTTTCATCTCAAAGAATTGAGCCCCCAGCAGTGTAAATATCCTATCACACGTTCACATACGCAGGCAGCAGGGTCACATCTGCGCTTATTGCAGTGCGGAAGTCATAAACGCGCCTAAACGTGTCAGTTAAATTTCAAGCGCGAAACAAAATGTACAGTGTTAGTACAGAGTTGGAGCGATCGGACGGCCGCGTACAACCGCTAGCTCACATAGCGCGGGCCTACACAGGCGGCGTCGCCGTAGAGCCGGTACCTCGCCGGTCCCATCACCGAGGCGATCGCTTCTATCACCGCTCACGGCGACGTAGAAATCGGCTACAGCTTGTTCTTAACATGAAATAGCGCTTAATAGAAAAAAGTATCTCGAATTTGCGCGTGTTTCGTAAAGCAGCGTCCCGTACTAAACCACTGGCGCGAACGGCATTTCGTCTAGCAGACGGGAACCAAGCATCGGCCGTCTCAACGAGACGGCTCGGCTGGCTTCCAAGTACTGCGTTTCGTTTGGTATTCGCACCAACGACACCAACAAAACCAATTCATTTGCGCCCACGTTAATCGTGTTGTCAAAAATAAGCGCACAATGCTGAGCAGCAGGCCAGGTCGCAAGCGCTGTCGGCCGTCACTGCGGCGGTCAACGAGCTAGGCCTAGCGTCTCGTTCGGCCGTATCCCGATGGGGGCGAGATGCAAGAACGTGCACTGGGTGCACATTAAAGAATCTCATGTAGTCAAACTAAATCCGGCGCCCCTACTACTGTGTGCTTCATAATGAAATCGTGGTTTTAGCTCCCCCACCCCATTAAAAAAAGTTGTCGCAGTTTCCCCTGAAAGGTGAAGCATCAATTGCGATAGCAAATTTGAAGAGAGCTATACGGAGTAATGATAGCAGCTTTATCAGCTGTATAAACTTGGACATGCAGCAGCACCGGCAACACGCATAACTGTTGTCGACGCCGTCGGCGTTTTGCCCGCGTTCGCTCAAAATGCGTGCGGCGTTGGTGACTGTTGCCGGAGCCTCTGATATAAATAGGCACTTGGTGCCGCAGCTGAACGTCGCCTCCCTTCTCTCCCCCACCACGGCCTTTCGCGCGTCGGAAGAAGGCACGTTTGCTCTACATATATGGTGATTGTAGAGGAGGAAAGAGACGCCTACTTCTGCAGCCCTTAAGGGAGCACAGAGCAGAAGGCGCGTTTGTTCTCCGCCGTGCTTTCACTCCCCGTGAAAGCGCGCGTCCCTCGCGCCCTTTCACTCGCACATACAGCGTTCGGCGCGCGGCGACGATTTCATCTCCATTGACGTCATATGGAACCTCACGGCGATGGCGACGGCAGAAATCTGCTTTTGAGTGTCCATATAATTGCTATCGCAATAAAAAGATGCGCCATCCGCGCGTGCAAGCGGTGCATGGCGGCGAACGTGGGCGGAGCCAAACGTTGGGCGGAGCCTACGCGACATCGCTATAGGGCCTAAAATATATCGACGGTGCCTACCGCTGTTTACAAACATGGTGTAGGTCTATAGAAAGTGGAGCGAATGTGCTAAAAAATGTCACAGTTTCGCCCTAAGGGCGAAGCAATGAATGCGATAGCAACACCGCAATGTCATACGAAGTAAGGTGAGCGGCTTTGGTAGCAATATGAATTGTAGTAAACATGAGCTGATTAAGTAAGCAGGTGTGCTGCGGCGTAAGTAGACCGACATGAAGAGAGACTCGATGACCAGGAGAAGGCGCGTGTGAAACGGCGGTGTTGATGAGAAGCGCTTCCCGTGGGCAGCGCGTGCGAAGGGACACACCTGTAGCGCTGCACTGCCGACCCGGGCAGCATTGCATGTGTAGCGTGCGTTGGAAAATGTGGCCCGACTATTACTAACTGATTGAACAAGCGTGGTGTGAGCGCGCACAAACAAAGATGAATAGATCACACTGAATGACTGCAGACAACGACTGTGAAAACGCTGGCAGCAAGCGCATACGCCGCACCAACGGGCGAAGTTACGTGCCGTCTATCGCTTCAACGGAAACTGAGCGGCGAATGCACGGCGCATAAAGGTCAGAGCCGTGTGGAGATAAGCGACAGTGCGAGCGAGCGACGAGCGCGGTTGTTGGCAGAGAGGAAGTGCGCCCCCCCCCCCCCTCCGCTACCTCCGGCGCTGGCTTCGCGCTTCCTTGCTTGCGCGTGGGAGATTGAGTGCGTTCGCTCTCCGTGATAGCGCGCGTCCCCGCACGCTTCCGCTCGGGCATACCGCGCGCGGCGAAGATTTTATCTATAGGGAACCTCACGGCGACGGCGACGGTGACGGCAGAATTCCGGTTGAAGTGTCCATATAATTGCTATCGCAATAAAAGGGTAAAGCGGATGCCCGTGCGCTCGTCAGCCAAGTCCTTTTTCTTTGAACTTCACAGTGAAACGTTACCGGTTAAGCCATGGCTCGAAGAGAAAGGCCGTTTGTAGCATGGTCAGTAAACTATTTAAGATGCAGAAAACCAGAAACAATAGAACACATTTTTTTCTGGACTGCTCTGATGTAGTGTTCTTGTGGGACGTTTTGAAACGTACATTAAAGAAGGAACTACCGGCGACGCCGTACGGAATCCGCTTTCTCCCTACATCTAATGATAATGGAGTGCCTCATGATATGTTCATGTTATTGTGTCTTCATAGTCTATGGAAGACACGAATGGCGGTACGTCATGAGCATATAAAAATCCAGTCTGCTAAGGAAAACTTTACAGAGAGGAGGAGGAGGAATAAATTTATTGAAAAGGGGTTGGGGTGAAAGGTTATGAGCTCGATGGGTGGGGCCCCAAGTCCAGGGCTCCACTGGCCTCTGCCGCCTGCCTTACGTGACCCAGAAGTGCTAGCTGCACCTCGGGGTCAGAGCTGGCGAGTTGTGCCTCGCATTGCTCCAAAGTGTTCAATAGTTCAAATTTACCTAAAAAGGTATTTAAATTTGGTGGTCTATTTTGGCAACCCCACGAAATGTGGTATAGCGATGGCGAGCCACCACACCACGGACAGGCGTGCCCATACAGCGTTGGAAAAATTTTGTTTAATCTTTGTAGGTTTGGAAAGACCCGCGTTTGAATCCTGCGGAGGTCTATGGCGTCCTCCCCTTCTAATGATTTGTGGGGGGTGCTGTATTTTCGTCGCGTGCCACGCTGGTGAGCAAGAACTTCGCGAGGGGTCATTCGGGATGGGTCATTGTCCTCCTCGGTTGACTCCTCCTGGAATGTTTGGGGGAATTGACAGTGCGGTCGAGGCTCTGCTCGGTTCGTGAGCCCTCGAGCAAAAGCGTCCTGTGTGTCCCGGACACCAGATCAACCTGTATCTGTTTGTCAATCTCCCGCCAAGGAAATTTTTAACTTTTATGGGGAGGCGGCCGTTCAAAAAGAAACGGCACGCATCCTGCGACTCGGAGATAATAGTCGTGTGTGGTTCCTCCCTTCGTTCTTGCTCTTTGATCGCCAGGGCAATGGCAAAGCATTCCACCCTTGCGATCGAGGACGTGTACAGGGAGGCACTCGTCATCATTCTCTTTTCGCTGCCAATTACTGTTGCAACGGCCCGTTTCCAGTTGTACCTCGAAGCGTCCACATACAAAACATTTCTTTTGTTTTTTAGGTGTTTACGGAGCCATCTTACTCTCTCCTCTCTCAGCTTTTTGTTTTGGTTTGGGTCCATATTCTTGGGCAGAGGAGCGACCGAGATCTTGCATCGGACGGGATCCGGGATTTCCACCAGTACCTCGTCCAGGTTCTGGGGCTACGGTGGGAAGCCCACCCTAGCGAGAATCTCTCTCCCCGCCCTCGTCTGGCTTAGACGACTTCTCTGTGCGTTCAGTACCGCCGTTTTTAGCTCGGAGTAGGTATTATGTACTCCGAGGTCTAACAATTTTTGGGTTGGTGTGCCTACCGGTAGCCCTAGGGCCACTTTGCAGGCGCTGCTAATTATAGACTCGATGTCTGCTTCTTCACTTTTGTTTAGTGTGTGGAAAGGTAGACTATACGTTATCTTACTCATTACAAGGGCTTGTACTAATCTAATTGTATCCACCTCCTTCATTCCTTTTTTGTGATATGTTATTCTTTGTATCATTCTGGCGACTTGTTTTGTCGCTGATTTTAACATGTTTATTGTACGGTTTGCTCTTCCGTTACTCTGAACCCAGTAACCCAGAATTCGTGCAACGGTTACGTCTTTTATTTTGACTCCTTCAATTTGTACGTCTGTGTCTCCATTACGTTTGTATCTTTTTTCATGTACCCTAATAATTTCGGATTTATCTGGGGCACAACTGAGCCCGCTGGCCCTGGCGAAATTTTCAACTGCTGTTGCAGCCTCTTGGAGTGTCTGCTCCTTGCTAGCCAGGCATCCAAGCGTTGCCCATAAAGTGATATTGTCCGCATATAAGGTGTATCTCAAGTGCGGTACATCATCCAGGGCCCGTGCGAGTCCTCTCATTGCGATTACAAGAGGAATTCCTGAACTCCGTACCCAAAGGAGGAGAACACTTAATACTAGCACTTGATTTAAAAGGAGCGCGTTCGACAATATCTCACATAGGGCCATCCTATCCGAATTAAACAACATCGGATGTGGTGAACACACCTTCAATTACATAAAGGCTTTCCTAACAGGGAGGAGAGCTACAATTAGCGTAGCACAAGTCACGTCGGAACGTTTTCAGATGCCGAACAAAGGTACTTTATAGAGAGCATGGTCCTAATGCGAGAGGTGTACAAGGCAAGAAACGCCGACAATGAATGGATTTCAGTATTAGATGAACTGGCATCTATCAAGTGTTTTTAACTACCTAGCGTCAGCCTAAGTGTGGCAGGAGCTTTTAAATTTCGTTACATTGTTTTTGTTGATATCTGTAAATGTGTTGCAAACCGGCAATAAAGAAAAAAAAAGGCTGTATAGCCTAGCTGTTACGACGCTCGCTTTGGGACCTTAGGTACGCGGGCTCGAAACCCACCTTGGCAAGAAAGTTTATTTTCTTTCTTGATAGTTTCTTGATACGCACCACAAATTACGACTGGCTTAAACAGCTTCGCTGTTAAAAAAAGAAGAAATTCAGCAGAGACATTTCAAACTGCTTACGTGCGGGTATGCGAAAGCGATATATTCCCTTTGGTGCAGTGTTGTACGGAACGGCGTTCCAGGAACTAGTTCCTTTTGGGAGAAGCGGAGGAATGCCACCATTCCTTTAAGGGTCGGTGGAACTGTAACGGTAACTCGTTATTTTTACGAAGGAACGGCAGAGGAAACGGCGTTTCTTCTGTAAACGTTCCACGGCACTAAACAGGCGCACCGACGCACGCACGTATGCAGCACATCATGCAGGGCGCAAAGAACTACCGCTTGTCTGTCACGTGACTATGGTGCATTTTCTTTCGCGAGTTCTTCATTATATTTTTTTTATGACTAGCCTTCAAGATTGTCCCGTGACGCTCCCTTCTGTAGTTTCTTTCCGCCATGGCGGCCTGTCGGACACTATCATCGAGATGTAACTCTTGCCGAGTTCAAACAAGGGTCTTTACAAAATTGAGAGTATCTATTCTGGACATTTCTTTTTTCCACTCATACTGAAATATTGAATCAGCATTCATTAACCGCCTAAGTATTGCTCCTTTCGATGCGGGTTCTTGTGCAAACATTTAATTATACCCTCCTGAGACCCCTTGTACAATACATTGCACATTGCCTTCCACTTTTTTTCGAAATTCAATCGGAAGTGATTACGCAAAATAATACTCTTGGTGTGAAGTACGGTGCATGTGTAACTACTGTAGAGAAGTGGTTTACTGATATTCTTGTCATCCGCTTTCGAGAAATTTGACAATAAATTGGTCTATACCTCTGTGTCGTCCCACACGGCCGAAAGACTTCGAGGCGTATTTCGAAGTCACCGAGATTTCTATGCAAGAAGCTCCGCGGTCCCTCCCAACCAGCGACAACCCCACCACCACTCAAAGAATATGAAGGCAGACCCAATGCCGACTTGGACCGGCCCTTCACACCAGCAGAGCTCCATCCAGCCATCTCCAAGCTCACGAGAAACACGTGCCCACGCAGAGACAGGATAGTCAACAAGCACCTACGACAGCTGCCCCACGAGGCTTTGACGACTCTCCTCCGGTATTACAACGAATGCTGGGACAAAGGAGAGCTGCCGGCCGCGTGGAAGCACTAGGAAGTGCTCATGATACCAAAGCCTAACAAGCCCACAGTGCTCGAGAACCTCAGACCAATCTCTCTTACTTCGTGGGTTGGTAAGCTGTTTGAGCATATTGTCCACGACCGGCTCACATTTCACCTCGGAGACAATGGGCACTATCGAGACACCATGTTCGGCTTCCGCCAGCTTCTTTCTACGCAAGACGTCTTTCTTCTCCTAAAGGATGACCTCATTGAC
Organism: Dermacentor silvarum; assembly: GCF_013339745.2. Taxonomy (NCBI): domain Eukaryota; kingdom Metazoa; phylum Arthropoda; class Arachnida; order Ixodida; family Ixodidae; genus Dermacentor; species Dermacentor silvarum. Next base: position 98,760,929 of record NC_051163.1, on the reverse strand, counting down.
CACCTCAGCAAGAATAACAAGTCGTGCGTCCTTGCCATCGACGTGAAGGGAGCATTTGGCATTGTAAGCCACAAAGCAATACTACAAAACCTCGAGGAGACCGCCTGCGGTGCCAAGACCTACGGCTCTACCGTAACTTCATCTCCGGCCGGACGGCCACGGTAGGGATATCCAACCTTCGCAGTAAAGAATTCAAGCTGCCGAACAGGGGAACGCCGCAAGGTTCCGTCATGTCGCCCCTCCTATTCAACGTGGCACTCCTTAAGCTTATCCGTCTGCTCCAAACATCCCGGGCCTGCGTCACGCTTTCTACGCAGACGACATCACTCACTGGTTGCGAGGCACGAACGTCTGGAGAGCAGGAAAGTTGCCTTCAAAAAGCGGTTGATGTCATCGAGCACTACCTTTATAACTACGGCCTCCACTGCGCACCTGATAAATCGGAGCTACTCGTACTCAAGGCACGCGCGAGGGGAAGACCTCCCACCTGCGAAGCGCCAGACCCGTGCGTCACGCTCAACGGGATCCTAATACCGAAGGTCGCCTCACTTCGAGTACTCGGCTTGCACCTGCACCGAGACGGATCAGGAGTCGCCAGGCTCCCATGGCTCCAACGCACCATCTCCCAACTCACACACCTCGTAAAGAGGGTAGCCAATCGACGCAGTGGCCTCAAGGAGCAAGACACCCTGAAAGGCGTTCAAGCTCTACTAATCAGCAGAATAACGTACGCAACCCCGTACCAGGCTCTCAAAAATTGCGAAATCAACAACCTCAATGTCATCATCCGCAAAGCTACGAAGCTCGCCATGTGACGACCACCCGTATCATCTACCACCCGACTTCTCAAAATGGGTGCTCATAACACCTGGCAATAGCTGATGGAAGGCCAGAAGACCAACCAACTCAAGAGGCTGAAGCTCACGCTGACGGGCAGATCAGTCCTTGCGCGTCTCGACTACGGAGAACGCTACATCTCCGACGTGGACCGCACGGTCAAGATACCGCCATGCATAAGAGAATTCCTGAGCATCGACAAACTACCGCGCAACATGCATCCCGAGAATCATCGGGGACGCCGCCGGATCGCTCGAGTCGACGCCATCCGAAGACGGCACAAGCACGATCCAGATGCTCGCTACATATATGTGTCGAAGTAGGAAGGAAGGAAGGAAAATAAGAGGTGAAAGGCAGAGAGGTTAACCAGGTTAAGTCTCCGGTTGGCTACTCTGCACAGGTGATGGGGTAAGGGCAGAAAAGATTAGAAAACAAGAGAAGATTAAAAAGAAGGAAAAAAAAACAAAAAACACATCAGTCCGCACAATTCTAAAGTTTTTCACGAAGTCCTGTTCCTGTGTCAAAGTACCCGGGCGAAACAGCTTACGCCCTGAGTATGGTTGACTCGTGAGGCAAAGAACTGGCGTCCGCCACCGTGAGGGTGCGGAACTCTGAGACCGCGGAATAAGCGGCGATGTCCCTCGCCACCCCCACGAGCACGAACGCGGTCGCAGTCTTCACGGACTCCCAATCCGCAGTACACAGCTGCACGAGAGGCCGAATCTCGCTCGAAGCAGTCAAAATTCTGAAAAGCAGAAGCAGTCCGTTCCCTTACACCTGAGTCACGTGGGTACCAGAACACGAGGGACTCGAGGGAAACGAAGCGGAACACGCCGCGGCCCGCGATCACGTCAACCTGGCCTCTCTCGCCTCCTCGCGAGACCTCCGACCGACTGGTGACGAAGCGGAAGCGGAGACTATACCCACCACGTATAACGCCATCCTCCAACACTACCGACTGCGACGCAGGGTGTACCCGCCACCTCACCAAAAACTGACCAAAGAGGAGAGCACCGCATTCCGAAGACTGCAGAGCAACACGTACACCCATGGCATCCTCATGCATCGCATCCACCCGACACTACACACCTACAACTGCCCGATCTGCGTCGTGCCAGATACTCTGGCTCATTTACTGCTCGAGTGCCCGTGGCGCCCCGAAGACACCACTAAGCATACAACGACCGAAGACGTGAATCTCCTCGCCCAGACGTGGGAGGCCAAGATCTCCACCCCGGTTCTGGACGACTAACGACGTCTTGTCGCCAGAGCCCGGGATGCTATCGCGGCCAGAGGATTCCTGGAATGAGGGACCCTCCCACCTAGAGTGATCCACAGCTTAAACGCTCGGAAACACCGTCTCGAAAATTAAAGTTTATTTAATCATCATCAAAACCGCACTATCGGCAAAAACTTCTGTTTAAAGATCCTAAAAAATACCTTTCTTTTTCACGGGCTTCATATCATTAAGACTTAGAGATTGACTCCAACCAAATAAGGAAATTTACTAGCCCGACGTTTCAGAACCAATTCGGCACCTTCTTCAGGGGGTATTCTTCGGAGGTGGCGGAATTTTCCCAACCAGACAGTTAATTCTGTCGAAATGTTAAGCTTCAAGCTTTATGTCATGCATCTAAACACAATGCGAGCACTTCTGTTTATTGACTGATTGAATACTGAAGTATTCAGAGACGACGCCAATTACGCCCCTTGTTTCTACATACATTCCATTGCCGTACTCAAGATTACCTTTTCGCATTTTTCCTTCTATCAAACCTCTCCCAATACACCGCTACGAACCGCACTGCCCTGCTGTGCCCTTGCGGGATGATTGCACAAGCCCATCTTTCCGGCCAAGCGCCACTCTCAACGGGCTTCGCACCTCAACCAACTTGGTTTACAATCTACAGAACGCACGGGAGAGGAGGTGCCCGCACACACCTCCTCTGCTGCCACGAGTCGCTGACGAGCAACGCCGTGATGCCACCTTTTGCGCCATCATTGATCGTTTGGAATCTTAGCCTTCTGATTCGTCCCTTCATTTGTTTGTTCTCCGGGATGGTGTATTGCACCACCACAACGTCCGCCCCGACGGTCTTGCCCTACTCCTCGTCATTCCTCGGCACCTCCGGTCAGCTGTTCTCCAAGAACTTCACGACTTACCAACGGCAGGCCATCTCGGCGTCTCCCGCACCTACGACCGGATTCGCCGACGCTTCTTTTGGCCAGTCCTTACCCGCTCCGTCAGGAAATACGTTGCGGTGTGTGATAAATGCCAGCGCCGAAAAACACCATCGACGCTCCCTGCCGGGTGCCTTCAATCGCTCGATATTCCTTCGGAGCCGTTCTTTCGCGTTGGCTTGGACTTACTTGGCCCTTTCACTTTATCAACGTCTGGCAACAAGTGGGTCGCTGTGGCGACAGATTACGCCACAAGCTACGCCATCACCAGAGCGCTTCCAACAAGCTGCGCCACAGATGTCGCCGATTTTATTGCGATAGCAATTATATGGACACACCAAAGCAGATTTCTGCCGTCGTCGTCGCCGTCGCCGTGAGGTTCCGTATGACAGCAATGGAGATGAAATCGTCGCCGCGCGCCGATCGGTGTATGTGCGAGTGAAAGGGAGCGAGGGACGCGGGCTTTCACGGGGAGTGAACGCACGGAGGAGAACAAACGCGCGTTCTGCGCCATGCTCCCTTAATGGCTCCAGAAGTAGGCGTCTCTTTCCTCCTTTACAATCACCATATATGTAGAGTAAACGCGCCGTCTTCCGACGCGCGAAAGGCCGTGAGGGGGGGGGGGGAGGGGAGGAAAGGGAGGCGACGTTTAGCTGCGGCACCAAGGGCCTATTTATATCAGAGGTTCCAGCAACAGTCACCAACGCCGCACGCATTTTGTGCGAACGCAGGCAAAACGCCGACGGCGTCGACAATAGTTCTGCGTGTTGCCGGTGCTGCTGCATGTCCAAGTTTATACAGCTGATAAAGCTACTATCATTACTCCATATAGCTCTCTACAAATTTGCTATCGCAATTGATGCTTCGCCTTTCAGGTGAAACTGCGACAAGTTTTTTTTTCTTTTACGCGACGTGATTCTGCAGCATGGAGCTCCACGCCAACTGCTCACTGACCGTGGTCGGACTTTCTTTTCTAAAGTCATCGCCGACATCCTGCAGTCCTGCTCAACCAGGCACAAGCTCACTACGTCTTACCATCCACAGACGAATGGTCTCACGGAGCGTCTCAATCGAACCCTGACAGACATGCTTGCAAAGTATGTCTCGTCTGACCATACTGATTAGGACATTCTCCTACCATATGTCAAATTTGCATATAACTCTTGGCGTCACGACACTGCCGGCTATTCCCCGTTCTTTCTCTTGTTTTGCCGAGAACCCACATTGCCACTGGACACATCCCTTCAATCTGCCGCAGCAGCGACCAGCGAATATGCACTTGGCGCCATCACCAGGGCAGCCCAAGCTCGCGAAATTGCCCGCGCTCGCCTCTTGACCTCCCAAGAGAACCAACGGCGTTTGTACGATCGACATCACAGAAACGTTCACTTTTCGCCTGGATCCCTGGTACTCCTATGGTCACCGACTCGTCGCGTTGGCCTGTCTGAAAAACTCCTGTCAAACTCTCGAGATGCCCAATCGTGGAACCCCACAGGGTTCAATATTATCCCCTTTGCTCTTCAATATGGGCATGAACAGGCTAGCTAAAGAACTGGAAAAAATACCGGACCTAAAATTCGCGCTATACGCAGACGATATCACGTTTTGGGTAACAGAAGGATCCCTGGGGCACAAAGAAAGCGTGCTACAAAAAGCAATACAGACAGTACACCACTTTGCAGTAAAGGGCGGTATGGCTTGCGCGCCGGAGAAATCTGAATTCATCAGAATTCACGGCAGAGGGTACCGCAAACCCAAATTCTCGCTCCGGCTCGATGGCGAAGAGCTCAAAGAGGCACAAACAATGCGCGTACTCGGCCTTCGCCTTCAAAGTAACAGGCGCGCAGATAAAACAATCAGAACTCTCCGAACGACAGTCAAACAAATCTCTAGAATTATACGAAGACTGACGAAGCATCGTAGTGGCTTTAGCGAGGCCGAAACTTTGAGACTTGTTCACGCCTTCGTCATCAGCCGCAATACATACAGCCTCCCTTACCAGGAGTTGTGTAAAACGGATCTGGAGCAGACAGGCGTCCTTACACGAACGGCCTACAAAGCTGCTATCGGACTCCCTATGAGCACCTCCACGGCTAAACTATGTGCACTGGGGTTGCACAACACCTTCGAAGAACTTAAGGCAGCGGTATTAATATCGCAAAGAGAGCGCCTAAAGTTATCCCCAACCGGGAGAAAGCTGCTAGAAACATTAGGCTACCCCGTACGACCGCACTACTGCGAGGAAGACTTAGTGGCTCTACCTCGAGCGATACGCGAAAACCTCATAGTGGCCCCAGTTCCCAAAAACATGAGCCCCTTTTACCACCAGGGCAGGCGCAAGGCTCGGGCACACCAACTTCAAAAAATATTTGGAAATTGTTCTGAAGCGCTGTACACAGATGCAGCTCCGGGGCCAGGTGGCCATGTAATAGTGGCCACAAGCTCGATGGATCGATCGAAATTCCAAATTGGCGCGACAATTAGGAGCAAATCCATAGGCACGGCGGAGACAGCCGCCGTTGAAATGGCAATTAAGGCCAAAGATGCAGCCGGCCAGCCCTCTGTGATCCTCACGGATTCACAGGTAGCTTGTCGCCTGTTCATGCAAGGCAGAGTACCAGCATGTGCCCTAGGCATACTAGGTCACACGCTCCGGGAAACGCACAGTGTCATCTGGTGCCCGGGCCACGCGGGGGTTGGGGGCAATGAAAGGGCAGATGCTCTCGCTCGAGTATTGGCTTGCCGAGCGGGAGTGCAGCCCGAGAAACGCCGATTCGATCATTTGACATCTCCACGCGACATCCTTGAGCATCAGCGTCTGGAACGCAGAACATACTCGGGGCCCCATCCGAGTCTGAGTGGAGCGGATGCCCGGGATTTGAGACTAATTCAGACAAATACCTACCCGCACCTCGGGCTGTGGCATGCCATTTGGCCTACGGCCTATCCAAGCCACTGTCCATGGTGCTGGGGAAAGCCAACTCTCGCCCACCTAACGTGGGAATGCACGAGTAGGCCCCCAAAATTCAATGCCCCTCTGTTGGGGTCCAAATTCACAAATAGGGAGCAGTGGGAGACCATCCTCACCGGCGCGGACCTGGAGACCCAGAGGGGTCTACTCGACCAGGCCCGGCGAGTAGCTCTGGCGAGTGGAGTCTCGGAATAGGGACTCACCCACCCGCTCCCAACACGCCTTTCCTGTCCAATCAATAAAATGGTATTCTCTCTCTCTCCTGTCTAGGTACACAGGCCCATATCGAGTGTTGCGTGCCGTGACTCCAGTTACGTATGAAATCGCCCCAGTCCGTACCAGTGCCTCGTCTGCCCCACCTTCCACTGACGTTGTGCATGTAGCACGCCTAAAACCGTATTACCCTCCTGTTCCCACTGATGTTTAGACGCACCGGGACGGTGCTTCTGCATATTGCGCGTTTCTTCTGGACGATGCGCGCGGGCGCCTAGACGAAGAAGACGAACTCCACTGGGCTCTCGAGCTATCGGCTGATGTGGTCTGCGCTACAGCTATCTTTTGTAAATATACTTGTAAATAGTCTCCAGTACTTATTCCTTCGTTGGCGTAGCAATATCTCTCGGCTTATCCATACAGTCCCACTTTATGTGTGCCAGCGTGGGTTTTGCTCCACACCACGGGCAGGTGTCTGTAATGCGCCGGCTGCATCTTGCATAGGCGACAAAGACGCAGCAGCGTCAGTGAAACGCCGGAGGAGACGATCGCGTCGTTGACGTGGGCAAGCTGTAAGTGCAAACGAGAGCTCCTTGGCTCCAATTCCGCAGGTCCAGCAGAAGGTAGTACAATCGGTCTCGATCGATCTCTCCGAGCCATTGCTTCAAGCCAGCCTCGCAAGCCCGGAATCGAATATATGACCATGCTTGCCGCAGCGTGCACGGGCCTTAGACTGAGCGCAAGCAAGGGCGATGCACTGAAAAATCGCCGTTTGACTGTCATCAAAGCGATGCTGCGTCAAATCATCGACGCCCTGCAGCTGCTACTGACTAGTTTAAATACGCCAGAGGCGCTAACAGCCGCAAAAATTATGCAAGCTGACAGTCTTCTAGCTACGCTGTAGTAGCCTCTACCTCTGCCCGCGAAGGTGACTGTGCCGTTCTGGGAAGTGTGCACGTACGCATAGCACAGAAACAGTATGCTCTGCACCCCTCATCATCGTGTTCACCATACCACCATCCTCCTTCCTCTTCACATCCTATCTCTGTTATTCCCCTAAACCCCTTCCCCAGCGTGGAGTAGCAGGCTAGAGGCACTTCACTCAGGCCGACCTCTCGACCTTTCTGCCATTAAAAGGTCTCTCTCTCTCTAGGTGTGGGTATGTGTTCGTTTGGATGCGACCTCAGTCCCACCCTTGTATTCTGGTTAGTTTGGAGTGAGGAAGGCCGAATGTCCGTCTCTCCCTTCTCTGATTTTCCAATATGTCGCGCAATGCGGACGAAGGTTCCTCTAGGGTTCTGTCCGCCGCTCGGTTGTTACTTCCTTGAGCTATGCGGTCTGCCCTTTCGTTCCCATCCAGTCCGTTGTGCGCTGGCCACCACATTATGTCGCGATCCTGGTCGAGGCGTGAGCCGAGTATTCTGGTAGCGCTGCGCGGTACAATTCCCCGCATGAAGAGTCGACACGCTGCCTGCGAGTCTGTAAGCACGTAAGCTGGTTGACCCTTTAAGTCGGCGTCCCGCATGACCAGCGCTATGGCTGCATCCTCTGCTGTGCATACCGAGGTAGTCTTCACTGTGGCAGTCATCGTAGTGACTTGGTTGGTGGCGGTGATTGTGTAGAAGTCTCGGCGAGTAGTTGCACTCGCGTCCGTGTAGTAGGCGGCCGGACCATTGTCGATTGGCTTCTGCAGAGCCCTCGTCCTGGCCTGTCTGCGACCTGCATGGTATTTTGCATTCATGTTTCGTGAAATGGGTGAGACGTAGAGGTGGTCCCTCAAATTTCGAGACACCAAATTTCGAGACAACAAGGGGTCGAGGTTGATATCCCAGCCGTCAGAGGATAGACTAGCCCTGCAGCATAGAGCTCAGCCTTTCTCTTTGTGATATCAGAACTGCAGCGGCATGTTCTTCATATTTGTTGTAAATACCCAACCGCTCCAGGCGATCTGTGCTGACTGTGTTCGGGAGACCCAGAGCAGATTTCTATGCCGTTCTGATAAGGGTGTCCACTCGCCTCATTTCAGTTTTGTTGGGGTTTTGGAAAGGGAGGCCGTAAGTGATGCGGTTAATCAGAAACGCTTGCACCAGCCTGATAGTTTCGTCCTCCGCGAGCCCGTTGTGGCTGCGTACCACTCGACAGATCATGCGTGCCAGGTTCTTAACGGTTGGTTTTAAACTCTGAATTGTGGCATCAACGTTGCCGTTATCTTGGATAAGTAGGCCCAGCAATCTCATGTGGGTGACTGCGCGAATGGCGCAGCCATCCAGATTTAGGTCAATCCTTGGGGTGTCAACTTTCTTACGACGTTTGCTGCGTGCTTTCATGAACTCAGATTTTTCGGGTGCGCACGTCATACCCGCGTGCTTGGTGAAGTTTACCACTTTGTCTATGACCTCCTGTAGTAGGTCTTGTTTCTCTCCATAGGAACCCCGGGGTGCCCAGAGCGTTATGTCAGCGGCATAGATTGTACATCCGAGGTGTCGTGCTTGTTCAAGTTCTAGGTCCAATCGCCTCATCGTAACGTTGAAAAGAAGCGGTGACAAGATTGAGCCCTGTGGAGTCCCTCGATTGGGCATTGCAAAGATGTCAGAGCGAGTGCTACCGAAACCAATCATTTTCTTCCTCTCGCGAAGGAAGGTAAGGACATACCGAAACACCCTCCTTCCGTAACCTATGTTTTCGAAGCCTTCTAGGATCGTTTCATGAGATATTGTGTCAAACGCTTTCTTGACATAAAGTGCCACAACTATCCCGGCTTCCTTGTTTTGTAGCGGGTGCAAAACTTCGTCACGGAGCATGAGGAAGGCGTCCTGTGCCGACACATGTGGCCTGAAGCCAAGCATAGAGTCAGGAAAAAGTCCATGCCGCTCGATGTAGTTGCTCATTCTGGTTTGGATCACCTTCTCAAAAAATGCCAGGCCTGCGCGGCACACGCAGCACAGTCACAGCGTAAGCTAGACGAGTGTTTCGACAGTACTACCCAGTAATTTGAGTGAATGCGTCAGGAATGCGCTTGAAACACTCTCGCGCGTGCAAGCCGACACGTTCCATCGCCGATGGCTATACTCGCGGACAACTTTCTGTGGCAATGAAAGCGCGCACAAATGAGAGCGCTTCTGAAAAGAGTTCCGCGTTTTTAACAACGTTGGTTTAGGCTGGGGAAGAGAAAACATAAGCAGTTTATTAGCAACAGTTAAATAAGACAGAACACACCAGTGAAAGTAAAAGTTTGCTCATTTGGCGGCTTTTCCCTTCCGCGTCTGGGCAAACGCTGAACCGTCGCACGTGGAAGCGGCGTCGATTCAGCGTCTGTTCCGAGCAACCAAAAGCACTGTCAAATGCTGACGGACTACTTGGCGCGGTAACACATGTGCAGCATCCACGCGCATGTACCTTTCCCTTCATTGCCACAGAAAGTTGTCCGCGAGTATAGCGCCGTTCGGCCCAGCCAAGCGGCCGACATTGCAAGTACGGCTGTCACGTGTGCTCCCATTGGAACGCGCCCGATGCGGCCTGCTTGAGACGCCATCGCGCGTGCAAGCCCACGCGTTCATCGCCGATGGCTAGCGCCGTTCGGCCCAGCCAAGCAAGCGCTTGCGTGGCTCAGCCATTCTGCTTCTGGTCACTGACGCGTTCACTGACGCGGTCGTTCACGGTCACTGACGCGGCCGTTCTCGCAGCTCCTCACGAGCTGCGAGAACGGCCGACGCTGGCCGCGGATCTTCGTTCTCTGACGTGCCCAAGGACTACAGGATCATTGTGCCACCCATGCCCATCGGAGAAGGACTGAAGCCTATGGTTGTTCTACATTGCGACATAGCAGGACGCCCGTATAAAATAGAGGACTTTAGTCAGCCTATGAGGAACGCTGGCATTATTGACCAGGTTGGTGGAATAGGGGCTTACCAGTTGTCTCACGTCTGGCTAGTGAATTTTCGCACAGAAGAAGCGAAAAAGAAGTTGCTGGAAACCAAGCCCTTCCTTGTCAAAAGTAGGACCTGCGTCGCAATCCACCCACAGAGGCAGAAAGTGCGGCTGAAAGTGCATTGGTGCGCTTTCAACGTGAGCAACGACGCAGTGAGACGGGCTTTCGTAGAGTGCGGGGAGGTGAAGGAGGTCACTGGCGACAAGTGGAAGACAGCCGGCTTCGACAACGCCGACTCAACAACGCGTGTTGTGCGGCTTATTCTCCGTGATGGGGTAAGCCTTGAACGCATGCCACACCAAATGCGCATCGGAAACGGAACAGTACTCGTCATAGTGCCAGGCCGTGCACCCATCTGTCTACGCTGTCGTGGTACAGGACACATCCGCCGTGACTGTAAAGTGCCCAGATGCAATAAGTGGCGTGCTTATGGGCACGAACAGGCGGAATGTGCAAGGTCCTATGCTCGAGTCACTGTTCGAGGAACGGCAGAAAGCAGCGAGTTGGTAATGGACGAAGATGAAGCGGAGCGCTGCTGCGAACGCGGCCTCAGACGCTGAGACAGGAGCAGACGCAGCTAATGTGTTGTTGTTGTTGTTAGGAACGTTTATTAAGATAATCATAAAAAGTTTCCGCCCCTAGGAAGGGAATCCATCAGGGCGGGGGGAGGGGTAAAGGAGGAAATTCAAATATTATTCATCATTTTTGACTCTTGTAAAAACGTAAGTAACGATTGGAATATGAGGCGCCGTCTCTCGGGGGGACCAGTGGGAAGGCGCCAGGCGTCCAAATCCTGAGGCCTCAGAGTAGGAGGCAGGCTGGCTATCGCTCTTCTCCGGTGCTCGGCGAGATCCGAGCAGGCCCAGAGTATATGATTCTGATCTAGCAGCTGGTTCCCTGGACAGGAGCGGCAAGTGGCTGATTGCCAGGTCTGGAGGCGCATCATGGGGCGGCGGGCTGGTGTCACTGCTGTCACCGTGACGATGCGTCGCAGGCGTGTGGCTTCAGCATGGGTAAACTTCCCCGGCTGGGGCGTAGGATTTTCCGGGAGGATGTTCCAGAGCGCGGCCCTTTGAGCAGCCTTCGCCTCTGCCAGGACTGTGTCCGGGTCGATGGGGTGTAGGTCGTCAGGCACTTGTGGGCGCGTCTCTGAGGGGCAGGAAAGAAGCTCCCTTGCCAGAGAGTCGGCCATTCGGTTACCAGCGACCCCAGCGTGACCTGGTACCCATACGAGGCGGACAGTGTGGCCAGCCTCGTTGGCGGTTCGGATCGCCCGGTGTATTGAGTGAACAGCACCATTGCGCGAGTCCAGCCGGGCGCAGGCCTTTATGGAGGCCTGCGAGTCTGTGTAAACAGTATGATGAGTGAAGGCTGAGAAAGGAGGCTTGAGGACGGCATCGCATACAGCGGATATCACAGCCAGTTGCGCCATTAATGGGTCGTTGCAGGCAGGACGACAGGAGGAGTAGGCCGTTTCGGTGCGTGGGCAATAGTATATGGCTGAAGCTTCGTCACTGAGGGTGGCGTTGGTGTAGACAGTGCGGTGATGGTGAGGAGCATCGCGAACTTTTGCATCATGCTGCCTTGCGTAAGACAATTGCCTCTCTGCGTGATTGGTATTCACGTTTTGGGGAATTGGTGCAAACTCCTCGGTCAGGGGACAGTCCCACGGAGCAGGGAAGGAGGGCAGAGGCGCTGAGGGGACTGGCAGATGAAGAAGGGAAAGGATACTGCGACCGGATATTGTGGCTCTTAGTCTAAACTGTGGTGAAAGCTTCGCAGCCTCGGCTATTGCCTCAATCGGATTCATCTGGGCCATTTGGGCAAGGCGGTGTAAGGGTGTGAAACGCGGCAGGCCGGTGACAACCCTCATGGCTTCGTGGTTGAGCGATTAGACGACGGAGAGTTCGCTCCTCACTGCCCCAGTTCTTGGACGCGATGCGGCGGATTAGGTGGAGTATCTGATGCCGGGTGCGGGTGATGTTGCGAAGCCATGTTGCGGCACCACCATCTGCATCAATGTAGATGCCTAGAACTCGAACACTGTCTGCTGAGTTATTTGCTAGCCATCAAAGGGGAACGAATATTGTGAGGCAGAACGGGCTGCCTTCGCGCCTAGTACTACGAAGTTAGTTTTGTCACAATAAGGTGCGAGTCTGACCTCCTTCAGAAATGTGGAGATGGTGTCGAGTCCGGTTTGAATGGAATCGGACTGATCGCCGTCGGGGCCTCCGTTAGTCCAGATTGTGACATTGTCCGCATACACACTGAAGCGAAGTCCAGGTATATCAGCCAGGTGATATCAAAGTGGTGCCATCACCAAGTTGAACAGCAACGGCGAGAGGACTGCGCCTTGCGGCACTCCCACTCATGATTTCTTCGGTGCGGAGAGTGTCTGACCTACAGCGACTTGAAATTCACGATCATCGAGAAATCCGCGTATGTATGCCCAGGGTTTTCCTGTGATACCGGCGCCAGCTGCGGAAGCGAGGATCGAGGGGTGAGGTACGGAGTCAAACGCCTTGCGTATGTCGACCGTAACCAAAATCTTCACATCCAAGCGATGACGGGTGTGTATAAGGTCCTGCGAGAGTAGTGCCAAATTGTCTTGTGTGCTGTGACGATGGCGGAAGCCAGTCTGGCAGGCATGAACGATGCTGTTGCTTTCCACGTGCCAGTCAAGGCGACTCAGTGCCATTTTTTCCAGAAGCTTTCCGGCCTGGGAAGTTAATGATATAGGACGAAGGTTGCTCAGAATAGAGGGTGATTTTCCGGGTTTAGGAATGGGGATGACCGTTGATAGCTGCCATGAATCGGGCAGCTTTCCACTTTCCCAAACCTCATTAAAAAGAGCAAGAAGTTCGTCGAGGGTATCGTCTGGAAGGTTGCGGAGGATAGCGTATGTAATGCCGTCCGGGCCTGGTGCGCTGGACGTGTTAGTGGAAAGCAGTGCAGCGCGAAGTTCCGCCTTGGTGAAGGGTGAGTTCATCCCATCGTCCATCGCAGGTGGACTTGGGTACGAAGTTATGTTTCAAAGATCGTATGAGGGTGGGGGGTTCATTGGGAAAAAAGCGGTTCCGGCGATGTCTGCCACTTCTTGTGCGGTGATTCGGAGGGAAAGAGCTAGGTCTTCTCCTGCTGTGCGAAGGCGGGTGCGCTGGGATAGTCATCTGAAAGTGCGCCAAACGCGGCCGGCTCCTGTGTGGCTGTCAAATGATTCTTAATGCCGCTGCCAATTTTCACGAGGCAGTCGGTCGGCATATTCGGTTGAGTCGGCAGTTGCACGGTTAAGGCGAATTCTGTCAGGTATGGTTTTGCCGAGTATGAGGTAGATATATTGGGCATCTTGCCTAACCGCACAAAGGTTGAGAAGATGTTGGTCGGGGACTGGCGTGGAGTCAGTAAGCTGCAAAGTACGTGTGGCGGCACGTCTGGCTTCTTGCAAGCAGTCAAACAACGGCCGTTCTCGGGAGAGATCTCCGATTGCAGCTCTGAATGCATCCCACTGAATAATAGGAACAGGTGAGCGGGCCTTTGCGCGACGCAGTGCCAGGAGTTGTATTCGGATAGGGAAATAGTCGCTGCCCCTGGCGTCTGCAAGGACATTCCACGTACCGTTAAGTTTCTGAGAGAGCCAGGTAAGGTCCGGCGTGGTGGCTGATTGAGCCGCATGTAGAGGGTTGAGCAATAAAAGATGAACTCGCTCGGCAGTTTGTAAAGTTGATGAACCGCGGGCACTATCGTGTGCATTGTTCCACGCACGATGTGGGGCATTGAAGTCGCCGCCAATGATACAAAGATGGGGAGTGGGGTTTGGAATTTGGGCAAGCCATGATGCGTCCGTGTCAACGGGAGCAGGTTTCCAGTACACCGACGACACAGACAGTGGCTGGGAGCCAATTTGCACAACAACTGCTATGATTTCGCGAGTCACAGTATTTAGGTGAGACGTTGGTACTTGGGTCGCTGGAATCGAGCGTTTCACGAAAACTTGAGAAAGACCGGGGGAGGTAGTTTCTTGGCGAGCGTACCGGGGTGGTATGGAAGGCTGGTTGAAGACGCGGTAACCATGCAGGGTGAGTGGCGAGAGATTAGCTTCTTGTAGCAGTATAATATCAGGGACTGGGTCTTGGGCAATCCAAACAGAGAATTCGGCTTTTTTGTTGCGGATTCCACAACAGTTACATTGAAGGATAGTGTAAGGACTTGCCTTAGGTTGTGAAGCCATGTTGTGCCATAACGTTTAGGAGAGGCGAGATGGTGCTCATCATCGTGGCGAAAACATTTTCCACAGTTTGAGTGAACTGGGTGCTTAGGCGAATGAGTTGGTCTTGTAGGCGACGGTTCAGCCTTTCCTCAAGAGCTGCTAGGGCTGCTCGGTACGGCTCATGCATAGGGGCCCTCACTTTTGGTTGCGGGACCCGTGTCACTGATGCGCCTGGCGTAGAGACTGCAGGCGTCTGTGCACAAAAATTTGGTGAGTTTGCTTGCTTTGCTACTTTATTGTGAGAAGGAGCTGGCTGAGATTTCTTGGTGCCGGTTGTAGTCGAGGTTGATGCCTGATGAAGGTTTGGGCACGGAGAAAGAATAACAGGAGGCGCAACTCGGCTCCTTCTCGCGTCGTCATAATGTCACGCTGGAGCACGGCGGCGGACGTCGTGACAGCGCCCCCTACGAAACGCCGGACGCCTGACGTATGGTCACGTGACGGTTTGTGATGCAGCGGATGCGGGAAGCGCGGGGCTTGGTCGCTCGGTCTTGTCGTCTGCTCGCGCGCGGATGCTTGATGCCTGTGCGCCGCCCTTGCATTAGGTAGCAACAGCTCGAGTACGCTAGCTGAACACGATGCCTGTCGCTAAACGAGACGGCAGCTATTACAACGTTTTCTCGCTAAGCTGGCCGGAGCGCCATGAGACGGGGACCGACCAGTACCGCCCCAAGGAGCAACGATGACTTTTTCGGCTGGTCAGGGAAGACTGCGCTTCCAAGGTCAGCGTAGTATTTACGCCTGCTGAGCGTTCCGCTGGGGAAATGTCTTTAACAGACGTTGTCGTTTCTCGTCAGTTCTGAATCCTCGCTTTCTATTGCTCTCGCCCATTCTTGCAGGCGTTCGTCATTTGGAGCTTTGAAAGTTCGAGCGTTTTCCGCGCATTACTTATATCCGCTGACATTATCACAACCAGTGCTCCCGCTGGCGCCGGCCCAGAGTTTCGCCTCCTATTATTCTTTCTCCGTGGGTTTGGGGGATGAGGGAGTCTTGGCCACTCAACCGAGTCAGTGTTATGGCGGCTCAATTCAGGCGGAGACTGGGAGCTGTAGTCGCCTGGTTGAAATGCGCTAATTATTTCGCTGTTATCACTGGCCGGTGCTGTGGGAGCATTGGTGCGGTTGGGTGGGGGCGATTGCCGATGCCGAGCGATGCGTACCTTGTGTTGGGAGCGAGCTGCTTCGTGAGCTGTTTCTTTAACGGGCAAGAGTTATCAGTGGCAATGTGCGGGCCTCGACAATTCCTGCATATAGGAGGCTCATGGCACCCATCTATCTCAATATGGTTAGGTGGACGGCCGCATGTGGAGCAGCATGGTGTCTCAGTCGGGAACACGTCGTGGGTGTGTCCGAGCAGGTGGCAACGGGTGCAGACCGTCGCCTTAGGGCGAAACGGAGTAATCTGCTTGTGATGTAGGCGGTAAGTGATGAAACGTGGAAGTGTGGGCCCGGCGAATGTCACAAGTACGCTCCGGCCTTGGCTGTCGAGCAGACGTGCAGCAACCGGCTTGTGGGTCCGGCAGGCGATTTGTGCGAGGAGCGTGGGGCCATCGTCTTTAGCGTCAAAACCGTGAAATATGCCCCTCGCGTGGTCTGACGGCGTTGCTTCGTACGGGCGGAATGCGAAATTTCGAACTCCGTCTTGAATGCTTGTTAGCCCGAGAAAACGGGGTATGAGGGAGGGGTTCCATGCGTCAATGGCGGTGAAATTCGCCTCGGGCTGAATGCGGATGCGGTAATCGTGGGTTTGAGGGTCTCCAATAGCCATGACACCATGCTGCAGCGCTCCGTGAGGTATCTCCGACACGGCGAAACGCTCGACAGGCCGGAGAAGGACCGTTTGGCGTGTGCGAGTCACAGGTTGCGGAGGAGCATTCAAGCTTTATGCTTGAATTTTGGTGCGTTTTCGCTGCTGCTGCCATGGGCGGTTGTCAGCTTCCGCTGTGCGGGAGCTCCACACTGCTTGGAAATGTGGTGTGGTTGTCGGGGCAGAATTGCTGTCGCCGATGCGGTTGTTGCTCGGGTTTAGCACGTCAAATGGGTTCGGAGAATAGAATCGACTGACCTGGCATGGCATGGTATAATATGGTATAATATGATAAGAGTGTATGACGAACATGAATGATAGGTCATGATATTGACGCGAAATAAGTTGGCACGTGGTGACACTGGCCCCTTGAGGCGAGAACGACGAAGTTAGTGGTTGCGCGCGCTATTAAAGGCTGACGTGTTTTTGCCTATCTCTTGCTGGTGAACTATTCTAGCTGTACTAGCTGGGTGACATTTCTGGTGGAGGTGCTGGGTACGGTCGATGTTAAGATCTCCGGAGCGTACCCCAGACCTAAGCCCGGCGAGTAGTTCGGACGAGCTTACCCCTGTGCACGTACGTACCAGCCGGCGTCTCCAGGGACTCCAGCCACAGCACGGTCTGCTACCCGAACGAAGTAGAATGACGAACCAACCACCTCCTGCCGCTACTGCAGCATCGCACGTGGTCGTCAATCAGATCCGGACGCCGAATCATTTCCACGGGAGTGCTTCAGAGGACGCCGACGACTGGCTTGACCATTTTGACCGGGTAGCCAACGTCAACGACTGGACCCAAGAGCGTAAGCTTCGCTACGTGTACTCCGCTCTTGAAGATTCCGCTAAAATATGGTTTGAGAACCACGAGGCGACACTGACGTCATGGGAAGAATTTAGTCGGCAGTTCCTCAATGCCTTCGCCAGGGCGGACAGGAAGGAGAGGGCGGAGTTAGCACTGGAGTCGATAATTCAAGGCCCGAATGAGCGAGTGACGGCGTACGTAGAAGACATGAATCGGCTCTTCAGACGTGCGGACCCCTCTATGACTGAAGCAAAGACGGTGCGCCACCTAATGCGCGGCGTCAAAGAGAAAATCTTTGCTGGCGTCATTCGAAATCCGCCGACAACAGTGGCGAGAGTTCCACGACGAAGCCACCACCATGGAAAAGGCCCTTCAACAGCGGACCAGGCAATACAACCGCGACGCCGTGATTTCAAGGGAGCTCTCTGCCGTTACCCTCGGCAACGACGGCGGCGCCTTGCGAGAACTTATCAGGGCTGTCATCAAGGAGGAACTGCAGAAGATGCAGACGACCGCTGCCTCTGTGGGACAACTTTCAATTGCGGAAATGGTGCGCGCCGAGGTCCGACAGGCCGTCCATGTTCCTGAACAGTACGAGGCACCACAGCAGAGACCGCGTCCTGAAATGAGTTACGCAGAAGCAGTACGCCGTCCACCACCCTCAAGCGCGTATAGCATGGTACACCCCGCTCAGCAATTGGACGTTAGCTTCAGGCCTCGCAGCACACCGCACATCGCTGAAGCAAGAACTAGGAATAGCGACGTCTGGCGCACCGCAGACTACAAAGCCCCTTTGTTACCATCGTGGCGAAGCCGGGCACATCTACAGAATGTGTCCTTATCGTCATGTGGGGCTCCAAGGATTCGCACCAAATGCACCTCGTCCACGACCTGGTGAGCGGCTGTCGGAAATAGAGAGTTTTGTCGCGAATCGTCGCAATGGTGATCAACGATGGCACGAGCCCCGTTCGTCGTCTCCTGCTCGTTACAGGTCACCATCACCAAGCCAAGCCTTCTCTCGCGGCGCTCTCAGACGCCGCTCGTCAAGCCCGGCGGCTCGGGAAAACTGAGTTCAGCGACCTCCGCAGCTGAGGCCGCTGACGTCGACTGTGCGCAAGATCCTCCACTACGACGAGAACGAGGAAAACAGAACGACGCAGACGTACAGACGCAGTCAAACACCGTACGAGAGGTAATAACGTCGAACATTCCCGTCACCGTAGACGACGAAGACATAACAGCATTAATCGACACTGGAGCGGACACCTCAGTTATGAGCATGGACCTTGCCTGCAAGCTGAAGAAAGTTTCTACCGAGTGGACTGGGTCGCAGATTCGCACTGCAGGAGGCCATCTGCTAACCCCGGTAGGAAGATGCACAGCGCGAGTGAGCATTCGTGGGTTTACGTACCTCGGAGATTTCGTTATCCTCCCAAGCTGTTCGAGGGACCTAATTCTAGGAATGGACTTTCTGCAGGCTAATGGAGCCGTGATAAACCTACAAAAGTTGCTGGTAACGTTTTCAACGGCGCAGGCCTTAGCAGGGAGCAGCACTGTCGACACGTATGTAAACGCCTTGAGGATTGTCGACGAGAACATCACGGTGCCGCCAAGAAGCAGCGTATTGACCCTCGTAACCTGCGACGCATTCGACGACTATGAGGGTATTGCCGAGGCAAATATCCCGCTGTTGCTCGAAAGACACATCTGCATCGCCCGGGGCCTTGTTCGAATACAGAATAAGTGCTCGCAAGTTTTGCTGACAAACTTCAGCCATGAGTATCAGCCCGTCCCTCAAGGTACAGCTGTGGCCTTTCTGAACGGCATTGCTGACTTCTCCGACGTCGGCACGTTACAATTGACTTCACCGGATGCAACAACTCACGCCAGCCTGAGTACCCGCGTCCACATTAATGCTGACTTAGCAGATGTACAGAAGGATCAGCTACTGGGCCTAGTGACAGAATTCTCTGGCTGTTTTCCCACAGAATCTAAAGTCCAGCGCACCTCCATTACGCAACACCGGATAGTTACAGAGGAGTCGGCGCGGCCTGTTCGTCAGCACCTGTACCGCGTGTCACCTATGGAGCGGGAGGCGATTAAGCGTCAAGTTGAAGAAATGCTCAATGATGACGTCATCCAGCCGTCGACAAGTCCGTGGGCGTCGCCTGTCGTACTAGTAAAAAAGAAAGACAACACGCTCCGCTTCTGCGTTGACTACAGACGGCTTAACCGAGTCACCAAACGGGACGTTTACCCCCTGCCACGGATCGATGACGTTTTGGACCGTCTGCGTCATGCTGAGTTCTTTACTTCGTTAGACCTAAAGTCAGGGTACTGGCAAATCGAGGTGGACGAGCGTGACCGTGAAAAAACCGCCTTCGTCACTCCCGACGGGCTATACGAATTTAAAGTCCTGCCTTTCGGTCTCTGTTCTGCTCCTGCTACGTTTCAACGAATGATGGACACTGTACTCGTCGGACTAAAACGGCAGATGTGTCTAGGGTACCTTGACGACGTTGTTGTGTTTTCCAGCACGTTCGATGAACATCTCACCCGACTACGAAGTGTCCTTACCGCAATACGCAAGGCAAACCTCACCATCAAGCCTGAAAAATGTTACTTTGGCTTCCGGGAACTCAAGTTTTTAGGCCACGTGGTCAGCTCCCAAGGAGTACGACCAGACCCAGCAAAGCTCGCTGCCGTTGCCGAGTTTCCTCAACCTAAAGACAAGAAGGCTGTTCAGCGGTTCCTAGGCCTCTGCGCTTACTACCGCCATTTCGTTGAAGGCTTCTCGAGGATTGCTGAACCTCTCGCGAGACTGACGCGACAAGATGTGCCCTTTGCGTGGACGGAAGACCAAGAGCAGGCCTTCACCGAATTGCGCAAACGCCTTCAATCCGCTCCAGTGCTGGCGCATTTTGATGACACCGCGCCAACTGAAATTCACACAGACGCAAGCAACGTAGGACTCGGGGCTATTCTAGTTCAATGGCAAGACGGCGCAGAACGTGTAATTGCGTACACGAGCCGTAGTCTCACAAAAACAGAAGCTAATTATTCAACCACCGAAAAAGAATGTTTAGCAGTCGTGTGCGCCATCAGCAAGTTCCGACCTTACTTATACGGCCGGCCATTTCGAGCGATCAGTGACCACCATTCGCTCTGCTGGCTTGCCAATCTACGAGACCCGTCAGGTCGCCTCACTCGTTGGAGCCTCCGCCTCCAGGAATACGACATGACTGTTGTCTACAGATCGGGCCGTAAGCATAGCGACGCTGACTGCTTGTCACGTTCTCCTATTCCCTTGACATCCTCCAACTTGGAGCTAGATTTGCCGTTTCTTGGTGTCGTCGACGTGGTGCGCATGGCTGACTACCAACGTGCAGGCTCTGAAGTGCTTCCAGTCATCCGATATCTCGAGGGAGCTGACGTTGTTGTCCCACGCCCACTTTCACGAGGATTGACATCGTACTGCCTGCGGAACGATGTCCTGTACAGAGAGAGAGAGATACAACTTTAATGGTGCCAGCAATTCACGAGGGCGGACGCAGCCTCCCTCCGCCTAGCAGACGGCCGAGATCCCCTGGGTCTCAGCGGCTGCCTCGGCTAGCTGGACGGCCCAGACCTGGTCTTGCTGGTCTGAGCTGAGCAGCAGGGTCTCCCACTGCTGCCGGTTTTGAATTTTGCGGCCCTCGAAAGGAGCCGCCTTCGAGCATGCCCATAGAATATGTGGCAGATCCGCCCTACATTTACATAATTTGCATTGATCGTTGTATTGCCCTGGATAGAATCTGCTGCAGGCCACCGGGTTTGGATACATGTTTGTTTGCAGGAGGCGCCAGGCCACCGCCTGTTTCCTGGTTAGCGCGGGATGAGCTGGTGGGTACCGGGCCCTTCCCAGCCGATAGTAATCGGTTATTTCTTTGTAGCTGACCATGCGGTCTCCTCTCGTTCCCGGCTGGGCGGGCTCACTTGCTCGGCGAGTAAGTCCTCGAGCTACGTTGTGAGCCGCCTCGTTGCCGGGGAGAGAGGAGTGCGCGGGTGCCCAAAAATTTGGATCGTCCCGCGATGACGGTCGCTGTTACTATTTAGAATTTTGAGCGCCTCTGGCGAGATGCGTCCTTTCGCGAAATTGTGAACTGCAGTTTTGGAGTCGCTTATGATAACTCTCGCTTTCGTGGAGGCCACCGCTAATGCTATGGCGGCTTCCTCCGCAACTTCGGCGTTGTCCGTTCTCACGGTGCCGCTCGCGAAGGCTTCTCCGTCCGCGTTTACCGCTACTACGGACATCCCTTTGTGTGCTCTGTATTCCGCGGCGTCTACGTAGGCCACGCCCTCTACGTCATGGTATTTGCGCTAAATGTGGCGTGCCCTTGCCTCTCGTCGCTCCTTGTGGTGCTCCGGGTGCGTGTTCTTGGGCAGTGGAGGAATTTTAAATTCTCTCCTCGTCTCTAGTGGAATGCTTAGTTTGGTGCCGTGTTGCGCTTCATATCGAATTTGGAGTTTCTGTAGAATGTGTCGCCCCGTTGGGGTTTGTGTGAGTATTTCGTATTGGGCGGTAGTGTGCGCCTCGATTAGTTCGTCAAGCGTGTTGTGTAGCCCCAACTCTAAGAGTTTGTCGTTGGGTGTTGTGACTGGGACACCAATTGCCTGTTTGAATGATCGTCTGATGATGCATTCCATCTTGTTTTTTTCTGCTACACCAAATCTTAGGTACGGTGCCACATAGACGACGCGGCTTATGACGAAGGCCTGCACTAAACGAATTAGGCTGACCTCCATCATGCCGTAGCGTCTATTGGCAATCCGTTTGATTAGCCTTAGTGTTTGCTGTGCGCTGTTTTCTAGCGCCTTGATGGTACCGAGGTTTCTGCCTTCCGCATGCAACCGGAGTCCTAGGACTTTGATTTGGTCTACGATAGGTATCGGGCCCCCGTTCACTTTGATGTTAATATTCGGTGTTCCTCCGTATTGTTTCCTGGTCGTAGGGTACACCAGCAGGAGTTCGGACTTTTGAGAGGAGCAACTGAGCCCCTTCTCTGCCGCGTAGCGTTCGACGGCCTCCGTGGCCTGTTGGAGGGTTTCCTCGATTTGGCGTTCGCTGCCGCCTGTCACCCACAACGTTATGTCGTCGGCGTACAGGCTGTGGTTGAGGCCGCGGATCTTACTGAGGATTTTCGGCAGGCCGATCATGGCCACGTTGAAGAGAAAGGGGGACAATACCGAGCCTTGCGGCGTTCCTCTACTAGTGTGCTCTGAGTGCGCTCCCTGAGTGCGCTCCGCAGAATTTTCATGTTCTGTACAAGAAAAATTTCGAGAACAGCCAAGAAACGTTCTTTCTCGTCGTTCCGACGGCGCTGCGCGAGGAAGTTTTATAGGCGTGTCACGACGATCCCTGTGCCGGCCACTTAGGCTTCGCGAGGACATTAGCGCGCATACGGCGGAAATACTATTGGCCACACCTATTTTCGTCGGTTCAGCGCTATGTGCGAACGTGCCGTGACTGTCAGAGGCGTAAAGTCCAACCCGTCAAGCCTGCCAGCCTCCTTCAGCGTTTGGATCCGCCTCCGGCGCCGTTCCAGCAAGTGGGAATGGACTTTCTTGGTCCGTTCCCCACGTCTTCCTTGCAAAACAAGTGGATAATCGTGGCAACCGATTATTTAACTCGCTATGCGGAGACAAAAGCTCTGCCGCGGGGAACTGCTGCTGAAGTCGCCAGCTTCTTCGTCCACAACATCGTGCTTCGTCACGGTGCACCCGCTGTGCTCATTACTGATCGCGGTGCAGCGTTTACAGCGCAGTTGCAACAAGTCGTCACGCTGACGCATACTGACCACCGAAAGACCACAGCCTTTCATCCCCAGACTAACGGCTTAACAGAGCGCCTGAACAGAACATTGGCCGACATGCTATCCATGTACATTGATGTGGAACACAAGACATGGGATGAAATTTTGCCATACGTGACGTTTGCTTACAATACCGCTGTGCAGGAGACCACCGAGTTTACACCATTCGAGCTCGTTTACGGACGTCGCGTGACAACCCCCTTAGACGCCATGCTCCCGGTAGACCACGGAACCACAAGTAATGACACCACTGAAGAGTCGTCGAGAAAGCGGAGGAAGCTTGCCAGCTTGCTCAGAATCGCATCCGCACCCAGCAGAATACCGACGCCTGCCGTTACAACCGGACCCGAAGGAACGTCCAGTACTCACCAGGCGACCGCGTGTGGGTGTGGACACCTATCCGACACCGTGGGCTCTCGGAGAAATTGTTGCGCCGCTATTTCGGCCCCTACGAAGTTGTACGCCGCCTCAGTGACGTGAACTATGAGGTGGTGCCTCAAAGCTCTGATCCTAGTTCGTACCGACGCCGTCCCCGTGCTGAAGTCGTCCACGTAGTACGGATGAAGCCGTACTACGCACGCGAGGGATAAGCAACCCTCACAAACCGCTTCAGCACTGTGTACATTCCTGTATGTTTTTTTTTCTTTCCATGTTGGCACTCTTGCCCATATTGCTCGCCCCATGCCCTTGAAGCGACCGGGTCGGTCGCTTTTGAGAGGGGAGCAATGACGCGAAATAAGTTGGCACGTGGTGACACTGGCCCCTTGAGGCGAGAACGACGAAGTTCGTGGTTGCGCGCGCGCTCTCCGAGGTCCAGCCATTATTAAAGGCTGACGTGTTTTTTGCCTATCTGTTGCTGGTGAACTATTCTAGCTGTACTAGCTGGGTGACAATATGATGACATCTGTGTAATGTAGGTCATGAAACCGCCGCCTAATGGTCATTTAGTTAGCTTGGTAGACACCAAAATTGGCATAGTGTGAGGATAGTATATAAAGAGCATAAATGATAGGTCAGGACATGAATACCCTGACATGCCTGCCATGTAGGTCATGAAACTGCCGCGTACATCTTGGTGCTCTCATGGTCGTTTCGTTAACTTGGTATTCTCCCCGCCCACTGCTTTGCACAACATCGATTACACAGGACGTGGGATCTGCCGGCGTATTTTTTTTCCTTGTGCGTCTCTTGCGGTCTCTTGCGATCGTACCTTGCCGTGGTCTCTCGAGCGTATTGATGCCTCTTGCACACCTTGCGCGTATTTCGCGTACGGGAACGTCTTCGATGAGGGTGACTTCAGCCTTGTTACTCGCCTACGTTTCCTTCAGCGAGGCCTCATTCAGCGCGGGGTGAACTGCTGCTACGCATTCGGCCAATGACTGCTCTGAAATCCCGATGTGTGGCTCCTACGGGTCAAGAATTATATCGTTTGCCGAATACGTTGATATATCACTGTTGCGAAGCGGGAGGTGTGCATTATCGCTGCTCGACGGAGCCACGATGTTCATAGGCATAGGCGGCCATCGCTCGTGAACTCAAACTTCGCTTCCGCCAGCCGTTCCTATGGATTGAAAGCTTCCGGAAAGTGGGAGCTCGGTTGCCACTTGGCGGTGGGTCACAGCAGCAGCAGTAGTTTGCCGGGTGATTCCCACCGGCTGGAGTGAAGCAGACAGTGTCACCCGATGAGCCGGCGCATCTATGTGCCTAGGTGGTGGAGAGCTTGCAGTCCGCGTCGCTGACTGCTGTGGTTGGAAAGTGGGCGCGTCCAGGCGGTGCATCTCACGAGGTGCATCTCACGAGGTGCATCTCACGAGGTGCAACTACGGAGGTGGGAGTCATCGCAGGCATAGGCGAGTGGGCCGAAATCAGCGTCACTCAGGGAATGACCAGTACGTGATACCTGCGTACTCGTGCCATGTCTTGGCGCCACTGCAAAGCTGGTTTAATGCAACCGCCCATTTTTCGTGGTCCGGCCAAGTATATGGCGAGTGCCGAGTGCGTTGGATGTTACACCCAAATGACGGCGCCATCTTGGAATCCACGGAGCTCCAGCAATTCTCTAACGGCTGGCAATGGTACAGTTGCAGGCGAGAATCTGGAGGTTACCGAGGCGACTTAGTCTATCTGCTGTGACTCCTCTGAGAGCAGCGAGATAGCTCGGATGACGTCCCTGATGCTGCCCGGTGAGCTTCTCGAAAAGCCCCGGGATGTGTCCGCGGGGAATACGACAGCCCTGGTACTCACGCTATCGATATCTACGGCCAAGGAAGCGTATAGCGCATCCCTTGGCGGCCCAGAGTTGGATGGTGTCCCAGGGCAGTGATCCATGGCAAGGCAAGCATGGACCACGTTCCCAGGCCACAGGAGTCACCCATGACGGCGAAAATCCACTTGGACTGTCCTTAAGGCGGGAGTGCCTTAGGCTGCGTTTTCGTCCGATGCGCCATTGTGAAGGACAGAAGCAGAAAAGAGACTGTCTCTGCAATAGCCTGATGATGATGATGATGGCCTCAAACTTTGGCTCGTACCCCCACTGGGGGATTGGCCAAGAACTCGCTGTCTGAACTTTTAAGCAATGTTTTGAACATTTAGATATGCAATTTAAAAACATTTTAATTTTTCATTTTAGAAAATATGAAAATAGAAGAGAAAACAAGTCAATATAAAAGTAAATAATTTAAAAATTTAGTCATGTAGTTGATTGCATGAAAGCGCAAACGGCATCAAAGACATCCCGGTGGCTGAATCCCAGAACTGAGACACCGAACGTTAGTAATATTTCTGATGTTAAGATTTGCCCTAGTTTAGCAAGTGGAATTTCTAGAAGCCTAATGGTCTGCTTTACTCTGCTTCTTCGTCTTTTCTCCTAGCACTCGCTTTGCGAACGCCCGAGGCCAAGCTCACTTCGTCTTCAGAATATATATATATATATATATATATATATATATATATATATATATATATATATATACAGGATGTTTCAGCGAACACTTTCAAATTTATTAAAGCTTGCCTGTGGCAGATAGCCCGATTCTAATTATTTATCGCCTACTCGAAGAGGCGGACATTACTTGCACAAAACTTTTAATGCATAATCGAATAATTAACAAAATTCACTAACTAAGTTTTTAACTAATTACCTGATGACCCATATTGCGATTGACTAATGGCAGCCGTGAAGTTCGCAAGGCGGATCCATTTGGAATTAATTCTCAGGATGACACCAGTTTCGAGATAATAATTTTCGAAATTTGCGGAGAAATGCATTGGCGTTCCAGTTAATCTTGTTCGTCAATGCATAAAGCGATGTTTTGTTAAGAAACTAACTGGAACGCCAATGCATTTCTCCGCAAAGTTCGGGAATTATTATCTCGAAACTGGTGTCCTCCCGAGAATTCGTTCCAAGTGGATGCGCCTTGCTAACTCCACGCCTACAGTTTGTAAATTGCAATATGGGCCATCAGGTAATAGTTAAAAACCTAATTAGTAATTTTTGGTAATTATTCGATTATGCAGTTCAATTTCCTGTGCAAGTAATGTGCCCCTCCTCGAGTAGACCAGCTCCTTAAGTAGAATTTTGCTACCTGCCACAGGCGACTTTCAAGAATTTTTTAAAGTGTTCGCTGAAACACCCTGCACACACACACACACACACACACACACACACACACACACAAACATATATATATGTATATATATATACAGAGTGTACCAGCCTATCTAACTTGAGAACTATTGTCCTAATTGGCAAAGTGTCAATGAGAAAGTTGTAGGGCAACATGAAAAACTCCCGATACAGCTTTCTGTTGCTCAATACGTGCTACATAAAAATGTTTTTCCGAGCGTGAAAGAAGCCCGCGAATACACGAAGAATTGCCGGCAACTTCAGAGATGGGCGTACATTTGGATGAATCGGGTCTGTACGGAAGAAAGGTGTCGAAGGTAGTCGAAGATTCGCGGCTATACAAGAGGAAGAATGGGGGAAATGTTTGTGGTCGCCTGTGGTGCAGTGTTGTAGGCGAACGTGATGAATATCAGAATGGGGTCCCAATCAGTGGGATCAGAGGCGACGTATTTGGAGAGCATGTCACCAAGGGTGTGGTTAAATGTTTCCGTCAAACCATTAGTTAGAGGATGGTAGGCGGTGGTGGTGGGATGAACGATGCGACATTCAGCAAAGAGCGCGTTTACAACTTCGTAGAGGAACACACGTCCTCAATCGCTCTAAAGTTCGCGAGGTGCACCGTGACGGAGAATAAAGTTTTTCAGTAGGAAGGATCCTATATCACGGGCTGTGGCAGCAGGCAGAGCGGCTGTTTCTGCGTATCGCGTCAAGTGGGCGATGGTGACGACTATCCAGTGGTTTCCGGAAGCCGTGCTCGGAAGGGTTCCATAGAGGTCCATCCCAATGCGATCGAAGGGCCTGGCAGGACACGGGATTGGATAGAGTGGACCAGAGACATGCTGAGCGGGAACCTTGAGGCGTTGGCACTGAGGGCACGACCGAATGTACTTGCACACAAAGGTGTACATGCCACGCCAATAAAACCTGGAGCGAAGCCGGGTGTACGTCTTGAAGACACCCAGATGTGCCGACTGCGGGTCAGTGTGGAAGGCAGAACATATTTCACCACGAAGATGTCGAGGTATGACGAGCCACCACTTGCTGACGTCACAGACGTAATTCTGGCGATAGAGAAGTCCATCCCGCAGTTTGAAGTGACAAGCTTGACGGCACAACGCTCGAGAAGGTGGAGGAACAGTCGACGGGTTTGAAAGGAAGCGGATAGGAGCACTAATTCAGGCATCCTTGCGTTGCTCTGAAGCCATGTCGCAGCCTGCTGGGAACGAAAGTACTTCGTCAACGGCAGAGAGGCAGGCATTACTTTCGGTTGACACGGGCGAACGGGAAAGCGCGTCGGCGGCGGTGTGACGGCGGCCAGACCTGTAGACAACGCGCACGTCGAAATCTTGCAACCCCAAAGCCCAGCGAGCTAATCGACCTGAGTGGTCCTTCAACGTGAACAACCAACAAAGTGCATGGTGGTCTGTAATTATGTCATAGAGGCGGCCATAGAGGTTGGGTCGAAATTTACCAAGCGCCCAGATTATGGCCAAACATTCCTTCTCCGTAACGGAATATTTCGTCTCTGCTTTGGTGAGGATGCGGCTTGCGTATGCAACGACGTACTCGTCCAATCCAGATTGGCGCTGCGCGAGCACAGCGCCGAGCCCAACACCCCTGGCGTCGATGTGTACTTCGGTTGGAGCAGTCGGGTCGAAGTGACGCAATATAGGTGACGATGTTAATAGACGACGCAACTCTTGGAAATCATCATCACAAGCAGGCGACCAGGTGTAATTGTTCAAGTCGCTCCGTAGAAGCTGATTCAAGGAAGCGGTGACGGACGCAAAATCCCGAATGAAGCGGCAAAAGTAAGAACAGATGCCAAGGAAGCTGCGCAGTTCTCTTACGGAGAATGGTTTGAAAAAATTAGCTACTGCATGGAGCTTGGCGGCGTCGGGAAGAATACCGTGTTTAGATGCGACATGGCCAAGGATGGTGAGCTGACTTGCGCCAAAGTGGGGCATTTCTTCAGGTTTTGCTGAAGGCCGGTGGCAGGTAGGCAGTGTAACACTTCCTCCAGGCTACAGAGATGGGTGGGAACATCGGTCAAAAGAATAAACCCATCATCTAAGTAGCACAGGAACATTTTCCACTTGAGACCACGCAAAAGGTTGTCCATCGTACGCTCAAATGTCGCTGGGGCGTGGCAAAGCCAGAAAGGCATGACACGAAATTCATATAGGCCATCTGGTGTTACAAAGGCCGTTTTAGGTGGGCCTTCGGGTGTCATGGGGACTTGCCAATAGCCGCTACGTAAGTCGATAGAAGAGAAGAACTCCGCGCCTTGGAGACAGTCTAGGGCGTCGTCAATTCTCGGAAGTGGGTAAACATCTTTACGAATTATTTTGGTAAGACGACGGCAATCTACACAGAATCTAATCGATCCATCCTTCTTCATAACAAGAACAACGGGAGCTTCCAAGGGGCTATCCGAAGGCTGAATGATGCCGTGCTTCTGCATGTCAGCAACTTGGTCGTCGATGACACGGCGCTCTGTCGCGGATACACGATACGGTCTTTGTCGCAATGGCGCACTGGTACTCGTGTCGATGCGATGACAAACAGTTGTCGTGCTGCCCAAAATGCTGGCAGTCGAAAGACGAACGGAGCTTGTCGAGAAGGCGTAGAAGCTGGGCACATTGGGAAACAGTTAACGTGTCGGCGATGGAGATATGTAGAACATTGGGCGAAGTCAGCTGTTGTGCGGGGTCACAGGTCACTCCGGCGACCTCATGCGTGGCGATGGAACCAGTTGGCATGTCAATGATGGCAGCAGGGTGGACACACTGGACGCGGCCAGCGCACTCCCCACGAAGCAAAGTGAGAGGACCGGACAATCGATTGGAGACGAGCAGTCTGCTGACGCCGGCGTGAACGTCCAAAACAGCGAAAGGAAGCGAGGAACATTTGCGACGAGCGAAAATGGCGGATGGCGTAAAAAGTGCGCTGGCATCCGCATGTTGCATGACACTGTGGCAAGGGCAAGAAAGTGCGGTGCAATTGTAACGTCTTCGACAACAAAAACTTTATCTTCAGGTACACGGCCATCAAGGAGCGGGGTGTCGAACAGCGTTTGAAATTCCACTTCAGCACAAGAACAGTGGATGACGGCCTTATTAACGGATAGGAAGTCACAGCCCAAAATAAGATCGTGAAAACAAGAACACAGCACCAAAAATTCGACGATGTAGTGGAGGCCGTTGATCACAACACGATCAGTAAACGCAGGTGCAGGCTTGATGCCGTCTGCGCTGGCAGTACGAATGGATATGTTTGACAGTGCCGTCGTAACTTTCATAAGAAACGGCAAAGTTTCGCACTAATAACTAGAATTGCGGCCCCAGTGTCAACGAGGGCGAGTGCAGCGACGCCGTCCAGGTATACATCAATAACATTAGTCGGAGAAGGGAGTTCTCGCCTCTGGAACTGCGGCGATTAGTTTTCCGATTCCGGCGTTGAAGGACGACGACGTATCAGCCAAAGCGAGCGACGTCGGGGCGATGGCGAACCGCGGTCATCAAGATAGCGGTGGTCCGAGTAAGAAGACATCTGGCAGGGTTCTGAGGCGCGGAGAACGACGAGTATGGTGAAACGTATGGTTTGGTGTCGTAGCTATGGCGGTGTGATGTTGGGCGGCAACCGCAAAATCATGCAATGTGGCCAGGTAGACCACACTCAAAACATATTGGGCGGTTGTCAGGAGTGTGCCATTGTCCACTGCTGTGTGGGTACCGCGGCTGAACGAATTGAGGAGCTGGACGCAGTGGCACGGCTGATGGAAATGGCGCGACGGTCTGAGATGGTGGCCGTGCGAGAGCTTCGGCATAGCTGAGAGGTGGAGTCAGCTCGGGAAACGCAACGGGAGTCAGCACGGGCGGAGTCTTGCGGCAGAAGGGATAGCTACGCAAACTTGCTCTTGGATGACCTGGCAAAGGTTGGCATGCAAAGGCGAGGGTGGTGACGTGGCTGAGGACAGCAGCGAAAGCTGACGAGCGACCTTAGCACAGACAAACTCTTTTATCTGGCAAAGCAGGGAGTCCATGTCAGGAGCCGCGGCCACGCTCGCGAGGCTTTCATCAGACATAGGTGGGCGCCGTGTGAGAGGAGGCTGCCTGCAGAGCTCTTCGAAACTCTGGCAAAGCTCCATGACCTGAGAAACAGTGCCTGGGTTTTTGGACAGCAGCATATGAAAGGCATCGTCGGAAATGCCCTTCATGATTTGCCGTACCCTGTCCACCTCCGCCATCGTCGGGTTGACACGCCGGCAGAGGTGGACTCGCCCTCGTTGACACTGGTGAACGTTTCACCACTTTGCTGGGATCGGCTGCGTAGGCATTGTTTAGCGCGAAGCTGGCGTAGGCCAGGGCGGCCGAAAACGTCTGCGATACTGGTTTTGAAGCGAGCCCACGTGCGGAGATCGGCTTCGTGGTTTCTAAACCACAGCTTGGCGACGCCCGATAGATAGAACATCGCGTTGTTGATGTTGAGGGTGTCGTCCGATTTGTTAGTGTTGCTGGCGCGTTCATACTATTCCAGCCAATCTTCAACGTCTTTCTCATCGGTGCCGCTGAAGATTCGTTAGTCACATTGTATTTATTCTGACCTTGATTGTCACCTCATTTAAAATTCACCCTTCAGTTAGTCTGACAGCTAGTTGGCACACTAGTCTAATAATACTAAATTTTCTTTGTTTTTGTTTTGTTTTCTTTTACTTTGCGTTTCTAATTGTCAAAAAGAATTTTTTAGCTGCCTACTGCCGCCCGATTCTTGGCCTATCCCCCTCACTGGGTGCGAGCCATGATAAAGGATCATCATCATGTCAGGATCCCACTGACGCTGCGCACCGGCACATACGATGGCTGGAGTAACCAGTGGGGATGTCGGGCTGGTATCGCAGGCATGACGGACGGCAGAGTTCGGGTGCGTAATTCCAGGTTGGGAGAAACCGCAGCACCTCCACCAGAATCTATGGTGAACAGAGGACAAGAGAGTAGCAGGCAGCGTGGGCAGCGTGTCTCAAGCAGAGCAGCTAAGGCAATCTCGAGCTCGCGCTTCCCGGATGACTGGCGATGTGGCTGCAGCGCCGGGCATTCCTCTTCATTACAATATACGTATTCGGGACGCTCCGGTGACCAGTGGTCCCTGGTGCACATATCGACCCACATTGTAGGATGCACCTTCTCCTTTTGACGGCCTAAGATAAGAGGCTAGAAACATACCCAATACGGATAACTGGTAAGTCCCTCAGAAAGAATTCGTATTGTAGGTACGAGGGTGATGGAGCCACAGTACTCGCCTCGGCACACTGCGCACCAGGGTTGGCGCACGCCTGCTCATCGACCGCGATCCGCGGTACAAGCTCGAGGAAACAATTAATGACAACCACGTGTTTCCCCGGAAAGGATTTGTTACGATTGCAACTGGCACTTCAAGCAGACAAGGTAGCTGAAGTGTGCATCACTGAGGGTTACCTTGAAGAGAATAATACTCTAGGCAGAGGGGCTTGCGGCTTACTAGCTAGGGTACAGCGGCGACTGAGACTTCCGCCTTCGGCACTTGCTTTTGATCATAGAGACTCTGGCAATGTCAGAGGGACCTCACGTGGCACGCCCGGTGGCGCTATTAACGCTTGTGACTCCCATGTGCAACCGGCGCGGGTGTTTCCTCCTCTCCCCAGGCCTGTTGGTCGCACCCGCCCGATGTTTGCCCCGCGGGACGGTCTTGGGACAACGATTACCTCATCTCTCCTTCCTTAAATGTTCCCCTACCGCGGGAAATTTTCGGGATGGATGGCGTTGAAGTCCCCGTGCAGATACACCAGCAGGAACTGGCAGAACGCATGTCGATAGGAAGCACTGTCGCCTATGGCTGCTCTACAGATACGGCAGTCTTCGCAGTGGTAGAGGAAGACAAGGGCTGAGGATGGCTTGACCTCAAGCTCCGCGCTGCAAGGTTTTCACGTCAACCGCGGACAAGCATTAAAAAAGCGGCGCGCGCCCCAGCACGAGCAACTTCCCACCCACGTGTTATCGTGGGAATATGGTGGTGGATCTCCCGTTTCGTTTCTGCCATGTGCTCCTGCATTGGACAGAACAGGGGCTTCCGTTGTAATTTGAGGCGGAGACACTAAGCAAGGACATGCACGATAACTGCAATACGAAGTTCGGGCATCTTCACTCGTCTTGCAAAATGACTCGAATGCACTCGACAAAGAGTTATAATTAACACAGTAGAGGCCGCTGCGGTGTCGGCTGTTTCAAGTGATGCCGAACACTTAAAAAAAAAACAAATGTTAATGAGCAATAAGCAGCACCGCAAGAAGATTCGACCAAATTTGTTTGAACAAGGTAATCACATCGACCGCGTTCTCCCGGTTCGATTACAGTATGAATGTTGGCTATGCTGATCTGAACAACGCGCTATATGGTCCTCCAATAGTTATCAATTATTCCTGGCTGCGAAATCTTGAGCACGTCCGAACACAGTAAGGGACGAAGGAGGTTTCTCCACTCGGGCGAGTGTAATAAAACTAGCGAAACTGTTTGCACCTGCTAAATGTCGCGGAATGGTCGACTTCGATCATGTGACCGACAGCTTCCAATGGCTTTAGGCCTACACGCGTGCGTGATGGTAACTAATGACACAAAGACCGCATAAAGGGTTTGAATGAGCGGCCACGAGTAGATAAAGGCGTAGCTAAGTGGTCAGCGCTCGCTGCTCAGCACGCAGCTTCAAGGCGGACTTGTGGGACTGCGGCCAGCTCACATCCTAGCCAGCGTTTCCGGCTCCAGGCGGCCAAAGCAGGTTTGAGTGACCAACTTTACGCACCTTCACCCAGCCAAGTCAATCCATGATAGGCCTACGAGCCATGAAATCGGCAATTGAATTCGGAATCAGCGGTGTATATGAATCACCGGTGGTGCTCAGAGGCAAGAAGGCAGTATTTCAGCGCTTAAGACGAGGACAAAGAAGAAGACGTACGAACACACAGGCGAAACTCAGACTTCATCATGAACCAGCAAGCCCATTTTGCCAGCTCAGAGGCAACTCGTCGTGCGCGATCATGCATCAGAGAACATCGGTAGCATGCTTTTCACGGACTACTCCTCCTGCAAAAGACCAACGAACAAAGTCACGTTGTCGGAGCCACCGCTCTGCGAAAGTCACCATAGTTCTCGCTCTGCGAAAGTCACCGATCGCGAGTACAAAGACTTACTTGCAAACACAATAGCACTGAAGAGGCACTTTTACATGGGTCCCGCAAACGAGGAAGGAACAGAGCCTCGGGGGCTTGCAGCGGCATCAGCGGGTTTTCTAGTTGCAGCCCCAGTTGTTGCTGCCGAGCCAGCAACACTGTCTTCAACCTGTGGAATGAAACGAAGCGTATATTGTGAGAAGATCTGACATTTATTGGCAAAGGCTTACGTAGGAGGACCTGGGACCCATGTTGCCAGGTCCGACGAGGCGGCGTAGCCAAAAGCTAGAGAAGTTGTAGCCCAAATGTAGCCAAACTGAAAAAAGTGCAAAATATTTCGTAACCAAATATACCCATTTTTATTTTCAATTTTATTTCTGTATACATTTTCACATTCGACATTTTCACATTTGACTTTTTTGCACAGCCCGTCGTAACAAAATGTCTGTGCCGCCGTGACGGTCGGCCTTTTACATCAACAATATCGACATCATGCTTGCACAGAACACTTTTTGGTTGGCCCCGGAAGGTCTTAAGTTCCAGCGAATTGCTGCAGAGGGCGAATAAGTGCTTTTATTTTATGACAGATAGAACTAAGTTATTATTTTTAGTTATTTGCAGTATTATTAACTACGAACTCTGCTTTTTAGCTGTCGTGAATACAAAATAATGTTCAGGGTCATCGATCTCTCACGTTATCTCTGCCTATGGCGTAGAAGTTCAGCTGTCCAGCGATCTGCGACGGCGACGTGCTCATGACTTATTTTTTGATGAGCTAAAACGAATCTTTCGCGCTGTGATATCTCGCGTTATTTGTCTCATCGTCAAATCTTGTTTTCTCGTTTTCTTTTTCAATTAGCTTGGCGCAGATTAGCCTGGACACACAGTACCTATATAGTGTCAATTTACATCAACCTGGCCGCCATCTTAGGTCTCTAGGACGCCAAGAACATGCGATAAGAAAAGGGACAGGCAACAGATGCCCCTCACTGTCTGAATCGGTGTAAGCGGAGCTTTAAACGATTACTGCGCCAACCGGCCCACTTGTGTAAGAAGCGCGCAGTCGTTTTTGGTGACGAGCACGTCCCGAACTAACTCGCTCGAAATGATAAAAGCCGCGACGGCGCACAAAGAGCAATGGTAAACAGCAAATTGATAACAGTGATAATGCTGTGAAAACCGGTTTCTACCAAAAAGCAAACCATGTTGATGGCGAATAAAGTTTTATAATAGGGGCCCCTAAAATTTGGGACCCCAAAGAGCTTTGCGGGTGTTAGCATTGGGGCATGCAGGAATGAAGAGTTTTAGGATAGGCATTTTGCGTTTGCGGATGCGTGTTGCGTTTGCAGCGTCACTACAGCGTCAAAGAAAAAGTGTTATATCTATTAAAATAAAATACACCATTTTATGATAAGAAAAGTAACTTGGACTTTCGTGTTTTCGCTTTTAATGAAAATTTAGAACTTATTCTATTAGCAGCATGCAGCTTGTCGCGCTTAGTTTTGAGTGACCAACTTTACGCACCTTCACCCAGCCAAGTCAATCCGTGATAGGCCTACGAGCCATGAAATCGGCAATTGAATTCGGAATCAGCGGTGTATAATGAATCACTCTTCATTACACATGTTAGTTGAGAGAAAGCGATAACCGCAATCACTTCTTCTAGCTTACAAACCTCACGCGTTACCATGAATCCAGCCCAGTTTTGTGCCAGGTTAGAGCCGTCGCTTAGATGGGCACCACTATGTTTGATGATGAAAGCTTTCGGGGCAGCTTTTGGGGCTCCCACTAAATCGATGAAATAGCGTGCCCGACGCAAAACCCAAACAAAGTTTCCGTCTTGCGC
This sequence comes from Dermacentor silvarum, assembly GCF_013339745.2. Taxonomy (NCBI): domain Eukaryota; kingdom Metazoa; phylum Arthropoda; class Arachnida; order Ixodida; family Ixodidae; genus Dermacentor; species Dermacentor silvarum. Next base: position 98,725,404 of record NC_051163.1, on the reverse strand, counting down.
ATGGGCAGTGCCTTCGACGTTATTTCTTTGGGGCCTCAATACGTTTGAGGCCCCTATTCTAAAACTCTAGTAATTGCTGGGGTTTTACGTGCCAAAACCACGATATGATTGGGAGACATGATGCAGTGGGGGACTCCGTATTATTTTTCTCCACTACGGTTCCTTTAACGTACACCTAAGTACACGGGTGTTCCTGCATTTCGCCTTGATCAAAATGCGGCCGCTGTGGCCGGGAATCAAACCCGCGTCATCGAGCCAGCAGCACGACACCTCACAAGCTAAGCTAACACGGTGGGTGAAGTTTATGTGACGTGGTGCACTGATGTCATCGTGGCAAACATGTTTCGATATTGGCAGAATGGGTGTCTGCATCCACAACGTTACGGACAAACCATCTAGAAGTACAACCACTAGAACCCACCTTTGGCTCGGGGTCTTGCTCCCATTCTTTTTATACGTTCTCGCATACTTGGTCCCCTTCCCCATGTTTGGATTCGCCTCTCTGAGGAGGATTCGACCTCACGTCCAACCTATCGAAATGAATCTCGAATCTAAGCACGAAGAAAAATTCATCTAGCAGAAAAAGGAAAATGGCAGTAATGTTTGGCGCCAGAAACGCGGGGTAGGTTGAAAGTGGTGCCCGGCGCGATACTTTATACGAATGACATGGCCATGAACTCACTGGAGCGTGTCATCCACCCGTGCTTCCCTTCTTTCATGTCGGAGCCATAATCACCCGACGGCCCCGACCCTATGTTATTGCAAGCCCTTCCTGAGCATAGCCATGCTAGTACAGTGTACTGTGAAAAACCCACTACTCCCATGTTCATCCCGACGCCCGGGGATCGGGTGCCTAGCGGTCAAGCAGGGTGTAAGTCAACAGCGCCGATAAGGAAAGCAAGGCGGGGGGGGGGGGGGGGTCATTTCGCGCACGCACATACGCACAGCCACGCGGCCGGCTCAGCCAGCTAAAACACAGCCTTCGAGATTTGCTTTTACCCGATCAGAGCCACCGCTAGAGCGTGGATTAGGGCGCCACTTATAGCCCAAACACAGCCAAGTCGCAGATTTTCAGTAGCCCAAATATAGCCACATAGCCAACTCGTCCACGTCGACGCCAAAAAAAATTTCCCGTAGCCCAATTTGGTTATATATAGCCAAACCTGGCAACACTGCCTGGGACCCAGGGGCAATACAACACGGTAAGAAAATCGAATCGCAATCGCTAAACAGAAGGCGACACTGAGTTCGTAAAGCAAAATAATAAGCGACCTTCGCTCAGACGGACAGTGCAGTAAGGTTCCAGCACAATTTTAAGGCAGCGCTAAGTCACTAAACTAATGCTCCATAGGCCAGTTAGGCACTAACAATGGCTTAGCGCTCAATTAAAATCCTCGTGAAACAAGCTAAGTAGCTCCTTAACTCACTCAAAAACCTTTAGTATTCTCATAATGAGCATGCAATTCAAGCAACAATGACAGATGAATTTATTGCACAATTGAATAGAAACTTGATTTTACAAATAAATGACGCAGTGATGGATGGAAGCTTTAGCTCGGGTTAAACTACGATGCTGCCAATTCAAATAGATGTAAAACGCAGAAACCCTTTTCTGAGATAACCCCTGAACCGATTTTAATGAAATCTGTTGAATTAAAGAACGAAACATAAATTCCAGTGTCCTTTGGAAGCGGAATTTTGATTTAGGGCCTGACTCTTTAAAGCAATTATAGGAATTTCGTACGTTAGAAAAAAAAACAGAAGCACGAAGTTTACAAAATTGTAGCCCTACATCAAGAACATATATATTATATCGGACTTCTGTCAATTGCATCCATTAGATCATCCACAGCGGAAAATTTTTATATGTGAAGTTATATCTTACGTGAATGTTTGAATTGTTTACCAGGGTTCTGCTAAAGCTCAACTGACATATCAGGCGTTTTCTTGAGAGCCATTTGTAAAAACTAAATTTTGTCCACTTTATATGTACTACTAGGTGCAGGTAACAGAACTGTGATATCAGTTTTCATTGTTAAGTTACAAAGTTGGAAACATGATAGTATCTTTCTCCAAAAATTTTGCAATTTTTTCCAATGTTTATAAAATAACTGGCGAAATAAATCGAAAATTCTCAACCAACAGTCACTAGATTTTCACTTTTTCTTTCAAATTGAACGAACCTTATCCAATTTGGTGCTGTCGTTGCCGAGAAAAATGATTTCTTCTTTCTCATGTATTTACATAGAAGCCCCCGAGCAAAAGCTTCATCTTAAATAGCGAATGAATAAAAACTTACCTGGACAGACTCATTGGCGTTTGAATTGAGCAGGAGGAGGATCGTAGACATCGTAGACATCGTCGTCATGGTCGCCCTTCCATGAAGGACGCCCCCTTTGGCAATTTAATGAAGTGGGTGTGCAGGGCCGATATCTTGTAGCGATGCCTTGGCGATGCTAATGCCTTTTCGCGCTTGGTCAGTGGTCAGAGCGACGGTCCGTTCACGTTATCAACGGGATCAGCCGGCCGTGAGTGGTGGATGATATGACTAGTATATAATAAAGCATAACGCATCGCTACAAAATACCGGCCCGGCATATAGTATCGCAGGGTTTCCGTCGCCGGCCAATAGAATACTGCTTGCCACATTTATTACACTTGGCACTCTACGTCTTCCCACCTTCATTGAACAATGTCCACACCGCACTTCTCTTCCGATCGCATGGCATTATGGCTGGCAACGACAACAATACGCACGAAAATGGAATCCCGACTTCGAGACAAAGAGCGACCCACACGCGTTTGCGCTAATGGCAAACCAGCACACACAAAGGTTGGAGGGGGAGGCGGTAGACGGAGTAGGAGGAGGGTGGGAATGGAGGAAGGAGAAATTAGGAGAGAGCACGGTGGGAGAGAGTATTCGCAACACGACTGTCATTACTGTCATCAAGAAGTAACGGCCGAACACGTGATCGCCAAGTCAGTGTGCTCGGTCGACGGTAGGTTTTAACGCTCTCGCTCTGCAGGGCGCAGGGCGGCAGCGTAGCTTAACGGGGGTGCGAGGATATGAAACTGCTGCGAACCAAGCATTATCGGCCAATACGCTGTCTCTCGGAGTCACGTGTTAGCCCTATACTGAGGGGTAAAAAGCGAAGGGAATGGCTTGACGATGAGTTCGCTTGCCAAGACTTGCTGCTCCCTTCTAGTTAATTTCGTCCTCCACGGGGGCGGCCTATCTCCGGCGCCTCAGACCCCGGGCAGCCTGTGCGACGTGTGCGTAGGCGGGGGAGCGCTTCGCCGGCTCGGCAGGACTCGGGAAAACAGTCGCTCTCGTTATTCGCCGCCGCACCGTCGCCGCACCGTCGCCGCTCGTGCTCCGCATTATACAGTACGATTTCAAAATTTTTGCGCCCCTTTTGTCACTGTCTGGAAAACGATTAATCGAACTGGTTTAATTGATTAAATGTAAGGTACGCATCAATAACGACTAATCGTTTTGCGGCATACTTTTAGTCGATTAATAGATTAACCGTTCATCGATATTACCATCCCTATTTTGTACAGAGAGATAGAGAAAGCAAGGAGAGGAAAGGCAGGCAGGTCATCCAGAGGAGCGTCCGCTCTCTTACTGGGGATCGCAAATCCCAGTGTTGCAATGCAGCGCACAGCAATGCGTCTAGTATAGTGCTAATTTGGACTGGTTGGTGCTTGTAATGAACGGTTAATTTATGAGTTTTGTCATAACTTTTTCCAAATGTTAGAATGAATCATATGGAACAAATGGTGCTGCATGTCAAAAAAGAAATAAGGGTTGAATCGCTACACCAACGCGGCGTCGGGCTTTTTTTTTTTTTTTAGTACCCACAGTACTCGGTCCCTCATCTCCGGTCAGCGTCTCGTAGTCGGCACACGGTGCATATCGGTGCATGTTCGCGAACTTTATTGTACCGTGCAAGAACGTGCGTGCTCGCCGGTCATGTTTCAAGATCAAGCGTGCCAAATGCTTGCGATTACATCTTACACACATGAACAACACATGAACAGTGCAGATTATGCGTAATCATGGCGTGTCATTGAACGGGCAGTTATTGACAGAGATGAGATATCTTGAACTAATTTGGGGAGGTGGAAATGCATATGCAACTTCTGCACAGTTCAGTAAAGCCATTTTACTATGGGGTTGTTTCTGGCAATCGAAAAATTTATCGGACCGTAGTACCTGGATCTATAGGCCACCACTTCTCTTCGAAACCATTTGTTACTAGATGTAAACGCCATTGCGGTCATTACATACCACTCCCTGCGTTTCGTTACTGATTGATAGCACCTGACCTGCGCAAGTTTGTTTGCATGGGCACGTATGCGCACCGCTCTTAAACATATAGGTTGTATTCGAAATTGGAAACCCTTGACAGAAAATAATGCGAAAACATCGCAAGTGCACGCATATATTTGAGCACATAATCTTCGTCACAAGACCCGTGTGCACGGCCAACTTCGACCGGAATAGAGCGTGTGAAAACATAAACAGTATAGGCCACTTATAACGTAACCGCTTATAGTGCAGGACCGGATATAGTGTGGTCTTTTCAGACTTCCGTTAATTTTCCCATAGCATTCCATGTATACACCTATCGCTTATAGTGCAGTTGCGGGAACCGAAATACCGGTTACAGTGCTGCTGCCCGGGAGTACGGAAGTCAGCGGAGACAGCGAACGCTCCCCTCAAACGGGTGCCCCAAGGAGTGCTCGAGAAAGAAAGAGAGACGAAGTGGAGGAGAAGGGCACGTGGTGCAAACGAACAGTCAGTGAGGCTGAAACCAGAATCTTAAGTGCGAGTCGTGAAATATCACGGCGCGCATAGCGAGCGAGGGCCACGAAACTGCCAACGCCGGCCAACGCCCGCTTCACGATAACGTCAGTAAACGAAACTTCAGGGAGAGGGCGGCGCCGGCACGGCACGGAGAAGGGCGTACGCGGAGACCGTGGAATGTGAGGGAGGAGGGCGGCAGGGAAGCGGATTTCGCCTCGGCAACTCCGCCGCTTCGGTGGCTCCCCTCGCCCTCCCTCGTAGATCCCTCACTTTCGACTGTCACCGTGCGCGCCGTCACCGCTACAGACGTCCGGGCACCAGCTCCCCGAAGTTTCGTTTTCTGGCGTTATCGGGAAGCGACGCCGGCGTGGGCAGTTTCGTTGGCCGGCCTGGGACAGCGCCGCTGCTTCCCTCGGCGCCGTAGCTTAGCTGCAGCGTGTAAGGTCGACACGTGACTAGAAAGTAGAGGAAGCATAAAGGAGAAAGAAGGGTTCACTGCCATTTTCCACGCGTGGCTACGGTAGCGTGGCTGAGACGTCGGCACGTACACGCATGTTCCGGCGCAACGCAGAATCGTCGACCTTGCCATTTGAGAGAGAGGGTGAAATTTCCGCCACCTTTTTTTTCTTTTTTTTTTTTGTTCGCGCGCAACATTGAGGGGTCTCTCCTAAGCTTTTACTCCATCTCGGTGCCGGAGCAATGCCGGTCGGAGGCGCCGCCGCGTGATTTAGTTCGAATTAACGAGATTCGACTGTAAATTGAATGCAAACGTTCTAGCCGCATTCCTCGACTGTCGCATACGCGTGGCGGCTCGGTGCACATGTTTTGCATATGTGCGGGCCTTGAAAATTGTTGCTTTGGTTATAATGCGGTACCGCTTATAGTGCGGATGTTCGCGACTCCGGCGACTTACGTTAAAAGCGGTCTACACTACACTGTATTTAAATATAGATCATTATTGCAACTTTTGGCAGAAGGCTTTCTCACATATTGTAGGCCTCTTCACGATGCGTGCAGTTCGCATGTTCACCAAAATATTGTTAGATGAAACTTTACGAGTGCACGCGCTCATTCAGATAGTGCGCATAGCTTTCCTCACAAAAAATACGGATGTTCACATAACAAAAACACGTAATTCTGTCTGTTCCATGCAGAACAGTGCAGCCACTGTATTATTACGGGTAAAACGTTCGTAAAACTTAAAACGGGGAGCATTTCCGTATTTTAACGGAAGTTTTTGCCGTATTTTTTGAAAACTACATATTTTCCTTACCTTTACGTGCAATTCCTCGGTATACTGGCGGAAATTTTTTACAATGTACGGGTGCGGAGTTCCAGGATGAAAGCTTGGCTGGTCGTACCCAGCACTTACACCGAATGAAGTGAGGTTTATTGGCCGGAACAGGCGTATGTGTGGATCCTTGGGATATACTGGCACGGATCGGGCGGCTAAAACAGTTACGTCGGGCAGCGCTCTAAACCGTAAGTTCGGCGTCTTCTCTCGTGAAGCGATCACGATGTTGCAGATGTTGGTGGTGTGCAGTGTACATCTTCTTCATCACACTATAATTATTCTCTATCCTGGCGCAATAAAATTAACTGCCTCTTGTAGGCTATACTTCGAAGTGTCGCGTACAATGAGTCCCAACCTGAGGCCAGATTCACAAAGCTTTTCTTTCGTAAGTTCACTTTTCCATTGGCTGGCCGCCTTCGCTAATGATATGTATCGCACACAGGATTGGCTGAGATTCTTTATTACGAAAAATTTTTGCGTAAGAAGACGTTTTTGTGAATTCGGGCCCTGTTTTCTAGGACACACCTGCCGTCATTTGATGCTGTCTTTTTGCAGACCGTTGTACCTGATCATTACTGGGATAGTGCCTTTTTAATTAAGCATGTGCCTGTTAGACTGTTTCGTTCGAGTCACCGCTTTTCTTTTCCGAGATTTTATGCGAGGTAGGACAAGGAGTCACTATATACCAAGGATTTTTACCTCGCTGCCGGATTCTCTACTTTCTCTGTCTTCAAAGCGTAAATTGGTTGAATGCCTTCGTGTTAACGTTTTCTAAGTGCCCGTACAAGCTGTTTAACATTTACCTATGTAGTTTACCCTTTCATTATATCACTTTTGTTTTTCTCTTCGTTACTAAGGGTTTTTGTTTTAGAAAGTGCACTTGGCCTTTTCACTACTGGCTGCCGGGTACGACCCGAGAAGTGTTCCTCTGACTTGGGCCCACCCGCCAAAATGATCTGTACATCTTAAGGCGAACATTACTATTTAAAAAAAGAAGCTCTTTCACGCCGACGTGGGTCAATGTAGATGGGGATGGTAGGTACCACTATACGAAGAAAGTTTTTGACGCCAAAATGAATTACCGGGTAGGTGCCAGTTGGTCTTATCTGGTCTTAAATGAATCAATTTGATGGCACTAGTGCCATATGGTCTGTGCCAGTGGCTGTGTATTTCTCTTCAATGAACGCCTTTCACGCCAACTTCGGTAACTAGGTATTTACCATTGGGCAGGGGCCGCTTTACAATGACGAAAAAAATATATTTTTTTTTTAATTTTCGTCACTGCTGAGCAGAATGGAACTCACGTCACGAGGGTTCCCGAAGGACAGGAGACCCTCGCATTAGCAGGCTGCGCCCAAATGCACTAGGTATGTGCCACTTTGCAATGAACGCCTTTCAGGCCAACTGTACAGCAAGCTACGCCATTATACGCCGGGGTAAGGGCCGCTTTTCAACGAACTCCTCGCGAACTTGGGTTCTATGTTCCACTAAGTGTGCGCAAGAGCGGGAACAATTCTCCGCGTTCGTAGGAACCGGCGCGCTATGCTTCTCCTCTCGGAGTCCATGTGCGGACTTATCGGCCGTGCCACTAGATGGTGCAGCGTGTTTACAAAGAAGCGCGAGAGAGGAATCCAGTTACCGCGTGGCGCGTTTCTGAGCGTTCGCACGCGGCGGGGTGCCATGCATTTCGGAGGCACCGGGCAGTCTTCGCGGCGATGTTGCTAGATGGCGCCAAGTGTTCTTAGGGAAGTGCGAAATATGAGTCCCATTGCAGCAGACGCCTCATACGTAACTCGTTTGGACAGTGGCAATAGGTTGTGTCGATTCACTGCGTTGCGTCGTTGCTTGATTCGTTGCGTCGTTGCGTGACTGATTCAATGCTAACGCATTATCGTCGAGTTATCTTTAGATGGGTTCTGCCGCTATTTTGCGTCAGTGTTGAACGCGCTTACTTCTAGAAAATTGATTTTCAAAACTCTCATATTACGCAGCGTATATGGCACAGTAAGATCCGGTCACGCAGTTCGCTACATTTCGAGACTCGCGCAAGAGATTCGGCTTAAGTCAAGTTTAGACTGCACATTTCGCAGTGAAAAATTAAGTTTTCGTGAGCCAGGCCACATTTCTACTTACGATGTGTCGCTACGCTCCACAAACAAAGTTGCGCTCGTACCTGTCCATTCCTGTGGTATACGGTAACGGTAACTACTGACCATTACGTTGTGCCCACTCTAGGAAGGTGAGTGTTGTAGATTATGAAGCGACGAGCGTTTGTGAATTGTGGTCTAAACGGAAATGTAAAACAGTAGGGGAAGTGCCTGTCAGAGAGAGGATATAACAGACGATTTTTATGAAGATAATTAAAATGCTAGTAAAACACTGATAGGTCGCTAAAGAAGCGATAAGAGCGATGAATCGTAAACACACGTTTAATATGAAACTAATGGCCCTCGATGGCAAGTTAGCCCAATTTATTTTGCAACGTTTTATTCGTGATACCCGAAAATCTAAGTACAGCTACAAAGAAGGTTTAGCATGAAATACATATTGTTATGGGAATAGCGCATATTTACAAATTACTACCGTATGCAAGGTTACAACAGCCACAAGAAGTGGCGGCTGATCCAAGGTTCTCTGGCTACTTAGGCGCCGTCGTTGTCGTCCGACCGACAGTGGCCACCTCTTCAGTTTCTCGTTGCACTACCTCCGGCGAGAGCGCTGACGAAGCACTTGGTAGGACAGTCCAGACGAAGCCGTCACGTACGGCTTAAGTCTCACAACGTGCACGATATCAGAGCGCGGTAGCGTATACACCATACTAGATCAACGACTGGTTGAATTTCGCATATAACGTCGGTCACTTGACGTAACACTGTGTAAAGACTACTGTAGCGAGATAACAGGTTCTAGGAGACACCGATATGGCGGGACCGACATTACAGTAACACAAGAGTGTCTAGGCAGCAACAGATGTCGTTGTGGCTATGGTTTTACAGGGCGTTTCGGGAAGGCTGCAACACTGTGGGCCATTCACGAGTGATCTGCTGTACGGCGAGCGCCAAGGCATTCCAAACTTATGTAGCTTTGTTAGATACGGACCGTTTTGCTGGCATCACTCAAGTTCCCCGACCACATCCAATCGCCGTCGCATTATTATGGTGCGCCGGGGCGCGCCTACCACGTTACCGGACCTGTCAGACAGGTTGGCGACCCCCACCTCATGCGCCGCACGCACGTCGAGCTATTGTCTCTCCCCCTGCTTGACTCTTCCTGAAAGTGCAACGGCAGGCTGGCACGGTTAAAGATAGTTGACCTTGGTCCCGAGCAAAGCGGTTTTGCAGATCTAGAAGGTCGTTCGAGAACAACCCGTCTCCTCCAGCTCAGCACTTCCAGGCGAGAAGGCAACGCCGGAGGCAAGTCAACCATCACAATGGAGCCCTTGCAGCGTCCCCATTGGCCGAATGTGACGGCACTTGCATGGGCCCCCTAATGATGACACCTGAGCTGGCTCGACGATTGGCGAAAAATGACGTGACACCGAAAGACCGAAGGGGTTAAAAGCGAGAGACAGGGAGAAGAGACGTCGGTTCTTCTTGGCACGCGCCGCAGCGTCTGATTTGCTGCCGGCCGTCGATCACTTTATGACTGTTCATTACTTATTACTGTAAATAATGTAAATAAACCTTCCACATCCCCAAGTCTATCCTCAACGTCCCCCAACTCCCGCAGCCAACGCCTGCAGATCCAATAGCATGGAGCAGCGCGAAGTGACGTATCGAGAGGCAGAGAAGGTTCGCGTTCACAGGGAACATAAAACGGCAAGTAGTTGTGTCATGCCTAGACGAGTTGTATGCCAAAATAAGATAAGCCTAAGACGCGCGACTTGTCGGGATAGGCAGGCATGAGCTTTTGGCAGGCGGAATATGAACGAAGGATATCCTCGACGCCGCAGGACCAGAACCGGCCTTAATCGGTCAGAAGCTGTCGGGTAGTGCCAGGATGCAAGATGTCATAAAGAAGGAAGCGGGTGACATCCGTAGCGCAATTGGTGGAGTGGGCACGAATAGTTGCTTATTGCGTCGCGTAGTCGAGTGGCGACGTAGACTGTTGCTTGATGCTGAGGTTGGTAAGGGACCAAGACCGTCGAGTCCGACCCTGAAGAACGCTTCGGCGGAGATGTCGATACGATGAAAGAAACCAGCAGGAAGCATAGCGGGCCGTCTTCGGCGTTCGCATAGGTCACAACTAGGGATATATTTTTGCAGTGAACAATAGAAGCCAGGTTAGAAGAAACGATGCTTGACACGTTCATTAGTGCAGGCGACACAAAGGTTGTCAGTGTTCGGCTGACCGTGACGCTGGTGCAGGGCAGCTGACCGCATATGGACAGGCACGACGAGAAGGCGTTCGGGGCCGTCTGGTTGCATACTGTGGTGGTATGAGGTGCAGTCGTGAGGAGGAGGAGGACGAAAAAGAAGAAAGGAAAGGCAGGGAGGTCAACCAGACGCACGTACGGTTTGCCACCCTACACGGGGGAAGGGGATTAAAGGGATGAAAAGAAAGGAGAGAGAGGGAAGAAAGTACTCGCAGTATGAACACGTTTGGTTTTCGAACACTTCACTGTCGGTAACTGAGGCCAGTCGACTTCGTGAATTTTAACAATGCCCGCGTCGCTTTGTGTGCCTGCGACGCGTGGGGCCACGGTCCAAGAATCTCTTTCTCTGAAAACGGTCTCCTGTCTAATGTGTTTAATACACTCCGGAGAATGTCGCGTTCGGTCTCATAAAGATGACCAAAACACAATACGTGTTACCGTCTCCTCACAGTTGCACGAGTCACAGATTGGTGTGTCGGACATGCCCAGAAGGAATGAGTACGCTTTCGTAAAAGCCACCCCTAACCACAGGCGGCACAGTAAAGTTGCATCACGGCGGGGTAAGTTGGATGGAATTTGTAGCCTCCGTGTAGGATCCAGCCGGTGGAGATGACAGTTCGTAAAACTCGGGCTGCTCCATGATGTTTCTGCCTCGGTTTGAGCGAGTAAACGAAGACCCCTCGCTGCGTCTGTCCTTGATAAGGGTATAGGAACAGTTAGGGTTTCCTTATGGGCTGACCGGGCGGCATCATCAGCAAGGTCATTACCGACGATGCCACAGTGCCCCGGCAGCCAATGAAATATGATGTCATGTCCGTTCATGAGGGCTTGATGGAGAACCTCTCTGGTCTCAAACACCAGTTGTTCATGTGTCTAGCGTCGTAATGCTGACTGCAGACTCTGAAGGGTTGCCTTGGAGTCACAAAAAATGAACCACTTTCGAGGTGGTGTTTCTGCGATGTAATTAACAGCAGCACGTAGGGCGGCAAGTTCTGTTGCCGTAGAAGTCGTTATGTGGGACACTTCGAACTTCCTTGTGACTTGTAAGGTCGGGATGATAAAAGCGCCTGTGGAGCTGATGTCTGAGACAGATCCATCGGTGTAAACCTGCGTTCTTAGTTCATATGCATCGTTAAGCAATCGTGATGGCAGAAACAGTGTAGCGGAGGGTCAGCTGTGGCAGAGCTAAGAATGTTGATGGTGGAATGCAAAGATGAGTCGCGGCATTATTTGCATTTTTGCCAGCGGATCTGTTTAAGCTCTTGGTTAGGCCGGGTAGTGCGAACAAATACTGTGGGCCGATCCTGAAGGTGCGCAGAAAGGGTCCAAACGCAATGGCACATACCCCTGTGAGCTAGCGAATACATTTAAGCTCGAGGATGGACCGTGGAGTGTATGCCGCAAAACCTCCGCCTGGCGATACGTCACCATGCGTCGCCTAGCAATGCTTCGCCCCACCTGCGCCGACCGCGCCGAGCCTCGCCACAGCTGCGTGATCCGTGACCTCACCGCGTGGGCCGCATCGCTTCGCCTTAACTTTGCCGAGCCATGACGTCACCGCGCCATGCAGAGTGGTTGCCGCGGCTGCGCAGAGGCGGAATTAAGCTGTGAAGTCACTGCGCCGACCCACGGGATATATAGCCCCGCGTCGACGCGGCGACGCAAAAGTCCCGCCGTCTCCGCGCCGAGCACATCGCCGCGATGATGGGGCGGCCGAAGAAGAGCGTCACTCCCGAAGAAGAGAAAGCGCGGCGCGAAAGCCTCTGTGCCGCTACTCGAGAGCGAGTGAGACGACTTCGGTCCGATCCCGATTATCGCGCCGGCAAAGCAGCGCCAAAACGTCGGCGCTTCGCCGAAGATCCGGAGTTACGAGCCCCTGAAACCGAGCAAAGCGTTTGAGCGTCCAGAAGCGTCCAGATAGTTTAATGACCGAGAGTTTGGTGCTCCTTTGGTTGTCGATGATTCCGGGGTGATCTTGCGCAAAACGTGGCCGAGTCTCGAAACATAACCTGGCAAAAACTTGGCCGAACCGCGATAAAGCTGGGTGGGGTCGCCAGCTTCACTGTTTGCCCAGTCTTCGCATCACTATTGTGAAGCTGCCCCTAATTTTTGATTGGGGAGGTCGGCCATACACAAGACACCGGCGTCGATGTCTGGTTCGGTGATGTCAGGAGGATCCATGGGATGCGCTGACAGGCACTTGTGCACGACTGAAAAGGAGTGTTCTTCGAGGCGGAAAGCCCAACGACAAAGGTGGCCTGTAAGGTATTTGAGTGAAGAACGCCAGCAGTCAAACTGTGACCCCATCCCTGAAGCACAAAACAATGTGAGAAAAAAAGATAACAGTCATCCCACACTTACACCGTATCTCGCATGAGCTTAACAGGGCAGAGGGCGGGAGTGTCTGTTGTCTTTTCAGCCCCGCACAAGCTTTCTCAGCCTTGCGCTAGAACAAGTCATGTAAACAAAAATAAGGGCTCCAATCCACGCTGTGAAGGTGGTTGGCCATCGAAGCTTTGGTATCACCTGATCCGATACACCTATGTCAAATAGTCTGGAACGATTGCGCAATGCACTACATAAAATGATTGACAGCAAGGAAGTTAAATGCACTGTACCAAAACTTTATTTCTTTAAAACGATATTTATAACTGCTTTGTGGTAGCTGTGGTAAACATTGAGGTTTTCCGTTGTTATTTAGCGAGTTTCTTAGCTAAAATTTAATCTATACACGGCCTGTGCACAGTGGTTGGCTGAAGTGGATTAGTGAAGCGCATGAGACCAAACTCTTCCATAACAAACTGGATAAACCATTTCGCTGTTATTTTCGTCGCTCATCGTATTCGCGCTGCTCTTCAGGCGTCGTATGTCTGGCTTGCTTTTGGTAGAAACCGCTGCGTCCTGCATAGCCTGAGCACGATGCGTTTGTGCATAGCGACGTTGCTGATCTGGTCACCACTCTTCGGGAGTTCTAGCTATGCGTGATCTTCCCATACCGCTATTACCACGCAATGGAAGTCAGTTGTTAGGCGGGTTCTTGTTTTACATATGAAAGTGCAGTGAGGATACTCACTACTTCGTATGCTAGAGCTGCCGCCTCAAGGCAGCTGCACTTTATGCAACCGTATTCTTTACCGGGAAACGCATGCGGTGAACGCTATGTGCTTCGCGTTGTTCAAACACGGGTTATTAGAGAGTTTTAGAATAGGGGCCCCAAACGTTTTGGGGCCCCAAAGAAATAGCGTCGACACCACTGCGCATGTGCGAGACGCTAACTGCGTTTGGGTTTTGCGTTGGGCACGCTATTTCACCGATTTAGCGGGAGCCCCAAAAGCAGCCCCAAAAGCTTTGCGTCAACAAACATGGCGGCACCCATCGAAGCGACGGCTCTCCGAGTACCAAACTCGGCTTGATTCGTGGTAACGCGTGAAATTCGTAAGCTAGGCGAAGTCACTGCGGTTATCCCTTTCTCTCAACTAACGTGTGTAATGAAGATTGATTCATTAGACGCCGCTGATTCTGAATTCGATTGTCGATTTCATGGCTCGTAGGCCTAACGTGGATTAGCTTGGCTGGTGAAGGCATGTCAAGTTGGTTACTCAAAATTAGGCGCAACAAATCGCTTGCTGCTATTAGAATAACCTCTCAATCGTAATTAAACGCAAAACCACAAAAGTCAAAATTACTTTTCCTATCATAAAATGGTATAGTTTATTTTAATGTTTATAATAGTTTTTTTTTGACACCGTAGTGGCGCTGCAAGCGCAAGACGCTATTCGCAAACGCATAGCCCTATTCTAAAACTCTTCACTCTTGCATGCCCCAACGCTAACACCCGCAAAGCTCTTTGGGACCCCAAACATTTGGGGCCCCTATTCTAAAACTCTCTATTATCTATCATATGGTTTTGACACTTGCTGTGTGCTTTTCTTTATTAAAAGGAACACTGGGGTCTGTCTTGCATGCGTAATTCCAATGGAGACAGGAACTTTTCTCTTTAATTCGTGGAATGAATTTCTATAGACTGTTCTGTCGACGGAGACGAAGAAATTCCGGGATCCTATTCATGTACAGCTTCGCTGTAAAATTCAAGCAAATGCAAAACAAAGCACACAAACAGGTTTGTTGAATGCTCACGGGACTTGGTGCATGATATACCCCTCTCCTGCGGACTAAGGTATGTGGGGCAAACAGGCTGCATGTGAAGCTGGAGGAACATAGCCTCAAATACATAAACGGAAAGAGGGATTTATTGATTCACATTGAAATCAATTCGACAGCGCGTTGGTATTTGAAAAGACGACAATAATAGCTAGACACGCATGTGGAAATTCTAGGATCATCATTGAAGTCGCGGCTATTGCAAAAGGCAACTGCGTTAGTAAACCATCGGTCGCTTTGACTGGTAAAGAGTGGTCATTTCTAGATAAAGTTGCACGCGGCGTGCGGTCCTTGGCTTGTGCTTTTAGAGTGCAGCTCAGCCTCTTAGGCACCCATTCCTGCGGCAAGCTTAGGAGTCATACACCGTAACCGAACGAAGGAGCACTGCGAAAGATAAGAGCGAACGCGGAGCGCAGCGGGCTATGAAAGACAGCTAGAGCGAAGACAGCGCAAGGAGGAAAGCGAAGGAGAAAGGTATGGCCATAGTTCCTTAATAGCTTAGAAAGTATTGAGGGACTACGGTATGGCGAATGTGGGGCAAGAAAAGCGTAGTCCCGCGCAAGACCGACTATGGCGATGATGGCTACGAGATGGTGCTAGAGTAGCTCGCGCGTCGTTAGTGTGCCTCGATGCGCTGGCTAGCCCGTAAAGTGCCTCGATGCGTGCGCCCCCACGAACGCTCCATTCGCGGGGGCGTGCGCATCGAGGCACTGTACGCGTCCTTTGTTCCTCAGAATGCTGCATGAGCGGAGGTCTGTCTGCGGCGGGTGCTGTGAATGGCGCACACACGTTAGTCATGCACTCTCTCTTGCTCCGTTTGGAACGTGCCGCACGAGATAGATTGTCCACGCCAGCCAAAATATCGCGAAATGAAACCACATACAGAGCTGCGCTCAAATGTCGCATTAGGTAGTGCTGTAATTGTGGGCGAGTTGTTTTTCAAATTTTTATTTATCGATTTGCTTAGCCGTTATGCATCGGCAGCTTTGGTTGTGATCGCGTGTACGGGGTATATTTATGTGTGTTCGTTGTAATAAAGTTCAGTTGGAAGCCAGCGTTTGTACTGCATCGTCCCTTTATCCTCTTTGTCTGTTGGCCACACTGTAGACATCGCAGTGGAATACCAACCAGCCTAGTCTCACACGTTTCTTCGGTATCGAAACATCGTCGAAGATATGCTGGCAATAATGTCTGAATATTGTGACGGAAGCGAATATTGTGACGGAAGATGTAGCTGGCCTGCAGGCAGCGCTGAAGGGCGCTTGCGGCGTTGGCAGCGTTCGCAAGCAGCGACGTAGCGGAGCACAGAACGGTACATGCCAGGCCAGAAAAACCGGCGTCGGATGCGGGCGTAAGTACGCGAGACACGTAGGTGACC
This sequence comes from Dermacentor silvarum, assembly GCF_013339745.2. Classification (NCBI taxonomy): domain Eukaryota; kingdom Metazoa; phylum Arthropoda; class Arachnida; order Ixodida; family Ixodidae; genus Dermacentor; species Dermacentor silvarum. Next base: position 98,709,383 of record NC_051163.1, on the reverse strand, counting down.
GGCAGTTGGTACGTCATGAAGCTGATGAAGAACACTGGAGCGAAGATGGCGAGGTAGGACAAGCAGAAGCTCTGGGCCATCTGAGCTGAGATTACGACGATACAGAACGTTGTCGTGTAGCTCAAACAGGCGAACAGAATGGTCTGGTGATGGAGAGGTAAGACGGTCAATGATAAGCCGTAAGGACGCGTCTCGTCGTTGTTCGGTGGGGATATCATCCAAAGCAAGGATGGACAGTACGCAGGCGTCGGAGTCAGGTTCAATAAGGTCGGGAGCATCGACAGGGTGACGGGACAAGCAATCAGCGTCCTGGTGCAATCGTCCAGATTTGTAGTGCACATCAAACGAGTATTCTTGAAGCCGTAATGCCCAGCGGCCGAGACGTGCAGACGGATCCTTCAGCGACGAAAGCCAGCATAGAGCATGATGGTCTGTAATTACAGAAAAAGTTTGGCCAAACAAGTAAGGTCTGAATTTGGTGACAGCCCACACTAAAGCCAGGCACTCGCGTTCAGTGATGGAAAAGTTTCGTTCAGACGAGGACAGAAGGCGACGGGCGTAGGCGATGATACGTTCCTTGCCGTGCTGTGTTTGGCCAAGGACAGCCCCAATTCCATGACCACTGGCATCAGTGCGAAGTTCCGTAGGTGACGAGGGGTCGAAATGGGCCAGTATTAGTGGTGTAGTGAGTAGGCGGACGAGGGCAGAAAACAAAGCTGCTTGTTCGGGTCCCCACACGAAAGGATCGTCCTTCTTCAAGAGTTCCGTAAGAGCGCGGGCGATGTCCGCGAAGTTCCGGACAAAGCGACGAAAGTAGGAACATAATCCTACAAAACTGCGGACGTCTTTGGCTGAACGCGGCACCGGAAATTGTTGCACTGCTCGCACCTTGTCGGGGTCTGGTTGAACACCGGCAGCACTGACAAGGTTACCGAGCATAGTTATCTCGCGCCGCCCGAAACGGCACTTGGCGGAGTTCAGCTGAAGGGTGGCTCTTCGGAAGACGGCAAGAACGGCCGATAAACGGGTGAGGTGGCTCTCAAACGTAGGCGAGTAGATAATCACATCGTCTAAATAGCATAGACAGATGGACCACTTATATCCCCGCAGCAGCGAGTCCATCATACGTTCGAAAGTTGCTGGGGCATTACACAGTCCGAACGGCATGACCTTGAATTGGTATAGGCCATCGGGCGTAATAAAGGCAGCTTTTTCGCGGTCCATAGGGTCGACTGAAATCTGCCAATAGCTAGACCGAAGGTCGATGGAAGAAAAACATTGGGCTCCATGAAGGCAGTCGAGGGCGTCATCGATACGAGGCAAAGGGTAGACGTCTTTATGAGTGACTTTGTTCAAATTCCGAAAATCAACGCAGAAACGCCAGCTGCCGTCCTTCTTTTTCACGAGGACGACAGGGGAGGCCCACGGGCTAGATGAAGGTTCTATGACATCTTTTGTAATCATTTTGTCGACCTCGTTCTGGATGACTTGACGTTCGTGATGCGATACGCGATATGGATGTCGGCGTATAGGAGTGGCGTCACCAATGTTGATTCGGTGAGCCACGACAGATGTTTGGCCTAGAGGACGGCCGTCAAAATCAAAGATGTCACGATAAGACGCCAGGACCCGGTAGAGATCTTGGGCTTGCGCCTAGGTCAGATCGGGAGCAATCATCTTGTTAATGTCGTCGAGAGACGAAGGCGCGAAGTTAGCCGAGCAAGAAGGTGGCGAAACATCGGCATCAAAAGTGGCAATCTTGCAGGGGTCAAGCGCGGAAATGGTGGCCAGCGACATGCCTTGCGGGATAACCTGAGTCAACAGGCTGACGTTGAGAAGCGGCACGACCACCGTATTGTCAGCAACGAAAACAATGGTGTGAGCCAGGGCGATATCGCGGGCTAACAGGACGTCGATAATCGGAGACAAGACGTAGTCACCATCGGGAATGTCATGTGAAGACGTCAAAGTAACGCATGTAGCAGCTTGAGGCGGCAAACGAACGTGGTAGCGAGAGCATAAGCGTCGCGTAATGTCAGCTGGACTGTCGGGAGGATGGGGCAGCTCAAGCTGAAGAGCACCGGTCGCACAATCAATGAGGGCAGAATGAGTGGACAAAAAATCTAAGCCGAGAATAAGGTCATGGGGGCACTTCTCGAAGACGGCAAATTCGACGGAAGAGGGATGACCAGCAATGCAGACGCGGGCGGTGCACATCCCAAGAACGGCAGGAGTCCCTCCATCAGCGACGCGGAGGATGCGGGAGGCGGCAGGCGTGAGCACTTTATGAAGGCTTCGACGAAAATCTGTACTCATTACAGAGATGTGCGCGCCAGTATCGATGAGTGCAGAAATAGTTACGCCGTCAACATCAACGTCTAACAAGCTTCGTCTTGTCGGCAGCGTCAGAAGAGGATTTGTGGTGGGAGTCGTCAATGCAGCGTCACCTCCGGGCGCTGCATTATTTAGTTTTCCTGATAGGCACGAGCAGGGTTGAAGGGGGACGACGGGCGGCGAGTCTGTGGTGAGCGCGACGACGGGCGACGGCCTGGAGGCGAGCGTGACTGGTGACCACGCGGCGACGGCGAGCGGCTACTTATCCTGGGGGAAACACCGTCGTTGGGGAAATAGGTCTGGGTTGAAGGCGGAATGCGGGTGCTCTCGGGACGGCGGTAAGGGGTAGACAGCGTTCGAGGCGCCGAGGACCAGCGGGTGGCGCAATAACGGGCGACGTGGCCGATACGGTGACAAGTAAAACATATCAGTCGATCGTCAGGGGTTCGCCACGCAGCAGGGTCGCGATATCGAGTAGCGTATCGCTGCTCTTGATAAGAAGAGGGCGGACGCCACGAAGTTTGTGTTGGGCTGGCCACGGTGCACACAGAGTGAATGCCCATGTTGGCGAGCTCCTGCCGGACAATGGCTTGAACGAATGGAGCCGTAATCGAGCTCGAGTCACAGGCGTGAACTGGAACAGGGGTCATGGCCTCAAGTTCGCGGCGTACAATACGGGTCAGCTGATCTGGTGGAACCGATGGTTGTGCAGCCGTGCGGTCTTTGCAAGAGGACGTTGCCGCCGTGTTGGGAAGCCGGGCAAACGAGTGGCCAATGCGCCGGCTTTTAGCCTGCTCAAAGCGCCGGCACTCCTTTATAATGGCGTCGACTGTAGAACAATTTCTACACATTAAAAGGTTCAATGGGGTCCTTGGCGACCCCTTTTAAGATATGCCCAACCTTGTCGTCCTCCGGCATTTCGGCGTCGGCCTTTCGGCATAGCGCTAATACGTCTTCTATGTACGCGACGTAAGATTCAGTAGCCGTCTGCGCACGTGACGCGAACGTCTTTGTCGCGGCGATCTTCCGGCCAAGGGGCTTCCCAAACAATTCTCGGAGTTTTTCTTTGCAGGTGTCCCAGCTCCCAATCTCTGCTTCGTGATTATCAAACCATATCTTCGCAGTGCCTGTCAGGTAGAAGATTATGTTTGCCAACATCATGGTAGGGTCCCATCGGTTCTTTTTACTCACGCATTCGTACTGCGCCAGCCAGTCTTCAACGTCCGCGTCACCGGAACCGGAGAACGTGCCAGGATCCCGGGGTTGCACAAGCACGACCGTTGAAGTGGCGGGCGCTGATGTAGACGCTGTGTCTTCCGCCATTGCAGACAGATGTCCCAAACGACGGCCGCTGCGAAGTTCCGTTGTGAGGCGAGACGTACCCCGCACCTCCACCAAAGTGTGACGTAAGCGAGATGGAGGTGAAGGATGTATTTACAAAATATATACAGAGGAGGCTAGGGCAAGGGACGTCCGATCCAGGCCAAGAACTAGTGTCTTCATCGTCGTCTTTGGCGCGCTGCCAAGAATAGCGTTGGTCCATGTATGGACTGCTCCGTAACAATATATATTCAGACATGCCACGCGAGGACGCTCTGTTGGCACTGCTAGATGAAGCAGCGTGTCCAGATGGAAGCACGTTAGAGAAGCTGTCATCATATGGACGGAAGCGCGCGAAAAACAAAAAAAACACCGCATATCCACGGGGTGAATGATGATGAGTGGGCGAAGCTCCGGAGGGAATCATCGGTAAACCGTGAATCTTCCGTGTAATTCGCCCAGTCTCGCCGCACTAAATCGAACGATTGACTTCCACCAATGACACGCGCCATATGTGACGTCATTCCTATTTTATAACAGCGCCCTTCATTATAATTGCACCATCTCCCGCTTAAGGGGACGCTAGCACAAACGCGTTAGAAACGTGCAGTACTCTCTAGTAAGGGGGAGAGGCCACAGCGTCTTACGCAGCCGTTTACACATGCCGGAACGTGCACCGCGTTTGCCGACGCCATCAAATGACTGCTGAGATAGTATAACCCCCGTATTCATAAACGCTCCTCGACCTGAACTTGACTTGCCACCGCCTTCAACGCGTTTCGAACGCGCTGCCCCCCAAGGTGGTGGCAAGTCAAGTTCAAGTCGAGGAGCGTTTATGAATACGGGGGTAAGGCGGAGAGGCCACAGCGTCTTACACCAGCTTCTTACACAGCACAAACGCGTTAGAAACGCGCAGTCTTTCGTTAATGTTGGGTATTTATTGTCATCGTGGTGCGTGTGTCCATGTGCACTTCGTGGCGTAGTGGTTAGCGCCGCGCGTTCGGAAGCGAGGGGTCCCTGGTTCGATTCCGCGCAACGGACGCAACTTTCGGAATTTTTTTTTTTTTTCATAAACGTAGACGTGGCTACCTACTACGACGACGATGACTACGGCGACGACTACTGCTACTACTACTACTACATACTACAGAGGAGGGACAGACCCACACCCTAAGTAGCTTCGCCCCTAAAAGACATTGACGTGTTCGCCGTGCGGGGGCGATGACGAAGTGGTGTGATCGTGTGGCGCGTGGTGCGTGCGAGTGTTCTGAGCTGCTCGGCGTAGAAGGCCAACCGGTTCTTACTGGACGCCCGGTCCAAAGAAACCAAATCGCCCACTACACCGTCCTCGGACGCAAAGGACCTGCGTTCCTGCTGGGCGAATGGTCCAGGGAGCCAGGCGAACGGGGCAACTCGTTCTAGGATGCCAGTGACCTACGTTCCTGCTAGGCAACCGGTCCAGGGAGCCAAGCGAGCGGGGCAACTGGTCCTGAGAGCCAGGCGAGCGGACGACCGGTCCAGGGATCCTGAAGGGCCTGTGTTCCTGCTGGACAACCGGTCCACGGAGCCAGGTGAGGTCGTCGCTTTCCCGGGCCACTGCCACGACCAGCCTGCTGCCGGAGGCGAGAGCAGTAGCGAGAGCTAATGCACGGCTACCACGGCTGTGTCTGCTACTGTCGCTGCTGCAGCTGCTGATCCCATGATGCTGTGGGTAGGCCCATGGTGATGCCGTCCAGCCGTCAGCTGACCCTTCAGGACCGACATCGGCCTCTGCGCGTCAACGGGCTCCACGCTAAGAGAACGCACGGCGAGAGACTTTATATTATATAACAGGACACTCTAGTAGCAGCCTCGGGATTACCTGCGTTAGCATAACTTAAGTACATGACCATCGTGAAGTCTGTACGTCTTTGTGCTGTTAATACATATTCTGTGTTTGTGTGCACTCGAGTGGTCGATTGCGTTCCTTGGTGAGTGGTCCTGGGCCCAAACCTTTTTACATTCCATCATAATCTAATATCACTACATTATTTCATCACTGAAGTATTATTTATTTATTAATATTGTTGTCTTTGTTGGGTTGTTGGGTTTCAAACAAATCTATATATATATATATATATATATATATATATGTACCCTCGGAGCCTCCGGGAAAAACATGGCAATTAAGACAAGACAATGACAATAATTTCTATTCGGATAAGTAACGGGACAAATAATGTTCAAAATTGAGAAGATTATCTGCTTGTAAAACGTCCTGAGGCAAGGCATTCCATTCAGCTATTGTTCTTGGAAGGAAAGAGTACTTCAAGGAATTGCTGCGGACCGTCATGGGAGTAATTTGATCTTTGTGAGAAGTTCGCACAGCTCGCGAGGAACGCGAATATGGCTGCGGTACGCACCTCATATATCGTACCTTTCGGTGGTGCAATACCATTTGTCGCTACATTGCTTCATTGCTAATTACGTTTTATTCACGGCACGCTACCTTCTCAATTTATTGAGATGAAAATTTTTCAGTGCTCATAGCTTAGAGGGGTCGCTGTCTAAAACCTCATGTAATGAAATATGTAATAATATTAACGTTTTTAAATGTGCCATCATAACTACCTATGCACGTAACTTGGGCATCGTTGTTTAAAGGAAAGAAGCCAGCCTGTGACCATGCGTGGGTTTTCAGCCACTTAGGTTAGATTTGGTTGTTTGTCGGCCCTCAGTGCCTTGTGACTATATCGCACACCAAAGTGATTGTGACTACAGCCTATGTGTTCGTCCTAGGCCATCTCGGCGCTCTCACGTCAAGCCTGTGTATCTTTTCCTTCTTTTTCTTTCTTTTTTTTGAAGAGGGGGTAACGCCACATTGTGTGGCACAGCAAGGGGACTGCAGAAGAAGAGAACAAGGTTCATCTCGGCATCGCGCGTTGACGCTTACGCTTGCCTGCGTCCTCATTCAGCCTGTATTCTACAACAGAGTATACGCGACAATATTACGCCATACGGAGCTAAATTAAGCCTCTCCTGCTTTCAGCGAGGTATAGCTCCGCAATATTTCTGGCAATTCAAGCGGAAGTGGTCACGTTTGAGAGAGCTTACTAAGTAATAGTACCTATAATCAATCAAGTTGAAAGCTGGGCTCATCAGGAATTATATCAGAAGGGAACCATTTGTAGCAGAAATTTGACAGGTGCTCGGAAAAGGCGCCTTTGCGTTCAACACATAGGGTCACAAAATGGCGTGAAAAGACCCGGACAGCAAACCAGAGAGATCTCAAATGGCGTACACACCACCTTTAACCACTGCAGCGCTTCTACGAATTCAGAGCGTGCACGAGAACCAGAGTACACTCTACACCGTCACTAGCTGTATTATCAGTTAGGTGTTTGAGCATTGTAATTCGTGAACGAATGTCCGTTGCGTATTTGGTTATCTTATTTGCGTAGTCTAGTACCCATACACCGTCAGCGGCACTCACAAGTCGCTTCATGTCTACTCCGCTGCAGCTGAATCCCCTACAGCCCACCCAATTTTCTTCTATCATTAGAGCAGACCACGTCCACGCTAACTCCAAGCAGCAACGTTACTTGTAATAGTTGGAGAAGAGGGCCGGAAAGCTTACAGCACCTTCAAATTTAAAAATGAAGCGGATAGGAACAAAGTCGACATTTTGTTTCAGGAAATTGAAGAATTCTACAAACCAGTGACAAACTTGACGTTTAGTGAATTTCGTTTCGGATCAAGAGCCCAACAGCAAGGGGAGTGTTTCAATGACTGGCTAACAGACTTCAGGCTTTTAGCAAAGAGCTGCGAGTTGAGACCGTTTGCTCCGTAGCCGAATCATCCTCGCATTGCGAAACAAAAGCTTGCACGAAAGCTTATTGCCGAGAACCCGAAATACAGTAAGACCATTGAAATTTTCCGGGCCCAGGAACTGGGAAGAGAGCAATTTAAAGAAAGCAGTGAAGGCACAGAAGCATCACGTGCCACAGTAATTCAAGCAGTCACCACAAAAAGGAAGCCGTGTAGTCATTGTAGCTATACCACTCACTCTGGCGAAACATGCCCTGCTGAAGGAAAAACATGCAAGAAGTGTCAAGGTCGTGATCACTTTGCTGAAGCATGTAGATTGTCGGTGCGGCGACAAACCAGAGGCGTTAAAAACGTGCTGCACGAAGTACGAGCAGAAGAAGACGATTTCTTTTTAGCGCCCCGACTGTCAGTGCAGTCGAAGCGGCAGATCATTGGCGTGCGACAGTTGACATTGAAGGCCGCAAGTTCACGTGCAAGCTAGACACAGGTGCTAACTGTTGCGTCATTTCTAGCAAGGATGTCAAACAGCTGCCGAACAACCCTAGCAAACCTGCGACACCACACTGACCGCTTTCGTCGGCCATAAAACTACGAGAGGAAAAAGTCTGCTGCAACAGTTTGCAAACAGCAGAGTGCAAGAAGCGTCGTTTTTCGTGGTAGAACAAAATGTGCCTTCAATTTAAACGGATCAATGACGGAACGCCTCAGGTTTCTTTGTCGAGTGCAAAACGTTGACGTTAAAAAGTTATACCCAGAGCACAACCTTTTGTACAAGTTTTCGGTGCACTGGGACAGCTGAAAGCCCGGAGTCGTAGGAGTAGTCTTGCCAGCCAGGAGTGTTCCAGTAGCCCTTCAAGACAAAATGAAAGAAGAGGTTCGGCGCATGAAAGAACAAGGCGTGATATCCAAGGTAAAGGGGCCAACGGAATGGTCGACAGACATGGTCACAGTCATTAAGAAAGATACAGTGCGGATCTGCCTAGACCCCTTCAATCTGCCTTCAGTGCGTTGTTACGGGAAAACTATCCTATGCCTACTTTAGGAGACGTTGTGCGAACGCTTGCGGGTGTGAACGTTTTTTGAACCTTGGAAGCAGCATCGGGGTTTTGGCAGATAAAGCTAGACTACTCAAGCAAGGTCAATCCAAATAGATCGCGAAGCTTCGGGCGAGAAGCGGTTCAGAACAAATTGTCACCGACATGAGCAAGGGTTGTTATGGGAGCAGCGGTTTAAGCGCGAATATGTGAGGAGGGAACAAACATTGGGAAATAAAAAAAGCATTTTTTAAATAAAACGAGGCAGTTTGATTTATTCAACGAAAATAAAATTCCAAATGAAGTTTATATACGTGTGGCGAGAAAGTAAAAGACAACCCTATTCTACTTTTTAATTGTGAATAAATACCGCTTTTCAGTGCCCACTTGGAGGGGGCGTTTGGCAGCGCTATCAAATGCAATGCAATACAGCTCGTGAAGTGTGGAGAAAGGCGCGCTCCTAACGCTCACCTGTTACAATAAGCCCCCCCCCCCCCCCCCTCACACGTTGTGTTGTTTTGCTTGTGGATGTTGGTCTAAATTCCGTGGCGTGGGTAGTTTCATCGTTTCTTAACTGGTTCAGTCAAAATTAGCGAGTTGCGACCACCAGATAATTGTTTACTTTAGCTCTTGTGCGGCTGCTCGGCGTACGACGATGGGACCAGCCCTCTACACCGAAGGCTTTCGTCAACCGCTAAAGAAAGTATATTCTCTGCAGCAGTGCGATTTCGACACCCGTACGGCTGATCTTTTCCTGTATCGCTTTCTGCGCTAAACGCTCGAAAAGCCCGTCAAGTCGAATGGCGAGGAATTTTAATATACAGCTCTAATGCCAGGCCACGAAAACAAATTTCGTGTTTTTGAGAACAAAATATGACGTCACTTTATTTATTAACGAATATGGCGTCACGTTATTTTTTCTTCCGTCAGAAGTGTTCCCTCCTCACACAAATGGTGCTAGGCCCCATGAACCGTCGATGAACCATCATGTTTTGAACCACGGCCGCTCGATGAAAAACACACGGTGCGGGAACGGATACTGCGTGGCAGGCCTAGTGCTCCGGGCTGCCGCCGCGGCGCCACCAGTAGGGGAGCCTCTGGGGAGACCGAAAGCGAGAGCGCCGGAATTATTGCGGCGCATCGCGGCTTGACAGCGCAGCTGCTATGCGCTTGTTAGTTTTGAAAGGGTTACAATAAACTTGCTATAGCGTTAACTACATTGGTAATCGTCCTACCGAATGTGCGTCGGTGATGCTTCAACCTAAATATAGCAAGTGTTAGTTTTATCTGAAGTGGTTGCTCGTGCGAGTTGCGATTTTTCGCGTCATGTTTCCTCTCTTTTGTTGCCGTTGCACTGTTCACCCTCGATAATGTATGTTTGTGCTACAGTTATTTTTGCAACAGGAGAGTCGCTCATTGACAGGTGCGGTTGTATTTCCACAATGATTGTTTCTCACACCTTAGAAACAAAAGCATTGTGAACATCAGGGCAGTCATAATTGCTTTATTGCACGTGCGTGAAAAAAGGATCACTGTGTTATTGGAATCACAGGCGCAGCACTTTCCTGGCCAGAGGTTTTTGAGCCAAGCGTATGAGACGCTCAACAGACATATTAACATTTCCTGCCAGGTTGGCAAGAAGCGCTCGTAAGAGTGAGACCAGTGAGACCCTTGAATTTGATGCACAGCCGCTAGCTACTTTATAAACGAAGTGACGCCGATTTCACCTGTTGAATGGCCTACATATTTCTGGAGCGTTGAGCGACAAGGGAGATTTCTGGAGCTTGCATGCTCATAACCTTTGTTGGAGCATGCCTTCCAAATTACACATTCCCTTAGAATGACGTCACTGTAGTGGGACTTCGTCGAGAAACTGCGGACTTGGTTTCTAACGAACTCGGCAGTCTTGTCACCTTGCGCAGCACCATTGAGCACCTTCATAAAACAGGCAATGTCCGTGTTATTTTCATAAAACAGTGCGCGCTCCTCAGCCTCATCCACTTTTTCTTGAAGCGCCTGCATGCAGTGCTCCTTTCATACGAGCGATCTTCGCTTGGAAGCAGTGCGTTTTTTTTAGCTTCTTCTGTCAGTTTAACAAGGTCGAATGTATTTTGACATGATGCATCTGAAAATGATGCAATTTCCACACACGTTTCATTCCCTAGTTCGGAGTTGTTGGCCGTCGTGGCTTCAGTGCTGTCACTTTACGAGCCGTTTTGGTTAATGACAGGCCTGTCTTTTGAAGCAGCATTGCCCGAGCACTCGGCATGCGACTGCGCATTATCGTCTTCTATTTCCAAGCGTGGCCGCTTTTTCCTCGGAGCAGGCGTGCTCCTCGTGCTCATTAATCGGGGAACACTGTCGGCACAGCCGTTGGCAAAAGTATCCTCAACTTCTCGGCCTTCTTGTAGTCCTGCTCCGTAAAATGCAAGGCGCACACAAGGGATCTGTCATTCGGCTGTCATACTGTTCCCTTCCCGCCGGGTCCTTCACGGGAAATGTTTCGCAGCCATGCTGTTCTGCGTTAATGGGAAACTCGTGGTAGCGTATTTGCGGGTCCTTCGATGCATTCGTGGAACACAACGGCACACCACAGTTGCGCGGCATTTTGCCTAACGCATAAAACATCACACATGCGCAAACTGTCTTGCGTGACACTCAGTGCGAGCGATTCATGTGGAGAAAAACAACCACTATCGCGACCTACCCGCTGAACGCGCGCTCCTTCCCGCCCGCGCGTCGCGTGGAGCCCTCCCCTACTACTGGCGCCCTCCTAGCGAAATGCGGCGACAACTGTCAACTCCGCTTCCACGCTCTCGCCCATTGCCTGCGCCGCGACGCGGCAGGCCGCACTGTGTGTTTTTCATCGAGCGGCCGTGTTTGAACGTATGGGCTTCTATGGAAGCTTCGCTACCAGGTGCATTTACCTTGACTCAGGTTCCAAACTTTGTACAATGAGTACACTGTGCGCACGCTACCGATTCTTGTGCATGCCTTTTGGCATTGCCTCTCGTCCGGAGATATTTTAGGCAGCGATGCACAGCGTCCTAGAAGGTCTGCAAAATGTCGCAGTAGTAACGGACGACATTCTTCTAAGACTAAGCACGAGCACGATCACAATGTGCAGCTTCTTTTAACGCACTGCCGTGAACAGAATCTTCGACCAAATTTGAAGAAATGCTTATTTTTGCAGCGAGAGGTGCACTACATGGAACATATTTCTTGGGTTTGGACGGAAAAACTGCAAGAAAGCTTTCTTAGATTGCGTGAGGCTCTGATTCAAGCACTAATCTTCCGCTATTTTGACCCAATCAAACACGTAACGTTATCAGTTGATGCAAGCCAGCTGGAGATAGGCGCTGTCCTCAAGCAGGGGCGCTGTAAGGTAAAATTATTCCAAACTGTTTTGATACCAATTTCTGCAATCAGCCTCCACGATTGGCCAAAACATTTTCGAGTCACTCCTAACTTCGCCTGTCTGTCACACGATGTCACAAAAACCGCGACAGCTCCCCATTTGAATAACGTGTACACACTGATTATGCATGATTAAACCACACAAAAGAAAAATAATCATTCCTGATTCGACGCCTTTTCACCTTTAGCCCTCTGCTATTGGTCCAATGTTTTCTTTCTACGCCCACTTTGCGGTTGTCAGCGACCTCACAAAACCGCGAAAACTGACCACGTCAAAGTGACGTGTACGCGAAAAAAAATATTCATTAATATGCTGAACAAAACTGAAAAATTTTCTCAATAGCCACTGACTGTCCCTTCCGCAAGGAATAGAAGATGCCTGCCCACCGAACGCTCAGGCCATCGCTGCTCGCACCTGCCGGTGAGCATGTATTTATTTGCGCATGATAAACCTTTTTGCGTGGCAGTAAAACGTTATCGAGCCCTTTCGGCACGCATACGACATCGCTCTGCCTACTCTTCCTTGCTGAAAATTCGTTTAAGCGGTATTCTTATCGTTCAATTGCACGTCGCCGCGATTTTCGACCAGCCACTGCAAGCGAAGTAAGGCGAAGCGGACCAATCGGAGAAGCCGGCACCACCCTCTTCATGCGGTTATCTATTTTCACTGTGCTGGCTCGGCCCCATCGAAACCCTCTCCACTAGAGCGTGCTCCTCGCCTCTTGTCAGCCAATTAGATAAGGAAAATCGCGGCGTGTAGATATTGTTATTGGTTTTGAAAGCGAACAAAGGTGACCTCCTATAAACGAGGAGAGTGTTCGACTGCTTTGTTCTGACAACGCTGTGGGCCACCGCCCGATGCTTGCGTCGGTAGTTACGAAATCTGACGTAAGGAGTTTGGAATCAAAGCAGTTTGGAATCAAAGCAGTTTGGAGTCATTTTGCGTTGTAGCGCCCCAGAATGAGCAGCCGTTGTTTTTTCTCACGGACACTCACAGAAGCACAGACAAGATATGCTGAAACAGAAAAGGAAACTCTCGCCATTGTTCAGGATGCACCAATTTTCATGACTCCATATTTGGACAGCATGCAGTAGCACTTGAAACTGACCACCACCCCTTAGTGGCGTTATTCAGTAAGCCGCTATACCAGTGCCTGCTGCGTCTTTAACGCATGCGCCTAACTCTACAACGTTATCCTATCAATGTGACGTACAAGCCTGGCAAAGAACTGTTCCTCGCTGAAGCCTTATCAAGGTTTCCCAGTAAAACATTCATGAAAAACAAACGAACAGTTTCAAGTCGATGGTTTTGAATGTGTATCAGCTTCTCAACACTCCCTGCAAGATTTACTAGTAGCAACCAATGATGACGGCACCCTCGTAAAACTACGGGAGTACGTGAATATAACATGGCCGCTTCACAAGCAAGGAGTCCATGAGCCACTAAGGATGTACTGGGCATACCGGGACTACATACATGCACAGGACGGCCTTTGTGTTTCGAAGCAACAACGTAATTGTACCGCAAACAAATATATCAGAAATGAATCTTTTTCACGCGGTGCACGTGGAATTGTATAAGATGAAGGCGAGGGCAAGGAACGTGATGTTCTGGTCCAATATTTCGAGCAACACTGAGCAGTTCTGTAAAGTTTGCAAAGTCTGCCAAAAGCATCAGCCTCGAAACCCTCAAATGCCACTGCTGAGTCATGATGTACCCTCACTACCATGGGAAGTTGTTACCATGGACTGTTTCTGCTTTGATGGCCATGAGTACGCCATTATTGTCGACTTCTACTCCTCCTTTGGAATGCGAGTTTCGTACAACAACTGCAAGCTCTCGCAACACCTGGCGTTCTAAAATTTTCTCTGTCCATGGCTTGCTCAGGAAGTTATGCACTGGCAATGGTCTGCCTTTTAACAGTCGCGAGTTCCAGGACTTTCGCAACACCTTGGGTGTTGATCACATCACCTCAAGCCCCTATCACCCGCGTTCCAATGGCATGACAGAGAGAGCGGTTCAGGAAACAAAAAAATAGCTTTTAAAGAAGTGTTCCTTTCAAATGTCCGTGTTTCCAATGGCTTTACTTGGATGGCCCAATGCCCCACGTGATTATGTGCTCTAGTCCGCCGTGGAGAGGCATCAGTGATAGCACGCCAGACTAGGACTCTTCTACCAGTGCCTACCAGTCACTTGGAACTGCGGAAAATCCCATCTGACGTGGTCCGGGGCTGGCTTTAAGTAATACGCCAATGACAGAGGCCCTACTACAATCGTGGCAGCCGGAACTTGTCGCCTCTGATGCCAGGTGAGCAGGTCACAGTGTACGATACAAACCAGCGGACCTGGTCTCCCGCCGTCTTTCTCCGACCAGCCGATGAACACCACTCGACGATCGTCAAGGCTGAAGATAGCCGGGAACTTCGGTGCACACGAGAGCACCTCCGCCTGGTAAACCCGCAACCGGAAGCGAGTCTCGTACCCGAAGACGGATCTTGCACAGAGCCTCCTCAAGAATGGCGGAGAAGCACAAGAAAGCGACGAGAACCCTGTCGGTACTCTCAAGAAGAGAGACGTTAAGAAAGTCTTCATTCCCCTGCAAAAGGGAAGATGTGGCAAGGCTGAATAATCGTAACGTCACGCTTATATGTACGAACTCCGCATGACACACTGCGGTACTAGGTTGCATATATACCCCCGTTCATTCTTCCACTAAAGTTGTTCATGGCCTGACCCCAACTCAGCACACAACATTCAGAAGACAAACACACGGACGGACGATGTACTGCGGTAAACATGCGCGCACAGGCAAGAAAATAACAAGCAAGCGCGGAGGGATGTGCCACCAGTAATGCTATATCAGATGCGCAAGCGTTTTTGGCAGCGGGAAAAAAATGTCTGGAGTATAAAACTCACCTCTAAGTTGCTTTTACATCAGTATGTCCCATTCATGCGGCACCCGCATTTCGATGGAGGCGAAATGCAAAAACGCCCGTGCGCTTGCGTTGCAAGTACAGGTTAAAGAACCCCAGGCGGTCAAAATTAATCCGCAACCCTCCACTACGGCGTGCCTCATAATCGGAACTGGTTTTGACACGTCAAAACCCAGAAAGAAGAATAATGTCCCATTCATACAGATTTAAGAAGAAAGCAACCTCGTCTTAATCGTTATATTCAGCATTTTTGATGCCGTTATCACCATTTTTCAAAAATTTCTACACCAGTGCAGCGAGCAATTGGCCCGAAATTATTCGTCTCCATCGAATGCCTTGGCCCGTCCGCAGGTTCCTAGGAGAAAAAGCGTGCCGTGTACAGCGCGTGCAGTCGGCGCACGAGGAGAATCGAGGAGCAAATCGCCGACGGGAGGAGAGTGTCACTACTTTCAAATTATCAAGCGGGCAGGAAGGCAAATCCGCTTCCCTCCCACACCTCCTTGCAACTGCATGTGGTAGGAGGACGGCATTTTAATGTTTGTGCTTGGTGTGCGGGGCCGAGAGGTGAAATGCGCGGAAGTGCGCGTGGCTGGTGCGCGTGGTCAGTGCGCGTTCCGCGAGAGAGCAGCACGAGCGACGGGGCTGACAAGCTCAGCGGAACGGGCCAGCACGCTGGTCCCTCGCCGGGCTCTGCGGATCGAACGGCGGGCCACGTCCCGACGTCAGCGATCCCGACCCTGTTAAACCGGGCCTCGCCCCGGTTCACTGTCCCTGGAGGCCGAGCAACCTGGCGGATCCTGCCGTGGTCTGCTTCGGCCCGGCTCCCTGACGTTCCTGAGGCGGGCTGTGCTGCGGCGTACAGCGCCGTCCTGCCCTGTCAAGCCCGGGCAGCGCCCCGGCGCCTGTTAGGCCGAGATAGGCCGTCCCACGGTGTGATTGCCATTCGTCACCCATTGACGCCGGGCTGCGTCCCGGTTGCCGTCACTGTAGCAGCGACGTGCAGCTCAGCTGCGTCCCAGCCATCGCTACCTCGCCGCTCCGGTGGGTGACCACTACAGCGATTGGAACTGAACTGTGAGTGGTATAGCACCAAACTGGGATTATCCACAATAGCGCGACTTGTGTCATTTACTCTCTGTATTTCGTGTGCATCTGGTCCATGTCTGTTGTCCGTGTCAAAAATTGTTCCTCTCTGTCTTTGAGTGATTCCTTAGTCCGTTCGACTGACCTGCGTCCACACAAAAACCCACCACAACTTTGGCGAGGTTGCCAGGATCGGCGTTACCATCTTGCCGACAGTTGTACGGACAGGAAGAACCCATGGATATTGAGAGGCTACACGCGATCGACAAGGACATGGGCTTAGCTGGCGCCGCTCTTCACGAATGGGTGGACGCGGAACGCGCGACAGAGAGGGACCTCTGGGCCCAAGCTCGTGACAATGAGCGCGTGCACATTGAGCTTGAGGAAAAACGGCTACAAGCCGAGGAGCGTGTTCTGCAGCTGAAGCTTAAGCTCCAAGAACACGCAGCCCGTTCGAACGCGCTACCGGTGAGCAGCGATGCGGCTGTACCAGCTATGATGGATGGCTGTAGTCCCCACAAGTTATTGCCACCATTTATTGAAGCGCGAGATGATCTCGACGCCAGCTGCAACGTTTTGAGCGCGTCGCAGCTTTTCAAGAGTGGCCCCGAAATAAATGGCCCTATCGCTCAGTTTGTGCCTGACAGGAGAAGCTTTGGCAATCATTAGTCGGCTTGACTCCGCTTCCGCCTCAGACTATGATCAGCTGAAGGCTACGCTGTTGCTGCGATTTCGGTATACCGCCGAAGGTTACCGCAAGACATTTCGCAAAGCGAGACCAGAAGAGAAGGAGACGGGTCTCCAGTATGCTTCTCGCCTAGCGGGTTATTTCGACCACTGCACGGAAATGGCGAAGGTCGAAAAAACTTACGACGCTCTTCGCCACCTAATCATTTCCGAGCAGTTTATGAAAGGATGCTCCCCTGCGTTGCGAGTATTCCTCAAGGAGAGAAACTGCAAGAAACTTAGCATGATAGCACAAAACGCTGATTGCTTTTTAGAGGCCAAGGACCTTTCCAGTTTTGACAATGACAAGTTATGTAAGGACAATGCAGCACAGCTAAGTCGCCAGAAAGAGTCCACTAAGAGACCGCCTAGAGACCACACTCAGTGCTTCTTGTGCAACAAGACAGGTCATCGTGCATCTGAGTGTTGGTCTCTGACGAGAAACAGCCCATCAGCAACTGGCTGGTCGAGTAGCAAGACCGGTTCTCCAGGCGAAACAGGAAAGACACAGGAAAGCCGACAAGCGTCATGCATGCTGTCAACCGAAGAAGCGAACGAGACCGGGATACCAGAAGAGCGATACGTCGTACTCCAAAGCGGAGAAACCATTCCAGTGGTGAATATGATATGGGCACATGAAGACACTTCGGCAGTGGCCAAAGCATGTCTCGAGGATAAGGCCGTAACCACGCTCCGCGATACAGGCTTCAATACTGTAATTGTGCCACAAGGACTCGTTCCGAAGGAAAGACTGACAGGAAGAAAAAGCCCAGCATTTATGTTAGACGGCACTGTACATTATTTGCCAGAGGCAGTAGTCTTTCTAGACACGCCCTTCCTAAAAGGCATCGTGCGTGCTAAGTGCATGCGGAACCCCCTTTACGATGTCGCGTTGGGGAACGTCGGAGGTGTTAACCCGGGTACTCAAGTAGCCCCACATCATCGACAGCAGCATCGCAGAATGGACCAAGCAGATAACACTGTGAGAGATGTAGGCAATCCGTCTATTTCGTTAGTACGCACTGCAGCGGAGGACTCAGCATGTGCCTGGAACTCACGGGAAGTGTTCTCAACTTTCGTCCACAAAGAAGACGCCACAAGACTCAAGCTTGCCGCCTTGCTATGTAGAAGACCAAAAGGACTTTCTGGGCGATAGCGCTACAGCAGCAGAGGGAACTCCAGCACGTCCCAATGCCAAGCGGCCAGTACTAAAACCTTCAATCACAGGTGTAGACAAAGCGTCTCTCGAGAACTTGCAAAGAAATGACGAGTCCCTACGTCGATGTTATGAGAATGTCGGGAAGACAGTTGTGAACAATCAGGAGACTCGTTATATTGAAGACACTAGCTGGTTAACGGGGAGGAATTGGAACAGCTGGTCGTGCCTAGACAGGTGGTCCTCAAACGCGCACACGAGGGGTCCCTCGCAGGGCACCAAGTAATATCTCGGACGATCGACCGCATCCTCACTGAATTTACTGGCCAGGCGTACAGTCTGAAGCCAAGCGGTATGTGAAGTCCTGCGACGTTTGTCCGCGGACTGTACCTCGATATCTAGTCGACCGTGCCCCACTTGGCATCGTGCCTGTTGCCCAAACATCTTCTTCCCGGGTGGACATTGACATCGTCAGCTCCGTCGTAAATCGGCGTCGTCGGCGCCGGCGGCATCGTCGGACAGCAACGTGACCTGACCACTAGAAAGACCGACGAGGCAGCTACTGCAAATTTGGATGCACTGCAAACTTTGGATTGGCAAAACAAATTCTCCCGCAAGGTATTTGCCTTGCCAACGTTGACTGCCTCGGCGACCATCAAGTGGCAGCTTTATCAACCGATGGTTCTTCCGAGCTTGGCGTGCCCCTCGCGCCAGCCTCGGGCGCCGATCCCAACATAAAGAAAATGATTGCGGTGGACCTGTACTCTACTCAGGCTGAAGACCTTTCCAAAGTGTTATCGGCCTACATAGATATTTTCGACTTCGACGATCGCCCTTTAGGCCAGACGTTAGCGGTCAAGCATCGGATTCCTACTGGTGATGCTACGCCTATTCACCGACAACCACACCGCGTTTCTGCGTCGGAACGCCGAGTAATTCAAAATGAAGTGACCAAAATGCTAGACAAAGACATCATTGAGCCTTCTTAGAGTCCCTGGGCGTCACCTGTGGTGTTGGTTAAGAGGGACGGCACGTGGCGCTTCTGTGTAGACTACCGCCATTTGAACAAAATTACTAAGAAGGACGTCTACCCGCTCCCACGAATCGACGACGCCCTTGACTGCCTTCACGGTTCCAGCTATTTCTCTTCTATTGATCTTCGCTCTGGATACTGGCAGATTGCTGTGGACGACATGGACAGAGAAAAAACCGCGTTCGTAACACCTGATGGCCTATACCAATTTAAAGTAATGCCGTTTGGGTTATGAAATGCCCCGGCCACCTTTGAGCGTATGATGGACTCCTTGCTCCAAGGTTTTAAATGGTCCACGTGTCTCTGTTACCTCGACGACGTCATCGTCTTCTCGCCAACGTTCGACTCTCACCTTGAGCGTCTAACAGCTATACTTGATGTATTTCGAAAGGCGAAGCTGCAACTCAACTCGTCGAAATGTCGTTTTGGCTACCGCCAAATTACTGTTATGGGCCATCTTGTCGACGCTTCCGGAGTGCAGCCTGATCCCGACAAAACTCGCGCCGTCCGAGACTTTCCGGTTCCGAAGACAGCCGCAGACGTTCGCAGTTTTGTTGGCTATGCTCGTACTTTTGTCGTTTTGTTCAGGATTTCGCGGCAATTGCTAGACCCCTCACTAATCTTCTGAAGAAAGGCGTACAATTTTCGTGGGGTACTTCAGAAGCCACCGCCTTCTCTCGTCTCGTCACTCTTCTCACCTCACCGCCCATTCTCGCCCACTTCGACCCTGATGCCCCTACAGAATTGCGTATAGATGCCAGCGGTCATGGTGTAGGTGCCGTCTTAGCCCAGCGTCAGCGTGGCCAGGATCGCGTTATTGCTTATGCAACCCGCCTCCTATCACCATCGGAGCGCAACTATTCCATTGCGGAAAGAGAATGCCTTGCTGTTGTCTGGGCAGTTGCGAAGTTCCGCCCTTACCTTTACGGTCGCCCTTTCTCTGTCGTCACTGACCATCATGCTCTCTGCTGGCTCTCATCGCTAAAAGATCCTACAGGCTGGCTTGGTCGATGGGCTTTGAGACTACAAGAATTTTCATATTTCGTGGTGTACAAGTTTGGCCGCCTGCACCAAGACGCTGACAGCTTGCCGCGTTACCCTGTTGACGACTCTGACTCATCCAATACTGACAGTGCTGCTTCCGTTTTTTCAGTATCCCAGCTCCTTCATTTCGCCGACGAGCAACGTCGTAATGCCTACACCAGAGCACTCATCGACCGTTTGGAACACTCTCCGGCCGATACTACTCTATGCCCCATCGTACTCCGCGACGGTACTCTATACCGTCGTAACCTTCATAGGGACGGCTCCGAGTTCCTACTTGTAGTCCCTAAACACCTCCGCTCAACCGTTCTAGAAGAGATTCACGGCGCCCCAACGGCAGGACACCTCGGCGTCTCTCGAACCTATGACCGAGTACGTCGCTGTTTTTTCTGGCCGGGCTTTGCCCGTTCCGTACGGCGTTACGTCGCCGCTTGTGAACTTTGCCAACGACGCAACAAGCCTTCCCAGCTCCCCGCTAGTTACCTGCAGCCGCTCCACATCCCTGCCGAGCCCTTTCATCGTGTTGGCTTAGATGTTCTCGGCCCCTTTCCGGAATCTACATCAGCAAACAAGGGGATTGCCGTCGCTGCGGACTACGCGACCCGCTATATCACTGTAAAATAATTTACACCCCTAAGGGTTTTTTTGAGTGTCTATAACTAACCCCCTAGCACCCTTGAAATAGGTGGATTTTATAGGTAATTACACCCTTATGATGGTTCTTCTAATTTGCAATAACACCCTATCCCTTGAGGGTGTTTTGAACAATATATTACCCTTTGACCTATGGGGTGTAAGGGTGCGATCAGGAATATATTACCCCTTCCCCTATCGGGTGGGTCTAAGGGTGTTATGACCATTATAATCGCCCTTGCTAAATATGGTGTGCTGTAGCAGGTACATATGTACTTCATTGTATGTTTCGTAAGTCTACTGTCAGGCTAACACAGAAATGTTATGTATGGTGTGCATATTATAGGTGATGTGTTTCCAAATGTAGGGCGTAACAACTTTGGGAGAAAACACGTAATCACATGTGAGTGTCTTGCCTGAAATGGTCAAATTTACCACAAATACACAAACACTGACTACATGGAGGGTCATTTATTCTAGCCTCCTGTACAATTTTAGATCTTGAACTAAGCCTTGTATGTGGTGACGAAGCTTCTGGCCATGCCCCTCGTTGAAGAACACTCGCATCCAAAACCATGTTTCAGGGCACAGGTGAGGCTAGTGATGCCTTTGTGTAGCTTGATTCCAATGTGGAAGGACGAGCCATCATAGATGAAGCCCTTTCTTCATTTATCACTCGAGCCATCTGCTTCTTTTCTACCTGCAAAATGATTTGTTGCAGTTTGATGTCAGGAAAAGTACATGTGACATGACAAGTAGGGCTTCTCTGCATGAGTCACTTTAATATTTCAATTTTCCGTGAAGACAAGGATAGAAAGAACAGATCCACAGATAGTGCTTACTTCCAAGAAATTCTTATATGGAAACCATAAATCATTTAATAATGCCACATCATAAATATAGGATAGACAGGCTACATGATTATATTACAGCAATAGCGCAGGACAGTGCTGTTGTTTACGACATGTGAACCAAAAGTAGCATTTAGCATGTACACAAATAAACATGCTCGTTTTCAGCTCAATCAATCGCTTACAAATACATCAGTACTTTCATGCGCAATAGGGTTACATGGGAAGTCACGTCAGCTCATTGCAACTTTTTTCCAACAAAGGAAGTCTTATTTACTACCACTGCAAAAAAAGAGTATGTGAAAAGCAGTTTTATAGGAAACTAAGTTAACCAAAACAAGCCTAGACACTACAATCTATACGAAAACGTAGGGCTCAGATGGTTCTTGCTGCTTTTGTTACTTTCTGTCGTAGTAATCTTAGGTTTTTAAATTCATTTCACAGATGTGCTCTTAATCATTTCATTGTCATGGTGATTGCTCTGCAAATGCTTATCAAGCATGGTTCCTTTAAAAGCATGTTACACAAAAATGTTAGTTGAAAGCATTACGTTGAGCATAACTTGAAGCAGTGCGAAGACGAGGACAAGAATCGAAAACAAACACAACAGCAGGAGTGTTGTACTGCCAACTGCAAATTTTATTGAAGGAACAACCAGCTCCATAACATGTCAAAAAACGAAAAAAAAGAAAAGAAAAAGGTTGAAAGGCAAGCAGACTGCATACAAGTAGACGTGCTTATCTAGAAAATGTATCTCAAGTTTTGTTACACTGAGTGACGCTGCCCTTACACATCTACCACCTGTTTTGATGATGTAACCTTCTACAATCTCTTTCTTTTTAGCTCTTTGCATGCTTCGGAAACCTAGTGTCACTGAATAATGAGGTACATGTGCATTTATTGCAATGCGCAGCTAAATGAATACAGTTCCTGTTTTTTACATTGTTTTTATGCTGCCTAGCTCTGTCATTAAAACATTGCCCGGTTTGTTCTACGTACGCTCGTCCACATTTTAACGGTATCTTGTAAACGACAGGAGAGATGCACTGCTCGTGTTTCCAATTTTTTATAGCATCGCATAGCTTCAAGAGTTTGCAGGGAGCGGAAAATACTAGCTTGATTTGGTGCCTGTTGGTCACTTTCTTAAGATTATGGGATAACTTGGTAACATATGCCTAAGGTCATGCCTATTACATGAAAAGGTCTCTTCTTTTTCCAGCATTTCGATTTTATTCCCGAGCGCTTTATTTTTTGCAGGAGTGTTTCACACGCAGCTTTTATGACGAAATATGGGTAGCCACCCATTTTTAAGGCGTTCTATCTGCTGTAAGAGGCTATTTTTCATTCGGTGCTCACAGGACTTGTTCATTGTGGCTTGAATACACGAGATGGCTATTCTCCTTTTCACGACTTTTGAATGGGCACTATCATAGGACAGCAAGCCTTTCTTTAGCCTGGGTTGATAAGTGCAGCAAGCATGTTGATTTGATGCACATTAAATACGAATATCCAAGAGCTGAATGCTATATTATTCGGCCTTTTCATAGGTGAACTCTAGTCCCCCACCGTATGTATATACAACAGATTCTCAGAATATTTTTCACTTCTTCGTCAAATCAATAGTATGGTCACTGCTTTAGAAGAACCAAGTCGTCGTCCACATAGCCGTAAATGTGAGTAACTGGGGAGTCAACTAAAGCGATGCAAATCCGTTTGTCAATGCTAGATAAAAATATATTTTATATATATATCGCTATATGAATATAGCGATATATTTTTATCTCGCAGTTCGCCTTTGAAAAGGCCAAATAATATAGCATTCAGTTCTTGGATATTCATATGTCATTTGCATCAAATCAACATGCTTGCTGCATTTATCAACCCAGGTCAAAGAAAGGCTTGCTTCCCTATGACAGTGCCCATTCAAAACTCGTGAAAAGGAGAATATCCATCCATAGCCTCCTCGATAACTCTGTGCCTGTCAAACGGCGCTCGATCGGCCGTCGCTTTCCCCTCTCTCTATTGATCGTTTCTACCGAGAGATGGCGCCACCGACGTTGACTAGCTCATGACTCCTGCCGTGTGCCCGCGTCTCTGTCTCTCCGTTACCTCCGCTGGGATCGCTAGTCGGGTGCATTGTTGTCGGTTTTCCTCGTGCAGTACGGTCAAACCTCGCAACGTTGGTGCGGTCCACGCATTTTAAACCTTCTTGGGTGATCGTGGACCTGAGCTTGACGCTGAGCGACCGGGATTGCTAGATGCTTTTGACGTGCGATCACGTTATTTAAAAAAAAAAAGAGAAAACCTTCGAAGAGGCCACGCTCTTTCACAGACATCATGTGCGGGTAAAGCACCGTGAACTTATTCACGTGGATACATATGTAACTTCGAGCAACGCATATATAGTGACAGAAGCGCCCTCGGGATTTTGTATGTCTGAACTGTTTGCATCTCGGGATTTTTTGTCCTCGTCTTGTTCACGCTGCTTCAAGTTAGACTCAAGATGAACTAACTCACCCAAATCAAGTTGTCATTACTTTGTTTTGTATGTTTCTCTGTTCTCTTTATGCAAATCATCATTAAGCTGGCTTGCATTTTGTTCTTAATCCCTGACCAACACAGTGGCTGGTAAAAAACCCCTTTGTCATAACTATTCAGCATCTCTACTTAAAAGCAGCCCGTGCCTACACCTTCTGACATCATCTTATAGACATATCCACTAAGCAACCACGTAATCCAGCTGGTAATTTTATTACTGAGATTTTCACTACGGACCTTACAAGCAAGAGCTGTTTAGCATCTTATCATTTAGGTGCTTTTATCAGGAACAAAATAAATATATCATGCTTAACAGAAGTTTAGCTTTTTTAACCAAAGCACAGTTAAAGCCTTTGATGCATGAAGCTCAGTTAAGTTTGCCATCCTGTGCTTTCAATTGATCTTCCTGGTTATCTCATTTCGAGTTATGTATAGATGAAATTTTCTAATTGCCAACTTGTCCAGTCTGCATAATGCAGAAAACTCCTAGTGCACTTCTCAGAGTTGTTATGGCATTCTGAAATGTGATGATTAGGCTGCTGGCTGTTTAGCAAAGTAATGGCATTCTATAGAGACACACTGTGAACTTAAAAGATGTTTCAGTGAGCCTTATTGCATCAGCCAACGGCCAGCGTAGCTAGCCTGATCGTCCTGGAAATCTTTTGTAACTTATAAGCATAGTTCATTTCGCTTAGACATTTAGGACCAAACAATTTTCTCGAAATCAGTCTTTTTTTTATAACAGATAGTGTCCCTGCCAGTTTGGTGCTACTCGTGCAAAACACTGTTGCATGACTTCAATAAAACAGTACTGCACACTTAAGAGATTTTTTTTTTGCTCGCAGTGTCTAGTGATGTGCAATCATCTTTAGCAGCTGAGATAATTTGTGTTCCTGCAGGCAAACATAAAAATATACTGGGATTATTTGCCAAGCAAATACAATTATGTGAGTCGTGCTTACAACCAGTTAGAGCTGTGCTCTACCTTTAGCCAGGTTTGTTCACCACGTCAGGCCAGCACACGACTTGCGCAACAGGCACTTTTTGCATGCACAAAGATATTTCATGAGCTTATGGTGGGGTCAAAGCATGTCATCAATCATAAGCATTTAAAACTATTTCATGAAACACTTAGAATGCCTAATTTGCTTTGTATAAAGTTAGCAAAGGCACCAATTTTGAATTTATTGCATTTGGTTGACAGAACTAGTACATCCTGAAAAAAAAATGTCATAAAAGAAAACATGGCTTTCAACCTCAGAACAATTCTGCCTGTCAGGTATTATGGTTTCTTCAGAACTTATTTTCTCATACAAAGTGAGACCCATCGAATAACTTTTACCGAGACACAAATTAAGAACAGCAGCAACATCTCTCAAGGCACATTCATCAAAGGACTCACAGCATCATACACATTATCTTTAAGAAGAGCTTTAGCTCGGGCTCAACTCAGATGCCACCTATTAAAATACCTGCAAAACGCAGAAATGCCTTTGAGATCAGCACTGGGCCGATTTTAATGAAATTTGTTGCATATGAGAGAGCAAGTTAAATTCTTATGACTGCGGGAAGCGAAATTTCGATTCAGGGCCTGAATGTTTTAAACGACCTTTTCAAAAATTGGTAGGTTTGAAAAAAATAGAAGCACTAAGTTTACAATTCGGTAGCTCTGCACCATGAACAGATATCACAGGTCTGTAAATTGCATCAGTCACAGCATCCAAAGCGGATAAGCTTTATATGTCAATTTATATCTTACGTGATTTGTTACATTGCTTACAAAGGGTTTGCAAAAGTTATACTAACATATCAGTGGTTTATTTTAGTCATGTATAGTATATCAATTTTGTCTGCTTTAGATGTACTATTAGGTGCAATTTGCTGAACTGTGACATCGTTTTTCATTGCTGGGTTACATATTTGTAAACTTGATGGTTCTGTTTACGGAGAATTTGCGATTTTTGCCAATCTTTATTAAAAAATTGACGACCTAACTCAGAAATTCACAACAGTCACTAGATTCCAACTTTTTTTAAACGCAGCAAACCCCATCAAATTCTGTGCACTAGTTGCCTCGAAAAACTATTTCTCCTCTCCCATGTACTTGAATAGGAGACAGCAAGCTAAAGCTTCCTCTTAAGGTGCAAGTGTCTTTTTTTTAGACAAACTAGTTGCATGTATAATTTGTTGAAGCCTATAAATTTAGCTGTCACAGCTATGGAAAAATAACAAGGTGAGAAAGACGTGTTGGTACAATTTCAGCTATTACATACAGCAACAAAAGTTAAAGTAAAGAAATCTCACTGCTCGTGTGCCCTAGCTCCATTCAGTTCCATTTGTCATATCCACTCCCATCCTGATGGCAACAGAAACGGGAAGCCAGAGGCGTGGTTTAGAAAGCAGACCGGAGGAGCTGATATACTACTTGACATCAAGAGTATAAAAGGGAGATGAGCACGCCATGTAATGCGTAGTGCAGATAACCGGAGCATATTGAGTTACGGATTGGATGCCAAGGGAACAGAAGTGTAGTTTAAGACTGCAGAGATAGGCTGTGTGATGAAATTAAAAAATTTGCAGGCATCACTTGGAAATCAGCTAGCACAAGACAGGTAATTAGAGATCAATGGGAGAGGTCTTCATCCTCCAGTGGAAAACAGCTAGCACAAAACAGGTAATTAGAGATCAATGGGAAAGGTCTTCATCCTCCAGTGGAAAACAATATGTAGGCCGATTATGATGAAAAAACTATACCTGTCAGCTCAGATGTCTTCACTGTCTTTTCAGCAATGCGTAGATCCAAGGAGGACTGTCAGTTCCCATGCAATTGCTTCACGCTGATTGTAACTGCATGGGTTTAGGAAAAGAACTCTCCGTTAATAACACCCGAGATTTACCACGAAATAAAAGCACCGTTCAAAACTACAAATAGAATTAAGCATTTACCACATTAATATAAATGTATAAAGGCAAAGAATATTTACAATAACCATAAGCTTTATCACAAGACATAAGAATAAGGTCGTGACACGTATGGTAGCCATCGCACGTTCGGTAAAATTTATTTCAGAAATATTGCCGACCTCTGACACGATGCCTTAGGCAGGGTGGGTCATACAAGAAAGCATAAATAGTAATAGTAATAGGAATACCTGCGGGAAACCAAGAAACGAGTTCAATGACGAGACAAACAGCTTCTTAGGCTCTGAGTACTTATGCAATAAAGGTAAATTTATTAACAAATCGCGTAATCGCGCGTTCATCCGCAACAGCACGACAGCGTCTAGAGCGAACGAGCTGAACGGAAAACGAAGGATAAGTACACAGTCGGGATGGTGGTGGTTTTTTTTGTTCTGTATTAGTTCTAGCGATGAAAGCACAACCGCTGCAAGCTAGCTGCGCCATTACCTACCAGCTGACCTCCGACCTAAAAAACAATTAAGAGTGCGAATGCGCAAGGGCCATTTAATACGGGCGTCACAGGGCACACTTGATCGCGATCGATCCCGATCGGGATCAAATTTCAGGTCACGATTCCTTGCTCAATCTGCGAAAGGGAGCCAATCGTGATCGAAAATTTCGATCCAGATCGGGCTCGATCGCAATCGAAAGTGGCCGTGTTACACCGGTATAACATTAAGTCTGCACCCATATTTAGTTGCATAATGAGCCAACTAGCGAAACCAAAGAATTATTTACCTGCCTGCGCCGAATACTGGCGGGTAGCAGAACTTAATGCTCTACAATTCTATGTGTTGTCACAGATTAGTTGAGGACACTGAAATTTGTATGAAAAATGCCATTTTTTTTTACATCAGTACCCGTGGGCTCCGGCGGAAATACACAAAACTCACTCACATACAAAACACCTCGTGCAGTCTTTTAAAGAACTTACGCGAAAATTACTACCTCAATGACGCACTACAAAAACGCGACGTTGAACGTAGTACATACCTTTTATATGAGCAGTCCATGCGCATTGCGAATGTCCCTCGGTGTGAAGGCGAAGCGCTGTCACGATGTGCACTCAGTGCACGCCATTTCTTCAACGTAGTGGAGAACGATGTCGAGGATGGATTCCGCCGAAAAAAACGTGCACTTCACTGTTCAGGCCAACTGCAAGCGGTTTTCTCCTTTGCCACGAATCACGGCTGTCGTAGGCATAGCAGACACGGTCACAAAGAAACACCGATGTTGTAGGCCACTACGGCCTTTCTTTCTCACGCATTTCGCATCGTCTTCAGTTCGAACGCTCACTTTGCGTCAATGACCACAAAAGTACACTAAAACAACTAGATGCTGCAACTAAACGCCGCCAGAAACAATCTAATTACTCACAACTTCAGGACCGTCACGGAAAACACACACACATGCACCCCGCGCAGCCCGCCATGAGACTCAGTAGCGATAGCCGTGACACCTGTCGATGATAGTTACTGCGATTTCGGTTTCGCTTTGAAAGCACAAAAACAAATCTTCGTTGACACTACTTGTGTATATTCCTTTCTAAGCTATTCATTCTACGCTACTTCTAAGCTATTTTCTGTGCTTACAGGCAGTTTCACTGGAACTTTAACTGCATAAGCATTAGCTGATATGAAATTAAATGGCAGGACAAGGGGGGGAGGGCTATTAATTTGCATGTAATTACATATAAAATATAATTGAGTGCGATTTTTCTTTTTCTTTTTTTTTTTGCTTGGACGTTTATCTGTAAGGCGAGGTGCCCTTTCTGTTTCTATAAGATGCTGAGCTGCTTACGAGTCTGTTTTCTTTTATCCACCGAGAAATAAAAAAAACTTTAATTGGCATTTTCAAGACGTTCACAATGCGCGTGTTTCTGAAGTGGTGTACTCACTAAAATAGTAAATGCCTTAACGAAATGCAAGTTATAATAGTTATAATTTCCAGTACTCAGTACGCGCGCCTGTCATATACCTGTCTCGCCAGGAAAGACAGGCGAGTGTCGCGCATGTCTGCATATACCCGACAGCGCGAACGTACTTGGCAGGCGGGAAATTGCGTGCACACTTTAACAATGCCTCGACACTGGCCAGTGAACAAAGAACAGGCCTGCAAGTCGCCGCAAATTTCTGGAATATCATTCTATCTACAAGGATTGGCTCAATGTCCTATCCATGCATGCATTATATTGTCTGCAACTTGAGACAGGAAATATTTGAGTAAATTGCGCTACTTGTTAGTATTGTAAATACTGTACGCATTTCATATTGTATACGCTGGTTATGTATACCTTCTCAGATTCTTCTCCCTTTCTTTTTGTGCACTCCGTACTGGCCGATGTTCAGGTGTTTGTAAGCCAGCAGAACTTTCCTTTCTTACAACTACTAACATAATAGGTGCTTTTTGTACAGCCAGCTTTGTAAGTTGACACGGACGCGAAGCCATGAGCGCTTTGCACGGCGCTTTCTGTAGATGCAATTTGAACATAGAATTGTGGTCGGTGAGAAAGCTCAAATTTTCCTGCGAATTTACCTTGTTTGTAAATGGGAGAGAAGGAGAAATGGTTGGGGTCATTGTCTCGATGAAAGAATGCCGGGTAGGGTCATGTCATCCGGACTCAGCGTATCTTTTGTCCACGTTGGCGCATATGTTGAATGGTTCGTCGCGCCCTTTTGTCCCTGTTGTGTTGTGTTTTGACAGAAAGACGCCTGCATTGCTTTGGAGCAATCGCGCGCGCGCAGCCGCATGCTGTCACCTGCCTATTCATTTTGCTGGATTCCTGGCGTCCCAAAAGCAAAAGCTGCACAAGAGTCGCGGCTTGGTGAAAAAGTTTTGAATACTTTTTATTCGGTTAAGAATTCAATACAATAAAAACATGTGCAAGCGAATTTTCGATTTCGCGGAGTTTAATTAATTGTGCACGAAGGCATTTGAGAACTGTGTGCCACCTAGCTTACTAGCGTACAATGACATAATAGACAGCAGTGCTTAAGCAACCAGTTTTTACCAGCACATTCCTAAAATGGGCGGAGGGGGGGCTCGTCAAAACATACACTGAAACGGAGGGGGCCTCTCGGCACAAGTCCTTGTCAGCTTTGAAGACACAACATGTCTCGGGGGGAACGGGTGGGGTTAGGCGAGTGCCCCTTCTGGATCCGCTACTGGTTTGTAGTGCTGTGGCATGCCCTCTCTCTTCGTAAAACTGTATGTTTGTGAATGTAGTAAAGATAAAATAAAACACCCTTACACCCTCGTTCAATTTTCTCAGTCAGTACACCCTTATGGTGGGTGTAAGGGTGCTGTGACATCTAGAACTACCCTATGCTTCGAAAATCGACATGATGATGGGATGTTTCTTGAATCATAACACCCTTCAAGGGTGTTATGATTCGCAGTTGCCACCATCAAGGGTGTAAATTATTTTACTGTGTACGCCGTAACACGCGCTCTTCCGACCAGTTGCGCTACTGACGTCGCGGACTTCCTCCTACACGATATCATTTTGATGCATGATGCTCCGCGTCAAATGCTCACCGACCGTGGCCGTACGTTCTTGTCCAAAGTCATTGACGACATCATGCGTGCCTGCTCAATACAGCACAAAATTACCACCTCCTACCACCCACAAACGAACGGCCTCACTGAGCGTTTGAACCGCACGCTTACGGACATGTAATCGAAGTACGTTTCCGCCGACCACCGTGACTGGGACCTGGCTCTACCTTACATTACCTTTGCATACAACTCTTCCCGTCTCGAAACTGCTGGATTTTCCCCGTTTTACCTCTTGTATGGCCGAGAACCGACGCTACCACTAGACACTGTGCTTCCGTTCCCCACAGCTTCAACTAGCGATTATGCCCGTGATGCAATCGCCCGTGCTGACCATGCTCGCCAACTTGCGCGTGCTCGTCTGCAAGTGTCTCAAGAAAAACAGAAACAACGCTACGACCTCCGTCACCGGGATGTGCATTTTGCGCCCGGCACCCTCGTGTTGCTTTGGTCACCATCGCGTAAAGTTGGCTTTTGTGAAAAACTGCTGTCCTGTTACACAGGGCCATACCGCGTGCTCCGCCAAGTGACCGATGTCACCTACGAAACCGTTCTAGCCACGCCCACTACGTCCTCCACTGTGACAACCAGTGATATTGTCCACGTCGCCCGGCTCAAACCCGACACCTCTCCAAGCACCTTGGATATTTAACAGCACCGTGACGGCGCTTTAGCCGCCGGGCGGGTAGTATTACGATAGCATCGAAAGATGTTGAAGAGACGAGCCGCCGCGCGAAAGACGATGAAGTGTGTCTGTGCTCTTGGTGCGAGCGATTGTGGGCCTGGCTGTCGGGCTTCAGTGTAAATAGCCTGTAAATAGCCTCTTTCGTCTGTGTCCTTCTACACGTAACAATATTCACCTATGCCTCCTGAACTGCTTGCTTACGCATTGCCTCTATGACTGCGGATATCTCTACTGAATCAAATGCCTTCTCATAATCTATGAAAGTCATATAGAGAGGTGTATCGTACTCCGCAGATCTCTAGATTACCATATTGATGACATAGATGCGATCCATTGCAGAATATTCCTTCCTGAAGCCAGCCTGTTCTCTTCGCTAACTGAAGTCAAGTGTTGAGTGAGTGAGTGAAATAACTTTATTGAGGTGCAGAGAAGACGCAGGGCACACCCCGCGCCACCCGGCTAGTCCCACGTAGGGACCGGCAAGCCGAGCTTGACGGCCCGATCGCGGGCACTCTCGACGGCCAGGGTTTGGTCGTTGAGTTCGGGGCTGCCCAAAAGCGCAGCCCACCTATCCTCGCTGAAGGCGGAGCCGATGGCTTCACACTCCCACAACACATGGTTAAACGTTGCCGTTAGTCCACAGGCAGGGCAGTCCGCACTGGGATACCTTTCAGGGTATATAGCGTGAAGAACCGCAAGGTTAGGATACGCACGAGCTTGTAAAAGTCGAAGGGTCACCGCCCGCGCCCTGCATAAGGCAGGGTGCGGGAGGGGGAATACCCGTCTTGACAGATAATAATGCTTAGTGATCTCATTATACCTCATCAATGGTTCCCCGCGGGGTAGGGGGACTGCGGAGGCGGCGCGGTCAGTGAGTCCTCGCGCGGCCTCGTGCGCGCTCTCGTTAGGGTTAGAGGGAGAGCCCTCAATCGACCCCAAGTGAGCGTGAAACCAAATGAGAGAATGCGGAGAAAAACTTTTCAAGCTTTGGAGAATGCGAAGGGCCTGAGGGGAGACCATCCCGGTTTGGTAGGCCTTAATGGCCGCCTTAGAATCGCTATATATTACCTCTCTGCGACCATCGAGCACAGCCAGCGCGATTGCAACCTGTTCGGCTACAAATGGCTTCGAAGTGCGTACTGTAGCGCAGCAAGTGGTCTTGGAATTAGAGTCGACGATGGAGACGGCGAACGCCTCTTGTTGGACATATGCCGAGGCATCCACGAAGCTTGCCTCAATGTGGTTGTTACGTACATGTTCGAGTAGAGCTCTACCCCTGGCCCGACGTCTGCCGACGTTGTGTGCGGGGTGCAGTCTTCATTAATCCTTTCGGTGAGGAAGTCGATCGACTCATCATCGAGATTCTTGAGCATCTTATTAGTGACGCCATCTGGGCCAGGGGCGGATTTGCTGTTCAGGGAGAAGAGGACCTGTCGGATCTCAACCGCAGTGAAATCCTGGTCCAACTCCGGCACATCACACCCCATGTAGTCTGGGAACTGGGTGGGGGCAGAGCTATCGGCGACTGGTAGATACTTCTTTATGAGCCTGTCGACAATCAACTCGTCCGGGGTAGAGTCTGAAACGAGGTGTATGGCTTGCGCAAGGGCTCGTCTCTGGCTGGACCTGGTGCTGCCCTCATCGAGAAGGTGTTTGAGCAGACCCCAGCTCTTGCCAGATCTGAGCTGGCCCTCGACGGATTCGCAGAGCTCCTCCCATTGTTGTTTACACAGGTTCTTGCAGTGCTCTTCGATCTCCCTGTTGACCTCGGAAACCTTCTTGCGGAGCCTCCTGTTATGCTTCTGTCCCTTCCATCTCGTAAGGAGGGCTTGCTTGGCTTCCAGCAGGTGGGCCAACCTGTTATCCATCTTGTCAACGTCGAGCTCAGTGATGACCTCCTTGGTCGCTGCTGCGTCATCATCCCTGATCCCTTTGCAGCAACTTTCTAAATCTGTCACGGCCGTCGGTGCACGCTCCGCTCTGATCTTGCGGAAAACGTCCCAGTCGATCATCTTGAATTTCCGCGTCCTACAGCGGGCAACCGTGAAGGAGACCTCGATGACGTAGTGGTCACTTCCGAGGTCTAGAGCCGTGTTTACCCACTTCACTTCCCCGACGTTCTTGACAAAAGAAAGGTCTGGGGTAGTGTCCTGGCATGTGGAGTTGCCTCTCCTTGTGGGGAAATCCTTATCGGTGATGAGTGTCAAGTCCGCTTCCATCGCAGTCTGCCACAGGTCGCGTCCCTTGGGCGTGTCATAGGTGTACTCCCACGCCCTGTGTGGGGCGTTGAAATCCCCGACTACTACAAGGGGGTGCCCACCGGCCAGGCTGACGGCCCTCTTGAGGAGAAACTCCGCTCTCGCTCTGCGGTAGCTGGGACTGCAGTATACGTTAGGGATAAAGAGGCTGTTTCTTCTGAGGCCCCTTCTGGGTGGGTCCATGAGGATTTCGGTCATGACATACTCGATACCATCACTAACTGTGCCGAGGTCGCGTGAGAGGCAATTGTACCTTTTGTTGACGAGGGTAGCAACTCCCCTACCTCCTGAATGTGATGACAATACCAGATAACCCGCGAGTTATCTGGTATTCCTGCATAGCGATGATTTTGGATTTACTTGCGAGGGTTCGTAAATATTGCTGCAGAAGTGGCTTCTTGTTGGGAAACCATCCAGAGTTCCATTGCCAGATGCTAAAGTTCTCGTCCGGGCTATCCATGTTTAGGCTGAGGGGAGGGTTGAGCGGATAACGCTGCCCTCAAAATCGCGCCTTCCGTTGGTGGTGCTAGAACATTGCGTTGTACTGTAACCTGCGAAGGAGCCGGCCTGGCATCGACCTCTTCCAATTTGCTGATGCGCTCACTGAGTGCACCTAATCCCATTTTGGGGTGCGCTATAGCTGCCTGGACCTTTTCTAAGCTAGCCTGCATGCTGGCGACGGCATTATTGAGTTCCGAGAGTAATCTTATAGTCTCATCTCCCTGTCTGTTCTCTACCGCTCGACGCTTGGGCGCGCTAGACCCGTGGGATGCCTCGGACGTATCCATGGCGACCGGGACAGGGACGGAGGTGGGTTGCGCCGGGGGAGGGTGAAAGCGCGAGCTTCCTAATCTCCGCCATCTCCGCAGCTAGCCTGCTCATTTCTTGCTTAACCCGCGCGTTTAATTTCCTCAAGTCAAGTGTTGCCTCTGTTTTCTCTGTGCCAGAATCGACAGCAAGCATTACGCAACCAAAGAAGCACACACCTACAGGCGCATACCCAGTGTCTCAATTTGGCATCAAAGCCGCTGATTGGTACCAGCGCAGACCGAGTAGCACATACTAAGTACTCCGAATCTGCGTTATGAAGTTTCTTTAAACAGCGGTACCTACCGAGTCCCGCATATACAATTACCCATGTTATCGTGAAAGTAGCTCGATGAAGAGCGGAACGTATGTACGCCTTGCTACATTCTAACGGACCCAGGTTGGCCCGATTGTTACTTGCGAACCCTGTTACCTCAGACCAGCACGAAGCCCATTCGACCACTGACTACCTAGTGGCCCAAATTAAGCGGAAAACGGTGCCAGACAAGAAGCATACGTATTGTGCTGGTAAGAATCACTTGCAGGTAGCAATAGATCCGCGTTGGCACACGACCGTTTTATAAAAGCCTGTAATGCGGCCAGCGAAAACCCCGAGAGGTTCTCTACGCGGAGAAAGGCAAAGCAAACCTTTGTCCCGTTGAAGCCATTGCGCGCCGAGAAAGCGCTCGCAGTGTGCTGCGACGCGTCTCAATTTCAGATCCAGCGAAAGCTTCAACCCGTACGTAGCAGCCTTAGCGCGCGAAGCGTTAAAAGCTATCAGAGAGTTTTACGACGCGTCAGAAACTCGCGCAGCGAATTCCCGCAGATATACCCGGCGCGAATCAAGGCAACACAACCGCTTCGCCCCGTTGGGAAAGAAAGCGCTCAGGTGGGTTTCACAATCAATGCAAAGCAAATCGATCGCTTTGGTCCCGTTGCAACCACGCCTTTCAAAAGCTTCATCCCGCATGGAACAGCCACAGCGCGCGCAGCGAAATAAAGCGCTTCGTACCGCTGGAGAGCAAGGCCCGCAACTCGCAATCGATTCTACAGCGCGCGGGTACGCAAAAACCTTACGCTCCTGATCTGGTAAGTCTGCGTGCTTCGAAAACGACGTCGTGGCGTTCGCTAAATTTGGCGGTGTTATTTCCGTCACATTTGGCAGGAAGTCTGGCAGCATTTAGCCCAAATTCTGGCAACTGTCTTCTACCGCACCAGTCAGATCTCTGCCGCATTGGCGCCAGCGTGGGAATCCTGCCGCTGGCAGATGAACGTGAACGCGAGTCACTAAAAGGGGTGCGCGACTCCACAGCCACACGCAGCCGCGCCTTTTACGTAACGGACAGAATCGCAGGAAATCGTTTCCTGGCTGACACTGTTGCTGAGGTGAGAACTTGCTCAATGGACTGCGCCATTACAAGCTGTAAACAATATTTACGTTTGGGCGGCATTCCCTCACTGTCGAATTTGGCCTGCGCCACACATACCGGTGGATATTCAGTATCGCTAATGTCTCTCTCGACGGGACTTTTTTAGGACCTTTGGCCTAAACGTTGATCTCTATTCGTGTCGCCTTGTCTATGACCACCTGGTCTGTGCAGGACATCCTTGCATCTGTGTCAGCCTCTGTGCGAACAGATCCGCATTTGACACCATGTTCGTTCACCTAGATCCAGTCAGAGACCGTGAACTCAAAAAGCCCAACAATTGGGAACTGCCTGTGCGACACACCGCCACGTACTCCATTGTCTCCGATGCACGTCCAGTGTTCCGCAACCTGCAACGCCTTGCAGGTGACCGCCTTGCCACGGCATGCAGGGAGTTTGATAATATGCTGCAGCTTGGCATCATTCGCCCATCGTGAAGCACCTGGTAATGTACCCTACACATAGTTCCAAAGCATGCCCCAGGAGACTTGCGCCCCTGTGGCGATCTGCTTCCCCATGCCCACGACTTGGCCGCCAAACTAGCTGATACAGTTTAGCACAAGTGACTGGCGGCCGGACCGGCAAAATCACGACACGCGCCACAAGTCACTGGTGGCTGGAGCAGCAAAACCACGACACGCTTTCTGACGGCCACCCCTGCCTTCGAAAATAATCTGCCCTTCTAGTCGCCAGTCACTTGTGCCGCGTATCGCCGTCGGACGATTCGTTGCGGCTTGTCCTTTGGCGGCACACCTTGTAGACTTGCAGCCTGAGCACAAACACAATGCAGCCGCTTTTCCCAGGGTCATGTCTTGCAAGGTACTTCTAACTTATTTGCTAGTTATAGACCTTTTCACAAACCGACGTTTGAGTAGCGCCATTGCCCGACACGGGCGACGTCTAGCGTCAGAACATGCTATGACGCAATTTTGGACTGTGGGCCTTGCGAGAGCAGGCTGCATGGCCGCACTTCGGTTGTGTGATCTTCGCCGAGTATTATTTCGATTGTTTTCTTTCGCTTCGCTTGTCTTGTGCTGCTTGACTTGTTACATG
This sequence comes from Dermacentor silvarum, assembly GCF_013339745.2. Taxonomy (NCBI): domain Eukaryota; kingdom Metazoa; phylum Arthropoda; class Arachnida; order Ixodida; family Ixodidae; genus Dermacentor; species Dermacentor silvarum. The sequence goes on along the minus strand of NC_051163.1, from coordinate 98,672,727 downwards.
TTTCACGTGCTCGCGTGAGCGCTCAGTGTGAAGTGCAATGGCAATAGAAAGCCCAGCCAGTGTACGACGTATGTGGCGTTTCGTCGTAGGTAGCGGCCGCAGCCGCGTCTGCTTCGTCAGCGGTATTTTAAATGCGAAACACTTTAGGGGCCCGGGCTGTGGGCGTCCGTCGCGCGTGACCACGGCAGGGCTGTAGCGCTACTCCAGCACCGGCGCATCACTGCTTCGCATTTCCCATGTTTCACGTTAGTGGAGCTGCATTTCTTACCCCGCTCTTTACCGCTCTCGAATTGTTATTGCTTGGCACATGTGAGCGTAGTCGTCGATTGAATCTGATCGTCATTACGTTTCGCCGTTGAAGGTTACCTCATTTAGCGAAAGCAGGCGCGAACGTAGCTGTCCGGCAATGCTTAGAACCAGACGCCAGCGGCCAGCCGGCAGACGCGTGTCAGCGGTTGGTAGATATGCGGTGGTTGCTCCATACGCTTCCGACGCAACTCAACAGCTCAGTCATGCAACATTTATTGAATATGGTGCAGCGTAGAGTGCTTATAACCTAATGTCAAAGCAGAAACGTAGCGCTCGAGCTGCGCGGTACCTGCTGCCAACTGATACAGCCCAGGTGCTAAATTTCGAATCACCTTTATGTACAGGGCCGCGCAGGGCGCGTGTGAACGCAGAGACAATGTTTTCGCGGACACAGGGGCTGCATACATGTTCCATAGGGCACGATGTTTCCAGATCGTTGCGAAGTGTATTTACCGACTAGTTCTCTTGCAGAATGCTCCAAGTTGTCTCATACCGGTGTCATCCGGCAACTTTTGATGGCGGTCGAGCCCAATCTGGATCGGAATGTTCGACCACAATATGCTCTCCTTCCACAGATTGAGCAAAGAAGCCAATCGCGCCCGAGAAATTCGATCAGGATCGGGCTCGATCACGATCAAAAGTGCGCCGTGTGACCCCCGTATTAGGCACAGGAATGAAGTCGTGTTTGAAAGAATAACAAATGCAGCCTCTGCCACTGCATACGAGAAAATATTGCATCGAAGAGCAGCCTATTGGGAGATATGCCAAAAAGGATTTACCAAAATGCATTACTTTACTTATGTGCGCATTGTCTCACATTAGAATTAAATGCCAAGTCCTCAGGTGATGCAGGTAACTGGCAAAGCTTGAACATACCACATCGGCAGTGGTCTCGCGGAGTGCTGTGTTGTGGACAGACTTAGTCCCCAAAATCGTTATTTTCCGCTGCTTGTTTGTGCACCCATAAACTGCCCAGTGCTGGCCTGTAACCTTTTGACGATTACATATGCGGTTATTTACCAGCGTAAGTCATTCGGGACAAAAATTAACGGAAACATCGAAGGAAAGCTACCACTCCGCCATGCAAGCGCAAGGCAGGCTCACAGTCCAGACCGAACAGGCAACACTGACACATACTCTCGACGCCAGACCGTCGGAAGCGCCCTCGTGAAAACGTCTATAAGATCCTATGTATCGTGTACATCACTACTTCGAATGAAAGTAGCTTGACTGTTCTGGGGACTGTACAGGTCCCTATAGAATTATTCCGCTTCTTTTCCTATGTAATTGCTGATATTACCCCGTTTATCACTCAGTGTATACACCTTACCTTGTCCTATGCTAAGCTTTCTTCGCACCGATTTCATGCTGCGTCCATTTTTTACGGCTTTATCAATCTTTTCCACGTTATTTCGCATATTTCTTTTAGTTGTTTCTTTATTAGGTTTATTGTTACTTGGGAGAGCTTACCTACTGGTGACCTTATTGACTTACCTCCCACTTCAATTGCTGCTTCTGAAATCTGCTTAGTTATAGATGTACATCGTGGTGAAATATTGGCACGGACCCACTCCGGGGGATCGGCCAAGAACCGGGTAGATAGAAATGAAATTCCAGTGGAGTTCAAAGTTCCAAGTTGTCTCATACCGGTGTCATCCGGCCACTTTTGATGGCGGTCGAGCCCAATCTGGATCGGAACTGGCAAACTTTTATCTTCTAAAGTTTTATTTATTTTCGCCGCTTCAGAACAGGAAGATGTTTCCTATGTGCTGCATCAAAAAGTGACAATCTTCTCTTCCCCCTTGTTACTACGATTCAAGTTGCAAGGTCCGACTTTCATTTCTTTAGTAGCAATGAACATGTCAGGCATTATAGTCTAGTTTTTTTTTTTTTTAGTGTGGCTGTCAATCGAGCATCTTTGCATTATTATTCTATTTTTTAAAATTTTCCCTGTCGTTTTCGCTATTGCTAGTGAATATTCGCTTCTAGTTCTCATGACTGTCATACACGTCGTCCAGTATTGTGGAAACTGTACTGTGATCTTTTTTTTAGTAGTCAACATGTCATGCATCCTTCGGCTCATTTTCTGGCGTGTATCATGCCCCACTATATAAAGACTTTGGTTTTAAGAAACGAAGTCAATTTAGGCTGAAGAACTGTTGCGTAGCAAGTGGAATGGGTTTTATTTCTTTTTTCATTTTTTTTTTTTGTTCTGGCACATGCTGGCATGGCCGCATTAGTAAACAAGTCTGCACGCACACAAACACAGAAAGACCACACGGCGCACCACGCGCCAGTACAAAATGCCAATGCGCGACGTAGCACGCGGGCACGAGAAAACAAAAATTTTAAATGCGCGCCGCGCACAGGCAAACTGGGAGAGAAAAAAATGGGGCGCACGGGCATGGTGACGGGGGCAGGGGTCGTGGCGAGCTGAGCCGGTCGACACAATGAAAAGTGAAAAGGACACCAGGGCGAGGAGGCGCCGCGCGGCTGCTGCTGTTCACCCCAGTGAACCGGTGTTCTTAAGCAGTCAGCACGACTTCTTCGTCATTAATGCTGGGGGCAGAAGATGCCATGTCGCTGCTGGGAGAGGATGATTCCTTGATCGTCTTTTTCGCTTCCTCTCTGGGCGACTCATTCGATTGTTCTGTGCCCGCTGGGGGACTGTTCGAGGATGCCCATCGCCATGCGACCACAGGCATGTTGGTAGCAGAGTCCGCAGGCTTGGATGATAACTTCACCACGCCGGACTTGGTGAGATGTTCGGCGACTACGACCGTGTCTTCAGTTTCCATTTGTTCTGTCTCGGACCTTGCGCTCTTTTCCACCGTCACAGTTTTCCACCCGGATTCCCTAGAAGCCCAGTCATGGGCGCCAGTCTGTCGCAGCCGGATGCTTCGTCGCTGCTTGCTCTTCCGCGGCATAAGTTGTCGACTAGGCTTCCTGCGCACAAACGCATTCCAGTTGTTTTCGCTGTCCCAGAATCGACAGCCAGCATTACGCAATTAAAGTATGTACGCCTTTCTACATTCTAACTGACCCAAATTGGCCCGATTGTTGTTTGCGAACCTTGTTACTTCAGACCAGCCCGAAGCGCATTCGACCACCGACGACCTAGTGGCCCAGACTAAGCGGAAAACGGTGCCAGACAAGAAGCATACGTATTGTGCAGGTAAGAATCACTGGCAGGTAGCAATAGATCCGCGTCGGCGCGCGAAGCGTTTTATAAAAGCCTGTAATGCGGCCAGCGAAAACCCCGAGAGGTTCTCTACGCGGAGAAAGGCATAGCAAAACCTTTGTCCCGTTGAAGCCATTGCGCGCCGACAACGCGCTCGCAGTGTCGTGCGACGCGTCTTATTTCAGATCCAGCGGAAGCTTCAACCAGTACGTAGCAGCCATAGCGCGCGCAGCAATAAAAGTTATCAGAGTTGTATTAGGCGTCGGAAACTCGCGCAGCGAATTCCCGAAGATATACCCGGCGCGAATCAAGCGAACACAACCGCTTCGCCCCGTTGCGAAAGAAAGCGCTCCGGTGGGTTTCGCAATCAATGCGAAGCAAATCAACCGCTTTTGTCCCGTTGCAACCACGCCTTTCAAAAGCTTCATCCCGCACGGAACAGCCACAGCGCGCGCAGCGAAATAAAGCGCTTCGTACCGCTCGACAGCAAGGCCCGCAACTAGCAATTCATTCTAAAGCGCGCGGGTACGCAACAAACTTATGCTCCTGGTCTGGTAAGTCTGCGCATTTTGAAAACGACGTCGTGGCGTTCGCTATATTTGACGGTGTTATTTCTGTCACATTTGGCAGGCAGTCTGGCAGCATTGAGCCCTAATTCTGGCAACGGTCTTCTACCGCACCAGTCAGAACTCTGCCGCTGACAGATGAACGTGAACGCGAGTCACTAAAATGGGTGCGCGACTCTACAGCCACAAGCAGCCACGCCTTTTACGTAACGGACAGGATCGCAGGACATAGTTTCCTGGCTTACACTGGTGCTGAGGTGAGAACTTGCTCAAACGACTGCGCCATTACAAACTGTAAACAATATTTACGTTTGGGCTGTGTTCCCTCACTGTTTAATTTGGCCTGCGCCACACATTCCGGTGAATAGTCAGTATCGCTAAAGTGTCTCTCGACGGGACTTTTTTAGGAACTTTGGCCTAAACGTTGATCTCCATTCGTGTCGCCTTGTGTATGTACACCTGGTCTGTGCAGGACATCCTTGCACCTGCGTCAGCCTCTGTGCGAACAGATCCGCATTTGACACCATGTTCGTTTGCCTTGATCCAGTCAGATACCGTGAACTCTAAGAAGCCCAACAATCTGGAACTGCCTGTGCGACACACCGCCACGTACCCCATTGTCTCCGATGCACGTCCGGTGTTCCGCAACCTGCGACGCCTTACAGGTGTCCGCCTCGCCACGGCATGCAGGGAGTTTGATAATATGCTGCAGATTGGCATCATTCGCCCATCGGAAGGCACCTGGTATTGTCCCGTACACATATATTTCCAAAGCATACCTTAGGAGACTTGCGCCCCTGTGGCGATTGTCGTGGGTTGAACTCTACGCGATAGGTCCTGCTTCCCCATGCCCACGACTTCGCCGCCAAACTAGCTGATACAATTTAGCACAAGTGACTGGTGGCCGGACCGGCAAAATCACGACACCCGCCACACGTCACTCCTGCCGCGTGCGCTTTAGTTGAGTGAGTGGCCGCGATGTTACGCTACCCATAAGTTACGACTGCTTGCGTCACGCGTGCGTCTTAGCCAATGAGTGCGCGCCGCTGCAGTTCCGGAGGAGATGCGGTAGACGCTTCATGTGTCTGTCAGGATTACTTCCTCCGACTTCCGTCGTGGGGCGCCGCCCATGGGGTACTCTTCCCCGCGACTGTAAAGCAGGCGCGAACGCTAGCCGACGGGGGAGAGTAGAAAGGGCGCTTGGAGAGGGTTGTGAACTGTTGGATCGACCGCATCTGGCTGGCATTAAAAAATAGAGGAGGCACTAGCAAGAATGACTTCAAGCCTATCACCACATTCCTATGTGGTCATCGTACATAACAAAGACCACCATCACCACACCTTTCAGCCGCTTTGAGCCGCAGCAGGCCTTTTGGTTCAAGAATGCTGCCCAAATGTTCTACAGGTTGATCACCGAGGTTATCCGCCGCCTTGATTTCATCAGATACATGGATGTTACTATTGGCCAGTTCTTGACCAGAACAGCACGCCGATCATCTGCGGTTGCTTTTCTCTCGACTCCAGGAACATGGCCTGAGCATCAGCGAAGGAAAGCGCTTCGTACCACCGGAGAACAAGGCCGGCAACTCTTTGGCGTCAACACCATTGAATTTAGTCATGCGTGAAGGAGTCCAGTCCCTAGACAGCAAAGTTGAAGCCCTGCGCGATTTGCTTTGCCCTACGTCGCTTCGCAAGCTGCGCGAGTTCCTTGGTTTGTTAATTTTCACTCTCGCTTCCTGCCTAACGTGGCCTCGGGTTATTTTGCCACTTACGGACATCCTCAAATATCCCAAGGCATCGTTGGCTCCTTTCAAGTGGACAAATGCACCCGACACAGCATTTAAAGAAGCCAAGAATCCCCTAGCCGACGCACCGATGCGGCTGATCACCGGATGCTGCTTCCTTCCAACACCATTGATGCACTCCTACAGCAACTACAGAAATACGCGCGATGACCACTAGGCCTAGGTGAGCAATATTTGTGCAGTCTGCAGACACTCGTTAATGCACCTTCAATTGCGACCTCGTCCCCGTCTACCTTGGAATTCGGCACTTTCGCCACCAACTCTTGAAGGCAGCGTGTTCCACGTGCTCACCGACAAAAAAACACCACTAACATTCGCTTACGCGGGAACCACAGTGCTTATACGTCTCGGCAAATTCGGCATCTAAGCTATATCCCCGAATTTACTGTAGACCTAGGGGAGATCAAGGGCCGAGTCAACGCTGCTGGCGACGTGCTTTCGCGTAGAATTCAGAGGAGAATGGAGACTGAAGCACAACGTTGTCATTACGATGAGCAACTCTGCGAGACACTGAGGGCCTTGATGTACCGACGATGAGCTCGCTGAATCCGCAAGAGCCCAACAGAGGCAAATTCAAGGTAGTGAGCCGACGGAATAGTCGCAAAATAACCGTTTTACCAGTTATTTGCCCATTGTATTGCCTCCCTGCCCCGTAGGCGAGAAGAGCATTTTCATTCAAAGGTATGGTTCCCAAAAGAACTGGCACTTATATAAGTGCCAGTTTTTTTTGCTGTCTGATGTGCCGTTACCTTTCTCCTCGGGTACAATTGTATGACGCGTCTTCGGGCCGCACCCGCCCGTTTGGGCCATCCACGTATGGTCGTCAAATATTCACCAAGCTGCACGAAGCAAGTCACCTTGGCAACTGTACCACTCAATGGCTCATCACCTGCCATTTTACCAGTTTCATTGCCCATTATATCACCAGTTTGGCTCGGCATCAGCAGTGACGTCCGCCGTGGGGGCTCCCGCCATCATTTGCAGTGCCCTACGAAGGCCCATTTAAGGTGCATAAACGTGACCTGAAAGGCCACAAGGCCATTGTGGCGATTCACCGCATGAAGCCAGAATACATGCCCAACTCATGGGCCCTGGTTTCATCTGCGGAAAGTTCAACTGTTCCACCTGTGCTTTAGCAACTTGAGTGGGAACCATACCTTTGAATGAAAATGCTCTTCTCGCCTCCGGGGGGGGGGGGGGGGGGGGGAGGGAGCTCTGTAGCGGCGCGCCCCGCCTTCGCGTTGCCACTCCCGCCTACAGCGCAGAACACTCCTTGCGGTGCGCTCCTGCTTACAGCGCCGGCATCTTGGTGTGGAGGGTACGCAAAATACACACTTCGACCCCGTCTGACGTGGTGAGCTAACGTTACTTCTGCTGCTCGCTTGCAGGCATCTATCCATAGGCGCCAAATAATGCCGCTGAATGTCCCTGAAATTAAATTAACAGCTCATAATAACAGCAAAAAGCATAATAACAACGCTCCACCGCACAAAGAGCGATGGAACGAAACAATCTTAGGCCTAACGTTAGGAGACGAGAACGGTGTCAATCAGAGGAAACGGGGATAGCCGAAATTCTAGGTCACATTAAGAGGACAAAATGGAGCTGGGCAGGCCATGTAATGCGTAGGATAGATCACCGGTGGACCATTAGAGTTTCAGAATGAATACCAAGAGAAGGGAAGCGCAGTCGAGGACGGCAGAAATCTAGAAGTTATGAAATTTGCAGGCGCAAGTTGGAATCGGCTATCGCAAGACAGGAGTAATTGGAGATCGCAGGGTCCTTAGTCCTGCAATGGACCTAAATATAGGCTGATGATGATGAATTACAGCAACAAGAGTTAGTGTTCCGCGCTGGTTTGATTCCGACGAACACCAGATAATATATACAGAACTTCTCACTGCATGTGGCATATTCACCGTGGAAATTACCTCGTTATTCAATATGTATAATATGGTTATTGAGCAGCGACGCACACATACCCAGGCTGATACCAAACGGGTGGATTAAAAAGTTGCACAGACAAGAGTACCCCATACAAAGGGCTCCAATTCAGCATCAAAAGGGTTAATGTAAGATAGCAAATACCCAGTCCTGCATCCCCAGTGACGCATGTCAGCGTCAAAGATTCTTTAAAAAGCGTCACACAGGTAACCAAAGTTCGCGCGATGCTTGCTTTCGAATTCTCTCAGCGCAACAGCACAACGCGTTGCCCGTTTGACTGTAGACTACTCAGATACCCAGGTTTGCGGGAGATTGCTTAGACATATATAAGTAGATAGACGGCTCCCGGAATGTGCATGAAGTACCCTAGGAATGCTAATCCCAATAAATACCACCGACAATGTCATTCACTACAAGGGCCATTTTGGGGCCATTCTAGTGCCATTTTGGGGGCAACTTCACCCAGTTTGCCCAATATCTGTCTAAGTATATGTACGCGCCTAACCTGTTTCACACTAATATTTGTGCACGCCACTGACTGGTTCTTTTGGGTAGAGTACCTGGAATTCTATTAAGTAGCCAACAACACCGTAGAACTTTCTAAGAAGCGAGTGGTTCTTCTCACGCTTTGCGATGAGCAAATCTGCGAGACACTGAGGGCCCTTGATGTACCGACGATGAGCTCGCTGAATCCGCAAGAGCCCAACAGAGGCAAATTCAAGGTAGTCAGCCGACGGAATATAGTCGCAAAATCTTCCATACTTCGTGCCGCGCAATCGCTAAGGGCGTGTACTGAAGGCGCTCTCCAACAAATATTCTTTATGTCAACTTCAGCCACTGAGTATGTCTCACTGAGTATTTCCCACCTCATGATAATCCTTCAACGTTACGTTCAGCGTTGTAGCAATACAAAGAATATGATCAACAAATACACACCAGCCATATCATATATTGAAAATTGCAATAAAATCGCCAATTACCTCAAAAGGATGAATGCACCGCTAGTTCCGATCATATATGCTATATATATTCAGAATTTCAGAGCCACAACCTTTATTATAGGCTTGAGAATTTCTATGTTCCCATCACCTCAATGAAATTTATGCATTGATAGGAAAGGGATAACAATTTTTATTGCTTCACACGTTATTAACCACTGAATATCTATATGTAGTATTCGCTGCTGCCGGTATAACAAATGGGAACATTATGCTGATGGAAATTCGAAACAGTCTCGATAACTGACCAGCCAGAAACACGATTTGAAATGTGAATGATCCCCCATGACAGTCCAGACTAATGGCATCATTACAATCAATATTAATACCGCTGTTAATGTTTTGAAACGCCAAAAGATAAAGTGTCATTATAACAAAAGCTCTGAGTTTGAAATGGGCACTACGAGGTACGAGGTACAGCTGTATAATGTTATTCCGTATTCATCAAATTCTGCCATAGTGGTGGCTTAATTATCCATGAAGTGACAATGACAATGACGCCGAGTAAGGACAGGCAAGCGGTTGAAGGAGGCAAGGCGGCAATGCACAGAGATATATAAGGAAGCTGTATAAAGAAGGCAATGCACAGAGATATATAAGGAAGATATAAAAGAGTGGGAAAACATTTTCTTACGTGAAATTTAAGAGGTGGAATTTGCGGTTGAGGGGGAGTGTGTCCAGGATCCGTTCAGCACTGTGTATGCAAAACGCATTCATGTCTTTTGATCTCGCGTATTTCACCTGAAATGTTTAAAGACATGTTCTAAAATTATACATCGTAAAGTACAGATCACATACAGTAAACACCACAAGTAAACACCACATGAAATGTTTTATCTAAAAGACAACTGTGTTTTTAAGGCTGTGAATTCGCTCCTTAACCTATACGGAATACTACGAAACACTAATATACGACATTACGTTTATTATTATATAATATAAGAATTTATTTTCTATCACAATTTGGGAAACAGCGGATATACTCCAGCCGTAAAATATTAATGTCAGGTCTGATGGCATCGTAGATTTCAGTTTCAGTTTATCTTTCAGTTTCAGTTTATTTTCTTTCGAAAGTGGAATACATGCTTACACAAGTATACAGGAGGAGGTCCCAGAGCATGTAGCTGAAAGGGGACCTCCTGACAGAAAATACATATTTGTGCTAATATATAACTTAAAACAGCAATGTAGTAATCACCAAGTGGAACATTTGTACAATACTATATTAGTATTGTATATTATACAATACAATATTAGTATAATACAGAGTCAATAACTATTAGTACAGTCAGTGTAGTAGTTAAAGCATTCACAACGAGACGAACGAAAAAAGTTTATTTTGTGCATAATTGTAAATCATATAAAGGAAAAAGAAACGAAAGAGAAATGAGCCGGAGTGACGTGAATAAACTAGATATGTGATCAATTTTGTTTCTCTAGTAGAAAAGTAAATACGGTTTTCTTGAAGAGACCTAATGAAGAACAGCGCTTGACATCTAGTGGAAGGCTGTTCCAAGTACACAATGCTGTGAAATATCCAGATTGTTTTTCATTATTAGTATGAATTAGTGGCAATATGAAATTGTTAGCTGCAAACCTTGTGCAGTTCCAAGTTTACCAAGGTAACCTCCGAAAATATATTTACTGGCGGAGGACCATTTATTACTTTAAATAACATTACGGCCAAGTTATATTTAACAAGTTTATTTATTGGCAGTACACTGGTTTTGAAGCATATCAGAAGCACTGCAGTAGAATGAGCTGAACGATAATATCCGGATGGTCCGATTCTGCAAATGCTGGAGCGGTGCTATATGTGTTACCCCTAGCTGTAATACAATAATTGACATGGCTATGAATAAATGAATAATACAGAGTTAGCAATGTTGGTTTGCTAAAATACCTAGCTTTAAGTAGAATTCTTATAATACCTGGAGCAAGTTTGCGCTTCAAATAGGCAATATGCCTTGTAAATTTTAAGTTAAAATCTAGAATTATACCAAGAAATGAAAATTCATTTACTACTGCACTGATGACAAGAGAGTTTAGGTTGACTGTGGGAATGAATTCAGGTGTCCTATGATTTGAATGAAAAAGCGTAAAAGACGTTTTGCCTGGATTAATTTTTAGGGAGTTAAGATGGCACCACATTAAAATATTGCTCAGATCAGTTTAGCTTAGCAGTCAGAGACGTTAGTGAACGATCGGTTGCAAGTAAAGTGGTGTCATCGGCGCAAAGGAAGGCCTCAGTTTCTGATTTACGTGACAGCCAGGTAAATCATTTACATAATGCAGGAATAGAAGTGGGCTAAGTATTGACCCCTGCGGAACCCCTTTATTGTTTATTCTGAATTTAGAAAGTGAATTAAAATACACAGCCTGTTGTCAATCTGTTAGGTAACATTTTATAAGTTCTAGTGCAGGGCCATCGATGCCTACTGCCCGTAGTTTAGCAAGTAAGATGACGTGACTTATTGAGTCAAATGCTTCGAATAGATAGATAACTGATACAGCGTAGAAACCGGCATCTATGGCGCATTTTATTTTATCTCTGAAAGAAAGTATAGCATAGTCGGTCGAGGAACCTACCCTGAAGCCAGGGTAGGTTTGGTGAAAGAACGTTAAATTTTAAGAAGTATTTAGTTATGCGCTTTTCAATGCACTTTTCGATAACATTGCTAAAGAAAGGAAGAATTGCTATAGGGCGATAATTAGAAATGCAGGAGCGGTCACCCTTTTTAAATACTGGAATCATTTTTGCTTTCTTCAGTTCACTTGGATATACTTCTTTTAAATACTAAATTCGTAACATGAGATAACGGGCGGGCAATAAGATGAGCTACTAATTTAATGTTAACTGAACTGATTTCGTCCAGACCTGCTCCTGTAACCTTTAAATGATGAATGACATTGATTATTTCAGCTGGGCCAGTTGGAAATAAGTAAAATGATTTTAAGCAGTGCTGAAATGCTAAGTGAGTATTTCAGCGATACTCGTTACGTTGCACAGCCGCCTACAATACTGGAATAGGAGTGCTTAACACAGGAGCTCTCCACGATCTCCATAAGACGAATTGCTGAAAGGGGCACAGTTTTGGTGAGATAGGACTGTAGAAATGACAAAGCGCTCGAAAACCACTAAAATAGGAACTCATGCGCGGTTGTGTTCAAAGTGACATAACTTAACAAGCCCTAATATTTTGTGACTTGATTCTGTCTGCGTTCACGTGTACCTGCTTACTTGCAAGTCTTGATTGCATTGTGTCCATCTTTGCTCTTTCAGGTTGCGTGCGAGAAGGGAATAGCGGTGTAAATGCTAGAACCGGTACGAGCTAGGGCAAGCGATAACACCGGAACGTTCAACAACTTAAACATAAATAGTCGAAGCGCGTCACTATTATGCGATATTTTGACGATGAACGGCTGTGCAAACTTCGTACTAAGGTCATGCATTTTAAAGTGTAATATTCACCATCCCAACAACGTGACATCTCTAGATTTCATTCGGCGAATAGCGCGCTAGCAGTTGTCCGAACTTTCTCGAATGTTCTCGCCGATTCTTGAATCAGATTGCGTGCATGACGGGAATAGCGGTGTACACTCTAGAAAGTGGGTGAGCACCAGCAATGACGCTGCAATGTGCGATGAGTGATGCATAAATAGGCAACGCGTCTGACTCGTAGGCCTCAACAATCGACGGCTGTGCTGCCCGCACTCATGCTTTTAGAGCGAAGCTGTATACCTTTAGCCCTCAGGGACAAACATGTGGGCAAAAATGAGGGCCAATCCCGGAGCTATTGCAATACTGGGCCGACCTGCGGCGCAAGTGAAGCAGGCTTCAAGTACTCCGCCCCTAATACTAATAGTAAATAATTAAAAATCAGATACATCAATCAGGGTACATTGCTTGAAGTGGATGGGTATACTGTAATCGTTTGTGAACAGCACATAGACCCTCGACTCGCAAGAAGACAATGACACCAACTGTGGGGATGTCTGTGGCGTGCAACGGAAAGACGGAATTGTGATATGAACAGTGTATCTTCCGGCACAGCCAAGTGCGGCATCGAGCTGTTCATCACCACGCACTTTGCGTGGGTTAGCCGTGATGACACTACCCCTGTGATCATTGTTGGAGACTTCAATGTGCACATTTCAAAACCACACAAGAAATTGTTCACTAGGTTTGTGCTTGAAGAGTTGGGTTTGATGTGCCACACCAATAGAAGTCATTTAACTACTCAACAACGGTCGTGTATAGATTTAACTTTGGCCAGGCTTCTGCATAATGTAACCGAACCAATCTGTGTACATCACAGTAATCCCAAAGCTATCGTCACCACCACTATCAAATGAAAATACATACGTGTACCCTTGTCAAACCCTGCGTGATGTGCTACAGCTTCGCTGGCCACCTTCACAGAGTGGAGTGGCTCCTCATTTTTTTAGTTTGGTTCGTTTTGCTAGACCGGACTTCTCATACCCCTTGTCGAAGCAACAATGCCGACAGCTTACTATTATAAAGCTTATTCACCATCACGTTGTCGTGACAGTGAATAAGTCCAGTTGCCGGGGTGTTCGTTTTTGGTTATTTGAAGTATTCTGCGCGTGAATGATAAGCTGTAGAAACTGCGGGTTATTGTACATGTCAACAGCTTTATTGATAATTTAATTGTAAGCATATTCATAATCTAATTGGAATTATAGATGTAAGAAATGCTGAACTATATTGATAACAGTAGTCCTTACCAGTGCAGCGATGTTATCATTGTCGACCAGGACCATACCCTGCACCCTGCACTGCTCATAGCGTTGCCCTCTGTTCACGCATGCCTGCAAGAACACCGAACAATTTGTAAAGGCCGGTACCCTATCCGGCATCGATAATGTTCTTTCATTTTGAGTGCCACTTTTGACATATAGGATTTAGAGCCACAGGATATATTTTCAGTCCATATGAGTAAAATATATACATATATAAACAGAGAAGCCGTGGTTCACACGCGTTTGCTTCTACAACACTATAACCAGCGTCACGTGAAGGAGGCGGAGCGTGGCGCGGAGTCAAGCGAGTCTGCAGGACTGCGGCGCATGTGCGCAGCCCTGCAGGCCTCTGCCGCCTCTGCCGCCGTCTCTATGCAGGCTCCCGCCTGTCTACGAAAAAAGTAGGTCAACGGAGGAGTGAGGTGAGTGAGAGCAGTTCGCGTTAGCGTTGGCTGTTTGTACGGATCATTGGGGGGTATTCTGTACAGCTAGTGGTCTGTCCATTTAGGCTGTCGCGATTGGCTCCAGCTTAACAAGCGAGAAGGAGACCGGCTGGCTCCTCTATTGTGCTGGAGCCAATCGCAACAGCCCAAGCGGTAAGTCCATTAGTGGACTCTTACAGAATACCGCTGTTGGTCAAGGACTCCTGTCTGGGAACGCCGTACAAAAGCGTGAGGAACGCGCTAGGGACGCCGTCGCCCATGGTCGCTGACGCGTCCCATCCCCTGCAACGCGCTAAGAACACCGTCACCCGTGAACGGCGAACCAGTTCTTTGAGCCGGGCATTGTATAACTTTGGTCTAAGTGTTAAATACCCCTTGTGCTACTCGGAGCCGGCACCGAATTTAGTTAAATTCAACATAGCAAATCCCCAATATAACTGAACCCCAACATAACAAATCCCCCCAGAGCGCCAGATTCGCTGGACTTCCGGGTGGAAGGGCTCCGACTTATCTTGTAAGGTAGAAGAAGCTGCTCCCCCGGGTGTGTCCCTATAGCTTCTGTAGCAAAATGTTGAAGGAAGAAAAAAATGTATATATATATATATATATATATATATATATATATATATACATCTTTTTTTTCATTTCCGTTCATGGAAATGAAAGCACCATGATTTAGAGAGATAGAATCCAGCACGCTGTTCGCGTAATAGACTGGCGCGGCCTGGTAGCGAAGTCTTCGGATGTAGTATATAAGATAACTGTACTAAGTCGCGTGTACAGCATACTTATAGCTTAATATAGCAGTTCGTATATTATGAGGCTATTGAGCTTTATTCTATGCGCATTTGCAAAGTAGAACAATGCAAGCTAATGTGTACACTGCCTTCGTGGTGACAAGTGGAGTGGCAAAGTGGGTATACCTGTTCAGTGCATGGCGACCACGGATCGCGGCGCCCATGAGGGCTGTTGTGCGCACGCGAGTGCGCAAATTAGTATACGAGTTATCTGGTGTAGGTGAGATACAAAATGTCATTGACGAATTGTGCCGCGAATGGGTGCCATCTGTGCAATAATAGCACTACTGGCATATCCTACCCTTTAGCTTGGCTGGAAAAAACCTGGCGCATGAAGCCAGCAAAAGCTTTTTTAAAAAGCGCAAATAGGCACCCTCGCAAGCACTCCGACACCTACACAAACCGATGCACTAAATACGTTCCGTCTACGCAGCACTCACTTCCACAGGGAATAAGTATACAGATAGTTCGCTGACACATGCTGCTCCGTCTTTTGAATGAAATAGGCTTCCAGGGCCACACGGGCTGTTCTTACGCTTTTGTTAAGAGTCAGCGTGTTCCGAAAGCATGGCTCACAGCTACAACATTCGACATGCGCAACCAGCTGCGTATACTCATCTTCCTTTTCTTTTACTTTTTTGTGCGGGCTCCCGTAAGAACTTCGTTCTTAATGTTACGTTCTTAATGTTAATGAGAAACTTGCAACATTTCACAGAGGTAGTTTTTCTCGCAGTCAAATATGCCAGCATTGCATATGTGAGCGCATAGTTTCCTCGCGTTTCTCGGGCAACCGCACAATATTTTTCAGCCTATGGGGAAGTCTGTGGATATAAGGCTCAATCTGAGGCGTGGTTCTTCAGGTCTGCGTAGTAGTTACGGGATCTGCTCAATGTTTCAGGTATGCAGTAGTGTCTAGGCAATGGTAGTTAGAATTGAAGACAGGAAGCCTGCAGCCAAAAGCCGGCTCATAAGATTTAAATCGGCAATGCAGCCTTGTGGGCACAATTTGATCAGCGCAATTCTGAGGCAGAATTAAGCTACACTTCATTCAAACTACACACATTCAAACATTCAAAGATTTTACAATCTTTGAATGTGCAGGGTCAAGCGGGAACACTTAACTCGGGACCATATACTTAAAGTGCCTTCTACTTAGTTCGCAGGAACCTGCTAACATGAACCTCCCAAGACCCACCCTCGCTGACAACAATCTAGAAAGGAATAGCAGGCTTGTGCGTCTTTGCGGAGAAGTTTCTACCTTTGAACCTACAATTGCTTTAGCAAGCAACAATCTTGGATTTGACCCATACGGCAGCTTTTCCTACGGTAAAAATTTTATTGTTGAGTGCTCAGAAAGCTTTCTCGTTGAAGGCTCGAAAATTGACTACAAAAGCATCATCCTTCTCTATCTGCATTAGTTTTAAGAGTTCGAAGCGACACGTAGCCCAGCTCACCGAAGCCAGGTGGATTAGTGTTTTGATCCCTCTACTGAAGAACGACACCACCTTGTTTAGTCGCTTATCCGTATGTTTGGATCGACCTTGCGAAGTACATTTCGCCAACCGCCGTTCAGAAGGAGTCTATAGTGATCCTGATTGGCTTTCGCCGACAGGTTTCGGTTCAGTCATATCTCGTGGGTGGGTATTTTTTGATGAACCGCGCTCCTGGGCACCTTGGAAGCAGCTGCAGGACGTCCTCCGAGATGCTTGCTTCTTTGAGCACGCAACCCTTTAATTGGATGAAAGCACTCCTCTACCTGGCTTCGGTGAGCTGGGCTACGTGTCACTTCGAGCTTGAGCTTGACGGAAGCCCGCCATGGTGAAAAAACTCGGTAGTCGGCCGCCCGTAGCCAGTCGTGAAAGAACTTTGAGAAACTTGCGGTCTGGGATGTGTTTCCCAGACCTTTTAATATGGTCGAATGAGGCAATTACTTAGATGCAGAAGGGTATCGCGGCATGTGGCTTCAATGGCGTCCAGCTCTAGTCGATGGGTTAACGATGGTTAACAATAACTTCAAGCGTAAAACGATGGGGCCACTGTACTAGAAATATATTCTAAAAGGTTTCGTAGCACCTTTTAGATAAATCATCATCATCATTACCATCAACAGCCTATATTTAAGTCCACTGCAGGACGAAGGCCTCTCCCTGCGATATCCAATTACCCCTATCTTGCGCTAGCGTATTCCAACTTGCGCCTGCAAATTTCCTAACTTCATCATCCCACCTGGTTTTCGGGCGTCCTCGACTGCGCTTCCCTTCTCTTGGTATCCATTCTGTAACCCTAATGGTCCACCGGTTATCCATTCTACGCATTACATGGCCGCTTAATGTCAACTAGAACATCGGCTATCCCCGTTTGTTCT
The DNA here is from genome assembly GCF_013339745.2 of Dermacentor silvarum. NCBI lineage: Eukaryota > Metazoa > Arthropoda > Arachnida > Ixodida > Ixodidae > Dermacentor > Dermacentor silvarum. The sequence goes on along the minus strand of NC_051163.1, from coordinate 98,655,555 downwards.
CTGATCCACACCGCTCTCTTCCCGTCTCTTAACGTAACTCCTAAGATTTTTCGTTCCATCGCTCTTTGTGCGTCCTTAACTTGTTCTCGAGCTTCTTTGTTAACCTCCAAGTTTCTGCCCCATATGTTAGCACCGGTAGAATGCAATGATTGTACACTTTTTTTTAAAACGAAATGGGTAAGCTCCCAGTCAGGATTTGGCAATGCCTGCCGTATGCACTCCAACCCAAGTTTATTCTTCTGCAAATTAATTTCTCATGATCAGGGTCCCCTGTGAGTAATCGACCTTTATTCTTCTGCAAATTGCTTTCTCATGATCAGGCTTCCCTGTGAGTAATTGACCTAGTAAACGTACACTTTTACAGACTCTAGAGGCTGACTGGCGATCCTGAATTCTTGTTCCCTTGCCAGGCTATTGAACATTATCTTTGTTTTCTGCATATTCATATTCAACCCAATTCTTACACTTTCTCTATTAAGGTCCTCAATCATTTGTTGTAATTCGTCTCCATTGTTGCTAAATAGGACAATGCCACTGCAAATCGAAGGTTGCTTAGATATTCGCCATTGATTCTTACTCAGTCCCAGTCTAAGAGCTTGAATATTTTTTCTAAGCATGCAGTGAATAGCATTGGAGAGATTGTGTCTCCTTGCGTCACCTTTTTCTTGATAGGTATCTTTCTACTTTTCTTGTGTAGAACTAAGGTAACTGTGGAATCCTTGTAGATGTTTGCTAAGATATTCACGTATGCCTCCTGTACCTCTTGATTACGCAATGCCTCTATGACTGCTGGTGTCTCTACTGAATCAAATGCATTTTCATAATCTGTGAAAGCCATATAGAGAGGTTGATTGTACTCCGCATGTTTCTCGATTACTTGATTGATGACATGGATATGATCCATTGTAGAATCTCCCTTCCTGAAGCCAGCCTGTTCTCTTGGTTGGCTGAAGTCAAGTGTTGCCCTGATTCTATTGGAAATTATCTTGGTGAATATTTTACACAATACTGAAAGCAAGCTAATGGGTCTGTAATTCTTCAATTCTTTAACGTCTCCCTTCTTATGGATAAGTATAATGTTGGCGCTCTTCCAGATTTAGACAAAGGAGTGCAAATACGCACACGAGTGATGTTTCAATGATCGACTACGGGCGCACGCACAAAAAGTAAAGTGACGATAAATATGCGCAGCCGGTTGGGCATGTCGGATCTTGTGGCTGTGAGCCATGATTTCGTGACGCGCAGACTATGGGCAAAAGCGCACACACGTGTGGCCCTATAAGCTTTTGTGGGAAGAACCAGCAGTAGTGTGTCAGTGAATCATCTGTATGATTCTGCCCTGCGGAAGTGTTTTTGGATTCGAAGCTGTGAGCAACATATTCAGTCTTTCTGATAGTGACGTCAATAACTTTATATTGCGATAGCAATTACATGGACACTTCAAGCGGATTTCTGCCGTCGCCGTTGCCGTGAGGTTCCGTATATATAAAATTGTCGCCACGCGCCGTATGCCCGAGCGGAAGCGTGCGGGGGACGCGCGATATCACGGAGAGCGAACGCAAGGCGGAAAGCAAACGCGACCGTCGCGCGAAAGGCCGTGGGGGTATGGGAGGGAGGGAGGGAGGCGGGGCGACGCTGCGCTGCGGCACCTAAGGCCTATCTTGCAAACTTGCCACTCAATCTCCCACGTGAAAACAAGAAAGCGAGAAGGCGGAGCGGGGGGGGGGGGGGCGCAGCTCTGCCAACAACCGCGTTCGTACTTTGCCCAGCTGTGTCGCTCGCCCACACCGTCTCTTATCTCCACACGGCTCTGACCTTTGTATGCGCTGTGCATTCGCCGCTCAGTTTCCGTTGAAGCGATAGACCGCACGTACCTTCGCCCGCTGCGGCGGATGCGCTTGCTGCCAGCGTTTTGACAGTCGTCTGCAGTCATTCAGTTTTCATGTTCTCATTCAGTTTCATGCAGTTTTCACAAGCAAACTATTCATGTTTGCTTGTGCGCGCTGACACCACGCTTGTTAATTCAGTTAGTAATCATCGGGTCACATTTTCCAACGCACTCTACACATGCAATGCTGCCCGGATCGGCAGTGCAGCGCTACAGGTGTGTCCCTTCGCACGCTCTGCCCACGGGAAGCGCTTCTCATCAACACCACCGTTTCACACGCGCCTTATCGTGGTCATCGATTCTCTCTATGTCGGTCTACTTACGCCGCAGCACACCTCCTTACTTAATAAGCTCATGTTTCATGTTTAGTACAATTCATATTGCTACCAAAACCGCTCACCTTACTTCGTATGACATTGCTTTGCTGCTATCACATTCATTGCTTCGCCCTTAGGACGAAACTGACATTTTTTCGCACATGCTTAACACACTGTACAAATGTGGGCTTACAAACAAGCAATACCAGGCGGAAGTGAGCACTGTTGCCATTTAATCTCCCACGTGTGGTCAATATTATCGATCTGTAAAGATCGATAATATTTTGATGCAATAATACCACTGTAAACACTTACCACAATATCCGTTGTGCTGTCTGCCCAACCACTGCAGTTGTCTGTGGCTTCTTTCGCCGGAATTGAATATTTCCATATAGCAGCAGAAAGAGACAGAGCAATTTCCTTCTCAACATTACTATTGATGGCATTTGCAAAGACCTGCGCGTGAGACGAGAACGAATGACAATATTTTTTTTAAAAGCAAACGTACTCTCACAACAAGGAAGTTCCTTATCTTGGTTTTAGTGACTTTTGCCTGAACAGGATGAAGCTAGTACAACCAGTACCTTGCCCATATAGAGTGTATGCTGAAGGAAGAGGTAACATCCCAGTTGACATGCTCATAACAAAGCTGAGCGAGGAACACCAGTGTGCGTAATAGTTGTGGTGAAACTGAGGCAGTTCACAAGCACCGTGTAAGTGCGAGCGACGGCATTAATAAGTAGACGTTCAAAATACCTAATGACCACAATATTCATCTGACCAAATTCTTATTAGCCGCAGCGCCTAATCGCCGGAAATTTCAGGCTCTCAGAGCACCTGCAACACCTAAAATTATCAGCTTGATGTGCTGCAGAAGCGCCGTGTTCGCACTCCGCTACCAAGCTAGCCATGACGTATGAGAATAAAACCTAATTCGATGAATAACCGAACACGTAGTGCCATATAATGTATAACGCATGATATATCAGTGGTACGATAGGGCCTCTGAGATTGCGCATATTGGAAGGTTTTTCGCCGGCCGTCCTATTCAGTGTGCTCCCCAAGAAACAAGTGAAATGCGGTGGGCGCTGCCGACTGCTCCGAGGGGGCAATGTTAACTTAGGGCATCGATGAAAATAAATAGGAGACTATGTATGGTGCACACGTATTTGTAGCTGAAAAGCGTGGACACAGTATGGTGGAAGAGGTCAAGAAATTTGGCAACCCAGTATAGGGTACGTAATTGAAAGTGTAGACACAACCAGGAGTCATCAAAAAGAGAGAACCAGAGACAATTAATTGCATGCATAGAATGGATTTACCAGAATTAGAAGAAATTGAAAGGAAAATACTCGGAGGACACTTAAGCTTCACCTTTAATGGAACGCGAAAGCATTTTAAGATACCTGACTGCTTCTCACGCTTCCCGGCAACTGCAGCTTATGTAACCGCAATATTTACCCGGAAACGCTGGTGGCGAACGCTATGCACGAATGCGAGCTTTTCGATTTTTTAAATTTTAGAACGCAGCTAAGGCACCCGTTCCTGCGGCGAGCTTCGGCGTTCCCGGCGTAACCGAGCGAACGAGAGGAGGGTGCAGCGGGCTAGGTACATCTAGCACTCCTTCAACAAGAGAACGCAGGTTATATGCATACAACCAAAAAACTGGCACTGCTTGTGGCGGCCAACTAAATTATTGCGCTAAAAAATTGATACTAAAGTCACTGGTGACGATTTCCTAATCGTCACTTACTGATTGCAGTGACTTCAATGAACTTACTGAAGTCACTGCAATCAGTAAGTTCATCGCGCATAATCCCTGAACTTTACTGGCGGTCTTCGCTCCTGTGTAGAACGGCGGAGCAGCACACACAGTCCAGAGGTCATGGTTCTAGCTAGTGGACTCACTGGCCGTGTAGGTGGGCTCTGCGTGCAAGGAGGCAGTCGTGACGCCAGCGGTTCTGGAGACTGTGCCGCATCAGGCGTTGGTGTTCTTTAGGATGTGGTGCTCCGTGTTCCTGAGGACGGTGTCCGTGTTCTGGCGTTGCCTACCGGCATGTCCCCCGCAGGAATTCTTGTCTCGCCATTTTTTGTAGAGCTTTGTGTGGCACAGCAGACAATTGAGAGGCGTTCCACGTCCAGCCGTCCTCGAGGTGGGATGACGAACGTCCTATGCGTTTCAGCATTTTGAGTGAAGCACCAAAACTAGTGGTGCCTTTCATTCCAGGTAGAGGACACTTGACATGCACGTAAGCACCCACTTTGAATTTGGGCTCCCCGGCTGCTCTTCTCTTGTCTGAATACGCCTTGTATACATATCGCCGAAGTCTGCGCAGTTGCCGGGGGCGGGATGGGTGCCGAAGTCTGCGGTTTGCTGGCCGATGACTTGTAGCGATGTCCTCATGTGGCGTCTATGGAGCAACACTGCTTGGGACAGACCAGTGGCGCTGTGGGGGTGGCGCGGGAAATAGTCAGGTATTCCGTAATGGTGGCCTTGATGGGTCACTGCTTCTGTAGAGAGAGTTGTATGTATGATTTAGGGACCCTGTTAAACCTTTACCTTGCACCATTGGATTGAGGGTGGTAAACTGCAGAGAAGAAATGTTTAATACGCCTGTCCTCTAGGAAACACTCGAATGAACTTGACGTAAACTGTCGGACGTGATCCAAAACAATTTCTGTAGGGTAACGCTTTCATGTAAAGACACCAAGGAGGAAGTTCATCACCGTGCGGGAAGTGATGTCACTGCAGAATGCAATCTCTGGCCATCTGGAGAAATCCCCCACCACAAACCGACAGTCAGTTGGTGCACGTTCAAAGGGCCCCATGATGTCTATTGACACTGTCTCAGGGCATGTCAAGCAGTGGGAAAGGCTGGAGCGGTGCCTGTAAATTCTTCGCGCACGTGTCCGAGGGTTGGCAAACAGCTTCGGATGGCGGTCTCCACTTGCTTGCCAACACATTGCCGCCAGTACTTTTCCCTGATACGTTGCTTGGTCTTGACTATTCCCGGGTGGGAGTCGTGGGCCAGCGTTTCGATGAGGGTATCAATTAGCTTGGCAGGTACCACAACATGTTCTGTGCGCAAAACAAGCCCATACACTACAGAAATCTCCTCCGGTACATCATGGTAGGATGGCAATTCTGTAAGAAGTGTTTTCCGGGTAGGCCATGATGACCGGATAAGTGCGTGATCTGCTGTATTATGCCACCCTTAGCGGTAGCAACACGAAGATCCTCTAGATGTACAGGCGATGTAACTTAAGACACACCTCTTCGACTTGGAAGCCACCCTCTGTTTCTGGAACAGGCAGTCGGGACAAGGCACCTGCTACTTGGATGCGAAGGAGCAGCTGTCCTGTGCTCCGGGACGAGAGCAAGGCGACCAGAGCCTGTTTATCTGTCAATAGGGTGAACGGCCGGCCCCAGAGATAAACGTGCCACTTCTCACAGGCCCATAGACAGGCCAGAGCTTCACGCTCTCCAACCGAGTATTTTCGTTCTGTCTCTGTTAATGTTCTCGATACAAATGCCACATTTGGCATGTGGGACCCCTCCACTTGTTGCAATACGGCGTCCAGACCGTATGCAGATGCATCCCTTGAGACAATGACGGGCAGCGTCGGGTCAAACATTCGCAGGACCTTGTGGGATGCTAGGAGTCTCTTTATCCTCGTGAAACTTTCTTTAGCGGCGTCGGCCCAGTGGAAGGCTACGTCTTTGTTGTAGACGGCGCATTGGCTCTACCTCATCTGCCAGTCTTGGGACAAACCTGGCATAGTATTCAACTAGCCCTAAATAGAGCGTAGCGTGGCTGCATCTGTAGGCGCAGGAGCCTTTACGATCGCGTCAACTTTGTTTGGGGAGCGGTGCTATACTCTCTGCGCTGACCCGATGTCCCTAAGACAGCTCCAATGTTTTGAAGACGCATTTCTCGTTCAGATTGAGCCCAGCTTCCGCTATTCGTTCAAGGACTTCCTTCAGGTTCTGTTTGTGTTCGCTATCAATCTCCCCAAAAATGATTACGCCGTCCAAGTAGCACAAGATCCCTCTGCAGCCTTCAAGAATCTTCGTCATGGTCTGCTGGAATGCAGCCGGTGCTCACGACAGCCCGAAGCAGACTCTCTTGAAAATTAAAAGGCAGTTATGCTTAATGAACTCAGGTCTCTGCTTTCTGGGTGGAGCACAACTTGATACTAGTAGGCCGATGCCATGTCCACCTTGGAGAAGCAGCGTGCTCCGTTGAGGGCATGGAGCAGTTCCTCTATGTGAGGCCAGGTATAGCTGTCTGCTACTACAGCTCTGTTAGGCTCTGGTAGATCGACGCACAGTCAAATCCTACCGTCTGCCTTGCGAGCTGCTACGAGTGGAGAGACCTACTGGGAGGCGTTGATTCTCTCGATAACATCTGCTGCAAGTGCTTCTAGATCTCGTCGGAGACCGGCTGGTGGACAGAAAATGGTAGGGCCCTTAGCTTCGCGAGACCGGCGCGACCAGTCTCGCAGAATCAATTTGGGAGGGCCTAGCGCTGCTTTTGTGTGGCGCTTCGAGGTTGAAAACCGGGGCTCATGGCGGGAACTTCTGCATGCCTCTCCGTGGACATGTGCAGGCAGCGCAATTCTCCCATAATGCGAAGGTTGAGGGCTTGAACCGCATTCAGGCCCAAAGAGCTGTCCCACATGGCGTAACATGAAATGTTATGACTGATTTCCCTTTGTACCAGACTCGAGCATGAAATGCTAAACAGGCTTTGGAATAGATGCTCCCTCACAATGGACACGGCCGAGCTTGTGTCAACCAGAAACGTCGTGGCATGTGCGGGTGTCGTCGCGGTAACTGGTGCAACCTTGACATCGATGTAGATGCCGGTGTTATTTTCCGTACGGACCGCCAAAATGCTAATGACACTTGCAGCATCTTCAGGTGCGATTTCGTGGACATCGGCAGAGTGCCATTCTCGTGTCCGGCGGGAGCTTTGACAAGCTCTCGGAAAGTGACCGCGGCGTCCACAGTTAAAGCATGTGCGACCGCGAGCGGGACATGCTGATGGCAAGCAGTTTCCGCAAACAGTTGCTGTTCTGGTCCGCGGGGGAACGGCGGCGGCGGCATTCAAATCCGGCGCGGACGCGCTGTACGTGACGTGAGCTGAAGCGGCGGTGACTCGGGGGGCGTGTGCCGTTATCGGCGTGATCCTCTCGTTGGCCCTGTCTGGTTAGATTGTCGCGTAACTGCTGCTGAATTCGTTGCACTGTATTGGCGAAGGCCTCGGATTCCAGTTGGGTCCGCTCACGCAGAAGTGCTATCTGGACAGTATGTTCCAACGTCAGTTTGACACCCTCGAGCAACAATCTCTCCCGGAGCCGCAGGCACGTGACACCGGCTGCAAGCTACTCACACATGTTTTCTTCGGCTTGAGTTGTACTCCGGCAGCAACTGCCTATTCCGCCCTATCGGAAAGTGATCTGCAGAGCCTAGGTAAAGTGACCGCTCATTACTGTGCGTGCTGTCTTCGCGCACTTCATTTACGTTGAAGCGATAAACAGCATGAAGTTCACTCGCTGCTGCCGCCGCGCTTCCTCACGCCAGCGTTTCGACAGCGAGTGTCTGCGGTCATCGAGTGTGGTGTGTTCATGTTTTCCTGTGTGCACTGATACCATGCTTGTTAATTTAGTAGGCAAATGTTTCTAAGTTTATACGGCCGATAAAACTACTATCCATACTCCGTAGAAGTGCCTACTAATTCGTTATGGCAATTTTGTAGCAAAATTTTTTTCATACACGTTTAATTTCAAGCCTAGAAAAAATTATTCAATCCTAAAAAGCATGCAAATCAACCAGGTTACTGAACCAAACTTGCGCTTCTCAACTTATTAAGAAGGGAAACGCCCTGATTATTCTAAGATCAATCAGGGCGCTTCCTCAGGACTCCAACCATGGACCGTTGCTTTTTCTGATCATTGCCCACTGAATCATGTACGCAGGTTACACAACTATTTTTACTTGCGCTTATAATGTCGACGAGCTACCGCGAAAAGCTAAAGCTGGTCCACATAACGCGCACATTCACAGTCATTTTTATTGCCTATCAGCTTACGGCTACACATACTTCACACACCTAAGCCAACTTTAATGCCTAAAAATCGGCGCTCTTTATGAATTTCAGCCTTACCGTAACACTACTTTTGTGCAGCTTTTTGTAATTACTAGCATTGTTACGTTCTTTGAGCTTGATAACCGCCGGTAATGCACACTAGCTATGGTAACTTCAGAACCATAATAGCAGCAAATAAACTTATATTCCACATTCGATTATTAAACCATGAACCACGGAACATGTATTCAAGACCCATGTCAACAACTCTCTTCATCCTGACAACTGTATTGCTTGCTTATCACCAAGCAGTTCCTAACTTTGGGGCTCCCTGTAACTTTGCAGCTCCCCAAGCGCCTTTATATAAAATTAACATTGTTGATGAATAAACCTGAAATATACGGGCTTGTGATTACTTGCATTCCAAAAAGTGGCGTCTGCTGAACAAACTTTGTCTCTGTCTTTTTAGCGTTATTTAGGATCCCAGCATAGCAGACATATCAGCATGAATTACGTATTGCGCTGCTAAGCATGAATGCATGGTATAAAATGCCGGCCGTGGCAGCCACATTTTGATGGGGGTGAAATGCGAAAACGCTAGTTCAGTTTGCACTGGGTGCACGTTAAAGAACCCCAGGTAGTCTAAATGAACCGAAGTGCCTCACTACGGCGTGCCTCATAATCAGATTGTGGTTTTAGCACGTAATACCACTGAATTTATTTTAGCCGTTTAGCATGAATAAGGTCCTAGGCTAATGCTCGCAATATATATGACAGTAGGCTTCATTCCAGAGAAATTGGTGATGAACCCGGAACTCCTTCCAATCCATGAAAGCCATATATTACTCCGCAAGCAGAAAGCTCAACGATATGGTTTGTTGTCACCATCAGAAATTCGCCGGCATTTTCCTGTACAATGCGGTCGTCTGGCAAGGAAGACGAGCCCCGTCGACAGACGGCGAATAACACCACATTCACTCACTCATAGAATGCCGTACTTACGAGCACGTTCGTTTCATTCCAAACGTCAGCTTCACATTCCGGTGTCACCGTGATCAACTCCAGTCTGGAAGAAAAAGAATATATCACTATAAATCAATTTAGGCCATTCCAGATGCGAGAAGTGCAAATACAACTCCTTCCTTCGTTCGCTCTATATGCGAGCGCTTATTGGGCGTTCTGCGACATGCAAAAGCTAAGCGAGTGGACAACCTCACGTCGTTCCTCCGCCGACGCCAGAGCTTGTCTTTCCCCTGGCGGACAGAGATGAAGTCACACGGGGTAAAGGGAAAACCGGCCTCCCCGCTTATCACTCGACTATCTGAACCCCGCTCGCGTTCATACAGTTGTAGTCGTTGGCGACGGAAGGGAGGTGCAATTGATTGTCAGAAGTCGTGGTTAAAATGTAAAATAGACAAGAACCTTCACGTGTAAGCAGGCCTTGTCATTATCGGGAGCCTAGTTTTCCGCGAAAACAGCTAGACGAGATACACTGTTTTGCTGTTAAAAACGAGGAATAAAAAATTGAAATAATGTTAACATAACACGGAGTTTTATCACTGGGCCCGTATTCCAACTTGACACTTTCATTTCAGAGTCGCTCTACATACTCAATCTGTTATGCTTACAACAGCGTCATGGGGTCGACTCCCAGCAACAGCGCGCCTATTTCGATAGAGATTTGATGGGGAAACAGCTGCGTACCCTGCTTTGGCTGCGTAATTAAGATTGTTGCTAATGGAATCTCTTGGCTTGGATATATTTGGAACAAGGCACCAGATGGACCCCGTCTCTTAACGTCTTCCTTACATTTTCCTTCCCGTACGTTTTCGTTCCCGTACGTTACACTAAAAATGTTGAAATGACAGTCACCAAACTTCAAGCGAAGGTGTTCCTGACGCGCGAACTGAAACTCATGGACAGGAACTTACCCTTTGATAAGCGGCAGCGTTTCCATGGATGCATTCAATTCAGATGAAAGGAGCAGGCCAATTATTTGAATTCTGTTCAGTTTTCTTGCTGCATTCTGAAACGCAAGTAACACCATTAACGGTGAACATATTTATTCCTGGACTGCGTAAACAATACAATGATAAGACGGCACCTAAATAACATATGAATTCTTTGTGATTAATGCAGATGCGGCTTAAACAGTTCCCAATCCCTTGTCATAATGATTCATGTAAAAAACGCGATTTATATGAATATTTATTTGCTCTCACAATCTCTAACCCAGGGCCTTGAGCTCTTGCGCCACGCTGTGTCGAAATTAAAAACGCAGGTCACAGGATGTACCTAATGCTGCGAAATGCGGCAGCACACTAAGTGGTCTAATTTGTGTTTTAGGCGCAGTGAGCAACCTAGTTTGGTGCAAGGGTGCAAGAGTTTGAGACACCACAGGTCGGCTGCAATTGTGACAAGCTCAAATGCTCCAGCGCGAAAGGTACCAGACCTGCAGCAGCCCCGAGAACTGGCGATCGCCTTCTTTTCCTCGGGCAAGTTACACCACAACATCTTATAATGCATGGATCTGCGCTGTCTTAAGCCAATACCCATGCGTACAACTGCAGCCCTTCTACTTTCGGAACTTCTTTCTGGGGTTTTACGTGCCAAAACCAGTTCTGATTATGCGGCATGCCGTAGTCGAGTTGATTTTGACTACCTGGGGTTCTTTATCGTGCACTACGGAACAATGCTCTGTCAGAAATAACACGATAACATCGTCACCGCGTGCGGTACGCCGTATGTATGAGTGAAAGCTCGCGATGGTTGGCCGACAATTGAGGCTGAATCTCGCGCACACGAACGAAAAAGGTGGGGTGGAAGTATGCTGCTGCTGTCGCGTGCCAGAGGCATCGGTAGGGTGGGTGGTTACTCAAACGACGGCGGCGCGGGCGCCGTATCTTGCAAGCGATTTGCCATGTGGAAAAAGTGCGCGCCCGCGCGGGCCTCCTTTTCAAAGCGATCTGAAGTGTTGACAACTGTAACTAGTGCCGGTAGATTCGTATCACGTTGAAGCGATAGTTCACGTTGAAGCGATAGACGGCACGGAGGTAAATTCGCTCGCCGCTGTAGCTGCGCCTCGTTACTCCAGCGTTTTAATAGCGATTTTCCGCTGTCATCGAGTGAGATGTGTTTACCTGTGAATGCATTACACTGTGCTTGTTAAGTTAGATAGTCAGCGAATGTGTACAAGTTTACACGGGCGATAAAACTACTTTGTTTAGTTCGTAAGTTGCTATCGGAATCGTTGCTTCGCCTTTCAGGTGAAATTGTGCCAGTATTTGTCATTGCCTATAAAATATATAGTACTATTGTTACGTAGGAAGACGCAGAAGACAAGCTATATACAAGTATATGTACAAACAAATATAGCGCTCTTGGCGAAGAGGCAACAGCCCGTGCTAGCCTCTAATAGTCGACGTCGTCTTCACACTTCTAGCCTCTTCGTCATCGTAAATAGCCATTGCCCAGGCGGCAAAAGCGCCGTCCCTGAGCAACTAAAGGCAAGACTCGGAAGCAGTGTAGTAGGCCTTGAGCCTAGCACGAAATCACTGGATGCCAGATTAGAGGGAGAGGTCGAACTGACAGCAGCAATTTCGTACGTCACTGGCGTCACCTGGCGCAGCACGCGGTAGGGCGCCGCTTATCGCGAAAGGAGCTACTCGGAAAGTCCTACGTGACAAGAGGGCAATCACGGGAGCACGAGCACACCAGGACAAAAATGTACGTCATGATGGCGGGTGTTGTACAGACGCTGCTGAATGGTTTGCGAGGACGTCAGTCAAGTACGGGTAAGCTGACTTGCATGGCCGAAGAGGGCGATGGCGTCGAGCGCATACTCGCTTGTTGAGGTCGCAGCAAGAGTAAGTGCAGTATCAAGGGGCGAGGTTTCGTTCGCGACCGTACAGTAGATAAAATGGAGAAAATCTGGCTGTGTCGTGCCGAGAAGAATTATACGCAGAAGTACAATGTCGCAGTCGTGGTGGTCCTTGGAAACGTACATGGACAGCATATCTGAGGGTACGGTTTAACCCCTCCGTCAGGCCATTGGTTTTAGGATGATGTGAGGTAGTCAGCTTGTGTTGAGTGGAGCAGGAACGCACAATGTCGGCAATAACTTTCGGCAGAAATTTACGGCCATGGTCAGTAAGCAGCTGTCTCGGGGTGCCATGGAGAGATGATGTCACGCAAGAGAAAGTCTGCGACGTCAGTGGCGCAACTGGTCGAGAGAGCCCGCGTGATGGCATATTGAGTGGCGTAATCAGTTGCAACGGCTACCCATTTGTTGCCAGAGGATTACGTGGGAAAGGGGCCGAGAAGGTTTGATCCAACACGAAAGAACGGTTCCACAGGGACGGTGATCGGCTGGAGATAACCAGCAGGTAGCAAGGTGTTTTCCGAAGCTGGCAGGAATCATAAGCAGCTACATAGCGTCAGACGGAGCGAGCGAGACCGCGCCAATAGAAGCGGCGCCGAACGCGCCGTACGTGCGAGTTACCCCAATGTGTCTTGCAGTGGGTGCGTGATGAACATCAAAGAGCACACTCCTTCGTAGATGTTTGCGCACGACGTGAAGATCGGATCCGCCACGGAGGAAGTTCCTTCGGTATATAATGATGCCCTGGAGGACGTATGTGTAGGTAGGTGTAGAGTGCAGACTCTCGATGAGGGCTCGAAGCTATAGGTCCCGGCACTGCTCATCGGCGATGTTAGCGAAAGCAGACAGAGAAAATGCCGTTGGCGGTACTGCTGTCGGCGTCGTCACGCTCGTCGACCAGGTAGTGAGACCGGCAATCGGCGTCCTTGTATAGACGCCCGGATTTGTAGATGACACAATACGAATATTGTTGGAGGTGTAACGCTCCTAGACCAATTCTTCCTGTAGGATCTTTCAGGGATGATCGCCAGCAAAGCGCGTGTTGGTCGGCAACAACTGAAAAGGGTCCGCCATTTAAGTATGTGCGGAACATCGCCACCACTCAAACTAGGGCCAGACACTCACGCTCAGTGAAGGAATAGTGGCGCTCAGAGGGTGAGAGAGGAGCGTGCTGGCGTAAGCGATGACACGGTCGTTGCCGCGCTGGCGTTGTCCTAGTATTGCGGCAATTCCGTGGCCGCTGGCATCAGTACGGACTTCGGCAAGCGCAGAAGGATCGAAATGGGCCAGAACGGGCGGGGTGGCGAGAAGGTCCATTAAATGCGAGAACGCAGAGGCCTCGCTATCGCCCACTGGAAAGGGGCGTCTTCCTTCAAAAGCTCGGTTAGTAGTCGTACTATGGCCGCGAAATTTTTGACGAAGCGGCGGAAGTACGAGCAAAGGCCGCTGAAGCTAAGCACATCTTTGACACACTTTTCACGTCATCGGTTAATTGAAGGCACAAACTAGCCTATAGCTGGCGAAAACAAAGAGACTGTGAAGCCTCGTGTGCAAGCGAAGTGAAACGCATGTCGTACAACATATGGAGTAAATTACTTCTGCAACGCTCCTAAGTGCTATAAGAGAGTTCTACGATCTTGTGTAGTGTGTATAATGTCCTCGGATAACCGCATTAGCTTGAATGAAAAAGTGCCTAACAGCATGGATCATGCCTGGATCCGGCTGCACTCCGTTCGCGTCAACGAGATGTCCAAGGACGGTAATATGGCGACGGTCGAATTGGCACTTTGATGCGTTGACTTGCAAACCGGCATGACGAAAAATGTCCAGGACTGCTTAGAGGCGCTCGAAGTGCGTAGTGAATGTTATGGAGAATACTATAACGTCGTCCAAGTAGCACAGGCACGTGGACTATGTGAAATCGTGAAGAAGGGAGTCGATCATGTGTTAAAAAGTGGAAGGAGCGTTACACAGACTGAACGGCATCATTTATAATTGATGAAGACTGCCGGGTGTGACAAAGGCAAGCTTCTCATGGTCTAGATCGGGCGGTGTCGAGGTAGGGGACAAGCGTCCTTTTTGGTAACCCTGTTAAGTGCCGATAATCCACGCAAAAGCGCCAGGAGCAATCTTTTTCACCAGTACGACAGGCGACCCCATGGAATACACGACGGTTCAATAATGTTCTTGGCAAGTATTTTGTGCCAAGATCACGGGGAGAGGAGAGAGCGATGTAGGTCTTCGAAGTGGCCGCCGGTGTCAGAGCCGGCTGAGTCGAGCTATCGTCGCCGAGAGCCATGAGGAAGGCTCGACGTACCGTCCACTGTGAAGCTCCGTGATGAGACACAGGGCTGTTGCCCGCGCTAGCCTCTAATCGTCGTCGTCTTCACACCGCTCGCCTCTTCGTCATCGTGAATAGTGGTCTGTAGCAATATTGTTATGAATGCACCTAGCACACCAAATAGCACGCCATAGCACGCTGGATTCCACAAATTTCTTCCACCATTTTTTTTCGTGGTCTAATGGTGGATCATCTAGCTTCATTGTTGCGGAGTCATGGTTAAAAGTTAAAAAAGACTTTTTGGTCTATTTAATTGATTTGTAGTGATATCTAGTGCCTTAAGTCGGCCATAAACGCCAAGAAACTGAAAAACGGCAAAGTGGGGAAGAAACCTACGGGTTTTATAAAAGTATATGAACACACCGGGATGTCACTCGTATACCCGGTCTTCTACAGACTTGGGCCCATGAAGTCTCTACTGAGCAGGAAGCAAACCAAAATTCTACAAGCACAAATAATAATTATGAATAAGCTCAGCTTCTTTTAAAGCGAAGCTTTCTGCTTTTTCACCCCGTTTAGCACCAAGCCAATGCAAGAGCGCAGATGACGTGTCTTGCAGTAGTAAATCGCATCGCGGCCTCGCCGATGTAGCAGCTACGGGCGCCTCGACCAATGAGGAAGGAGAACACGTCAAAATATATCCCTCCGGGTTTTGTCCTCTTCGATCGATGCCTTTACTGACCCCTGCAGCGTCCGCAAGGCCCGTTGCGCAATGCAGCACACACTCCATCGAACTGTATTTGAAAGCGAAAGCATCTGCGTTCGCATGTATAGTGGTTTTAGCTATGCGGAGCGCAGTTTCCGAGTTAATGTATAGGTGGCGCAGCGGACAGGTGCTTTCGACTAGCAGCAAGTAAACAGCTCCACTCGCCCAGTGGCGAGCCTTAGCCAAACTGCCACCAAAACATGCTCTAAGCAAGTAACGTGAAAGTATGCTGCTTCGAGATCGACGCCACCAGGTGGCAACCATGGGACACAAAAAAACGCACGAGCAATTGTAATCGCAGCCGATAAAATTTATCCGTGGCGGCTATGACACAGAACAGCGTGTGTATGTGTGTGTGTGTGCAGTCTCAGTTACACAACATATGCGTAAACGCGTCACTAACACTAACCAGTAACATTTGCATCCACATTTGCGTAATCGAAGCGAGCTTCGCTGAACACCAATTCCCACAGGTGCGTGGCATCTGCTGCAACACTGCATGGTTCTGCCAATTCTGCTGCAGCGTCTGTTATAGTGAAGTTTAACTGCGGCGCCCGATTGGTATAATAGTCAAGAAATGCCAGGTATGTTTCACAGGGTAGGTGTCGCCTGTGTTAATAATGCCAGGGTACGTGCCACTTTCCAATGAGCCTCCTTCCGGCCAACTTTCGTTCAATGCATGAGATGTGCATTATTATTCCACAAAAAATAGCGTAGCCTGTACTAGTAGGGCAAGGCTAAAGAAACAGCGGAGCTGATCGGCACCTGGCTGGTTCTGGCCTTACGTGTTACGCTTTTCCGTAATTTATTGATTAGTGACCGATTATTGATTACCTTTTGATTGGCTATCGATTGGCTATCACAAGGTATTGGCCACGTATTTGGACTAGGATAAGCACTACCAAGTCATCCCCAGCATTTTTCGGAATTTCTTGGCTAGGCTGAGCTTGGCTAGGCTGGGCTAGGCTGAATTCATCCCCAGCATTTTCTGGAATTTCTGGATTATTGATCGATTATTGATTAGCTATTGATTAGCTATTGATTGGATATCGATTGGCTATCGCTAGGTATTGGCCACGTATTTGGGCTTAGGCTAAGCACTACCAAGTCATCCCCACCATTTCTCGGAATTGAGTATTGATCGATTATCCATAGCTATTGATTGGCTATTGATTGGCTATCGCAAGGTATTGGCCACGTATTTGGGCTAGGCTAAGCACTACGAATTCATCCCCAGCATTTTCTGGAATTTCTGGATTATTGATCAATTATCGATTAGCTATTGATTAGCTATTGATTGGCTATCGCTAGGTATTGGCCACGTATTTAGGGTTAGGCTAAGCACTACCAAGTCATCCCCAGCATTTCCCGGAATTAATTGAATATTGATCGATTATCGATAGCCAATAAATAGCTATCGATAGTATGTGAACGCACCGGGATGTCTCTCATATACCCGGTCTTCTACAGACTTGGGCCCATGAAATCTCTACTGAGCAGAACGCAAACCGAAATTCTACAAGCCAATTCTATTGGCTATCAATCGATAGCCAATAAATAGCTATCGATTGGCTATTGCAAGGTATTGGCCACGTACTTGGACTAGGCCAAGCACTGCCAAGTCATCCCCAAAATTTTCCGGAATTTATTCATTATTGATCGAATATTGATTAGCTAGTGATTCGCTCGCGAGGTATTGGCTGCGTATTTGGGTTAGGCTAATCACTACCAACTCATGCCCTGCATTTCCGTAATTTATTGATTATTGACCGATTAGTTATTGATTGGCTATCGATTGCCTATCGCAAGGTGAAGCCAGTAGCAGCTATGCGCAATGTCGTCATCGCTAGGCGAGTTTTTGCGAACGCTACGCGGGGAAATGAAAAGGTTAAACAGCTCCGCTGATAAAAGGATACGGACACAAAAGTTGGCGGGTGGTTTTTTGCGTCGGAACAAAAGTTGAACGGTTGAAAATGACGAATACAACAAGCTGCTTTGAAAAAAAGAACGAGAAATTTTTTTTTTGCGATTTTCTGTTGCACCTTGCTTCCGATTAGTTATTGATTGGCTATCGATTGCCTATCGCAAGGTGAAGCCAGTAGCAGCTATGCGCAATGTCGTCATCGCTAGGCGAGTTTTTGCGAACGCTACGCGGGGAAATGAAAAGATTAAACAGCTCCACTGATAAAAGGATACGGACACAAAAGTTGGCGGGTGGTTTTTTGCGTCGGAACAAAAGTTGAACGGTTGAAAATGACGAATACAACAAGCTGCTTTGAAAAAAAGAACGAGAAATTTTTTTTTGCGATTTTCTGTTGCACCTTGCTTCCAAGCGGCCGCCGGCAGTAGCTTAAATTTCACGTCATGACCCCCACCTGCGCGCGCGCGCAGCCAAGTTCGGCCACAGCCGTCGCAGTGTTTCCGGGGTCCCTTGCAGCGTTTGCTTAACCCTTTTCGGCGATCTTCGCACGTGGTCCGTCCGAAACATTATCCCCGTCGGCGCTCCACGCAGATGGTGCGTCTTACATGTGCCTTCCCGCGGTCGTCGCTCGGTATTAACGCGTTCGTCGCGGCGGAAGGAAATGCCCAGACATTTCTGTTATACCAGCATCGTCGGTCGTGACACGCCTCGCACACGCTTCCCCAGAGACGAGAAGGTGCGTAAACTTTGGATACATGCCTGTTAGTCATCACGCACAGCCTGGAGACCTCTAAAAATGAATTCATTTGCGCGGACCACTTCGTAGACGTTGATTATGTGACCAGCCCGGCTGTGCTGAAAAGCCCTGTCATGCCGCTCAAAAGGCGATGCTTGCCTGACGCTGTGCGATCGGTCTTCTCACGAAAACGCAAGACAGAAATGATCAGCGGCGCGTTGGAAAAGACGAGGCGCAAAGATGTCGGTACTCAGTACTGTTTTCGTTCACTTGCAGCCCTCTTGAGCAGTGTGAGGGCGAGGCTGGGGCGAGATGCCTGAGGCTGGGCACGAAGGCAGTAATGTCTTTAAAAATGTTGGCAAAGCATAGTAAAACAATACAAGGCTAGCGAGCGCGACTCACGAGATCAGACACACACAGCTCTGCTTCTCCACAGAAAAAAACTGGGCAGAACGACAGACAGGTGCTGCCATCTGTCGGCATAAACTACTATTCAGTCATCCACGCAGTGCAGAAAAAAAATTAAATTATGGGGTTTTAAGTGCCAAAACCAACAATCTGATTATGAGGCACGCCGTTGTGGGGGACTCCGTAAATACACGGGTGTTTTCACATTTCGCCCCCATCCAAACGCGGCGGCCGTGGAACGCAGTGCTGAAGTACCCCGCAGCTGCCTCGCCTGCGTGCGCTCTTGAAAAAACAAGTTTACAGAGGAAATGACAAACAAGTCTTGCACAAGTGTAAGGTGCAAAGCGAAATCGTCGCGCTACGGTTCGCGAAAACCTTACCGGCACTTCCACGGCCGCCTGCTCTCCTTCGTCGCTTGACGCTCGTAACCGTAAGCGGTAATATTTATTGCCAAGGTGGAGTGGTCCTCGTCTTCAGACATGTTCTTATCGCTGGTAGAGGCACGAGAACTCGAATCCATGCTCGCGATGGCGACATCGGCGCGCTTCGAATGACGAGTCAGTCGTGACGATTAAGTCGTGACGTCACGCCTTCAACTCCCGCGGGACGGGTGGCGAGGCGCGCGCTCATGAGCTAAGTGACTACTACTTTTCGATATAATCACACACGGAGGATTCATTTTCAGCATTTTCGTAAAATTTTCAGATTTCGGGTCCGTATCCCTTTAAAACGCCTCCGTAAGCATTATCAAGCTCAACAGCTCGGAGGACGACGACCGTTGTGACACGATTGGCAGACGGTCAGGCCCACACCACTTTCTTGCCACATCGTCTTCTGTCTGTGGCATGAGTGCGGTATAATACGTCGCCGACTGACCGTTTGTTCATTGCATCATCCAATTGGTTTACGCTGCGTGGAAGCGAAGTGAAACGTATGTCGTCCAACATATCCAGTAAATTATTTCTGCAAACCCTCCTAAGTGCTTTAAGAGTATTCTACGATCTTGTGTAATGTATGTCTGATGTCCTCGGGTAACCGCATTAGCTGGAGGGAAAATTCGGTGAATATACAAAGATTGTGGCTGCCTTAAAAAGCGTGCGGCTATTTCCCAGTATTTTCGATAAGCTACACTCCTCCGCAAGCATTATCAAGCTCAACGGCTCGGAGGACGACGACCATTGGGACACGATTTGAACATGTTCCCAGCATGCAGAAAGCAGCCATTTTTACACAACAAATGCAAGTTAGCTGATTTGGTGGACGAACGCGTCCCCTAACATTTCATTGCGATAGCAATTATGTGGCCGCTCCAAGCGCATTTCTGCCTTCCGTTAGTGCGTGCGAATTGGTTACTCACTAAGGGTTGCTGCTTCCTCGCGAGAGACAAACGGTACGATTCCGCGACCCAACCAGCGTCCCACCTATGGCAACTACGCTGCTTTCCCACTAGGGTGAGCCGAAGGATTTGTATCAGACGAGGTGCTTCTCTTTTCTCCGCAATGAAGAGGTTAACAGCACGGACTGAATCGGAAACTATGCCCTGACATCCGTGTCTCCCTCCCTTTGTCGAGTGTTTTAATTAGGTCGTTAACACTCATCTCAAGCAGGAAGCAACTACCTTAGTTAAATACCGTTGTACGTTGACAGTTTGATAACAAGCATTTGAATTGTACAAGAAACTATGCGTTGCCGTAACACTTCTAGAATCTGGAATCTTGGCCGCACCACTGAATAGAAGGGCAGTTTCTCCGCAGGTACGAAGCGCTTCGCATATTCGTTTTACGTCATGCAGATTATTTTCATTCACGTACCTTATCACCGCAGTGCGATTCTACTGGTACGAATAGAAAATGCAAATTTACACTCAAAGTTGTTTGCGTGTTGTTGAACCCACCTGTAATTTCTGGGAATTTTTGTCTGTCAGACTAACTTCCATTAGGGCATGCGAATCCGTGGAGTGCCACGCTGCGCCCTTCCCCACAGCATCAAAAAACTGTAGCTCCTTGTTCTCTTCAAATTTCATTCCAAGGAGGATCTTGTCCAGGAAAGATTTTTCCATCGTGTTTAGGAACGTGAGATCTGCAGGATAAATGCATAGTGGCACAGCATGGTAAATTGGGATATAAATAGCGATAATGTTGCGCGCACTTGAGGTCACCTTTCTACGCACACACTCACCGATATTGACGTCAGTGACTGGACTCATGTTAATAGCGAAAAGGTCTCGCATATACCCCCCCTTTGAGCAGGACTATGACCAGAAAAGTACATGTAGTTCCGGCAGTGGAGAAAATCCCCACCAAGCATGGCTTCGTTCGGCGGCCCATCACCAAGCCCATTTAAACGATCGACACCCTGCTGACAGATGCGACAGCCCCAGTGCGGGTGCTGAACCATCACCTCGAGCTCATCTTAGCGAAGCAGGCAGAGCTGATCACACCACTTTCTTGCCACATCGTTTTCGGATACAAGACACAAGATACGCTCGCGGATCCAGTCACGCAAAAGCTTTATCGGTATCAGTTGAGTTCTTTACGATTTGGCTCAGCCGCAAGGGTTTAAAGCTAGTGCGCGTTAAGAACACTCGCCGAATGGGAAGATGGGCTCGCCAGAGAGCTACCGTCCAAGTGACAAGAGCGACGCTGACTCGGGCGAGCCTTCAGCGACCGAGTCGCTCATCAGCGTCACCAGCAAGGCAAAGCCCACCCGAGTGTCGCTTGACAGCGAGCTACGGCTGAATTTCGCACTTTGGTGCACCATGACAA
This sequence comes from Dermacentor silvarum, assembly GCF_013339745.2. Classification (NCBI taxonomy): domain Eukaryota; kingdom Metazoa; phylum Arthropoda; class Arachnida; order Ixodida; family Ixodidae; genus Dermacentor; species Dermacentor silvarum. Next base: position 98,634,501 of record NC_051163.1, on the reverse strand, counting down.
GACCTGCTGTCAGATACCGTCAAATGAGTAATTTTGAGGTCAGAATACTATATCTTATGATTAACCTACTGCAGATGCACTCGTAGTAGGTTGAGAAACAGTCGCAGCTATTGAACATCTTGAGCAAAGCGGCAGTACACAGAGCCGTTCCAAACAGTGATTCCGTAAAGCCGGACAATTTTGATTGTATGTCAACGGCTGTAGCTACATGGATGACTTTTTATGAATACGCCTGCCGACAAAATCAATGGGATTCGGATAATGAGAAGAAATCTCAGGTCATTTTTGTCGGTAATCGCGAAAAAGTGGTTCGACATGAGAATCTTGGACCACCTTAGTAAACGAATGCAGCTTCCTGACATCATTTGAAATGGACCGGTTAGAACAGTGGAGCACTGCCATTTTGTTTAGGCACAAAGCCAACAGCCTTCAAGAATACTTTTGTGAAAAGCGAAGGCTATATACTCTTGCTCGGTGACGCAGACCTTTTTGACACATCAGTTGTGCCACTGATTATGCTAGGCTTGAACAAAGACTGAAGCAGCAGCTGGCCAAATCTAAGACCATCGACGATCTTTTGCATGTGCTCAACAATGTTATTGTACACTCCTTTGCGCATATAGACCGACATGCGACTGCGCGGACACTTCTAACTGCGCGGAAACAAGCATAAAAACTCGGTCAAGTGGACGCCTACAGAATAGTAACCCCAAGCAGAAGAAAGCAGAAGTGATCACTTGGCAGTGATGGGATGGAAAGCCAGGTAAATGGGAAGGACACTGCGCCAGTTCATAGAAAGACAGAACCGTTGCATATTTATTGAAAACGAGCATTCTTCATGCCGAAATGAAAGTAATGGCAGAGGCATGCATGTGCAGGTGAACACAGGAGCATCCGAGTCTCATCAATGAGGTCATTGTGGACGAAAAGGAAATCCGACAAGATAAATCAGTGGAGCTGCAAATAACTGGACCACAGTGATTGTAAAATACGAAAGTTGTGCAATCGAGGTTCAGGCACTTGTAATGAATGATGTAAATTTTTATTTCATACTGTCAAGGCTGGGCATGGGGCGGCTAGAGAGAGAGAGAGAGAGAAATAGAAGAGAGGAAAGGCAGGGAGGTTAACAAGACGCACGTCCGGTTGCACGCACGTCCGGGCGGCTAAACTTAAACATATCTTGGAAAGATGAATTAACTTTCGGTTCAACGTTAGACGAGCTGCTCAGTCACCGGTATCAGGCCGGTGAAAAATGCAGAAGAGGTACGGACGACGTTTCCTGAACTCTTCTGCGTTGGAGCCTACCCTGCGACGTCTTTTCAGACAGTTCCGTTGAAGCTTGTGGAGATGGGTTTGCACTAGGCGCACCCGGCGAGCGACGGTCAGGGAAGGGCACGACGGTCCTCCACTCCGCAACGCACAAAGGCGCTACGGCAGGGTTCGTCGACTCTCCGACACGGCGCAGAGAAGGCTCCGGAGTCAGTTCACCCACAGACACGGGTTTATTCACCCAAGATACAGCACAGAGCGACAGTCACGGCGCTTACGGGCAATGGCCCGCAAGACCGATCAAGTACTCGCGCCCACTGCGCTAGGGCTAACAGGGCAGTGGTCCACCAAGCGCAATAACGAGGAGTCGCGAGAGCAAAGGTCACACTTAACCAAGTCGTTGCGGGAGTGAGCATCTGCTGCGGCGAGGAAGCGCTCGTGGGAAGAGAGCTCGGGCGGAGAGGGCCCCTGGGGGCCGCCACTCGGGAGGCTACTCAGGATGCGTCCCGGTTACGTGTTCTCGCACGGTGACTTAATCCTTGGGGGGGGGGGGGGAGAGAAACACTGTCTGCGCGGGCAATCGGCGCCTGCGCGTCAGCCGTGTCCGCCATGTTGCCATTACGGCGGCGGTTCCCGGAGATCGAGATAAGCACAACGCGCGAGCTAGGGGACGAGGTGCGGGAAGGCACCTCGATCCCCACAAGCTCACAATAAGAAAGGATGGCTCAAAAACGAAATCAAACAAATGCTTAATTCTAAAATCACAAGGCCCTCTACATCCCCGTTTGCACCACCCACAACAATTGTGCCTGCTGTCCACAGACGACCGACTGATAAACCGACAGACAGATTTGTTTCCAACTCCTATGCCACTGATCGATGGCATAATTAATGAAACTGGTGGACGTGAGTGGTTGTCGCGAATCGATCTCTTTAGATTCGCGAAAGTTTTCATTATATATTCTGACGTTACATCTAACATGGAATTTGAACATCGATTCCTTTTGCGCTAAGGCCAACAGGACGCTGTGGATACTTCTGAGAAACCTGTTTAACGGAAGTCCAGAAATAAAATGCTTCGCTTACAAGGCTTACACAAGATTATGAAAACGTAATATTGGATCTGCATACATGAAGTAATTGCGGTAAACTTGATAAAATAGAAACACTCGCGACACGTTTCATAATAAATATCAGCGTTTCCACTCTCCAACTGAGCTTTGTAATCTAGCTGATCTTCAGCCACTATAAAAAAGGACTGAGTAATGCAGAAGTAAAAATTGACAAATCAAAGTACATAGAAATTTAAAAAAATCACAGCATATCAACGAAGTGAATGATGATGCGTGGGCGAAGCACCGGCGGATCATTCGGGTAAACCACAGCTACGGACGAGAGATAAAGAGAGCGCGCGTCGGGAACGAGAGACTCAAGGTAGTTTTATCAGCTGTATAAACTTAGACATGCAGCAGCACCAGCAACGCGCAGAACTGTTGTCGACGCCGTCGGCGTTTTGCCCGCGTTCGCACCGAACGCGCACGAAGTGGAATCGGAACCGGAAGTGGAAACGGAACCGGAACGCCATCTAGTGAACACTTCATAAAACTACAGGTGACTACATACTACTACTACTACAACTACAGAGGAGGGAACGACCCACACCCTAAGGAGCTTCACCCCTAAAACTAAGGAAACACCAAGGCACCGGCATAACATGTACATTCCTCCTTCCAGATCGCACAACGATTCCTTTAAGTACAGTTTTATTTTCTGCGGGTGATCAGTGAATGGAACAGGCTGCAGAACTCCATTGTTTCATCTGAAGCTGTAGCTTCTTTTTTAAAAAAACCTTAATGACGCAGTGTTGCAGGATGTGTATAGTTTCATATCATGCTTGTTTGCTGTGCATCTGAGTAAAGTGATTGGGCAATCATTTGATTTCTAATATGAATACAGGACAAGAGAACAGCAGGCAGCGTGTCTCAAACAGAACAGCTCAGGCAATCTCGAGCTCGCGCCTCCCGGACGACTGGCGATGTGGCTGCAGCGCCGGGTATTCCTCTTCACTACAATCGCCCCCCATCGGAAAAGGAGCCATCCTGGCGACTCAGGGTGAACATAGAATCATTGGGTCGTAATACGGCTTCAGGCGTTATACGTGGACGGTTTCACGACCACGGCAGCGTTGGTCCGTAGGTGGCGTGACAGGCTCGGCAATATAGTTCACAGGCGATGTCTGTGCTACAACACGGTAGGGTCCTTGATATTTCGAAACAAGCTTGGATGAGAGTCCAGCAGGAACGGCAGGAACCCAAAGCCACACAAGGGAATCCGGAAGAACGTGACAATGCGGGTGATCATCGTAACGTCTAGATTTTTGTTGCCATTGGTCGACGGCTGTAAAGGAACTCGCCAGCTGACGGCATTCTTCTGCGCGGCGGCCAGCTTCAGAGATAGGCGTACGTTCGGATGAGTCGGGTCTGTACGGAAGAATGGTGTCGAGGGTAGTCTAAGGTTCGCGGCCATGTAAGAGGAAGAATGGGGACTCAGGGTGAACATAGAATCATTGGGTCGTAATACGGCTTCAGGCGTTATACGTGGACGGTTTCACGACCACGGCAGCGTTCGTCCATAGGTGGCGTGACAGGCTCGACAATATAGTTCACAGGCGATGTCTGTGCTACAACACGGTAGGGTCCTTGATATGGACGGCGATGGAGCCATGTAAATACATCGGGCAAAGTTGGCTCCTGCGCGGGGTTACAGGTCTCTCCGGCGACCTCATGACTGGCGATGGAACCCGTTGGCATGTCAACGATGACAGCAGGGTCGACACATTGGACGCGGCCAACGCACTCCCCACGAAGCAACGTGAGAGGACAGGACAATTGGTTGGCGACGAGCAGTCTGCTGACGCCGGCATGAACGTCCAAAAGAGCGAAAGGCAGCGGGGAACATTTGCGACGAGCGAAAATGGCAGATGGCGTAAAAAGTGCGCTGGCACCCTCAACAATGTTGCATAACAATGTATTTGCACACAAAGTTTGTGGTCGCCTGTGGTGCAGTGTTGTAGGCAAACGTGATGGCAAAATGAGGTCCCAATCAGTGTGATCAGAGGCGACGTATTTGGAGAGCATGTCGCCAAGGGTGCGCTTAAATCTTTCGGTCAAACCATTAGTTTGAGGATGGTAGGCGGTGGTGGTGCGATGAACGATGCGACAATCAACAAGGAGCGCGTTTACGACTTCGGAGAGGAAGACACGTCCTCTATCACAATCACTCTATCAAGTTCGCGAGGTGCACCGTGACGGAGAATAAAGTTTTTCAGGAGGAAGGATGCTATTTCAAGAGCGGTGGCTGCAGGCATAGCGGCTGTTTTTGCGTAGCGCGTCAAATGGTCGATGGCGACGACTATCCATCGGTTTCCAGAAGCTGTGCTCGGAAGGGGTCCATACAGGTCAATGCCAATGCGATCGAAGGGCCTGGCCGGACACGGGATTGGCTGGAGCGGACCAGAGGCATGCTGAGCAGGAACTTAGCGGCGTTGGCACTGAGGGCACGACCAAATGTATTTGCACACAAAGGTGTACATGCCACGCCAATAAAACCTGGAGCGAAGCCGGGTGTACGTCTTGAAGACACCCGCATGTGCACACTGCGGGTCAGAATGGAAGGCAGAACATATATCACCACGAAGATGTCGAGGTATGACCAGCAACCACTTGCGGACGTCAGAGGCGTAATTCCGGCGATAGAGAAGTCCATCCCGAATTTTGAAGTGAGATGCTTGACGGCGCAAAGCTCGAGAAGGTGGAGGAACAGTCAAAGGGTTTGAAAGGAAGCGGATAAGATCACTAATCCAGGCATCCTTGCGTTGCTCCGAAGCCATGTCGCAGCCTGCTGGGAACGAAAGCACCTGGTCAATGGCAGAGAGGCAGCTCTCGCTTTCGGTTGACACGGGCGAACGGGAAAGCGCGTCGGCATCGGTGTGGCGGCGGCCAGACCTGTAGACAACGCGCATGTCGAAATCTTGCAACCGCAAACCCCAACGAGCTAATCGACCTGAGGGGTCCTTCAACGTGGACAGCCAACAAAGTGCATGGTGATCTGTAATCACGTCGAAGGGGCGGCCATAAAGGTAGGGTCGAAATTTAACAAGTGCCCAGATTATGGCCAAACACTCCTTCTCCGTAACGGAATAATTCTCGACTTTGGTGAGAGTGCGGCTTGCGTATGCAACGACGTACTCGTCGAATCCAGATTTGCGTTGCGGGAGCACAGCGCCGAGTCCAACACCGCTGGCGTCGGTGCGTACTGCTGTCGGAGCTATCGGGTCGAAGTGACGCAGTATAGGCGGCGAGGTCAGTAGACGACGCAACTCTTGGAAGGCATCGTCACAAGCGGACGACCAGGCGTAAGCGTTCAAGTCGCTCCGTAGCAGCTGATTCAAGGGAGCGGTGATGGACGCAAAATTCCGAAGGAAGCGGCGAAAGTAAGAGCACAGGCCAAGGAAGCTGCGAAGTTCTCTTACGGAGGAAGGTTTGAGAAAATCAGCAACTGCACGGAGCTTGGCGGCGTCAGGAAGAATACAGTGTTTAGATACCACGTGGCCAATGATGGTGAGCAGACTTGCGCCAAAGTGGCATTTCTTCAGGTTGAGCTGAAGGCCGGCGGAAGTTAGGCACTGTAACACTTCCTCCAGCCGACAGAGATGGGTGGGAAAATCGGGCGAAAAAACAACATCATCTAAGTAGCACAGGCACGTTTTCCACTTGAGACCACGCAAAAGGTTCTCCATCATACGCTCAAATGTTGCGGGGGCGTTGCAAAGCCCAAAAGGCATAACGCGAAATTCATATAGGCCATCTGGTGTTACAAAGGCCGTTTTAGGTTGGTCTTCGGGTGCCATGGGGACTTTCCAATAGCCGCTGCGTAAGTCGATAGAAGAGAAGAACTCCGCGCCTTGGAGACAGTCAAGGGCGTCATCAATTCTCGGAAAAGGGTAAGCATCTTTACGAGTTATTTTGTTAAGACGACGGTAATCGACACAGAATCGAATCGATCCATTTTTCTTAACAAGAACAACAGATGCCCAGGGACTATCCGATGGCTGAATGACGCCGCGCTTGAGCATGTCAGCTACTTGGTCATCGATAACACGGCGCTCTGTCGCGGATACACGATATGGTCTTTGTCGCAGTGGCGCACTGGTACCCGTGTCGATGCGATGACAAACAGTTGACGTGCGGCCCAAGGGAACATGCTGGCAGTCGAAAGACGAACGGAACTTGTCGAGAAGGTGTAGAAGCTGGGCACGTTTGGAAACAGTCAACGTGTCGGCGATGGAGCCATGTAAATACTTCGGGCAAAGTTGGCTCCTGCGCGGGGTTACAGGTCTCTCCGGCGACCTCATGACTGGCGATGGAACCAGTTGGCATGTCAACGATGACAGCAGGGTCGACACACTGGACGCGGCCAACGCATTTCCCACGAAGCAACGTGAGAGGACAGGACAATTGGTTGGCGACGAGCAGTCTGCTGACGCCGGCATGAACGTCCAAAAGAGCGAAAGGCAGCGGGGAACATTTGCGACGAGCGAAAATGGCAGATGGCGTAAAAAGTGCGCTGGCCCCCTCAACAATGTTGCATGACACTGTGGCAAGGGCGGATGAGTGTGGTGGAATTGTAACGTCTTCGGCAACAAATACCTTATCTTCGGGTTCACAAGCGTCAAGGAGTGGGGCATGACACTGCGTTTGAAATTCCACCTCAGCACGAGAACAGTCGATGACTGCCTTATTAGCGGAAAGGAAGTCCCAGCCCAAAATAAGATCGTGGGAACAAGAACACAGCACCAAAAATTCGACGATTTAGAGGAGGCCGTTGATCACAACGCGAGCAGTACACGCAGCTGCAGGCGTGATGCGGTCGGCGCTTGCAGTACGAAGCGATACGTTCGACAGGGGCGTCGTAACTTTTCTGAGAGAACGGCGAAGTTTGGCACTAATAACTGAAACTGCGGCGCCAGTGTCAACGAGAGCGAGTGCAGCGACGCCGTCCACATATAAGTCAATAACATTAGTCGGAAAAGAGAGAGGCCTTGTTCTGTTCGTGGGTGATGCAGCCTCTGGAACTGCGGCGATTAGTTTTCCCGTTCAGGCGTAGAAGGACGACGACGCATCGGCGAAAGCGAGCGGCGTCGAGGTGATGGCGAACGGCGGTCAACAAGAGGGCGGTGGTCGGAATAGGAAGACATCGGGCCAGGGTTCTGAGACGCGGGGGATGACGGGTATGGGGAAACGTGTGGTTCGGTGTCGAAGCGACGGCGGTAGGATGGTGCGCGGCGACGGCAAAATCGTGCAATATGGCCAGGTATACCACACTGAAAACATATTGGCCGGTTGTCAGAAGTGCGCCATTGTCCACTGCCGTGTGGGTACCGTGGTTGAACGAATTGAGGAGCTGGACGCAGTGGCACGGCTGATGGGAATGGCGCAAAGGCCTGAGGTGGGGGCCGCGCGAGAGCCTCTGCATAGTTGAGAGGTGCAGTCACCTCGGGAAAAGCAACGGGAGTTGGCACCGGCGGAGTCTCACGGGCAGAAGGGAGAGCTGCGCTAACTTGCTCGTGGATGACCTGGCGAAGGTTGGCCGGCAAAGGCGAGGGTGGTGGCGTGGTTGAGGACAGCAGCGAAAGCTGACGAGCGACTTCAGCATGGACTAACTCGTATCTGGCAGAGCAGGGAGTCCATTTCAGGAGCCGCGGCCACGCTCGCGAGGCTTTCATTGGACACAGGTGGGCGCCGTGTGAGAAGTCGCTGTCTGCAGAGCTCATCGAAACTCTGGCAAAGCTCAATGACCTGAGAAACAGTGCCTGGGTTTTTGGACAGCAGCATATGAAAGGCATCGTCGGAAATGCCCTTCATGATGTGGCATACCTTGTCCGCCTCTGCCATCGTCGGGTTGACACGCCGGCAGAGGTCGACGATGTCCTCAATGTAGCTGGTGAACGTTTCACCAGTTTGCTGGGATCGGGTTCGTAGGCGTTGTTCAGCGCGAAGTTTGCGCACGCCAGGGCGACCGAAAACGTCCACGATGCTGGTTTTGAAGCTAGCCCACGTGCGGAGATCGGCTTCGTGGTTTTTGAACCAGAGCTTGGCGACGCCCCATAAATAGAAAATCGCGTTGCTGAGCTTGAAGGGATTGTCCCATTTGTTGGTGTTGCTGGCGCGTTCGTACGATTCCAGCCAATCTTCAACGTCTTTCTCATCGGTGCCTCTGAAGATGTCAGGATCCCGCTGACGCTGGGCACCAGTACATACGATGGTTGGAGTAACCGGTGGGGATGTCGGGCTGGAGTCGTCAGGCATGAACGGCAGAGTTCGGGTGCGTAATTCTAGGTTGGGGGAAAACCGCAACACCTCCACCAGAATCTAATATGAATACAAGGCAAGAGAACAGCAGGCAGCGTGTCTCAACCATAACAGCTCAGGCAATCTCGAGCTCGCGCCTCCCGGACGACTGGCGATGTGGCAGCCGCGCCGGGTATTCCTCTTCACTACAGATTGTATAATTCTAGAGTATACGTTATTCATAGATTGTATAGGAATTACTTTAGTTTTTGAGTCACGTTTTCATTTTTTCCACCTTGTAATAGCTCAAATGAAGCTGACAGTATAATAAAATGAAATGAAATGATAATGTACGAACACAACAGGCTCGTATTTGGCTGGAGGAACTTGACTTGAAAGTATTGTTCTATCTGCTTTTACTGGTCAATTTTGCAACGTCTTCGTGGACAATATTATTCTGCACTCAGCGGACTAGCACGCAAATCTTTTATCACATGTTTTCGAAGCACTGAGTCCGTGGTATTCCTGGTCAGAGTGTTCGAAGGCCACACAAAAAGTACCAAAGACATTGCCTAGGCCGCACGATTTTGCATGCATTGCGAGTTTTTCTAGGTCTGTCTGGACACTTTCGAGCTTTTATGCCCCACTACGCCACCAAGACGAAGTGCTCGACACCTTTAACACAGACAGGTGTACCGCTTGTTTGGACTGAACATTGCGGACAATATCAAGAACTTGTTAAAATCATATCTTAACATCTTGATACTTCCGGACTTCGAGAAGTCTTTCGAGCATCGCACAGACGCATCACTTTACGGGACTATGGCTTTACGAACGGACACATTTACGAAAGCGCAAGAAAACTACGCTACTACGGAAACTGAAGTGCTTGCAGGTGTAATGGCTTTAAGGTATTTTCGAACATACCTTGAAGGTCGATAGTATCTTCCGATTCTCTCGCCATCCAAAGGTAGAATTGCGAGTTGGACTACTGAATTGCAGCAATTCACATTAAGTGATCCACAGACCAGGAGATGCCAGAAGATGAGGCATTATCGAGGGCAAATATTTCAACAGTAGAAAATGAAGAAAAAGTGTGCGCCATCGACATCTGGGATGCCACAGAGGAAATTCCACCACAGGGCGAGAAGTTTTACGTGCGAGAAACATGATGACCTAGAATCTTGCAACTTTACCATGACAGCGCCGAATCGGGTTGGCATGACGTTTTCTCATGTTTTTGAACCAGAGCTTGGCGACGCCCCATAAATAGAAAAGCCTTCGGTAAGATAAACCAACGCTTTACCTGGAAATGTATAAAAGAAGATATACACGAATATGTAGGCGCCTGCCTGCTTTGTCAAAAAGCCAAAGCCAAATAGAAACCTAGAGGAAACGAAATGATTATACCCACGTGTTCAAGCATACACTTTAAAGTTGTCCACCTCGACTTCGCTGAACTCAAAAAGAAGGGGGAAGGGGTGCGGAAGACGCAAGCTTTCCTTGTCACCTTCGACGAATGTACAAAATGGCAGCAGGCAAATGTGGTAAAGAGGATGCCAACTCTAATTGCTTTAATTGAAAGAGTCATCTTCATGGCAACTAAAGTATTGGTCTCCGATAACGCACCTGCTTGTCGCAGCGAAAAGCTCAGAAAATGGCCAGAACAGAGACACTGTACTACCCGAAAGGCAATGCACTCGCCTAATTCCCTACCTTCCCTAGTGGGTGGAAGTGTGTCTTGGAAGAAGCAGTCATCATCATCAGCCTATATTTATGTCCACTGCAGGACGAAGGCCTCTCCCTGCGATCTCCAATTACCCCTGTCTTGCGCTTGCGTATTCCAACTTGCGCCTGCGAATTTCCTAACCTCATCATCCCACCTGACTTTCTGCCGTCCTCGACTGCGCTTCCCTTCTCTTGGTATCCATTCTGTAACCCTAATGGTCCACCGGTTATCCATCCTACGCATTACATGGCCTGCCCAGCTCCATTTCTTCCGCTTAATGTCAACTAGAATATCGTCTACCCCCGTTTGCTCTCTGATCCACACCGCTCTCTTCCTGTCTCTTAACGTTACTCCTAAGATTTTTCGTTCCATTGCTCTTTGTGCGGTCCTTAACTTGTTCTCGAGCTTCTTTGTTAACCTCCAAGTTTCTGCCCCGTATGTTAGCACCGGTATAATGCAATGATTGTACACTTTTCTTTTCAACGACAGTGGCAAGCTCCCAGTCAGGATTTGGCAATGCCTGCCGTATGCACTCCAACCCAATTTTATTCTTCTGTAAATTTCTTTCTCATGATCAGGGTCCCCTGTGAGTAATTGACCTAGATAAACATATTCCTTTACAGACTCTAGAGGCTGACTGGCGATCTTGAATTCTTGTTCCCTTGCCAGGCTATTGAACATTATCTTTGTCTTCTGCATATTCATCTTCAACCCAATTCTTGCACTTTCTCGATGAAGGTCCTCAATCATTTGTTGTAATTCCTCTCCATTGTTGCTTAATAGGACAATGTCATCTGCAAACCGAAGGTTAGTGAGATATTCGCCATCGATCCTCACTCCTAATCCTTCCCAGTCTAAGAGCTTGAATACTTCTTCTAAGCATGCAGTGAATAGCATTGGGGAGATTGTGTCTCCTTGCCTGACCCCTTTCTTGATAGGTATCTTTCTACTTTTCTTGTGGAGAACCAAGGTAGCTGTGGAATCCTTGTAGATATTTGCCAAGATATTCACGTATGCCTCCTCCACTCCTTGATTACGCAATGCCTCTATGACTGCTGATATCTCTACTGAATCGAATGCCTTTTCATAATCTATGAAAGCCATATAGAGAGGTTGATTGTACTCCGCAGATTTCTCGATTACCTGATTGATGGCATGGATATGGTCCATCGTAGAATATCCCTTCCTGAAGCCAGCCTGTTCTCTTGGTTGACTGAAGTCAAGTGTTGTCCTGATTCTATTGGAAATTATCTTGGTGAATATTTTATACAATACTGAAAGCAAGCTAATGGGTCTGTAATTCTTCAATTCTTTAACGTCCCCCTTCTTATGTATTAGTATAATGTTGGCGTTCTTCCAGCTCTCTGGTACACTTGAAGTTGTGAGGCATTGCGTATAAAGGGCCGCAAGCTTTTCAAGCATGATATCCCCTCCATCTTTGATTAAATCTACTGTTATTCAATCTTCTCAAGGCGCTTTTCCCCTGGTCATGTCTTTCAAGGCCCTTCTAACTTCATCGCTAGTTATAGAAGGAGCTTCTGTATCCGGTTCATCACTATTTCGAATGGAAGTAGCTCGGCTGTTTTGGCTACTGTACAGATCAGTATAGAATTCTTCTGCTGCTTTTACTATGTCATCGAAATTGCTGATGATATTACCATGCTTATCTTTCAGTGCATACATCTTGCCTTGTCCTATGCCTAGTTTTCTTCTTACTGATTTCATGCTGCGTCCATATTTTACGGCTTCCTCAATTTTTCCCACGTTATAATTTCGAATATCCCTTACTTTCTTCTTGTTGATCAGTTTTGACAGTTCAGCGAATTCTATCTCATCTCTTGAGTTGGACACTTTCATGTTTTGTCGTTTCTTTATTAGGTCATTTGTCTCTTGGGAGAGCTTCCCTACAGGTTGCTTTGGTGCCTTACCTCCCACTTCAATTGCTGCTTCTGAGATCAGCCTAGTTACGGTTTCATTCATTAGCTCTATGTTATCTTCATCTTCCTGCTCTAAAGCTGCATATTTGTTTGCGAGCACCAGCCTGAATTGGTCTTCTTTTACCCTTACTGCCTCTAGGTTGGCCTGTTTCCTCTTGACTAATTTCACTCTCTCTCTCTTCAAATTGAGAGAAATCCTAGACCTCACTAACCTATGGTCACTGCACTTAACCTTACCTAACACTTCTACATCTTGCACTATGCTTGGATCGGCAGAGAGTATGAAATCTATTTCATTCCTGGTTTCTCCATTAGGGCTTTTCCAGGTCCACTTCCTGTTGCTGCGCTTCCTGAAGAAGGTATTCATTATTCGGAACCTATTCCTTTCCGCGAATTCTACTAACATCTCTCCTCTTGCATTCCTAGAATCGATGCCGTAGTTGCCAATGGCTTGCTCACCAACTTGCTTTTTCCCCACTTTTGCATTGAAGTCGCCCATGACTAAAGTATACTGAGTTTGCACCTTTCTCATTGCTAGTTCAACATCTTCATAAAACTGTTCTATTTCTTCATCATCGTGACTAGAGGTTGGGGCATAGGCTTGTACTACCTTCATTTTGTACCTCCTATTCAGCTTTATAACGACGACTGCTACCCTTTCATTGATGCCGTAGAATTCATCAATGTTGACCGCTACGTTGTTATGCACTAGAAATCCTACCCCGGATTCTTTCTTATCTGGAAGACCTCTGTAGCAGAGGACGTGGCCGTTAGTCAGTACTGTGTAAGCCTCACCAGTTCTTCTAACCTCACTAAGGCCAATAATATCCCAGGAAATGCCTGATAATTCTCTGGGTCAAGAAGAATCTCTGGGACAAGACAGGCCGCCAATGGAAACTGAACCTGGCAACGTTCAACGCGCGCACCCTCTCGAGTGAGGCTAGCTTAGCAGAACTATTTGAAGAATTATCAGGCATTTCCTGGGATATTCTTGGCCTTAGTGAGGTTAGAACTGGTGAGGCTTACACAGTGCTGACTAACGGCCACGTCCTCTGCTACAGAGGTCTTCCAGATTAGAAAGAATCTGGGGTAGGATTTCTAGTCCATAAGAACATAGCGGGCAACATTGATGAATTCTACAGCATTAATGAGAGGGTAGCAGTCGTCGTAATAAAGCTGAATAGGAGGTACAAAAAAGAGTTAGTACAAGCCTACGCCCCAACTTCTAGTCACAATGATGAAACAATAGAAAAGTTTTATAAAGATGTTGAATTAGCAATGATAAAGGTGCAAACTCAGTATACGTTAGTCATGGGCGACTTCAATGCGAAAGCAGGTTGGTGAGCAAGCAATTGGCAACTACGGCATCGATTCTAGGAATGCAAGAGGAGAGATGTTAGTAGAATTCGCGGAAAGGAATATGCTCCGAAGACTGAATACCTTCTTCAGGAAGCGCAGTAACAGGAAGTGGACCAGGAAAATCCCTAATGGAGAAACAAGGAATGAAATAGATTTCATACTCTCTGCCGATCAAAGCATAGTCCAGGATGTAGAAGTGTTAGGTAAGGTTAGGTGCAGTGACCATAGGTTATTGAGGTCTAGGATTTCTCTCAATTTGAAGAGAGAGAGTGAAATTAGTCAAGAGGAAACAGGCCAACCTAGAGGCAGTAAGGGTAAAAGCAGACCAATTCAGGCTGGTGCTTGCAAACAAATATGCAGCTTTAGAAAAGGAAGATAAAGACAACATAGAGGTAATGAATGAAACCGTAACTAGGTTGATCTCAGAAGCAGCAATTGAAGTGGGAGATAAGGCACCAAGGCAACCAGTAGGTAAGCTCTCCCAAGAAACAGAGGACCTCATAAAGAAACGACAACATGAAACTGTCCAACTCAAGAGAACAGATAGAAATCGCTGAACTTTCAAAACTGATCAACAAGAAGAAAGAAGGGATATTCGAAATTATAAGGTGGGAAAGATTAAGGAAGCCGTAAAATATCGATGCAGCATGAAATCAGTAAGAAGAAAGCTTGGCATAGGACAAGGCTAGATGAATGCACTGAAAGATAAGCATGGAAATCTCATCAGCAATTTCGATGACATAGTAAAATGAGCGGAAGAATTCTATACTGACCTGTACAGTGCCCAAAACAGCCAAGCTACTTTCATTCGAAATAGTGATACAGAGGTTCCTTTTATAACTAGCGATGAAGTTAGAAGGGCCTTGAAAGGCATGACCAGGGGGAAAGCTGCTAGAGAAGATGGAATAACAGTAGATTTATTCAAAGACGAAGGAGATATCATGCTTGGAAAGCTTGCGGCCCATTATACGTAATGCCTCACAACTTCTAGTGTACCAGAGAGCTGGAAGAACGCCAACATTATACTTATCCATAAGTAGGGAGACGTTAAAGAATTGCAGAATTACAGACCCATTAGCTTGCTTTCCGTATTGTATAAATTATTCACCAAGATAATTTCCAATAGAATCAGGGCAGCACTTGGCTTCAACCAACCAAGAGAACAGGCTGGCTTCAGGAAGGGATACTCTACGACGGATCATATCCATGTCATCAATCAGGTAATCGAGAAATCTGCGGAGCACAATCAACCTCTCTATATGGCTTTCATAGACTATGAAAAGGCATTTGATTCAGTAGAGATACCATAAGTCATAGAGGCATTGCGTAATCAAGAAGAACAGGAGGCATACGTGAGTATCTTAGCAAATATCTACAAGGATTCCGCACCTACCTTGGTTCTCCACAAGAAAAGTAGGTAACTACCTATCAAGAAAGGGGTCAGGCAAGGAGACTAATGCTATTACAATCTCTCCAATGCTATTCACTGCATGCTTAGAAGAAGTATTCAAGCTCTTAGACTGGGAAGACTTAGGAGTGAGAATCAACGGCGAATATCTCAGCAACCTTCGGTTTGCAGATGACATCGTCCTATTCAGCAACAATGGAGACGAAGTACAACAAATGATTGAGGACCTTAATCGAGAAAGTGTAAGAATTGGGTTGAAGATAATATGCAGAAGACAAAGATAAGGTTCAATAGCCTGGCAAAGGAACAAGAATTCAGGATCACCAGTTAGCCGCTAGAGTCTGTAAAGGAGTCTGTACGTTTATCTAGGTCAATTACTCGCAGGGGACCCTGATCATGAGAAAGCCATGCAGGCATTTCCAAATTCTGACTGGGAGCTTAGACTGTCGTTGAAAAGAAGTGTACAATCATTGCATTCTACCGGGGCAATCCTATCTACTCTACGAATCTAATCTAATTATGTAACAATATGTAACATATTAGACAGAAACTTCGAGGTTAAAGAAGCTCGAGAACAAGTTAAGGACCACACAAAGAGCGATGCATGGAACGAAAAATCTTAGAAGTAACGTTAAGAGACAGGAAGAGAGCGGGGTGGATCAGAGAACAAACCGGGATAGCCGATGTTCTAGTTGACATTAAGCGGAAGAAATGGAACTGGGCAGGCCATGTAATGCGTAGGATGGATAACTGGTGGACCATTATGGTTACAGAATGGATACCAAGAGAAGGGGAGCGCAGTCGAGGACGGCTGAAAACCAGGTGGGATGAAGAAGTTAGGAAATTCGCAGGCGCAAGTTGGAGTACGCTAGCGCAAGACAGTGGTGATTGGAGATGGCAGGGAGAGGCCTTCGTCCTGCAATGGACATAAATATAGGCTGATGATGATGATGAATATCATGTTCCAGGTTATTGTCACGTAGTAGTGACGGTGAAGAAAACAGCAACACTGTGAATGACGAACTCGCATCTTATTGGGCCAACCTGTGCGAACAAAAGCAAGTTACACTCAAAGCACAACGATAGTGACGAACACAGTCGGTGATCGTCGAAATCTGATCAGCGCGCCCGGTTTTTTCATCACTCGTCCAAGGCTGTAGTGTAATTGCTGGTAGCCACGTGCTTTCCAGAAACTACTGCACAATTCGTATCGAACATGCAGTCTTGTAATACAAGGTTCGGCGGGGACATACACACCAGATAGGATCAACGATAACATTCGCCTAAGATCTAAATCATGAAGGCACGTGTCAATCTCTTCCAGCAAAACGGAACAAGACATTGCGGGTGGCTTTTGCACAAAGAGCGAACTTACCTTGGTTTGTCGCTCCTTGGTCGTCAAAGGTGACAAATATCACTACTTGTGTGCATATGTTCTTCAGCAGGTCCGTGGCTTGAATGTCCACTTCAGTGAAGCAAACTATCCTGCCTGAAACATTTTCGTAAGTGTAGTTCACATGCCGTGTTGCGAAGTGTCTCCCCCCTCCCCCATCCCTTATATCGGTGACTGATAAATCCATTGCACAAAAAGTAAAAGAAAATTTCATAGGGGCGTTGCAAATACTCCCTATATTTGCCCATATTTTCCCCACAAGATAAGGTTTTTTTGTATGGATCATGCGTGAACGCGCAAATAGAGTACCTCACTAATATTTAGAACCTGCACTGCAACGTACCTGCAGGAAGACGCAGACGTAGACGGCTTATTGGGCTTGCTGACAAATGCGTAAGCTCGTTTTATTAAGAAAAATTAATTCGCTCGACTTCAAGCAATTGCTTTGCTAAACGGCGTATATTCTGTAATACGTTACAGATAATTTGCCTGTACTACACCCATCGTGGCGAATGCTTTCGGTTAGCTAAGATTCAGCCCGTGCGAGATGTAGCACGTCTAAGAATACATAAAATGCTTCAGCTGTTTATGAAGGCCAATTAAAATACGATGCTTATGTTTAACTTTGTACGTAGAAACAAAAAAAAAACACCAGCGTTATTTTATAGCTGAAAGGGGAATATAAATACAAGTACCACACCGTATACATTTGGAAGGGAGGGATTTCCAAACTTCGCCTATGGCAGATACTTCTACGGCTTTCAAGAATTCATTTAAGCCACATAATGTAGTTTACACATTGCATCCGATGACATTTTGCGCAAAAGAACATATCCAAGTTTGTGGAGTTGTACCCGTAGATTGCGTATAAATACATCGGTATTTGAAGTATTTTTGCGAAAAAACGCTATTAATTATTGTGACTGTAACGTTCAACAAGGATCTCTATTATTGAAGGCATTCCATTCGAGATTTTAATTTGCCAAAGCCAGTAAGAAATTAAAAAATAAAGTTTATTTTTAATGTCTTTTCGAAACTATGTACGGGCAAGGCTGCTTACAAGACGCGATGGCAAATGCTGTGCCTGTGGAAGGGAGAAACAGCGCATCGGGATTATGACCATAATATAATTGCAATAGCCATCCCGGGCATGTAACCTGTTGCAGACGTTTTTTTTTTTGTTTTTGTTTGTTTTGGCCACCTGAAATGTCGCGTATTTCCTACAGGCACAATCTGTTCAGTGAATCTAAGCTGTTGTTGCGTGGTGGCTGCATTCTGGTAAAAAATGCCGACAATGCTGTCACGACGCTGGCAAGCTTTAAAAGCGCAGGACTTAAATATCAATAGGTGCTCCAATATAGTTGCCTGCACGAAGGCAGCCTATATATTCAACACGCATTAACATGGAAATGCAAATGCAAAGAAAAATTTGCTGACGCAAAGAATAGTTGCATAAATGTCTAAAATACAGCAAAAAACTTCCCCTGCGCGGTTTTCGATTAGGGTAGCTACGTGGGCTTGTTGGTATGGCATCTTCAAGTTTGTTGTAGCGCAAGCTGAACGACAGGGACATATACTCCGTTTCTTACATCAGGTGCAACGCTGTGGAAGCTAGAGACACTTTTGCAGAGATACGTTCGCACTTGGAAATAGTTCGGTGTTATTGATTTTTGTGAAAATGTTCTTCAGATAAGCTCAGTTCTGAATGAAAACATAATTTACCAGTCGAAACAAACCACCTAAATAATGCCATTTCAATTCATTTAAATAATATCAGTCTAATGTACTGATACGGCTGCTAACACGTTTTAGATCAATTTGATTTTGTTTTTGTTTTTTTGCAGCCCGACGCGGCAGCCTCACGTGCATGCTCGCGCGAGCGCACGTCCTTGGCGCGCAGAGAAGCATAGACGGAATGCGCGGAGTGATACATTTTGGTGACCGTACTTGTGTAGCTTCCACAGCGTTGCACCTGATGTGTGGAACGGAGTATAGATAGGCACATTTTACAAGCACAGCGGTGCGTGGCAAATGCGCCTTGCTGAGTCCTTGCGCTATAACAAAGTATAAGATCGACATACTTAGATATATTGCCACTTATATTTATATTTTTCTGCAGTACAAGTAGAAAGACATGCGGGCTAATAGGAGATAAAAGGCGAGTGATGTGAATATAAGTTAACATATCCTAATTACATTATTACAGAGTCTGACTATGCCTGGCCTAGATTGAATTTTACCGATATATTACCTACAGAGTGTCAAACGTATTAATATATTACCGAAGACAGAAGTGACGTAAGCATTTGCAAGACAGAGTAGGAAAAAACTGGGAAAATTGAACACAATGCGACCATCAGATGACTGGAAGAACAGTTCGTCCATGAAGGAATAACTGCGTTGTGTGTTGTGTGTCATGAACTGCCATGTTGTGACCGTCATGTGGGAAGTGCATTTTCAGAACAGTTTCAGAACAGAAAGTCGACATTCGTCGTAGCTCTTTCAGCTGACGAAGCCCCAGAAATGATTCGTTATGTTTTTCACCCCTAAATGTTTCGTAACCTCGCAAACATTGAATCAGTGAATAAAACTTATAAGCAATTTAGCTAACTTTTAATGTACAATACTAGATGGCCCTCAATAAGCACGGTAACAGCGCCTCCCCGTCCCTATAACACGGGTAAATAAATCAAATAAAACGTTGTCTACGTACAAAACGTACGTGCGTTCAATAAACGCTTTTACTCATCTTTATTCCCATTGGCTTTCGTCGCAAACCACAGCTGCAAGTTTCGATATTGCAATAAAAAAAGTACTACAATTTAGGACTATTCAAAATTCACACCAACCTTATTTGCTAAAGTACTCGCCGTGGTTGCTCAGTGGCTATGGTGTTGCGCGGCTGAGCAGGAGGTCGCGGGATCGAATCCCGGCCACGGCGGCCGCATTTCGATGGGGGCGAAATGCGAAAACACCCGTGTACTTAGATTTAGGTGCACGTTAAAGAACCCCAGGTGGTCCAGATTTCCGGAGTCCCCCACTACGGCGTGCCTCATAATCAGATCGTGGTTTCGGCACGTAAAACCCCACAATTTTTTTTTTTTTGCTAGAGCTGGGCTAACCACAGCTTCTAGCCGCTACTGATGCCGGACATTTTAGCGAAGGAGGCCGTTGTCAGTTCGGCGCCGTCGCATAAAGAAATTGTTTTACACAGGGCGCACAGAACTATATTTTGATTTGAACAAAATCTTTTTCAAAACGTTAAAAAAATCAATTTACTTTTAGAACCAATCTCACTTTTTAGCGCTGGCACTTGCTCCAGCACGAAAATAATCTTGACTGAGGCAAGTAGGGTAATAACTTTTTACGGAATAGCTAATTAATGCGCATTAGAGCATTCAAAATAAAATTCACTGCTTTCATAACTTTTAAACTGTTACGCAATTTTTGCTGTCAGATACAGTTGGCCAAAAGAGTATGTAGAGAAACAAGTTTTATTATTTGTCCCGACTGCAGCAGAAAGCAGTGAAATGCGATGCGGTGTTGAGCGCCCCGAGGCTTTTTTTTTTTAACATGCCGTAACGAAGGCTTCAGCTTTAATCCAGGCTTCCGTTTGTTTCCCGAGTTCCATGAACGAAGAAGAAGCAACCTCATGCGCTGCAGAAGAAACATGCGAGTATGTGACAAAGCGTTAGCGCAGAGGATGCACCAGCCTTGTAGCGCACGCAATGTCCACTGTAACTTCGTAAAAAGGTGGGAGTATGCTAATAGGCACGAGCGAAATGAGGCTCCAGTACTTGGATTTTGACGAAACAGGGAGCGGTATGACATAGTTAACACATTTTAAAGCGCGACTTTATTTTTTTTAGACATGGTGTTGATCGGAGGGGACGAATATCTTATACCAGCTATGTATTTAACAACAGTATATGAAATAAGAATTTTTTTCGTTTTTGTGTTTTATGCGCAGCATGTATGCTCTATCATGACAATGACAATATGAAGCTTTAGGGCATAAAAAGGCACTGACTGTGATTAAGCGAAATTTTAAGCATGAATTGTGTCTCGTGCGTAGCGCGAGGCATTGCGCCAGCTCTGTATAGGGGCACTTGGTATTTTTCCTTGTTCGCGGGGTTTCTTTACCAGCAGAGCAAAATAAAAAGGCAAAAGTTACCTGACTGCAAACATACCAGAATTAAGTTCCCTTAAGCTTTCTAGAATTTATTCACTCACCGGAAGCCATTCAGAGCAGTATTTAAAAATATCGCTAATTCAAATGAATAAATTGAGTGAAATCAACAAAATTACTCGCGGCTGCTCTACCTGGCGATGTGTCGAGTCATCAAACATCAGCGGTAAGCGTCACAGTACACTGTTCTTGTCAAATGAATTCCCAGTATGTATGATGCATGCAAATGACCCTGGGCAGATTGTTTACATAAATTACGTTAAGGTGTTTTAGTTCAATGAAATTGTACAATAAAATCGTAAATATCAAGCGCACAAGGTAGTTTCCTGTTCTTGCGTTTTTTTAACTTTACAGGCAAACGGAACAACGAAAGAAACGGACCAAAAAAAAGTGCTCCTCTGTTAGTATCAATATATTGTTACGTAAAACGACACAAGGCGGGACTATTTACACTGTATTTACACTAGACAGACACAGTAGCCAAGATGGTGGACAGCCACCAGCACCCGACAGACCCGTCTTCTTTGTCGTCTGCCCCTGGCAGAATGTGTCTCTCGTAGCATTACCCCCGGCGGTGGAAGCGCCGTCTCGGCGCACTTCAAACATTGTCGTCAGAAGGAGGGTGGTATGCTTTCAGTCTGCTGACGTGAACAATGTCACTGGGAGCGATCGCAGGCGGCAAAGTCGGAGAGACGGGAACAATCTCGTAGGTGACGTCCGTGACCTGGCGGATGATTCGGTAAGGACCCGTGTACCGAGATAACAACTTCTCGGATAGGCCCACACGACGGAATGGACACCACAGGAGAACTAAGGCACCGGGTGAGAAGCGAACGTCATGATGCCAGCTGTCATAGAGGCGCTTTTGGGTCGCTTGCGAGGCCGACAGCCTAGAGCGGGCGATCTGACGCGCATGATCGGCACGAGCGATGGCATCACGTGCATATTCGCTAGGCGGCGCGGCAGCAGCCGGAAGTAGGGTGTCCATTGGCAACGTCGGTTCACGGCCAAAGAGCATGTAAAAGGGTGAATAACCGGCGGTATCGTGACGCGATGAATTGTAGGCGAAGGTCACGTAAGGCAGCGCCAGGTCCCAGTCACGGTGGTCGGAGGAAACATACATTGAGAGCATGTCCGTGAGGGTGCGATTTAGGCGCTCGGTGAGGCCATTTGTTTGAGGATGGTAAGCGGTGATCAACTTGTGCTGCGTTGAGGAGGAGCGCAAAAGATCGTCGATTACTCGGGATAAAAATGCACGGCCTCGATCTGTGAGCAATTGGCTAGGGGCGCCATGGTGTAGAATAACATCGTGGAGCAAAAAATCGGCAACGTCAGTAGCAGTGCTGGTGGGGAGCGCTCGAGTGATTGCATACCTGGTCGCATAATCGATAGCAACGGCGACCCACTTGTTGCTGGATCTTGACTCAGGAAAGGGACCGAGAAGGTCTAAACCAACACGGAAGAGTGGTGCGTTCGGGATGGAGAGTGGTTGAAGTAGACCAGCAGGGGGTGCAGCAGGACGTTTCCGACGTTGGCATTTATCGCAGGAGGTCGCGTAACGTCGAACAGACCAGGCGAGACCACGCCAAAAGAAGCGGCGCCGGACACGGTCGTACGTGCGGGATACTCCAAGGTGACCAGCAGTTGGTTCGTCGTGAAGCTCACGCAGGACCGTTGAACGCAGATGTTTAGGCACAACGAGAAGCAGCTCAAGGCCATCTGACTGGACGTTACGACGGTAAAGTGTGCCATTCACGAGGACGAACATGCGCAGTGAGGCGTCGTTAGGTGCCGATTCCAGCCGGTCAATGAGCGATCGCAAACAATCATCACGGCGTTGTTCGTCACCAATCTGGAGAAACTGATACATGGACGTAACGCAGGGGCTATGTTCGATTTCCGATCCGTCTGGTTGGTCAACAGGGTAGCGGGACAAGCAGTCCGCGTCCAGATGGAGGCGGCCAGACTTGTAGGTAACTGAGTAAGAGTACTCCTGAAGGCGCAGCGCCCAACGACCAAGTCGTCCAGTAGGGTCCTTCAGTGAGGAAAGCCAACAGAGAGCGTGGTGATCTGTGACAACACGAAAAGGGCGGCCATACAAGTAAGGACGGAATTTCGAAACCGCCCAGATAAGGGCAAGACATTCCCTTTCCGTAATCGAGTAATTGCGTTCAGATTTCGAAAGGAGACGACTTGCGTACGCAATAACACGATCAATGCCGCGTTGGTTTTGGGCTAAAACTGCACCGATGCCGTGGCCACTAGCGTCTGTGCGTACTTCTGTGGGAGCAGCTGGGTCAAAATGGGCAAGAATAGGTGGAGTCGTTAGGGCGGCGATGAGCTCAGAGAAGGCGTTGGCTTGTAGAGGACCCCAACAAAACGGGACGTCTTGCTTGAGAAGGTCAGTGAGTGGACGTGCGAGCGCCGCTGTGATGTGTGGTGCGCGACGGTGATATTTGTGGTGTGCGACAAGGTGCGGTGCATTTCAAACAAGAAGCAGACGACAAGGAGAGCGCGCGCCGCTCTACCGCGCCGCGCCGAAAACGACGACGCCAAAGAGCGGCCAGCGCGTGAACAGGCGGCACAAGAAAAGAAATCAAAAGAAAAAAAGCCAATCCAATCACAAAAGAACACGGAGCCTCGAGCAGCCAATGAGAAATCGACGAATCGACCAGAGCAGCAGAAAAAGGAGCCGCGCTGGCAGTAGGGGGAGGAGTTCAAGAAGCGACACCAGGACAAGGTCGGCCACCGGATCGGGAGTTGAAGACGGCCGTCGGGTTCCGGACCCGAGCCACCATGCAGGACTTCACCCGGCCGGGGCCTCCTGCCAACCCGTTCCTGGGAGTCTCCACTCCTGATCGTCAACCGCTGACCGAGGCCGGCAAGCGTCTGCGCCCGTGGGCAAAACGAGAGCTGTCGGGCTACGGGCCCGAGCTCCACGACCAGCTGCCCGGCCAGAACGCCGCCGCCGTCAACCCCTGCTGCCAAGCCGCCTGCCATCCCGGGCATCGCCACTCTGCCCGATAATCAACTGCTGCTGCCCGAGGCCGGTGAGCGTCTGCGTCCGTGGGCAGAACGTGAGCTGTCGGGCTACGAGCCCGAGTGCCACGATCAGCTGCCCGACCAGAACGCCACCACCGTCGGCCCGTACTGCCGAGCCGCCTGTCTTCTCCCACCGAGCCAGAGCTGCCACGCTCTGGTAGCTTGTACGACGTTCCGACAACGACCTTTTTTTTGGTGAGACAAACAACGCTTCTATCGTCGTCTCCGCTTCGCCGCATCGAGACTGTAGTGCATACTCACACCCGCAGCCTGCCCGAACTTGCCCGACATCAGTAAGCGTTCTAGCCACATGTGTGTTGTATTATGAGTTCTTTTTGAGTGTTTATTTTATGGGGGTTTTTTTCTCGTTCTAGTTACATTAAACGTTTTGTGTGTGCGTTCCACAAACGGCTTTGTCCTCGATTGGGTTCTGGGAGGCTTCGCCTCATAGAACCGTCAAATATTAGACAAAAGAACCTGCTCATCACAAATTGGCGTCCGCGCGACAGGACAAAGCCATTTGGTTGGATTCTGTTGCTAATTCTAACAGTTAAAGTCATGGCTAGCACGCGAGAGCTGTTAGCTTTAGCGGAACGCATGGAGCTAGAGGGAGCAGAGCTAACAGCGTGGTTGGACAAGCACGAGGCGCGAGCGCGAGAAGAACGCGCTGCGGAGCGAGAAGAGCGGGCTGCGGAACGAGAAGCGAGAAAAGATCAGCTTGAGCGCGAGGCACGTATTTTGCAGTTGCGTCTCAAGATCGCGGAGGCGGAACGGGCACGCTCCCTGAGAGAGATTCGCGAGCTGGAGTCCTATGCAAGCTCTATTGAGCAAATGTTTGATGTAGGCTCCAGACTCAGCAGTTCGAAATATCTGTCTAGCGATTGCCCCGAACGCCGTCGCGGCCTTCCGTTCGAAAAAGGCACTAAACAAGAGGGCAGCAGAGAAATGAGCAAAACACGGACCAGCCTAGGTCCTGGCATGAACCTCAGGGGCGCTGAGGATAGCTCAGGGAGCAGACAGCAGGCAGCTCCTCATGAAATCGAGGCACGCATGCGCACCTGTGCTAGAAAAAGCACCTTGGATAAAGAGGCAAAAATGCCGTCAGAAAGCCCGACAGGCTGGGCAACGGTGCGCATGGACTGACCTCGAAGAGGACAAAACCAGCAAGGAGGCACGCATGAAAACCAGTGCAACAAAAAGCACATCAAATAAAGAGGCATGTAGACCTCTAGAAAGCCCGACGGACCGGGCAAAGGTTCGCATTGCCGATGACCTCGAAGAGTGCGAGGCGAGCGAGGAAACGCTCCCCCACTCTTCCGGTGTGCCCCTTGCAATGGTGACAAGTGGCCTCGTCAGGTGCGAGGACCATCCAGATAACTCACCTCGAGAGAAGGTGAGCTTGCCTATCTGCGTCCCTGAACACTCAATAGGTCAAAGTGCAATGAGCACAAGTACCGAGATATTTGGTAGAAAGAACATAAAAGACTCCAAGAACGAGATTCGTGACTTACGCAGCAAGTCACCATTCGCGTCAGCTCCTGATGTGTGTAAGCGCGCTTGGCCTGATGGCTTACTTGCGGAGTTAGGGACATCACAAGGTGATTCCACTGAGGAACACAGTGGGGTCATCTCGCCGAGTAATCTGGTAGAAAATAGCAACGCGACTGTGCATTCCTGTTTGAGTAATGGGGAAGCAAATCGGTCGTCTCTGATATCCGCAGAAGCTAAATGCATTTCCGTTGAGGTGCCGTGTGCATGTTTGTGCGATGGGTCCCAGCTACATGTCGGTGTGCCTGAAGTATTCCCTACAAGATTTGTGCCCGAGTGCACATATACAGAGTACATTTCGTTTAGTGCCAATGAGGCCCAGCTTATGACTTTCGAATCAATTCAACACCTGAGTCAGGTCATTCAGGGGTCCTCGTATGTGCGTTTCCCAAGATGCAAGAAATTGGCCCCAGTGCGGTTCTCACGAACGCAGAAAAGACGCGCGGTTCGTCTCATCTGGGACGCGATAACCTAAGAAGCTAATCAATAACCAGTTGCCATCTCAGGATTTTGACCTTGAAGAATAGAGGACTTGGTCTGCAACTTTAAAGTATTTTATTTGAAGTTGTTTTAGTGAGTGTGCTTTATACGCTCCATGAACATTGCTTGGACTTGTAAGGGCTATGTTAATTAATGTTGTTTGATATGCCCGATGAACTGTGCATGGAACTGGTCAGGGATAGGTGGTGTACCACCCGCACGGAACGTTATGTTAAACAATGTGTGTGGTGTTTAGAACATATGTGTCAAGATTGTCGCGCACTAGCGGCAGTTTTTCCTGTGGAAAAACTTGTCCCAAAAAGGGGCTTATGGGATGTGTGGTGCGCGACGGTGATATTTGTGGTGTGCGACAAGGTGCGGTGCATTTCAAACAAGAAGCAGTCGACAAGGAGAGCGCGCGCCGCTCTACCGCGCCGCGCCGAAAACGACGACGCCAAAGAGCGGCCAGCGCGTGAACACGCGGCACAAGAAAAGAAATCAAAAGAAAAAAAAAGCCAATCCAATCACAAAAGAACACGGAACCTCGAGCAGCCAATGACAAATCGACGAATCGACCAGAGCAGCAGAAAAAGGAGCCGCGCTGGCAGTAGGGGGAGGAGTTCAAGAAGCGACACCAGGACAAGGTCGGCCACCGGATCGGGAGTTTAAGACGGCCGTCGGGTTCCGGACCCGAGCCACCAGGACTTCACCCGGCCGGGGCCTCCTGCCAACCCGTTCCTGGGAGTCGCCACTCCTGATCGTCAACCGCTGACCGAGGCCGGCAAGCGTCTGCGCCCGTGGGCAAAACGAGAGCTGTCGGGCTACGGGCCCGAGCTCCACGACCAGCTGCCCGGCCAGAACGCCGCCGCCGTCAACCCCTGCTGCCAAGCCGCCTGCCATCCCGGGCATCGCCACTCTGCCCGATAATCAACTGCTGCTGCCCGAGGCCGGTGAGCGTCTGCGTCCGTGGGCAGAACGTGAGCTGTCGGGCTACGAGCCCGAGTGCCACGATCAGCTGCCCGACCAGAACGCCACCACCGTCGGCCCGTACTGCAGAGCCGCCTGTCTTCTCCCACCGAGCCAGAGCTGCCAGGCTCTGGTAGCTTGTACGACGTTCCGACAGCGACCTTTTTTTTTTGGTGAGACAAACAACGCTTCTATCGTCGTCTCCGCTTCGCCGCGTCGAGACTGTAGTGCATACTCACACCCGCAGCCTGCCCGAACTTGCCCGACATCAGTAAGCGTTCTAGCCACTGTGTGTTGTATTATGAGTTCTTTTTGAGTGTTTATTTTATGGGGTTTTTTTTCTCGTTCTAGTTACATTAAACATTTTGTGTGTGCGTTCCACAAACGGCTTTGTCCTCGACTAGGTTCTGGGATGCTTCGCCTCATAGAACCGTCAAATATTAGACAAAAGAACCTGCTCATCACAGCCGCAAAGTTTTTCACGAAACGGCGAAAGTAGGAGCACAGCCCCACGAAACTACGAACGTCATGGACAGATCGAGGAACGGGGAAATTCGTGACAGCGCGTACCTTCGCTGGGTCTGGTCGGACACCGCAAGCGTCAACGAGGTGGCCCAGCACAGTAATTTGACGAAGAGCGAAGTGGTACTTCGAGTAATTGAGCTGGAGGCCAGCTCGTCGGAAAATTGCTAGAATGGTCGAAAGCCGCTCAAGGTGTGTTGCGAAAGTGGGAGAGAAAATTATCACGTCGTCCAGGTAACATAAACACGTCGACCATTTAAATCCTTGAAGCAGTGTGTCCATCATTCTCTCAAAGGTGGCTGGTGCGTTGCAGAGACCGAAAGGCATGACCTTGAATTGGTAAAGGCCGTCAGGGGTCACGAAGGCGGTCTTCTCGCGATCCAGGTCGTCTAAAGCGATTTGCCAGTAGCCAGATCGAAGGTCCAGGGATGAAAAGAAGGTGGCACCATGGAGGCAGTCGAGGGCGTCGTTGATACGTGGAAGAGGGTACACGTCCTTCTTGGTGATATTGTTGAGGTGCCGATAATCAATGCAGAAACGCCAGGAGCCGTCTTTCTTCTTTACTAATACGACGGGGGAGGCCCAAGGACTAGATGATGGTTCGATGATGTCCTTCGCAAGCATTTTCGCCACTTCTTTTTGAATAACATCGCGCTCTGATGCGGACACACGGTAAGGTCGACGGTGAATGGGCAAAGAGTCGCCAGTGTTGATTCGGTGGGGGACAATCTTAGTCTGACCCAGGGGTCGATCACGAATGTCAAACATGTCGCTGTATTAGGCCAAAACCCGACAGAGAGCGTCGGCCTGGTCAGGAGAAAGGTCTGATGCAATCATTTTGCGAAAAATGCTGTCGTCAGAAATTGGTGACCGGGAAACTTCAGCTTCTTCAGGCGCAGTTATGGCGACAGCCTTGACGTCATGGTCTGTTATAGCGGTGAGGTGGGCAAGTGACATCTTGTGGGGCAACACTTGAGGGGTCAGACCAAAGTTTAGTAGCGGGAGGAACACACAGTTATCGGCTAATGTCGCGATGGTATGTGGCACAGTAACATTGCGCGTCAGGCGTACGTCAGTAATCGGAGTGACGATATAGTCGCCGTCAGGAACGGGTGGGGTCGATGACAAACACACGTACGTAACGGCTCGAGGCCGTAGGCGAACAAAAGCGCTGGGGCTTAAGCGGCTGACGGTCGTTTCGCAGGCATCTGATAGAAGAGGAAGATCGAGACAGTGTTTCAGAGGAACAATCAATTAAGGCCGAGTGTGACGAAAGAAAGTCAAGGCCAAGGATAAGGTCATGGGGGCAGTGAGCAAGGACGGCAAAAAGTACGACAGCGTGACGACCGGCAATGCTAACACGGGCGGTGCACATTCCGATCACTTGAACAGCACCACCATCGGCAACACGTATTGTCTGTGTCGTAGACGGCGTCATAATCTTCTTCAGCCGGCGGCGTAAAGGGGCGCTCATAATAGACAAGTGTGCACCAGTGTCGATGAGGGCGGTCACAGGAACATTGTCGACTTTTGACTTCTAGAAGGCTATGGTGAGTGGGGAGAGTCAGCAGAGGATTTGCAGGGGACGACGGCATTGCAGCTTCACCTCCATAAGCTGCACTATCTAGTTTTCCGGCGGCGAGCGTCTAGAGAAGGACGGCGAGGAAAAGCGGCGAGGCTGCGGAGAGCGGGACTGGCGGCGTTGTGGCGACGGGGAGCGGGAGAAGCGGCGAACCGGAGCAGTGGCGTCAGAGGGAAGAGGCTCGTGGGAGGACGACGAGTAGTAAGTAGGGGAACCAGCGGCTGGACGTCTAAAAGGAGTAGAGTGCATGGAGGTCTGGCGAGATTCGTAGGTCCAACGGCGGCGGCAATAACGAGCAATGTGCCCGGCTTGATGACAGGAGAAGCAGATGGGCTGATCGTCGGGCGTTCTCCATTCCGCAGGGTTGCGGGAGGAGACAGGAGAGGTGTAGAATCGTCGAGCAGGGCCAGAGGAATAAGGCTGAGCGTCAGGACGAGTCAGTGGGCACGCCGATGGAAGGCCGAGATTGGCAAACTCCTGCCTTACTACAGCTTGAATGAGGGACACTGATGGCGGCGTTGGGTCACTGGCGTGGGATGTAAACACGGGTGGTGGAATAGGTGCAGGACAGGCAGCTTCAATCTCGCGACGAACAATACGGGTAATGTGGTCACAGGTTGGCGGCAGGCGAACGGCATCACACGATGAACTTGCAGCCGTATTGGGCAACCGGGAGAACTCTGGGTTATACGGCGGCTCTTGGCATGTTCAAACCGCCGACACTCTTTGATGATTGTGTCGACGGTATCAACGTTGGTGTACACGAGCAGGTTAAAGGCATCGTCAGCGATACCTTTGAGCACATGAGAAACCCTCTAGGACTCAGGCATGTGCTCGTCAACCTGGCGGCAAAGAGCGATAACGTCCTGGATGTAAGAGACATATGACTCGGAGGATGTCTGTGCACGAGTCGCAAGTTCATTCCGCGCAGCATGCTGCCGGCCAGTGCTGTCCCCGAAAAGGTCGCGTATCTTCTCTTTGAAAGAGTCGCAGCTTGTAATGTCCGCCTCGTGCGTCTCGAACCACATCCGTGGTGGGCCATCGAGGTAAAAAAGCACGTTGGCGAGCATAAGGGTCAGGTCCCACCTGTAGCTGGCGCTGATCCGTTCGTAAAGGTTGAGCCATTTGTCGACGTCAACCCCATCCTGGCCGGAAAAGACGCCAGGATCACGAGCAGGGGGCAGAACGATGTAGGTGGGAGCCACGGGAGGGGCAGCGGGTGAAGACGTTGTGCCTGCACCGACTGACATGGTCGGAAGCGTGATGAAGCGGCCGTTGCGGAGCTCCGTGATGGAAACAGGGAACTACCCAGCACCTCCACCACAAAGATGTTACGTAAAACGACACAAGGCGGGACTATTTACACTGTATTTACACTAGACAGACACAGTAGCCAAGATGGTGGACAGCCACCAGCACCCGACAGACCCGTCTTCTTTGTCGTCTGCCCCTGGCAGAATGTGTCTCTCGTAGCAATATTTTTGCTTTTCCAATAAAACTTAGTTGCAAGTAGAGCGCACTATCGTTCTCTTCTCGTGATCCGTATGTTTTCGCGATAGTTATTTATCACGCATCTTCTGCACTTCTACCATAATTTCTCATCTTCATTTATGTAGCATCAGAGCGAGTCTTGAGCGGGCATGCACTGATTTCATGTCTCGAGTCAGCCCCCGTTCTTGGACGTTTGCGATCGGATACAATTCTCAGCCACATGGCTACCTTTAAGAAATACTAATATCGTCCTTTTTCTAACCCGCTGATAGCTTCTTGCCCATGCACCAAGCAGGCTGACACGCCATGACAGGCTGCCACGCCATGACCCTGTACACGGATGCTACAACGTTTGTTGCATTTTGTGGCGCCTGCTTTACCCTCAGCCACTTCCTCTTCATGCTTCAACCTTTGCGTTTTTTGCCTCATGTCTGAAATTAAAAATTAGATTCTGGGGTTTTGCGTGCCAAAACCACGATGCGATTATGAGGCACGCCGTACTGAAGGACTCTGGATTAGTTCTGATCGTCTGGAACTCTTTAACATGCGCTGAATGCACGATGCACGGGTGTTTTTGCATTCCACCGTCATCGAAATGCAGCCACCGTAGCCAGGGTCCCATTCCGCAACCTCGTGTTTCGCAGCTTAACTCCAAAGCCATTTAGCAACCACGGCCGGCATGCCCAAAATCAACAACACCGCTGTATGAAATACCGCAATGAAGGCTATGGAATATGCGATACCACCAGTTTTTCTTTACGGTTAGCTCAATACAAGTACAGGGTGGTGGTGGTGATGACAGGAGAGAGTTGGGGACGGCCTTAAGGGCCGGCCTCTCGCAAAATCTAGGAGGGGTCTCTAGTCCGGAACCCCTGTGGCTTCTGCTGCAGCACGCGGTCGGGCCACTAGGGCTCGTTGATCCTCCAGGGTCGAGCAGCCGAGCAGGGCAGCCTCCCAGCTCTCTCGGGTAGGGGGGAATGGGAAGGGGTGTGGCGGGACCGCCGGGTTTGATGGGCAGGCCCACACCATGTGGAATGGGTCCGCGAACGGATGGTCACAGTGTGGGCAGGCCCCGGAGAACGCCGGGTTAAAGTGTCTGAGTATGGCCGGGCACAATACCGTGTTGGTGTAGAGACGGAGGAGCCAGCGCTCGTCCGCGTTGTTTAGGCCCGATGCCGGTGGTGGGAATCTGAGCCTGTGCGATTTGTACAGGGCCGTGATTTGTTTGAAGGATGTAGCCGGATTTGGTGCTGGAACATCAGGCGATGGAGGGTGAGGCGGATCCCGGTAATTTAGTGCGCGGGCTGAGGCATCGGCAGCCTCGTTTCCACCTAGCCCTGTATGGCCAGGGGTCCAGATGATTGTACGCGGGTTGGGGCGATCTAGATAGTAGCATCGTTTAAGAATTTGGGCTGCGCGTTCAGTGATGCAACCCCGGATGAGATTTTGGCACGCACTCCGCGAGTCGGTAATGATGATCCGAGATGCGGGGTCCGCTGCGGCGAGTGCTATGGCGACTTCTTCCGCGTGTGTGATGTCGGGTGCTCGTAAGGTGAGCCCTTGAATAGGTACGTTTTGGTGAACAACAGCGGCCGTGTACCACCCGCCGTGATGCGGGCCGGATGCGTCCGTGTAGAAGACCCCCGTGCGTGAGCCATATCGTTGCTGTAGGGCGTTAGCCCGCGCTATACGCCTACCATCGTGGGTCCCCTTAGTCATGTTTTGGGGAAGAGCCGGAATGATCAGGGCACCACGCCAGTCCTCAGGTATCGTGGTCCGCTCTTCTACCGTGTAGGTGTAGGAGATGTGTAAACGGTGTAGGAGGTCTCTTCCAGCCTGCGACGTGCCAAGTCGCAGGTACTGGTTGTTGAGATGAGCCTCTTTAAGTTCCCCGTATGTGTTTGTCATGCCCAGGTCTGCGAGACGTTGGTTAGATGTCGAGATGGGGAGGTCAAGGGCACGTTTGTAGATTTTGCGGAGTACAGTCGAGTGTATTCTCGTCGCATTTACGCAGACGCAGGTAGGGGGTCGAATACAGGATCCGGCTGGTCACGAATGCGTTGGCGAGGCGCAGAGCATCCCTGCTCTGGAGGCCTCCTCGTTTATTTTTAACCCGGTGGACCATACGGCCCACCTGATCCCCTACCGTACGCAGTTTACGCAGGGTGGTGTCGATCTTGCGGTGTGTGTGGATGAAGAGCCCAAGGACTCTGATTTCATCACGTTCCGGGATAGGCCCGGTACGCAGGGAAAGTTCGATTTGTGTGGTGTCATTTGGTTCGGGGCGAAGGTGCACGTATTCCGATTTGGCAGGTGAGCATTCGAGAGCGCAGCGACGGGCGTAGTCGTCTACTACCGACGCTGCTTGCTGCAGGCACGTCTCGATGCTGCCAAGAGATTCCTGGGTTGCCCATAGCGTGATGTCATCAGCGTACAAAGTGTGCTGCACGCCTGGGACATCATTGAGCAATGGGGGGAGGTGGGCCATGGCAAGGTTGAACAGGAGAGGAGAGAGGACCGCTCCTTGTGGTGTTCCCCGCGAACCGAGGGGGTACGGGCCATGCTCCTTGTCTTGAATACGGAGGTATGTCTGCCGTTCCATGAGGAATTGGCGAACATACCTGAAAGCAGTATGCCCACAGTTTGTCTGTGAGAGGTGGGTAAGAATGATGTCATGAGTGACGTTATCGAAAGCTCCTTTGAGGTCTAAGGCGATGTCGTCACTGGGGTGTTCAGCTGGTTCGATAACGTCTCGGTGTAGTTGCAGGAGAATGTCCTGTGCAGAGCGATGTGGCCGAAAACCGTACATGGTGCCCGCAAAGGTGTGTTGGGCTTCCAGATATTCAGAGAGCCTATCTCGGGCCATGCTTTCCATAAGTTTCCCCACACAGGACGTTAAGGAAATGGGTCTGAGATTGTCAGTGTTAATGGATTTGCCTGACTTGGGTATGAATGTAACCAAGGCCGTTTTCCAATCAATCGGTAGGGGCTCACGCCCCTCCCAGATCTGATTGAAATAGTCGAGGAGGTGAACGTACGCCGAGTCAGGGAGGTTGGCTAAAAGCCTAACCGTCACTCGATCCCTGCCCGGCGCCGTTCCTCGTTTCATTTTGGACAGGGCCGCCTTCAGATCGTGGAGTTGGAAGCAACGATCCAGGTCAGCGTTCTCCGTGCCTGCATAGGAGTACGCCGGTCCGAGGGGGTCCTGTTGGCGACCGCCGAGATATTTATCTCTGAGTGCTTGTGCCAATTTCTCCGCGTCTCCCGCGTATGCGTGAAGTGCACGCTGTAAGTGTTTTTGTGTTTCTGTGCGTGTTTGGCTAGGGTCTATGAGGGCCCTGAAAAGACGCCAGGTGTTACGACTTGACATCTGCGTAGCGGCATTGTTGCAGCGTTCCACCCAGTTAGAATCGGCGAGCTGGGCCGCGTACTCGTCCGCTTCTTGGGTGAGGGCTGCGATTCGTAGTTTGAGTTTTCGGTTGTGTTTCTGTCGGCGCCAGCGGCGGACTAGGCTGTGCCGAGCCTCCCAGAGGTGCAGGAGGTGGTTGTCCACTGCAGGTGTGGCCTCTGAGAGTTGAACCGTCTGCTCGGTGTGACGAAGTGACGACACGAGGTGTTGAGACCACGTGGCGTAGCCCTGGTGGGGTATGGGGATCGAATTGGTGTACTCCAATCGGAATTTAGTCCAGTCGGGAAGTTTTGCCTGCTGGTAAGGACGGGTAAGGGGGTGTGTTCGGATTGTGGTGAGGATAATGCAGTGGTCGCTGCCGAGGGTTTCCTCGGTGTTGAGCCAATCTGCGTGTCTGATGTTTTTGATCAGTGTGAGGTCGGGACATGTGTCGCGAGTCACAGAGTTGCCAATGCGTGTTGGGTGTGGGGTCCGTCAGGAGGGTGAAGCCTATGGTAGAAATCAGTTCCGCCAATTTTCTACCGCGTCGTTCCTCCCGATGGTAACCCCAATGGGTGCTGCGGGCATTATAGTCACCTACTATGACTAGTGGTTCCCTGCCTGCAGCCGCTCGCGCTTTGCTAAAGATGTCGGTGTACGTTATGTTGGGCAGTTTGGGTGAACTGTAAATGTTAAGAATGTGCATGGATGGGTCCTGCTTCCTAAGTGGGAGGAGGGTCACCATAGCACACGAGTAAGGCGGGTCGCATTCTAGATCCACCAAGTTGGCGGTGTAATTTCGGTGCACGCATATTGCTGTTTGTGCGTCCCTTTGATACACGGTATCATTTGTAAGGGCGGCGTGCTCGCCTGGCTCCTGGAGAGCCACTACCGCGGGTAAATCGGGATATGTTTCTAGGTGGAGCCGGAGAGCAGCCCACTTAGTACGGGCGCGAAATCCCAGGCAATTCCACTGAACGATTGTAAGAGGGTCCGAATTAGCGCGGGTGCGGCGTGATTTAGGGCTGTGTCCCGCCATCTTGGGGATTAGAATTTTGGGTGGCTTCCAGTAGAGCAGAGAGGTCCATAGGCGCTCCGCTGCTCGTTCTGGGGCTATTATCCGGGGTTGCAGTCAAACTGACAGGCTGCCGATCAGCCTCGGCCATATGAGGTAGTGGCCGTTGCATCTGCGATTTATTCACCCGTTTAAGCTTGGTGGTGGGTCGACGGGTGCTGGAAACGATTTGGGGCAGCTGGGCCACTATCATGGCCGGGATGCGGTCGAATACAGTTTGAATAGCAGCAGCGAGTCTATCCTCGATAGTGGTTACTATGGAGGCCATTTGGCCCTCCAGGTTGCTGAGACGCGCTTCAATCGGAGCTAGGAGTGCCGTGCAGTCCCTTTGTTCAGAGGGGGCACTGTCCATTGCTTCCGGTGCTGGCCCGGAAGGCGTCGAGGTAGGAAGTGGGGGCGAGCGGTTCACGAGCGCCTCCATTGCCTTTGTTAGCGAGGCCACTTTGGCCTTAAGTTGCTGAATTTCGATTTGTTCCCGCGAGGGAGTGGGAGGTGTGGGTGGTTTGGGTGGGTTCGGGGGGGACGGGGTGGGGAGGCTGCCGTACCCGTGCCGCTCACCTGAGGTCCTTGTCGGATGCGAGCAGCCCATGTGAGTTCCCCTTGGGCAGCAGGCTGGAGTACGGGTGGCGGCAGGTGCGATGTGGAGGAGGCAGGTGGGCGCTGCCTCGATGGAGACCTCTCGGTGGGAGGTCCCGGCGGAGTGAGGCCTCGCTTGGAAGGCCCGGGGGTCTCCGCTCCAGGTTGCGGGTGTGGAGAACATTTGGTGGCAGGAGATGGAGTCACCTGCTGTGAAGCCTGGGTGTCGGGCGGCCTCGGCTTCCGTGGTCGCTGGCGTTTGCCTTTCGTGGGGCCGGGTTGGCTCTCCAGTGGAGGAGTTGGCGATTTGGGTGGTGGCGCCCTGTAGCGCTCCTTACAGCTCCGGTCCCCGGTGACGTGGGGTCCGGCGCAAATAGCGCATTTTGGTGTGCACTCGTGAGGTGCCCGAGCGCCATCCATAAGTGGCACCGTGTTGCCACAGGTGCCGCAGAGGTTCGGCTTAGGGTAAGGGCAGGCGTCGGGGCGGTGCCCAACAGATCCACACTGGCTGCATGCTGGTATGGTTTTTTTGTACGGATGTACCAGGATTAGCAGGGCGTCGTAAGTGACGTACCTGGGCTTGATCTTGCCGGAAAAGGTGAGCCTCACCTTGTTGGTGGTGCCTAATCGCCGGATGTGGAGGATCTCGCCCTCCGCCCAGTAGAGGCGTTGTTGAAGTTCGGCTTCTGAGTCGGTACTACGCACTGTCACCACTCCGTAGCAAGAGTCCTGAGTATCCGCGCGTAGGTACCCGAAAAGGGGCACCGGTCCGACAGAGGAGAGAACTGTGAGTTCGCCAATCAGTTTGTCCGCAATAAGCGGGTCTGCGGTGTAGGCCAGGATGAGGTTTTGGTCCCGCGCCATCACTACTGTGACCAGCCGGTTGGCGTTTGCTCCAAGGTGGGCGATGAGCGCGCTGCCGGCTCCGTTCTCGGGGAAAACGGTGGTGAGGGACAATCGAGTCCACGGTTTCAGGACGACGACGAAATCCGTCGTTTTCGGCAGAGGTAGAGGTTGCCACGTGGGTTTCTTCTTCCCCTGCTGAGGGCCCGCGGAGCGCGTCGCAGGCGGCGGGAGTGTTGTGGAACCGGTTTGAGCTGCCGCGTCAGCAGCTGCAATTGCTGCGCCGCTCGCCCGCTCTCGTCTTGCCACCGCGGCAGCAAGCGCGGTGCTCTTGAAGGTTTGGGGCAGCTCCAGTCTGCTGTCCGAGGTCTGGATGGTTGTCCACAGCATGCCGTGGGGGTCGTAACCAGCGTAAGTGTCCGCCTCAGGTGCGGGAGTAGTTTGGGAACGATTCCCCGTTCTGCTCCGTTCTCGGGGAAAACGGTGGTGAGGGACAATCGAGTCCGCGGTTTCAGGACGACGACGAAATCCGTCGTTTTCGGCAGAGGTAGAGGTTGCCACGTGGGTTTCTTCTTCCCCTGCTGAGGGCCCGCGGAGCGCGTCGCAGGCGGCGGGAGTGTTGTGGAACCGGTTTGAGCTGCCGCGTCAGCAGCTGCAATTGCTGCGCCGCTCGCCCGCTCTCGTCTTGCCACCGCGGCAGCAAGCGCGGTGCTCTTGAAGGTTTGGGGCAGCTCCAGTCTGCTGTCCGAGGTCTGGATGGTTGTCCACAGCATGCCGTGGGGGTCGTAACCGGCGTAAGTGTCCGCCTCAGGTGCGGGAGTAGTTTGGGAACGATTCCCCGTTCTGCCGGGAGGCGCCATAGCTAGTAGGCCTAGTTGGGCCGCCACCGGCGTCGAGATGTAAAATGCCCGAGAAAGTCGTAAGATGTGTCCACTTGCCAGAAAGTGGTGTCCAGATGAACCGGATCATATTCCGGAGACGGTGGTAAGGTTTTCCTAGGGGTCCGAAGAGGTGGCTAGCGGTTCCGTGCGAAAAACGACGGAGCCGAAACACTGCACATCTGATCCGGTCGCGCGCTCGCAGCGCCCCCCACAAGTACAGGCGCTTATTTTCGTCTGCCTGCAGAGCAGAACAGACAGCACTGAAGGAAGTTGTACCCACGCCATTGCGTTCAGCAGGACAAATTCAGAGAAACTGAGCTACCGCATATAAACGTAGCCACGTTTTTGTATTAAAAGATTGACTTCAACAACAACAACAAAAACTCGCTGTTCTGCAGCGCTGCTGGTTGCTTCTTCGGTCATGGAAGAAAGACAAACAGTGTAACACATGTCACTCTTTTCACGATTTTGATGAGCGGGCTGGCCAGAATGGGGTTGAATTGGACGGCCGATGTGAGCGAGAGGAGGCGCATTCGCAATTCCATGGATCGACACCGCGCGCATGCTTCGTTGCAAGTTGGCTAGCGCTCGCAGGTGCCGCAATATTGAGTTCCCGCCTGTTGCCTGTACCTATATATTGACAATTATGTTATGGTGTTTTACTAGTGCAATATGTGAACGCACTTGTATGTAACGAGCTTGAGGTAGATTTGAATGGATATATAAAGGAACCAGAGTAACGCCTAAGCAATATACAAATCAAAGTGTTATATATATAATTGAGAAAATGCTTAGTAAGACCAAAGCAAATGTTTCAAATGATGACAATTGGTCCCGTAAAGCACGTAAGACAAATTTCTTAAAACAGACAAATATCCTTTGTGTATCTTTCCACTATACGCCACTATCTCTACCGGAACTATGTAACGTTGGAGGAGCTTTTAGCAATGCGTGAATTTACGAAACTGCAATATTTTTTTTTTTGGAACCACGCCAGTCAGCACCGGATCGCTCGTACTGAGCACACTATAGTAAATGCACATGCCGTGTCCATCGCTGCTGATTTGTTTAATGTTCAGTTTTCTTTGACGATTCGGTATCAGTGGATAACGGCTGGGAGACCAACACGAAAGGTGCCTGCTAAGAATGCCAACATGAAGACACTTTCTCGCTATAGTAAGCGTCTAAATCAAGCTTCTATAAGTTATTTGCAAATAATAAGGTAGTGACGTTTCACTTCGTGAAAGCGGGCTACGCGCGAGCGTATGAACGACGCGAACATGCACAGCGAGCACCATGGCGTCGAAGCACGAACTAAAAGGAACCAAACCCGGTGGTGCTCTTCACTTCCAGGCGCCTTCTTCCTCAGGCGCTTGCTTCCCTCACGGTCACACATAACTCGCCGATTTCACAGAAAGGGGGGGGGGGGGGGGGTCTTATACGCTCGCACGTAAGAAAACCACACTGCTGCACGGAATCGCATTTGATGCGCAAGAGAGGCACACACACGGAGCACTATGTGTTGTGCATGGGCCCATCTATGCATGTGCTCTTTGTGTTGCGTGGATGAACGTGCCGCCCGTTGGCGCGTAACTAAACTAACCACACTCTAATTCCCGTTACTATTTATCGCTCCGCGAATCTTTGCGATGCGTCGTGTTGTCAACTCTCACTTGGAATTTCTGGAGCTGTCGTAGTAGTCGAGGTGGTAGTCTCCAGCTGTGCTGGAGTCCCCTCTGTCGTGATGGGCGTCGATGTTGGGCCTGTGATACAATATAGGCAAAGTTATAAGACGCCTTTCAATATATTTGCAAACAGATATACGTCATGATATACGTCCTGCAGTGGACGTAAAATAGGCTGATGATGATGATGATACATCAAGATTAACATTTTG
The DNA here is from genome assembly GCF_013339745.2 of Dermacentor silvarum. Classification (NCBI taxonomy): domain Eukaryota; kingdom Metazoa; phylum Arthropoda; class Arachnida; order Ixodida; family Ixodidae; genus Dermacentor; species Dermacentor silvarum. The sequence goes on along the minus strand of NC_051163.1, from coordinate 98,595,577 downwards.
TCCACTTTTCCTACACTATGCAGGCTCACTTCATGTACTGGAGGCAGACATGCAATCCCCACGAATCGGACCGCAGCAGCTGCTAATCCCACACCGTCCCTTTGACCTCGAAAACCATGATATTCCAGTTTTACCAGAAATAGGATGTGTTCCGTCGTTAATCAGTTCTTGAAGCGCAAGCCTTAAGGCCCTATAGTAGCCGGACACAAAAATTTATTAATATTGACAAATAAATATGCTTTGTGTAGCTTTCCATTATATGCCACTACCTCTACCGGAACGCTCTGTAACGTTGGAGCAGCTTTTAGCAGTGCGTGAATTTATGAACTAAAATGTATGAATTAAAATAGCCCTTGGAAACCAGTCACCTAATATTGTGTGGCTATGCATGCCTTTGGTAATCTGCCCGTGGGATGTGGAGTTTTCTCAGGCCGCGCTGACCACAATACTCACCACATCGTTAAATTTAGAGGTAGCTGTATCGCTTCCCTTCCTAAAACGCAATATGCGTTTTTTTTCTAGTGGTGCAATATTTGAATAACGTTGAAGGTTCGAGGAACAGGGATAACCTATACATAATAATACAGAGCTCGTTCACAAATTTTATTATTTTTTACGATATACAAATTTACAGATCTTTCAAGAACGCAGGTCACATGCCCTTTAAATAGCCGCGTGCGTTTGAAGGGCTGGTAGGTATAAAAGAATGCGAACGCTTGCTGGATTCCCGACTTACTGAAAATATTCACTGTAAAACGCCTCATTTCCGGCATTTTTTAAAAGCAAATTTGAAACGGTGCAGTGATATTCACCAGAACACTCACCAGAACACACCAGAAACGGGTTTAGATACACAAATTCCAATACTTCCTAGAGAACCAAGTTATAGTTATAGTTATAAGGTGTTCCCTATGTAAAGCTACAACACCCGTGTTCTTGAAGATGAACCCCTGTGTACTCTCAAAAGCAATGTAAAGCAAGGCACATATGAGCGTTATCCAGTTATTCGGGCACAACATTGCGAGAGAATTAAAACAATTTCACTCATTCGATTTGTTCTATAAGTTTAGGTTATCTTATGCTAAGCTTCGGTTAGGTTAGGTGGGGCACCTTGCCGACAGTAGTGCGATAGTCCTGGTATGCTCGTATACGCCACGTGTCGCCGACCAGCGGACAAGTTCACACATAATGCGAGCTTTATTTAAAACTATTCACAGGGCCTCCTAATTATTGCTGCGTCAGCGACCGAATGAACAAACGCCTAAATAGCGCATGTGCACAGGAATAAAGCGCCTTCTTTGTAAAGATACACCCGTGTGGTAGGAGGACGACAATTTAATGTTCGTGATCGGTGTGCGGAACCGATATTTGAAATGCGCGGGCTTTTCCGTGCTTGTGCTCGGCGTGCGGGGCCGAAAAGCGCGGGAGTGAACGTCGCTGGTGCGCGTGGTCGGTGCGCGTGCCGGGGGAGACCATCGGAAACGACGGGGCAGCCAGGCTGACAGAACGGGCAGTGCAGCGAGATGGAGCGGACCGAACGCCGGCCCACGTCCCGGCATCCCGGTCCTGCACTGCGAACTGGGCGCCGCCCCGGCTTCTACCATCGTCGCGGGTCCTGCTGAGCTGGGCCTCGTCCCCGCTCGCACGACCGCTGCCGTGTTGCCGGGCTCGGGCCACGACCCAGAGCCCTGGTCCTGTTCCGCAAACCGGGCGCCGCCCCGGCTTCTACCATCGACGCGAGTCCTGCGGAGCTGGGCCTCGTCCCCGCTCGCACGACCGCTGCCGTGCTTCCAGGCTCGGGCTACGACCCAGAGCCCTGGTCCTGTTTTCCGAACCGGGCGCCGCCCCGGCTTTCACCCACTGCTGTGCTGGGCTTCGCCCCGGCTCTCATCCCACCGCTACGGTGCCGAGCTCGGGCTATGACCCAGAGCTAACGCTCCGGAACCAGGCTACGTCGTGGAGCCATCCTGAGCTTCAACCGCCGCCCGTATACCCCCCACCGTCAGAGCAAAGTCCGCCGAGCCGTCGCCACAAGGTCAGACTCCTGATTAGAACTGTGAGTGCTCGCCAGTGACAGTTAACCCAGTTATCTGTATAGTTCGTGTTCCCGTATTCGTCCCATGTGCCGTTCGTGTCATAAATACGTCTCTTTGTGTCTCTGGTTGCCTTCTTGTGCGTCTGGCTGACCTGCGCCCACAACATAACCATCACAATTTTGGCGAGCCTGCCAGGATCGGCTTTAACATCTTGCCGAAAGCTAGACGCACGGGAGGAAACCATGGATATTGAGAGACTGTACGCGATCGGCAAAGACATGGGCTTAGCTGGCGCCGCTCTTCGCGAGTGGATTGACGCGCAACGCGCGACAGAAAGGGAACTTCGCGCCCAAGCTCGTGAATATCAGCGCGTGAACTTTGAGCTAGAAGAAAAACGGCTACAAGTCGAGGAACGCGTTTTACTACTGAAGCTCAAGCTTCAAGAACAGACAACCAGTTTGCACGTGCGAGATACTGGACTGCCGGTGAGCAACCTCAAACTAATTGAGGAAGAAAGGATACGCGTCGAGGCTGTTCGATTAGCGGAACTTGCTGCAGCTAAGCAAGATTACGAAGAGAGGAAGCAGCCCCAAGAGAAAGAACTCAAGATATTGCAAGCAGAACTGCATCACATGAGAAAGATGCCCGAAGCTGGCAGATTCGATGGCGCCCGTGACGGCGTAGAGAAGCGCACCACTGAGGAGGCCTTGATGCAGGGTGACGACGATAAGAGGATGGTCGACATCCCGATCAAGGTTTGCGTAAACAAGGAGCAGAGCACAGCAGAGAAAGAGGTAGCTTCACCTCAGAACAAGAGTGAGTCTGTCATCGAAAATGATACCAGTGATCGCCAGGCAGCAGACATAACGAGGCATTTAGATTCCAAGAAACAGAGTAATGAGAAAGCCAGAAGATACCCGAAGCGTCCCAGATGTAAGGCAACGTGTAAGGGCACGAAGAACTTGCACAGAACGCCTAAGGGCAGGAAGAATATGTGGGTGACAATGAGAAACTCCAAGAAGCCAGAGTTCTACCAAAGCCATTCCAAGCCGTGCGAGCAATCTATAGCCGAAGGAAAGAGAAGGAAACAGGCTGGAAGTAGGCAAGCATGGGAGCTCCGAAAAAGGCGAAAAAAAAATAGTGCATATGCAACGGATAGGATAAAAAGGAATACTATTTAGGAATGGCCTCGGACAATTGAATTGTCAGTTACAAATGTGTGTTGTGAACAAGTGTATAGATGGAGTGTTTGGGACAATCAACTAGCGAACATTTGTAACAGTTAAGTGCAGTGCACTATGTGGTGTGAAGTGAAATTACCGGACCACAAGAAAGAACTCGCTGACGAACGGACGAATAAACGCCGCATTCTGTGTTTTGTGTTACTCATATTTAGTCGACGCGTCCTACCTCACCACCGCGTCGTTCTTGAACAGCGGGGAAGTGTGGTAGGAGGACGACAATTTAATGTTCGTGATCGGTGTGCGGAACCGATATTTGAAATGCGCGGGCTTTTCCGTGCTTGTGCTCGGCGTGCGGGGCCGAAAAGCGCGGGAGTGAACGTCGCTGGTGCGCGTGGTCGGTGCGCGTGCCTGGGGAGACCATCGGAAACGACGGGGCAGCCAGGCTAACAGAACGGGCAGTGCAGCGAGATGGAGCGGACCGAACGCCGGCCCACGTCCCGGCATCCCGGTCCTGCACTGCGAACCGGGCGCCGCCCCGGCTTCTACCATCGTCGCGGGTCCTGTTGAGCTGGGCCTCGTTCCCGCTCGCACGACCGCTGCCGTGCTGCCGGGCTCGGGCCACGACCCAGAGCCCCCTGGTCCTGTTCCACAAACCGGGCGCCGCCCCGGCTTCTACCATCGACGCGGGTCCTGCGGAGCTGGGCCTCATTCCCGCTCGCACGACCGCTGCCATGCTTCCAGGCTCGGGCTACGACCCAGAGCCCTGGTCCTGTTTTCCGAACCGGGCGCCGCCCCGGCTTTCACCCACTGCTGTGCTGGGCTTCGCCCCGGCTCTCATCCCACCGCTACGGTGCCGAGCTCGGGCTATAACCCAGAGCTAACGCTCCGGAACCGGGCTACATCCTGGAGCCATCCTGAGCTTCAACCGCCGCCCGTATACCCACCGCCGTCAGAGCCAAGTCCGCCGAGCCGTCGCCACGAGGCTGGACTACTGATTAGACCTGTGAGTGCTCGCCAGTGACAGTTAAGCCAGTTTATCTGTATAGTTCGTGTTCCCGTATTCGTCCCATGTGCCGTTCGTGTCATAAATACGTCTCTTTGTGTCTCTGGTTGCCTTCTTGTGCGTCTGGCTGACCTGCGCCCACAACATAACCATCACAACCCGCCTCCATAAAACCCAGCCGCTCTATACTCTTGAAAGCCTTCGTAAGCACAGAAAGTAAGAGCGTCATTTGCGCTCGTTATCGTGGCAGTTCATGTGCAGAAACTTGTCGCAGTCTACCAAGCGACACGCAGTATTTAAGTCGCATAACCCGCCCCTCCTTCTTTCCCCCTACCTCTCAGTCAATGCCGCATAACGCCGTTTAACGAAGCTTGAAGTTTTTGACTTACGTTCTGTCGTGATGAAAATGTAGCCCAGCGCCAGGGCTATGATGCACAGTACGATGACTATGCACGTCATGTACTGCGAACGGTCACTGCATTGCCAGTTAACAACAGTAGGTTAATTTAGCTTGCAACACTTCTCGATGGAGGCTGCATTATGCATGCATAATGAATCGTAATCTAGCCGCCCCCTCTCATGTACCGACGGTATTACGTTGGGCCATTAAACTAGAGAAGGAGATCTCAACAGTTTAGGACGCTGGGAAGTTGAGACCCCCGTTCGTAAAGCATTGGCAAAGATTATTGATGTTATTAGTGCAAGGGCGAATATGGCCAAATAGCGCCAAGTCTATGGCGACTAGCTGTAAGTTTCAGTTTCAGTTTATTATCGATATAAGATGCATGGTTGGTTGTTAGTAGTAAACAGGCGAGGTTCTCAAAGTCCAATGACTGCAGCGGGACCCTCGGTTAACAAGAAGATTACAAAATGATTAATTGATAGAGGAGTATAAATAATACGCAATCTACAAGTAAATATATTGTGAATGTCGTAGTGGATATGAATAGATTCGATTATATACAAGGAGTCATACATGTAAATAAAAATTACGCACATTATCAATACAAATTGTACAAACTTTATAACAAATGAAGTACACACTTTATGCACAAAGTGTTTAAGAGGACAACTACTTATACAATTTAAAGTTGATATTTATATGTATGCAAAGGTGACGATGATTTAAATGCGTAGGGTAAGTCATTCCAGTGGTGCATGAAATGATTTTCGATGGGTAGATGCAACGCGGCTCTATAGAGGCCTAAAAGCATTCACTGGAAAGTGCGTAAAATAGCTAATAAAACTGAAAATGACACGCGAGGTGCGAGACGTGTGATACATATAAAGGATATGCAACGATGGGATGAGATAGTAAAACATATGGGCTTAGGCAGGACCCTTGAACGCAAGGGCATGGAAGCACATGAACTACGAAGCGTTATATCGTAGCAGCAGCCCTCAGTGAGAACATCTGTTCCGAATATTTTTCCTCGTGTAGAGAGAGAAAATAAATGAAAGGCAGGGAGGCCAGGACAGAGCCCGGTTGGCTACCCTACATTGGGGAAAGGGAAAGGGGGAGGGAAAGATTAGGAGAAAAAGAGAAACTCCACTGTGGATATCGCCGACGTGGTAACAGTTTTCTGCTCTATATACGTTCCAGTCACCGGATCACAGACGGCCACTCAATACGGCAGTTTTTAAACATCGCAGCAGCGCTTTTCAAGCGAGCAACGATCCAATCGTACTTTTTTATTGGAGGTCATGATCCCAAGATCCTGTTCAAGGTGAACTGTTGTCTACCCAAGTAATTCAGAGCTGTACAGATGTCTTTCATTTGCAAAAGATGGGCAGTATCACAGTAGGTGTTCTAAACGACACTGTAGGGATTGCACTTGGCGCTATCAGCCATTCCAATGAAACACGCATATGCATTGGTGAATGCAACGCCCAAGCCTAAGCGGCACACTTCCGCTTCCTCACTTCGCGGAAGCCAAGGTAAAATCGGCAGTTGCCGTGCGTAAAGTTCAAAGCTGCTTCACTGTAAAAAAAAAAAAAGGTTGTGTGCCAACAAGTATTGCCGGATGTAGTGGCGTTTGCTGTCGTTAAGTTACAAGCAAGTCCTTTTTTGTCTAATTGTTTGCTTCCCGACATTTAAACAAGACGTGGAGGACGGTCAACGTATCGTCACACTTGCCACAGATAGGAGGTTCCTCACTACTTAAGAAGTAAGAGCGTGTGCAACATGCCGATATGTAAAAGGTCGCGACAAAATTAGCTCAGTTTGTCGTTCTTTGCTATTGGAGATGAACATTCCCAATCCGGCTCAATTAAAAGCAGCTCATTTTACGTTTCAGTGTCCCTGATTCGTTGTCAATAGTTTCTTAGTTTTTTCAAGCAAAACTGGTACCAGGTTCATAGCGGTTGCCACCTCTTTGAGAATTGGGATTATAACCATATCTTTCCAAGAAGATGGGATATACTCTGAAGACCATATGGCGTTGATAAGAGACCGGAGAGTTTTCTGGGTTTCAGTGCATCGGTGTCTTATTACATCAATAATTTGGCGGGATAATGAAGCAGTGTTATTACAGCAGTTCAAGATGTCTGGGGCTCTGCTAAGCTATATGCATGGTTTTATGTGTCATTTGGTGCGCATTTTTTTTCGAAAGACTACGGTTCTGCTTGTGTGTATCTCAGGATTGTTCCGGAAAAGTTCAAGGCGCTGGAGATCAAAATGTACACGCGTGTTGAAAATGTACATGCGGAAAATACCTCTGGTCTTTGAGAATATCTACTTCCGTATTCACCGAAGGTAATAGGTTTGCCTGCTGGCCTTGGTTTCTATTATCTCTATTCCATAATTTTCACTTGTCTGTATAAGTATTTGTACCGGAGATAGTTGTGCCTCCTACCGTATTGGCGTGACTTTTTCCTTGTGATTTTACCCATGCTAGTTTTTCAAAGTTCCAAAATTACGAAGGCGTCCGCACGTTTTTTTTTTTTTTTTTTTGCTGCTTCTGCGCTTTCGTACATTCATCATTTCATCATGGAACTCGCCCTCTGGTAGCCACTCCTTTCTTTCTGCGATGTATTTCGCTGCAGCATAAGTAACAAAAGCTGTGAAGTATGCAAAAACATTTATCCTTAAAGGCGCAAATGTCATCCCTCGATAAATGTGCCAGTTCTCGGAACAGCTTCCAGTCAGCGAATTCCACCTTCAACCGAGGAACGTGTGGCGATCATTTATCCTACTTTGTGTTCAGCACTCTAGTAAAGTATTCGCTGCAGTAAGGATCTTCTAACATTCCTCCTGAGGTACGGCTTTAATGTAGGATATGCTATGCTCAAATCGATGAAGGAGTTCACTAATCGCACACCCCTACACCTTAGCCTCTGAGCTGTGCTACCAGTGCTAGCAGAGGCCAGTGGTGTGGGGTAGTCCTGGGAAGGTAGGGCAGCCTCGGCTGCTCCTACCGTGGAGGCCGTTGGTGATGCCGCCTGCTTCGCTGAGCGTGACGCGGATGGCAGCCAACTGCCGTTGTGATGCTGCCCCCCGATGCGCCACTGTGGCGAAGGATGTGCTCTGTGCAAATGTTGCTGTCGTGCTTCTCAGACGTTATGTTTTCATTTGCTTTGTTAGTTAATGCGATTATCTTATTTTCCTTCTTTCAAACTGCACATCATCTAGAGTATGCAGCATGGCCACCATCACAATTGATGTAATGGAGCTCGGTATCCCCATCGTCAGCTGAATGCTCCTTAATACCACATTTCGGACAGGTAAGCTACCTTCGATAGACCGGAGAAGCATGGCCAAAACACTGGCGCTTAAAAGTATTGTCACCGATTTGGAATGTACAGTCGTACTCTGACCTTGGAGTATATATGTACCCTGTTTCTTTGCCTCCTGCAATCTGCTAGAACTAAATTTGACGACTGGATAGTTAGTTGGCAGCTATTAGTCGTCGAGTCTGATTTTGATCATTTGTAGATTGCGTTTTCATCCTTCCAGGAACTCCTGCAAGGATGACAACGCAATCAACTATCAGCTCATTCTCTGAAATTACGCCTTTGACAGTATTCAGGACTCGGTGTGTTGTTACGGTGATAAGGGCATCTCCAAAGGACACAAGGTTGGTTGTTATCTTAACGCACGGCGATTGGTCTCCGAATTTAGGTATGATGTTCCCATTGGCTCACTCGGTGGCTTCATAGTAACTTCCAATGGTCTCTGTGAGACAATGGGACAGCAAAAAGCAAAATCATTCTGGCTTTCTTGTCCTATTTTGGGGATGTCTCCGTGTTCTCTAAAAATAATTGGAATGTAGCATCGATTCACCCCCTTTTTTTGAGGAATGATCAGTGGAGAAGTGTTTGGAAGATCTCATAAAATGTATCGGATATTCGAGGTCAATGCCATTTACCTAACAAGGAGTCCAATGACGGGAGACTGCAGGTTATGTGGGGAAGCAAGCCCTGCCGATGTACATTGTAGCTATAACCATTTATGTTGTAACCAAGGCTGGTAACCTAACACCAGGTTAACCCAGGCCGCCGTGGAAGATGAATGAAATGAGAAAAAGAGAAGTAAACCAGAGAGATTGTACAAAGAGGATAAAAAAGTGGAAGGTAAGCAAAATACCTGAAGAGGTACTTAAGTTATCCCTACGTGGACGAATGCGAGAGCATTGCGACCACGTCTGCAGAAGCGCGGCGATGTCCGCGGGCACCACTGGCGGAGTCACGTGACCCGAGCGGACACGTCAGCACAAACGCCGCCAACGTCACGCGACCAACGTTGTTCGTCACAAGGTTCGCACAACGCAAGGTCGTGTGTTGGAGTGCCTTCATTCTACCTTAATTAACTATACCGCCACCTTAACACCCCCTTGGAGCACAGGGGGTGTTAAGGTGAAGGTATAGTCAATAAAGGTAGAATTAAGGCATTCGAATCCACGGCCGTGGTGCCGTGGTTTGGCAACGCACGGAACGCCGGCTCACGCAGAAGCCGCTTAGAGGCATTGTGAAGCCAGCCGAAGTAGTTTAGTGGGTATGGCTGCGCAGTGGTAAGCCGGAAGTTGCTGGTTTGATTCACCACTGCGTCTGCCACATTTTCGTAGGGCCGCATTGTAATAACGTTTCTGCACCGTGCATTGTGGTAACAGTAAACAAGCACAGCTGCTCCAAATTAATTTGGAATCCCCGACTACTTCGTTCGTAACAATCACATAGGGGTTTGTAAGTAAGCACCGGTTTGTAAAAGGATAGACGCCAGCGAATCGTCATTCTCCTTATATTACAGGAATCGTGCTCGGTCCACTAGGGCGCTCACAAAAACCTAACCATAAGAGCAAACATACTTGTGAAGGCGATTGGGCCAGTCTCGTATAAAAACACTTTTATTATAGCGTCCATTGCGAAATTAGCTGTGCCGATGTTTATGAATTTGAAGGACACTTTGGGACTCCTTCAAAATAGCGATCCACAGGAACATGGCGCCATCATTGAACCACTTACTACATAAATATTCTCTTTACACAAAACGTATACCGCGCTATGTCCGAAGCAGGGGCTGCAGTATAAAGTCAGGTCAACGATATACAGTGCGAACTAAACCCGTGCATGGCATAGACGTAACTCATATCTCATGGTCTACTTCATATGGCATCTGACATATGACATCTGACATATGTCATATGACAATATTGCAAGGATCGCGCCTATGCAAGAGGCAAATGGTGCTTACCGCCCTGGCGCTGGCGCTGGCGCAGGGTCACAGGCTGTGAAGGCAAAAACGGTGTTAAAATTAGTGCGGGGAGTAAACGCGCCGATTTGACGAGTGCATTTATTGAGACACCAGACAACCTCAATGCGCTGCCCACACAAGCACAAAAGGACAGATGCAGGAATTGAAACAGGTGAAATAGGGCTGATGGGTGCACACAACTAATTGCTGACACGGAACCACCGGAATCCCGCCGGAGTAGATAGCTCGCTGGGCCTGAAATTTCGCGAGTAAACTGTTGCTGACACGTGCGACGAAGGAGATGCTCGAGCTTTCTGGCGACTATGAGTGTAGCCATCAATTCTGGCACGGAATAAAGGCTATAAGATGTTTTGAACTCTTGGACGCAAAAATAAAGTATGTAGAGCAGACACTAACGCAGAGTGCGCCACTACACGTTGTCTATTGTAGAGGCCGGTCGAGTAGATATTGAATACACGTAAGCAAGTAAACGAAAAAATATCTAGGAAAGGCAAAGTCGGGAATCTACTCATGGTAATGACAGATTACGTTTAAAATTTTCTGATCCGCAATGCAAAGCTTAACTTATGCGATACTGTCGTATCTTCAGCTGGAGATCCCCGACGTTCAGGCGGTTACAAATCTTGCCACCAAGGCCAATGTTGGCATGAGTTCTGCGTGCGTTTAACAGGTTTTCAGGCGCGTCACGTTCCTGGGGTCCTATATATATTCCAATCTGCTTTTATTCAGGCGCGTCACGTTCCTGGGGTCCTAAAACTATTCCAATCTGCTTTTATTCCAATCTCCTGACGTCAAATTTACGTAACCGCCGACGCAGGCATGGGGCGGTGACCCGCGGCGTTGTCTGAACAGCCTAATCAAACACTGTCCTCGTTTATAGGGGATCACCTTTGTTCACTTGCAAAACGAATAACATTGCCTACACTAAGCGGTTTTTGTTATCTAATTGGTTGAGAAGAGGCGAGGAGCACGCTCAAGTAGAGATGGTTTGTATTGTGCCGAACGAGCGCAGTGAAAATAGATAACTGGATGAACAGGGTGGTGGCGCGGTCTCCGATTGATCCGCTTTCCGTTACTTAGATTGCGATGGTTGGTCGAAAAATCGGGGCGGAAAGCAACGTATGCTCAAGAATGACGTTGAAACGGATCCTCAGCAAAGAACAGTCGGGAAAGCGATGTCGTATGCGTGCCGAAAGGGCTCGGCAACGTTTACTGCCCCCCCGCAACACACGCACATACAGGGTGTTCACTTTTAAGCTTTACAGAATTTTCAAGAATCGCCTGTGGCAGGCGATTATCATTAAGCTAGGTTATTCGATGAGGCGGACATTAGGAGCACAAGCAATTGAAACATCAAAAAGCATTGAAAAAAAATTGAAACATTAACAAAATTAATTAACCAACTTCTTAGTGAATTGCTTTACGACACATATTGCAATTAACGAATTGTAGCCGGTAAGCTTGTCAGGCGTGTCCACTTGGAATGAGTTTACAGAATTCCCCGCCTAACAATCCGGCGAAATAATGTAGCAATAATAAACTTGGCCTTATACTATACAGTGTTTTGTTTTTTACCTGCAATAAAATTTTAAAATTTAGAAACATATAAATCGTGGTCACGTTATCTTTAGCATTCGAGTGTACGGATTGGCGGCCTCTAGATACAGAGCAATTTCCGCACTTACGTGCGTATTAGTGAAGTTACAGTAATTTCAAATTATCAACAACAGGTGGCTACAGCAAATGAGTACTATGGAGCCCGTTCTGGACACTACCTATCCCAACGATCAAAACTTGAATAGCGGAGTTCATGTGGGAGTCACGCGAACAATTAGTTTCCCTTGGCAGACTCGTTGAAACCGAAACTGGCCGCAAAAAGAGCGTCTGTGTCGTCGATGTCGCTAGCGCTTCAGTGCCGGCGGGCCGCAAAATTTACTTCGTCATTCAGTCGTGCTCCACGTTGCGCTCTGTTGTAACCGGGTGCAACCCCCCCCCCCCCTCTCCCCGCTCCGAGTTGGTGTGCCACTGGTCCTTTGGTTACCACGGCCACATCAGAGTCAGCAAAGTGCTTCGCCCAGAAAAGGTGAGCATTGCTTTGCGTCAGGGGCCACAAATAACCAGACATGCACAGCGCTACCCTAATAAAACGGAATAAGAAATAACGCTCAGCTTAGCACCACCATAATTGCCCCTTATATTTTCGGTAGTAATCTTTTCTTATTTCTTCTCTCTTCTGTTATGGTGCTTCGCGGTGCATTTCCAGAGCTGACAGCGCGCACACCTCGGTGGATTAATAAGCGAAGTCGCAGAGGCTGCAAGTGGCGCTCGCTTGTTGAGGCATTTGTGCGTGTGACTGACTCTTGCTGGAACTGCGGCTCCCTAGAGAAGGACCAGTTAGGAGCAGTGTCGCAACACGCAGCCATTTCATATTTGTAGACGCGGTTCGCACTGCGTTATCTACCGACCGAGTTTCTTTTATTGCTTTTTTTGTAATATCCGAAGCTGGTGAAAGGCTCTTTAAATGGACTAGTCCAAAATGGGCTAATATGTAATGGGCTATTATGTTAGGCCTAAGATATGCGTCGCTCAGTTTATAATATTCAGGCTAACGGGGCTTTTAGCTCTTATTCTAGGGCGCTGTTTGCGCGTTATGCTGATTTATTATTTTTTTCTATCCTTCAGTGTTCGGGAGGGTGGATTTTCAATGCAATGGTTTGTTTGACCAAAGTACTCACGCGCAGGTTCTTCGGGGCCTGCAATGAAAGCAAGAAGACGTAAGAAAAAGGCAAACACGTTTCAGTAGTTTTTTTTTTGTATTGCTGGTTTTTAGGCTGCTCCTAAATATCCCCTTCCCACACGGCATCCACATTAGTGGACCCGACCTATTTTTGCCACTTCGGTGCAGCAATAGCAAGGAATAGAGCACGAACGTTAAACTTAGGGTAAATGGAACATTCTGCTAACCTATATTACTTTCATTTTACTTCCGACTAATTTGTATCGTTACAAAGTACCACTTTGGTGAAGGCACTACCGTGTTTTACGTGACGTTTGACGTGAGGCATGTCGGTAGCAAGCTCTAAATATTTTTCTTCCTTGAAGTGATTATGACCAATAAATAACTTCTGCGTGTTATTTGAGCGGGTGGTTCAGTCTTGCTTATGAAGCATGACTAATTATGATGACATCACAAAATGCACGAAGAGTCATTCTACCACCTTGATTTTCTTTCAGTGGAGTCTCAATCACCATGGCACAAAAATTATGTATGTTTCACACGTGTATAGACAGTCTATCGTAATTGTGTCTGAAGGGAGTATAGGTGGGAAAAAGTTATGCATCACCCAGTTTACAGTATTCAGGCTAACTAGGCTTTTAGCGCTTATTCTAGGTTGGCGTGCTATGCTGATTTATAATTTCGGTCCTTAATTGTTCGGGGATTGGATTTTCAATGTCATGGTTTGTTTGACAAGGTACTCACGTGCTGGATCTTGGGCGCCTGTAATGAATGCAAGAAAACAGAAACAAGAAGGCAAAAACATTTCAGTAGAATTTTTTCCAGTGCTGCTGGTTTGAAGACATCGTTCCAACACGCAGATGCCGTTGTGTTCGAGCGTCAACTTTATTAAATATTTTCATATTTATATAACAGTTATGTTGCTGTGACTGTGGCAAATATTTTCCATTAACGATATGCATAAAACAAACCTTCTAAGCAGTGTACTTTTGCAGTGAATATATCTGAATTATTTATCCTAATTGCTCCCGCCGTCTACCAGAAATAAATGCAACATTTTTCCCTCCTGTATTAATGACATTTTTTTATTGGAAGGAATAGTAGCAGAAGCGCAGACCCCAGTAGTATGACAGGCTTGGTCTCCCATTTTTTAAACAACATTCGCACTGTTTTAGACGCATTGTACCTGAGGTGCAAGCTTCTAGTGGCAAAGAAGCAAATATTTGCACATAGTTATATTGGCTCAGAGTCAGCGTCAGATATACTCAATGAGCACCATAAATATGACGACGCTGACAGTGTGTCATTAAGACAGGGAATCCCCAATAAACGGCCCATTAGCTGAAGGACGCAGGGAGACTTACCAACCAGTTACAAATATGATGTCACTAAACATCCACAATGTTGCAAGAGCAGTGTTCAAGCTCCACTATTTCAGGCGTACGGTGAAGGTCGCCTAAGTTGATTCACAATAACATCTTAAAAACATGACTTGTACAGTACGCCTACCGCATGAGGCAATCTGATGACACATAAGTGGCAGTGGTGTGCAACTGTTCTCAAGCAATGCAAACTGCCCTGTTGCTGTGATGAAAGTTATTACACCAATGCAGATCATTTTGAGGTAGGATAGATGCTAGCGCAGTTTTATTGACCAAGGTACGTACCTGCCGGTGGAGCGGGCGCGGCAGCTGCGGCGGCTTTAATGGATGCGATAAAAAAAAGGAGAGGAATAAGAGCATAACGAGGGAGATTACGATGGTATTTGCATATTGTCACGTAGTAGTGACGGTGAAGAAAACCATCGCAAAACTGTGAATGACGAAACGGACTTTATTGGGCGAACCTGCGCCCACAAAAGCAAGTTGCACTCAAAACGCAACGATAGCGGCGAACACAGTCGGCGATCGTCTAAATTTGATCAGTGGCGAAACGCGTCGGCTTTTCTACACGAGTCATCGAAGGTTCCACAGTAATCCCTGGTGCCCGCGTGTCTTTCAGAAAGCACTAGACAATTCGCGTCGCTCATACAATCAGATTACGTAAGCGTCGCGACAACAGACAATGAATAGAAGCATCGATAACGTTCGAGAAACTTCCGATATATGCAGGCGTGTCCTGCGGCGAGCGATAACGTTTAACATTTCTTAGCCGGGGAAAAGCGGTCACCGGTGAACGATAAACAAGTACACGTGTTTAGTGTACTTGTTTCAAGTACACTAAACACGTGTACTTGAGTGAAATTTCTTAATCAGATATGTTCAGCGTGGTGCCACCGCAGCCCAGAGACGTCGTATTATCCCATCAGCAAATATCGGCTGTTTAATTAGAAGAAAAGAAAATTGAAATTAAATTGACAAGCAAGCAAAGTCCGAATTCCTAAGTGAATTCGAAGAGGTAATTGGATTCGCAACAGCTGCCTCGATATCAACGCTGACGACTGGCGCGCTGCTGCTGCTGAACAACACGAGAAGCGGCGACGAAGCGCAGATTTTTGCCGCGCAACTCAATTCACAGAGCCAAAATGACCGCAAAAACGTACCTGCGCAGTACGCCTAACGAACCAGAATTGACGACACAGTCCAACACTGATTTCCTAAATAATCTCATCTGGGGTGTCCCTGCTAATTAAGATGCACCTTGCAAATGGTGCATTTTATTTGCAAGCCAAAAACAACCTGACAGCTGCTTCGTTATCCCCGCAGACACGTGAGCTCTAGTGACAAACAAATAGTGCGCGTAGCAGGAATTGCCGCGTAAATCTATTGACGATGCCAAGATCGTCGTGTTGTTCTACATGTCAAATTTATCCATCAACCCTTCCGCAGTGCGTGGTTGAAGACATCGATCCGACATTCTTGCCAATCGCGTTGAAACACTTTGTTATGTTACTGTTACTCAGATCGTTCGCGATGTGACCATACTTAAGTGACTGTCTGCGCTGGCACTCTTCCTTTAGCAATGCCATTAGAAAAGCACTGCAACTTTTCCACAACCGTGATGCACTACGCGTAGAACTCTGAATTGTTACTTGAAGCTTTCTGGAAAATCCAACAATATTTACCTGACGTAGATACAGCGTATAACCAGTGCTTTCCGTCTACATCGTCAGTTTGAAGTTAGAAAATCATTACAAAATTTTATGACGACTGCCTTAAAATCTTTGAATAAACATGTACCGGAAATATATTTGCAGCACAGATATTGCATATTTTGTGATGACATTGGAATAAATGTTCCAGGTTTTACAAGCAATTGGTGGAAAATCTCGAAAATGCACTATTATAACCGCGGTGTAAACGGATGTTGCGAAAACGGCTTCACCTTTGCTATGACGGCTTCTGATGGATATTGAGTTACGACAACGCTCATGCAGTGAAAGGGATGCTGGCAGTGGAGATTTCGTCCATTGGTGATTTTTTTTTACCTTCGTACCGCCATCTGGGTGCTATGTTAGCTCTTAATTGCATCCAATAATGTCCCTCAATCACATTAGGGCAAGTTGAAGCCGCGCAACACCATCGATATGACGACGCTGACCAGACAATGAGGTATCACCTCAACGTAAATTATTTACCATTTCTTTATAACATGTGTCAAAAAGATATACCTATAGAAGAAACTGGATTCTCGCAAGCAATATTACCAGGTGAAATGTCATAAGCATTATTGACTACGTAAAAAAGCACATTTAAAATTTACGCCCTAATTAACTTGGGGTCGAATTCGCAAAGCTCGCAAGGAAATTTCCGCGTAAATAGTTTAAAGGGTGGAAGTGTATTTGCGAAGCCAAAAAAAAAAAAAAAACACCATGATAGCTGTTCGTTATCTTATCGCTGACGACTGGCGCAGTGCGTTTCAAACTTAGACCCTTTTATCCGCTCTGTGGCAGCAGTGTGTTCAAGACCCAGAAAACTTCCTGTTCTGGACAAAAGAATTCTGTCACATAGTATAATGTGGGCACATATTCTTGGTGTTCAAGTATGATGTGTCATGGGCCGGTATTTTGTAGCGATGCCTTTTGACTTGTTCTATACTAGTCGTATCATGCACCAGTCACGGCCGGCTGATCCCGTTGATAACGCGAGCGGACCGTCGCTCTGACCACAGACAAAGCGCGATAAGCACGACAAGCCATTACTACCGGAAAGGCATCGCTACAAAATACCGGCCATAACGTGTGTCATGCGTCGAGCACATGGGCTTTTTGTTGTAGTTAATAAAATTCACTTTTCGATAGCTCCAACTCTACTGCCGAACTGGTGCCAGCATAGAAAATATATAGGCCATTGTAACTGGTGTTGTTCCAGGGGGCTTAACCGGAAGTCCCCCACGAACTCATGTTTGCAAACATAAGAATAATTTTTACTTCGTCTTTCTTGTTTTTTTTTTTTTGGGGGGGGGGGGGGTTACGTGTAAGGCAGTTCTGATTATGAGGCACCCTGTAATGAAGGGCTCCGGGTTAATTTTGACCACCTGGGGTTCTTTAACGAGCACTACAACGCAAGCACACGGGTGGTTTTGTCCGGAAGTTTGCCTTCATTTCTCTGCATCTTTTAATGGCAGAAAGGAACCTTCAGCTACATTTTTTACACCAGATTTTTCATTGTAGTGGGCACTTGCCACCAGGTGCCATTGTCGCAGCCACTATGACGAAGGCATGAATGGAGTAAGTGGTATCAGTGGTGTTGTTCACTTGTTTTCTCGCATCAACTCCCGAGCATACCACGGATCCAGACATCCCTCAAGGGATCGCATCGGCATGCTTTGCTATGTTACTCTGACTGTGAAGCATGAACACCCCTTGCAAAAAGCACACAGAACCGCAGGTTCTGTATGCCTAACCTAACCTAACCTTAATACTTGCGAAGACACCCAGGCAAGAAAGCTCAAGAAGGCTCAAGGCGCGCAGGCGTAGAATCACTCTCTCACTCCCTGCCGCCTCTCAAATTGTGCGCGTGCAAAACGACAGGATGACACTCACTCTGCCATATCGTGTTCCAACCCCAGCTGTAATAAATCGCTTTACGGTTTAGATTTGGGGCATCTTCAACTCAAGGCAGCCATTGCCGGGAGGGTGCAAAACGACTTGCTTTTTAGAGTGACTTCAGCACTCGTATCCCTCACCGAAACATTGCTCCGACGCAGTAGGAATATTGCGAAGAAATGCCGCAAATGAACGGTTAGCTGCTCCATTATTAAGAATATCTTAAATTCGACTAAATTTTATCTCATACATCTATGTTGAAAGGAGAAATTGCTTTTTCTTGGCAACCACTGCACCAAATTTCATGAGGTTCACTGCATCTAAAAGGAAAAGATGATATCTAGATGCTGTTGGTAGCAATTTGTTTTTATTTTGAGTGAATTATATAATGAACATTGCTGAAAGTCGCAAGGTTTCAGGAAACCAGACTAACAAGTTAACTCTTAACGATGGAAAATTTCGCAATGTTCGGTTGCATGTCACAGTACATCTAAAGTGGATAAAATGTAAGATGCATGGCTCTCAAATGCACTACTAAAGGTGAGTAGCACTTCGGGAAATCACACAGATACAAATCACATCGATCGAATTCACATCAGATACAAATTCGATATCACACCTGTCTGCTTTGGATGTTCTCACGGAAGCAATTCACGGAACTGCGACATGTGTTCTAGGTGCAGAGCTCAGGATTTGTAAACTTCGTGCTTTTTTTTTCATACTTACAAACGTTTGGCAATTTGGGTAAAAATGTCAGGCCATAAATATAAATTACGCTTATAGCAGTCTCAAGAATTTAGCATTTTCGCTCAAATTATATTGACGGTTTTGGAGCTGATAAAATCCACTAAATTAAAATTGGTCCACGGGCTGTCTCGGAAAGAATTTCCGCGTTAACATGTATTTGAATAGGCGGAGTAGTGTTTGGACCGAGCGAAAGCTTCATTAATAGAAAAAGAAATTTGGAGGCGTGACACTCCTGCCAGGGTACTTACCAGTCAGCGCGCGCGTCACGGCGGCTATAATGATTGAGACGACAACGACAAAAAGATCAAACGAATAAGAAATTTTAGTGATATTTCTCGCATATCTATTTCCGAGTAGAACATCTAATGACATTTGTGCTTCTTGATACCGTTCTAGCTATATGGAGCTATACTTCTGGGTTAAGAGAAAGTTGTTTTAAGCTGGAAGAAGCGCGTTAATCTAACGTTTACAGCATGTCTGGAGCGTTTGGAGGTCGTTTCTTTATTAGTGGCGTGAGAGAGCCTCTTTGTCGATATTTGGACAAGAACAGCTTTCGCTCTGTCCTCTCTAGTGCGTCAATGCTTGCTTATGCTTTAGAATACAATATTTCCGAAACCATGAGTCACAATTTTTTGACATATACAAATAGGTTTCCGATTAGTGTTACAATTTGTTGCTTGTATTAGCCAACATGATTGATTTCAAGAGACGGAACTGATCATTGGTGGTAGTGACTTCAGCGAAACCAACACAGTCATCCACAAACACCGTGCCTTGAAGTGGTTCATCTATGTAAACAATATCATTAATGAAAAGGGAAAATACAACGGTGCGAGAACGCGTTCTTGAGGGACGCCCCATAAGACCGGCAATGCCTTAGACGAAACACTGTCAATAAAAACCAACTGCGCGCGGTTAGAGAAATATCCTGTATACATATCAACTAGGAATGGAGGAAGTCTCACACATTCTTCTGAATGAGCTTAATGTTGAAACAACGTAGAAAGCTTCACTAAAATGAGTATGAATCAACCTGTCCTGCGTTAACTAGGTTAGTCGAATGAGTGAACAAACGTCACATAAACCGTGTGACTGCGGAAAACAATTTGCTAAAACAGTGCTGCCAAGGGAAAAGTTTATAAGTTTGCCGCCGTGCGCAAAACCATCTTACAATGAATATGTAAAGAGAAATTTGCAAGTAGGACACTCGACTAACGTACTTACCCGTAGCCGCACCCGTTTGAACGGCTATAATTAGTGCGATGGAAACGAAAAAATAATGAAACGAATTAAAAAGAATATCGGTGCTAATTCTCGCATTTATAGCATTTATAGGAATTCACGCTTTTTCATACCGTTGTAGCACTCTCAGAGATCGCTATAATCACATCACAATGGTTTGATACTGCGATCACTTATGATACAAAGAACTGTGCAAGATATGTGTACATTTAAGAAAGAAAAAGACTGCACTGGGAACCCCTCTTCGTGGTTCCATCAGGGTATTCACGACACTGATAAGCAGTTTCATTCTTCTTCTGGAGGTTCTAAGTCCTAATCGAAATTCGGAACACACAATTTCACTTATTTAGCCTGTCTAGTTACCCACGTCTAGAGATATACAGCAGGAAGCAGAGTGATAAGCACCCTTGTTGACTAAATACCCCTGTCACACTGGAAAATTTAGTGTCACTTTGAGCAAGTGCACTTTGGCTCACAAAGTGTCACTTTGGCGGTGCGCTGCTACACGAGAAAGATAAGTGCACTTTGAAAATAATGGCGATGGCGATGAGTGAGTCAGTAGCACAGCATATATTTGTTATTTTAGGCAATACTTACTAAGTAATGACGTATTATATATATGAACAGAATTTAGAATAAAATTTAGGTGCAAATGAAGTGAATCATTGCAATCGCATTAAGAGCCATCGATCATCACGAGTCAAGACAAGACGGCGTCGTATCCGAGGCGAGCGCATTCAAAATGGTGGATTTCGTTGCAGATGACGCGGATAGTGACAGGCGTTTGGAGCGTCTTTTGACGGCACTTATTTGATCCCGAAGGAGGCGCTCGCGGCTAACGTTGCTCGACGGCAGACGCATCGGCGGACGCGGCATTGCACGACATGTGCTCTGGCACGCCCCCGGCGGTCGTGGCCGTCAACAGCCTGAGAGCGAGAATAGTAAACTAGTAATAGAACGTTTTAATGCGTATTAGTATTCATAATAATGAAAACAATATTTAGAAACCTACTCGGCTTTTGATTTTAGTTGATTTCTGAGCCCCGGCTGCCGAGACTACGCACTTCGAGTACAGTGCCTGTACTTCGGGGGAGCGAAGTGAGTTTGGCGAACGCACTTGCCAGCGAGTGCGCTTTGCAGCAAGTGTCACTACGCGTGCCCGTGCGACAGCGTGCGAATGACACTCGGGGCGAAGTGCACTCGCTCAAAGTGCACTTAGGTTGTCCCGTGTGACACGGGTATAAAATGAGCTATAGGCCTATAGTGACAGGGTGGCCGTAGCGCGCTGAGGAACAGCCCCGCGACAGGCAGCAGTAAGAGCAATGGCATGCGATTCAGACCACGGGGCAAAGCGTACACGGCGCTTCCCCGCTGGAAGTTTCTTATTTTCAAAAATATTCCTCTTCCTTGCAGCGATATAGCACTGCGGTTTTGAATGCCGGGGGAGCCGGAAAACGGATGTTTGTGCAACAGCTCTTGAGAAAGGTCGCCGCTTCTCAACGCAGGTCGCCTTCATGGTCTCACGCTGCACCCCGTAAACAAAGCTCACCACGGCAGGCCTCGACGTACAACTCAAGCATTTGCTTTAGGATGCCCATGACATTGTCGTGCATCATGCAGGTTTGTGAAGCCGCATAAAATCACGAGAAATGTCTAATCCTTGTGCTGTTTATTGCACTACTTCGTCAATCAATTGCAATTAAAAGAAGTTGCAATTAATTGCATTAAGTTGCAATTAAAAGAAGAAAGTGAAAGTTTAATGTTCCAAGCGGATTTTAAAATAAAATTCTCGAAAATTCCTAATTTCAAGACAACGAAACAATCACGTTTCCAACTCTGAGTAATAAAAATTGAGGTTGTAATTCTCTTAGTTGCATATAATAGTACATCCAAAACGGATCAAATGGACGTAAGATACAAGACTCAAATACACCACTAATAAGTGGTATATTACTAATAAGTAATGTTCACTTTGGCAAAACCTTTGTCTGCTTTGGATGTTTTGACGGATGCAATTCACACAACTCCGACATTTGTTCTAGATTCAGAGCTGCGGATTTGTTTTGTGCTTCGAGCAGTCACTACAATTTACTGTGTTAGCTCACATGCCCCCATATTCGCACCTATCTCTTCTTTCTATCTTTATATTTTATAAAATATTTATCCATTTATGGGGCAAATGCTGGTCATATTGGCAGTACTGCACATTTTCATGTATATAAGAAGACTAAAAAGCTGATTCAAAATGCAAATTTGTTTAAAATTGTCCCAGGGGCCTGTCTCAGAAAAGCATTTCTGCGCTTACTTGTATTGGAACAAGTGGCGTTGGTACCGAGCTAAAGCCTCCTTACTATAAAAGAGAAATTCGGAGGTGGGACCTTCGTGCCAGGGTACTTACCCGTGCGCACAGCAGCTCCAACGGCTATGATAAGTACGACGACAACGACAAAAAAATCACGAATAAAAAGACGGCATTTTTCTCATATCTTATTTCCGAGTCGTAAATATTTAGCATTTCGTGCTTCTTGATGCCGTTCTAGCTTTATGGAGTCAGATGTATGGAGTGGCTTTGATGGTGCATCGCTTTAGTTTATGCATTACACGACAAGTTTACAAAACGCTGTGTCAGAATTGTTAGACGTAAGCGAGTTCGAACTTAGATTTCTGGTTATGGTTACACCTTGCCAGGTGTAATGGCAAGGTCAAGGTGTAACTGTATTCGTCAACCTGACTAAGTGAAGACACGGAAAGCTGCACTGAAAGTAACTGATGATTAGCGGTAGTGACTTCAGGGAACAGAATAGAATCATCCGAAAACAGCCTGACTTGAACTTTAAGTGGTTCATAATCTACGTAAAAATGCTGTTATTAAATTGTAAAAGTAATGTAAGGACCATAGAACGCTTCCCTGAGGGACGGAGATAAATCCGGTAAAGTGACGGTCAGACTCAATAACAACTATCAATAACAAGAAGCTGCGGTCTGTTAATTAAGTATGCGATAACCCAATGGGGAAGGCTTACAGTCTTCTGAATTGCGCTAGTGACTTCAGGGAACAGAATATTATCGTCCGCAAACAGCCTGACTTGAACCTTAAGTGGTTCATCATCTACGTAAACAATGCTGTTATTAAATTGTAAAGTAATGTAAGGGCCAGAGAACGCTTCACTGAGGGACGGAGATAAATCCGGTAATGTGACGGTCAGACTCAATAACAACTATTGTAGCGAAGAAGACTGGCGCCCTGTGTGACTGGCGCGCCCTGTGGACGCGCTATCATCATCGGCCCCGCGACGAAGACGGGCTCGCGCTCTCGGTGTCCGACGCTCAACTGAGTCGGTCGCGTTTCTGAGTCGTCAATAAACCCCATTACACATTTGGTGGAGGTCCTGGGTACGGCTGCGCAAGCGCTCTTCGGCACGGAGCTTCCGCACCGCAGGGCGACCGAACACTTGCGTAATGCGCGCCTTGAAATCTGACCACGTGCGAAGGTCGGATTCGTGGTTGTGGTACCACACGCTAGCGACACCCGTAAGATAGAAGTTGGCGTAGCTGAGCTTCGTAGCATCGTCCCATTTATTGGGGGCACTCACCCGCTCGTAGATCGAGAGCCAATCGTCGACGTCGTATTCGTCGGAGCCGCTGAAGATGGGAGGATCGCGTTGACGCACGGGGCCAGGACAAATCAATGTTGGCGGTGCCGGAGGTGTTGTTTGGCTGGCGTCGTCAGGCATGATGGCCGGCAGCGTCCGATTGCGTAGTCCCAGGGTTGGGGAAGTAGAACCTTATCCCTACTCACCGCCGTCTCCGGACCTACGCTGTCCTTGGCTCCTCCGTTGCGTCAAATGCTCCAAGAACAAGTGTCCGAAGCCATACAGTCTCCTCGTGCAGCGCCACCATTGCCTGCACCTCTCAGCTACGCCGAGGTTGCAGCACGGCCACGCCCATCGACTTTTTCAGCGCCACCGTTTGCTGCACCGCCACGTCCAATCCCTCCAGTGTACACCACCAGATCACCAGCTAGCACGGGACCCTGGCGTACACCCGACAATCGCCCCGTGTGCTTCTTCTGTGGTATCCCTGGTCACGTGGCACGGCTCTGTTTATGGCTTCAAGGTCATGACCAACCTGCCTCCTCCTACGTTTCGCCAGCTTCGTCCTTCTCACCGCCACGTGATTCGCACTTGCCGTCCACGCGCAACGTCATTCCTTCTGCCCGTGATCGTCGCTCGCCATCCCCTCGTCGCCGCTCACTTTCCCCCATGCGGCGGCGTCCGGCCCCATCGGAGCAGGAAAACTAGCTACCGCAGTTCAAGAGGCGAGAACGGCGTTCCAGTCGAACCACACAAGGCCTCGCTCTCTTCCGACGAACGTAATCGAAGTGTCTGTTGAAGGAGTCGACACACTGAGTTTCAGTAGTTACGGAAGAACTTTGCCGCAAGCTTCGAAAAGTAATGACGCCCTTATCTGCGCTGTCACTCCGGACTGCAAGTTCCCAGTGCATTACCCCTGTTGCCACATGTACCGCCCGCATCGTCATTCAAGGATACACGTATACAGTCGAGTTCGTCGTCCTCTCATCCTGTTCATACGACGTCATCTTGGGGTGGGACTTCCTTTCTGATCATCAGACCGTCATTGAGTGTTCTCGCGCCGAAATTGAATTTTCTCCGCTTCCCGACACCCGCTCACATGAACTTGACGATCTCGGCGACAAACTGGTCGTTACAGAAGGACACTACGATCCCTCCGCACTCTTCGGTGATTGCGCATGCCTGCTCTACTTTCGCCACGGACACTACTGCCCTGTTTGTCCCATCGGACATTTTGTTCGCGGACAATGTTCCCTTCCCTTCGCTGTCCTAACTGTCAGTGGTGGCTGCACGAGACTACTCGTTTCCAACGCTAAGGGCACGCCACTCGTCTTACGTCGTGGCGAGTGCCTTGGACGTCTTCAGTCTGCCGACTCGGTTACCATCTTTGACGCGCCTCTTGACGACACCTGTTCAGACGTGAACTCGTTGACCTATAGCTTGCATTGTTCCCAGCCTAGGCACGACGTCTTCCATAGTTCAGTGGATGCCCTCTTGAGCCCTACGCAGCGTTCGCAGCTTCTCAGCCTTCTACGGAAATACCAATCTACGTTCGACTGTCAACACGCCCATTAGGCCGCACATCGACTGTACGTCACGAGATCGACACCGGCACCCACGCACCACTGCGCCAGAGGCCTTATCGTGTATCACCCGCGGAGCGCCATGTTATTGAAAACCAAGTAAGCGAAATGCTTGAGCGTGGAGTGGTTCAACCTTCTAATAGTCCCTGGGCGTCGCCTGTAGTCCTGGTGAAGAAAAAAGATGGCTCAATTCGATTTGCGTTGACTACCGCCGCCTTAATAAGATAACTCGCAAAGACGTCTACCCTTTACCGCGCATCGACGATGCTCTGGATTGTTTGCAAGGCGCGGAGTATTTTTCTTCGCTCGATTTACGCTCAGGCTATTGGCAGGTGCCTATGGATCCTGCCGATCGCCCGAAGACAGCCTTCGTGACCCCAGATGGCCTATATGAATTTAACGTTATGCCGTTTGGGCTTTGCAATGCCCCTGCTACATTCGAACGAATGATGGACAATCTGCTTCGTGGGCTCAAATGGAAGACATGCCTATGTTACCTTGATGATGTCGTCGTCTTTTCTCCAGATTTTCCCACACATCTGTACGTTCTCGAACAAGTCCTGCAGTGCATCACCGAGGCATGCCTCCAACTCAACTTCAAGAAATGTCGCTTTGGAGCCAAGCAGCTTGCTATACTCGGACACGTCGTATCGAAAGATGGCATACTCCCTGATCCTTCGAAACTTCACGCCGTCGCCGAGTTCCCGAAACCCACGTCTCTGAAAGAACTTCGGAGCTTTATCGGGCTCTGCTCCTACTTTCGTTGTTTTATCCGGAATTTCGCTTCCATCATTGCTCCGTTGACTCAGCTGCTTCGCGGCGACACACGACTTTCTACTTGGACGACAGCTTGCGACGATGCGTTTGAAACCATGCGGCGTTTGCTCACTTCGCCTCCCGTACTGCGCCATTTCGACCCCACGGCACCCACGGAAGTCCACACCGACGCCAGTGGCGTAGGACTTGGTACCGTGCTTGCACAGCGAAAAAGTGGGCATGATGAATACGTAGTAGCCTACGCCAGCTGAACACTAACGAAAGCGGAATCTAACTACTCCGTCACCGAAAAGGAGTGCCTGGCTATCATCTGGGCCCTTGGAAAATTCCGACCCTACCTGTACGGCCGCCCCTTCGACATCGTTACAGATCACCATGCTCTATGTTGGTTATCGACTTTAAAAGATCCGTCTGGCCGCCTTGCGCGCTGGGCTCTACGGTTACAAGACTTCGACATACGCGTCATTTACCGGTCTGGCCGTAAACACACCGACGCGGATGCCCTCTCTCGGTCGCCTACACCAAGTGACATGACTTGCATTACAGCCATCGAATCGGCGTTTTCGTCGCCTGTGCCCGTCAACATGGCTGTGGAGCAACGCAAAGATCCCTGAATTGCGGCACTTATGGATTGCATTTCTGACACTTCAACAACACGCCCTTCACGTGCTATCCGCCGCCACGCTTCTCATTTCGAGTGGCGGGATGGTGTTCTCTATCGTCGAAATTACGCTTCCGACGGTCGCAAATAGTTGATCGTCGTTCCCCGCCATCTGCGCACAGATGTATGCTCCGCTTTCCATTCAGACCCGCAATGCGCCCATGCCGGCCTCTTACGCCTATAAGACTTACGCCAGGCTTCGCTCCCGCTTTTATTGGCGTGGCATGTATAATTTTGTGCGACAGTACATTCGCTCGTGCACAGCGTGCCAACGACGCAAGCTTCCTGCTCCTCGTCCTTTTGGTCCTTTACAGCCCATTCCTTGTCCGTCCCGACCATTTGACCGCGTGGGCATCGATCTCTACGGCCCTCTTCCCTGCACATCAGCTGGCAATCGCTGGATTATTGTCGCTGTCGACCACCTCACCCGCTATGCAGAAACTGCGGCACTGCAAACAGCGACAGCCCGCGACATTGCGTCCTTCCTACTGCATCACTTCATACTGCGTCATGGGGCGCCGCGGGAACTTCTTAGTGACAGAGGGCGTGCGTTTCTTTCCGAAGTTCTTAACGCCCTTCTGACCGCATGCCATACCGTCCATCGCACCAGTACAGCTTATCATCCGCAAACGAACGGCATAACAGAACGGTTTAATCGTACTTTGGGCGACATGCTATCCATGTACATGGCATCGGATCATACCAACTGGGACCTCGTTTTGCGATATGTTACGTACGCCTATAATACCGCTTCACAGGCCACAACGGGATTTTCGCCATTCTTTCTCGTATATGGCCGTGAACCTACATGTACGCTCGACACCATTCTCCCCTACCGGCCTGACCCATCAGAGGGCACGTCTCTGTCTGAAGCCTCCAACTATGCCGAGGAATGCCGTCAGCTGGCCCGTTCGTTCACGGCGGAAGACCAGAGTCTCCTAAAATTCCGTCGCCATGATGACCGACCTCCCTGCACCTACCAGCCGGACTCACTAGTCTGGCTGTGGATACCTTCAAGCACCCCTGGTCTATGCTCTAAACTCCTCGCTCAATACCACGGTCCCTACCGCGTCGTTGAACAGACGACGCCGGTCAACTACGTCGTCGAGCCGCTAACGCCATCTACTGACTTGAGGCGTCGTGGACGCGAGACAGTCCACGTCCAGAGACTTAAACCCTATTACGACCCCTTGTCCTCTCCTCTCCTTGAGTCGCCAGGATGGCTCCTTCTCCAGGGCGCAGTTGTAGCGAAGAAGACTGGCGCCCTGTGTGACTGGCGCACCCTGTGGACGCACTATCATCATCGGCCCGCCGACGAAGACGGGCTCGCGCTCTCGGTGTCCGACGCTCAACTGAGACGGTCGCGTTTCTGAGTCGTCAATAAACCCCATTACACTATCAATAACAAGAAACTGCGGTCTGTTAATTAAGTATGCGATAACCCAATGAACTAGGAATGGGGAAGGCTTAGTCTTCTGAATTGCGCTAGTGACTTCAGGGAACAGAATATAATCGTCCGCAAACAGCCTGACTTGAACTTTAAGTGGTTCATCATCTACGTAAACAATGCTGTTATCAAATTGTAAAAGTAATTTAAGGGCCAGAGAATGCTTCCCTGAGGGACGGAGATAAATCCGGTAAAGTGACGGTCAGACTCAATAACAACTATCAATAACAAGTAACTGCGGTCTGTTAAGTATGCGATAACCCAATGAACTAGGAATGGGGAAGGCTTACAGTCTTCTGAATTGCGCTAGTGACTTCAGGGAACAGAATAGAATCATCCGAAAACAGCCTGACTTGAACTTTAAGTGGTTCATCATCTACGTAAACAATGCTGTTATTAAATTGTAAAAGTAATGTAAGGGCCAGAGAACGCTTCCCTGAGGGACGGAGATAAATCCGGTAAAGTGATGGTCAGACTCAATAACAACTATCAATAACAAGTAACTGCGGTCTGTTAAGTATGCGATAACCCAATGAACTAGGAATGGGGAAGGCTTACAGTCTTCTGAATTGCGCTAGTGACTTCAGGGAACAGAATATAATCGTCCGCAAACAGCCTGACTTGAACTTTAAGTGGTTGATCATCTACGTAAACAATGCTGTTATTAAATTGTAAAAGTAATGTAAGGGCCAGAGAACGCTTCCCTGAGGGACGGAGATAAATCCGGCGATGTGACGGTCAGACTCAAAACTATCAATAACAAGAAACTGCGGTCTGTTAATTAGGTATGCGATAACCCAAACTAGGAATGGGGAAGGCTTACAGTCTTCTGAATTATCTAAAAAATATGGGAATCAAGGTCGAAAGCTTCACTAAAATCGAGGAATATAAATCAATCTGTCCTGCTTTACCTGGATACTTGTACCATACTTTTAGCGACTGAACAATTGTTACCAAATGTGTAACTTCTGAAAACCTATTCCTAAACAGCGCAGCAGAGGAAAAGTAAGCATTTGTCTTAAATACTGAGCTTTAAAATTGCGACAGTGGACTCAAGCATCTCACAACAAATTTACCAAGTGAAATTTGCCGGTAGGACACTCGACTAAGGTACGTACCGGGATCGGCCCCACCTCCAACGGCTATGATGAGTGCGAAGAAAACGACAAAAAAGTGAAACGAATTAAACAGAATATCAGTGGCAATTCTCGCACATCCTAATTTCCGAGTCGAACATGCTTAGCAATATTGCACATCTTGATAGCGTTCTAGCCCTTTCAGAGATCGCTATATTCACATGAGGATGGAACAATCACTTATGATAGAAGGTACTGTGCAAGATATCTGCATATCTAAGAGAGTGACTGCGTTCTCGTTCGATGTCATCTGTTAACAAGTCCCCGGCACGGGCCATTCTCTTCAATTTTAAGAACTTTTAAGTGTAACAAGTTGATTTAAATTCGATCACTAGACATAAAAACAATCGGTGTTAGTCAAAACAGTGCCAGAATACATCGTGTTTTTCTTTTTTGGGACAGATTTAAAAAAAGGAAGCCTGCAAGGTTTTTGCGAATTACGTCGAAAAAGACATAAATACCAGTTATAGTTTTAGAATTGTTTTTAAAACACTTGCCGCCAAATATTCGTTCAATTTAGTTCATTACACCAGGCGGCACCGCGAAGCGTGTTTTGCAATCAAAACTAACACTGGCATAGACGGGCGCCTCGACGGTAACCTCTGAGGGCCTTGCAATTCATTATTCCCAGAATATGACGCCAATTGGAGCTTTGCACAGCCTTCTAATTGTATGCGCAGTCGCTTTAGTATACAGACCGCTTTGTTGTTCTGTATGGCATGAAACCTTAAGAATGCCCCAGACTAAGTCACAGCCAAGCAGGAACTGCACTGGCAGCCCCTGTTCGTGGTTCTGGAAGCGCATTCAGGGATTCCCATGCATTCGATGTACTATACGGTAATTTTGAAGTTATTAGTGAATAAATTACTTTGTTTTGTCTTCTAATGATGTATGCTTCGGCCGACCACACATCCGCAGTTACGTAATCGTACCAAATGCTCGAAGGTTTTCGGAATAGAAGTGTGAATGTTTGAAAGAAAAGTCGCAGTTTAGCCAGAAAGGCGCCCGTGCGAAAGGCAGGAAAGCTTGGAGGAAGCGCCCTGTCTTCTGTAGTGCTCGAGGTACCCAACGGAGGGAGCGAAGGTCGGCGTTCTACCCCTGCTGTATACAGCTGCGTATGCCGCGACTGCGCGCGGTCGCGCGCCCGTATATTGAGAGCGATTTGCGTTAGCGGCACAGTCTAGGCGCGTCGAAGGCTGGTAGCTTTGTGCGCGCTGTGATCTCGCCGCTCAGTTTGCGTTAAATCGATCGCCAGCACGAGGGTCACTAGGCTCACTGCTGCAGCCGCGCTTCCTCACGTCAGCGTTTTGAGAGCGAATGTCCGCGGCCATCGAGTGCGGTGTGGTCATGTTTGCTGTCCGCGCCGACACCATGCTGGTTCAGGTTAAGTTCGTTACGTCACAGGCCCCGCTTTTTTTGCTTTCTTCCGTTTGTTGCTGCGCGGCGCACTTCAGCCGACGGCTTCGTGGGAGTGCTGTTGCGTTTGTCTCGTTTTGCGCAGCGCACGATTTACCGCGCTGTGCACGAGAACATCTGATAAGTCCGTGCTACACGAACAGACACAAGCGGATCAAAAGCTTGATTGTACGCTGGAACACGGCAGAACACGACAGATTCGTTGTCTGCGCGCATGATTTAACGACGTGGGAACAAGCACACGAAACGGAAATTAGCATCTCTAGCTACGGTACGAAGTAAATCAAAAACCCGCCGACATTCGGGTGGTGTACTTTATTATTTCTCTAAACTTAATCGTATATTGCAGCAACAGATTACACAAAGAACAGACGTTGCCTTGAATAATTTTTGAAGTCACGTGTCACTATGAGCGACGTCATAGCACGAACATGTACGTATAGGCGCACTTCCGCATATACGTCACTTCTCGGTTTGGGAGCGCGACGCTCGCGAAGAGAACGGCAAACCGCGCTTGGTTTGAAATTTAAGCTGTTTCTGTGGCGCGTAGCGATGTAACACTTATCAGACAGGACCGTTAGTGCGTGTTGTATGCACTGCGCTTCCCCGCTCAGGATGGACAGACCTGCATGGTGAGAGGCGCTGCTGCTGCTGTGCCTTTCTCATTGAGGCTACTACACTTGAATAGTTGAGTTGAATAGCTTTCCGAACGCTGTTCCTATTACTGGTATTTATTAAACCAGTATTTCGCGTATGTCAGTGCAGCCATGCAGGGTATACACCGTTGCCAACACTGTTCCTATTACTGGTATTTATTAACCAGTATTTCGCATGTCAGTGCAGCCGTGCAGGGTATAGACCATTGCCAACACGGGCACTGGGCCGGAGCTCAAACTTCACGTGACTGTGTCAGTATCATTCACACGATATCGCTGTAGTTTTGTCTTTAGTCGAAACGTTACGAAGCAAAATGCATGCTGCAAGGCATTCATCAAAAAATTCAATACTTCGCGTTCTAACGAACATGTTAACGTTGCCTCATCTGTTATAGAGTATTGCAAAATTGACCCAATGCTTTTCTCTGTGCAGCTGTTTTTATTCATGACGCCTCGAAACTAATTTTGACGTCACCAATGCCCATAAAAGTAATGCGGAGCACACAATGTTCTCGCCGACCTTGTGTGCTGTACCGTAACGTTTATGTGCTTGTTGTATAATCGATTAGAGTTCTTTGTAAAGGCAAGGAACTCTGTCCAAGTTTTGACAGTTATAACTTGTCTAGCTGGACGAATGTTTTTTTTTTTTATACAAGCTCCTGTATGAGCTTTGGCCATAAATCAAAATGACACTTCCAGCAGTCAGTAGAAACTCGGCCACGGGGTTTGCGTTTGCGTTTTACATTTGTTGGAGTATGCGGCGTCGGCATTTGGGCCGCGCTATAGGTTCCCGTTAGTACATAAAAGAAAGTTTGCAGGTAGCACACTTGACCCCGTGTACTTACCCGTGCGTGTGCCTGTGGCCACGGTTATGGTGAGCGAGAGGACAAGGACAGATAAAGTGGCACAAATGAGACAGACATCAGTGATATTTCTTGCATATCTTAATCTCCGATTCGAACATATTAAGCATCCTGAGCTTGATGCCGTTCTAGCTATATGGAGTTAGTTGTATGAAGTTAGAATTATAAATTTTACGCCTTGTCTGGAGCGTTCGGACGCTCTGTCCTTTCATTAGTGGTGTGGGAGAGCCTGTTTGTCGATATTTTGTTAAGATGAACAGCGTTGCGCTATTTAATCTCGATTTCGTCAATGCTAGTTTTTGTGTAAGGCTCCCTAATAATGTAAGCCCATTCCAATTTAGATCTGATGATGGTCAAATAAACTAAAGGTTTAGCTTTGCATGAGCATGCTTTAGTTTATGCCTTAGAAGACAAAGTTTGCGACACGCTGAGTCACAAATATTAGACATATGCGAGTTCAAACTTAGCTCTCTGGTTATCGTTGCACCTTGAGATATATTCATCACTGATATTCATCAACCCGATAGAGTTCGAGACGGAAGGCTGTGCCTAAAGTAGCTGATCATTGGTGGTAATGAGTTATCAGAATACAAACTACAATCATCCGCAAAGCTCATGACTTCTACTTGCTATAGTTCGTCAATGCTAGTATGGGAACCGAGAGGCCCGATTATTATTGATCATATCATAAGAAGCCATAAGCCATAAGAGTTTCGGGATATGTTTGTGGTTTGCGTCAATTACGTGAACATTGTAATTATTAAAAAATAAAAATACTATAAGGGTTCATGAACTCTGCCTTGAGGGATGCTAGATGAAATGGGTAATGGGCGAGACGCAAAATTATTAGCAGCAAAGTGCGCGCGGTTATAGTTAAATATGCTGTAACCCAATTAACTAGGAATGGGGGATGATTTGTCAATTCTTCTGAATGAGCTTAGTATGTGAAACAAGGAAGTGATCACTAAAACCAAGGAAAATAAACCTGTCCTGATTTATCTAGGATCCTCGCAAGAGCGTGAACCAAGTGTACGACTGCAGGAAACCCGAAGCTAAAACCGCGCTGCAGAAGGGAAGTATGCCTTCATCTTTTGAATACAGAGTTTGCGAGTGTGCTAAAGCATCTCGCAATGTATGTATGGGGGGACATTTGCAAGTCTAAGGTACTTGCCAGTTGCAAGGCGTGAAGGAGCGGCTATGATGAGTACGAAGACGACAAAAAATAAAAACAAATTAAAAAGAATGTCAGTGGTAATTCTCGCATACCTTAATTTCTTAGTCAAACATCTTTTGCATTTTGTGCTTCTCGACATCGTTCTTGCTCTCTAGGAGATCGCAATATTGCATCAGAATGATTTGATATTGCAATCACTTATGACGCAACGAACTGTGATATCTGCAAATTTCGATAAGAGAACGGCAGCGTTATTAGCTGTTGATATCCTCTATTTACAGCGTCCCTAACACAGATCATTCTCTTCATTATTTTTATAGCGTTATGAATTTACTTGAGTTGGATCACCAGAAATAAAAACTATCAGTGTCTGTAAAAACACTGCTAGAGTACAGCGTATGTTTCTTATTTGCAAGACATTTTTCTATGAGCCTTGTTAAAGACCGTTCACCCAGCATAGTGGAGGTGGCGCAGGCATAGCAGAGTGGAGCTTGACCAGCATGGAGGCGCCCAGGCAAAGACGAAAGGCGATCCACGTAACGAGTAACAAAGGTTCAATGCATCTTTACGGAGCACTCAGCTTTACAAGCCTCCACTCGGATAACGACCCACAGTCAAGCTTGCCGAAAAGCTGAATGCTGAAGTTCGTTGGTGGGGGCGGGCTGTACAGAGTCCGGAACGCCCTCGCTCAGGGGAAGGAGAGAGCGAACGCTCTCCTCGCTTGAGGCCGCCGCTCGGCGCATGAAGAAAG
Source organism: Dermacentor silvarum (assembly GCF_013339745.2). Taxonomy (NCBI): domain Eukaryota; kingdom Metazoa; phylum Arthropoda; class Arachnida; order Ixodida; family Ixodidae; genus Dermacentor; species Dermacentor silvarum. Next base: position 98,561,874 of record NC_051163.1, on the reverse strand, counting down.
CTCAACGGTTGCTCTAATCGCCACTGGCAGGGCACAGGTAATGGCACGCACACCACCAGGGTCTTTCTTGCGGAGGAGGAGACACATTCTCGCTAAGCTTCACCAGGCTTATTTCCCCATTCCAATGTCCCGCTAATCTGTCAAAATATCGCAGCAGAACTAAAATCGCACATGAATTAGCCGCCCTGCCAAACGCTTTCTCATCGAAGAGAGTAAATAAAAGCTTCAGTTCCCAAACCTGAGTCGGGAAGAAAGACGGTAGATATCATCGAATCTCATTCCTGCGTTAGAGGATTCGACTTAAAGCCATCGGCGTTGCCGTTGAGGCTCCCCTTCTTTATTGCAACGTACCTTGAAAGATTTCTGTGGCCATCGGTTAGATAACTTGCCAGGTACGAGTACCTTGGAATGTATATCGAGCAATAAAGTGTACGGCTCACGGGATCTCAGCAAACGCTAAATATCTGAGCATCCTTTAAAAGTAGCGAGTGACATCGCACATCATAAGGTTCGCATATACCACTAGACGCTGGACATGGGAATACCTGGCTGCGTTATTGAGGCTGCGGAGATACTCGGCTATTGTGAGACCCCCTCAGTCTGACACACCTAAGTCTACCGACCACTTTTTCGATCGATAGTACTTCCGATAGTAGCCTACGACACCTAAGAACGACGGAATGTCGGTCTTCGTGCACGGCGGCGGAGAATCCGGCATCGTGGCCACCTTCAAGTCAGAGGGACGGCGACGGCCCCATCCGATCACGTGTCCGAGGTAGATTACTTCTGCCTGCGCCAGCTGACATTACGGAGCCTTGACCGTTAAACCTGCTTCGGGTAGGCGCGTCAGTTCAGCCCGCAGATAATGCATGTGCTGAGTCCAGGAAGCGGAAATACCGGTATGTCGTCAAGATCAGCTACAGTGAACTCCTTTCCACGCAACATTCTCTCTATAAGGCTCTAAAAACAGTACAGCGCGTTCTTTAAGCCAAAACTCAATACTCGGGGGCGAATAGGACCCAATGACGGAATGGATGCCGCTTATCTGAAAACCTGCTCTGCGAGGGACCTGCCAATATCTTCCGACTATAGGTCTAGAGTGGAAATGAATTGGGCGCTGCTTATTCGCTCGATGCACTCTTCATGCTGGGAATAGAATAGATTTGATCATGTGTGATGGAATTTAGCACGCGGTAATTTACGCAACGAGGCGGATCTCTTACCAGTACTTAAACTAAGATTACAGGCGAGCTGTAGTCGCTCTCGGAAGCCGCTATCACTCCCAGTTCCAACATTTTTCTCACCTTGGCCTCCATAATGTCGCGCTCACGCTGTGATACGCGGTACGCCTTGGACCGCACTGCCTTTGAGGACGTTAGTTTGATGTCGTGCGGAAGCACAGACATCCTGTCTGGCTTGTCCACAAACATATCCCGAAACTCTTATGACTTATGGCCTCTTTGATATGATCAATAATAATCAGGTCCCTCGTTCGCATTCTTCGCCTTCATATATATACCCAGGTGAGGGAAATGAAGTTGATGTAGTTCTTTTTCTGGTGTAGTTTCACCAAGATGCTTACCCGTGGCGGCGCATGATTGGGCCGCTACGATGAATGCAAGAAAAAAAAGAACGGAACTTGTTAAAAGATACGAGTGGACATGAAGTAACGCTAAAGCACAAGCATGGCTGCGCGTAATGTCGTTCGTCAACGAATCGGGTTTACGGGTCAAGACGCGGGTAGTCGCACTTCAATGCGAGTGCTCCAGTACAATGACCGGCTCTCCCTGCGGTCGATTATTTTCCGCCGTATTCGCTTCACGTGAGCAGTAGATTACATAACACTCTTT